>NC_049203.1:48069517-48679517 GCF_013347855.1 Anguilla anguilla | reverse complement strand
GAGGGGACGGGGTGGTGATACCTTATCCGCCCAGGCAACCTGGAAGGAACGATCAGAGAGGTAAGACTCAATCCAGTCAAGGACTGTGCCGCAGATCCCTGTTGCTGCCAGGGAGAACAGGAGGATAGAGTGCTCCACAGTGTCAAATGCAGCGGAGAGGTCTAGAAGAATCAGGACAGAGGAGAGGGAGGCTGCTCGTGCGGCATGGAGTGACTCACTGACCGAGAGGAGTGCAGTCTCGGTCGAGTGGCCAGGCCTGAAACCAGACTGGTGGGGGTCTGGCAGATAGAACCTGTTCTTTTTATCTGCGATCTATAGATACTCATTTTATGTTTTTCTCTTTTACTTAAATATATTATGTCAGGCCACGGGTAGGCTATTCAAGAGAATACGCAGATTTTCAAACTAAAAATGTCATTCATTTATTCTCCCTTATATTTATTTCACAATTTACCATATATGCTACTAAAGTCATTGCACTGTAATTGAAGCATTGAAATTATTCAGTTTTTTTTTTTCACGATTCATGTACTCTTCATTGTTTGAAAAATTTTCTAAAATAAAAAAAAATAAAAATAAAACGTCTACCAGCACCATAGACAATACATTGCACGCACACACATTGCTAGGCCCTGTTCTTTTCATAAAAATTACTATTCTTTTTTCTCCCCTGGATATTATTCTCTATTCTTTCATGTCCAGTCATTGAGGGACTTAAATCACACCTAAGGATATTAATTGAAATGTGATCATAAGCAGACCTTATTTGTAATATTTTGCATAGGTAAATATGTTCTGAGCTTTCAATTATTTTGAATTACCTGAAATAAACGTAAAAGTAAAAGTAAATTGCCTATGGGCTGCTTTTGTAACTGTAAACATATTCCCTGGGTTTCATTTTTTATAGAAGAATATTAGTTGTTAGAGACTGGCTATATTTCCCTGGTTTTATTTTCTCCTTTCAAACAGAATAATTATTCGTTTTGCTAGTTGAAACCGCACTGAATGAAAAGTCTTGAAAGTTCTGAATAATTTGTATTGGAACCTTGATTAAGACATCTGTTTATCTCTGAGCGGTGACTAACTCCTGTGGTTGTCATTCAGCTTATCATCTCTGAAAACAACCGTGAAATAAACAGGTGAAAGCAAACTCCACCAGACGCAGAAGTTAGAAATAACATATCCTGACATCCAGCATTTCCTTTTTAATCATTAAATTTCTGTTATGTCTCAGACCCCTTCTCTCCCTGCTCCCAGGCACAGATCTATCTAAGGTCAGTGGTGCTTCGGTGTGGTCTGACTGACTAATCCCTGTCCTGTTGATAATAATGGAAAAAAGTAGGGGACTGCGCTGTGGAAAAGGGACGTTGTGAAGGGGACACTTCTGACAGCAGTGGAGCGGCAGTAGTGCCTCATGCTGGGCCGATTGGCCGATCAGATGCTAAATTTGGCTCCACAGGCTGTTTCTGCCCCTTCTCTCTCTCTCACTCCCTTTCCCTCTAATGAGTACAGCTGGGCACTCAGCGCTGAAAGGTTGTCTAAGGACAGAGGTATAAGACAGACCTGACAGACTACCACCCCTTCTACAGACAGGGTAATGATGTTACAGCGAAGTAGACAGAATTGCCTTTGAGATCCACTGAAGATGGGCACCAAAGCATATTCTGACGTGACATACAGATCGTAGTTTTAGAAGGCCTAACGGAATTGACAGCCTGATCGGAGTGGTGGCTGAAGGAGATGAAATGAAAGCAAATTGTTCAAACGAGACAACTCGAGCAATGACTCATTCATAAAAAAGACGGGGAAAAAAATTCACATTTTGCAAGATTCTACACAGGAGGGAGATCAGAACTGTTTAATTAGGTTTCTGAAGTATACTCTCCACCAACAATAATAATATGCTACAGTACACTCAACTGCAAATCTTTCTTTGTTTCGATCAGCAGGTATTTTATTGCACATGAAAAAGCATCTTGTGACAGGAAAAAATGTCACAATGGAAATGACTAAGTTACTATATATATATATATATATATATATGACCACTGATTATCACAGTACAGTATAAAAAAAATTATTACACAAAGGAGGGATCATCCAGATGGCATAAAATAAAAGGAGATGAAAATACTCATCTTGTTTAAATCATATATTGCATCACTGTTTCACATGAGCAGGTTCTTTAACCTACGTTTTTTCACTATACAATAACTACAGTTGTAAATCAATGTAAAACACGAGTCCACTCGTATCATCGTCTCTGTTATTGAAACAGTAATGAAAAATGGCTCCCTGCCAATTCTGTTTCATTTCATTGACCAATACTCCAAGTTCAGTGGACTGTATTCAGCCGTCCTATCGCTTTCAATTTTTAATAAAGTTATCTCAATGTCTCAGGTCTCCACTGCTGCCAGTATCAGGATGCTTTTACCATTAATATGATAAAAGGGTATTAATAATTCATAATTGACAGTTTCTCTGATGTTCAAGGAAATACTTATGCACTCTCCAGACGACAACTTCTGCTATGTCTGCAGGACCTTGAATCTGATATCTAGATTGCCACATGAGAGGCAGGGATCAAATCACTATTGATTATAAACAGAACAGAGGCCAATTGTAACACAGAAACCCACCCAAATAAATCTCTCAAACATTTGTAGGGGAAAAAATCCTGGAAAGCACTATCACTGCGAAAACAAATGGATTAGAATAGACATTATTTTTACCTGTAGCCAGAAATTTCACCAGCAAATTATTATTATTATTATTATTATTATTATTACATAGAGCTGGCTCATTTCATTCATTGTTGAAAAGGATTTAACAATTTCCATTTCTCTGTTCTTCTGTGTAGTTTTATATTCTACAATGCAATACCAAAGAGAATCTGCTTAAAACAGCAAGAAAGCAGGAAGAGTCACCCCTCTGACTAATAAGGAGATTCATTAACTTTATTGTGAAATGTCAGAACGGACCAGAAACTTCCAATGGACTTCCTGCACTGAGCCAGTCGGAACCAAATGATAAGATGGACACCGGTTCCTAACGCACAAAACACTTGTCTTTTTATTTCTCTGTCCAACAACCTCATATCTATTGTCTTCCTTGCCTCTTCTCCCAGATTCTTTGGTTTTTGACAAAACCAGGCCCTATCTTGGAATTGCCTTTGCACTAAGGAAAACTAAGATCTCCAATACTCATAGCAGCGGTGTTCTGAATGGTTAATGCACAAGTATCAGTGAGAAAATGATTAAAACTTTGCCCGAGAGAAGCCAAAGAACCAGCCAATGGTCCTGCACAGTTCCCTCGGTGCCAGCATGTAGTTAAAGGACATCATTGACTATGTGGCCTACCGTTATAAATGACTAATTACCCAGCCTCAGACCTTCAATACTATTTTCAGCAAACATCCAGACAGAGTGTAGCAACTTCTGTTTTTAATTTGCTCTTTAAATGAGAGAGACTAATTTGTTTGGAAAGGGATGTTGTAGGTTGGGTGAACAAAAACAAAAGGAAGCCACTAAGCCACCTAATTTTAAAATTGACCCGAGGAATGGTTTCAAGAAGTCCCTCTACCTAAATTAAAATGGACTTATGGAACACTTCTAAGGTGATTTCAGAAAATCTGAGGGCATATTTGGGCTCATAACATATTTAGGTCTCATATATATATATGTGTGTGCTATGCCTGTCAAAGCTTTAAAAACAAAAGATCATCAAATCCAATTCTGAATCTCACAAGCAATCATTGCAGATATTTGGTAAAATATTAGGGATAAGGTGTGCAGTCATCTTGGCTTGAGTCAGAATTATTGCAGCTGTCAGCATTCTGTCCACATATCTTATAAATAATGTGTAAATGAATGTTTTTATTCATTGCTGTGTTGGGGTACAAATGCTAACCAAGAAATAAAATACCATTCGGAATACAGGCAGATTACATACAAGACAAAAGCCAGAAAAATATAAAAATAAATATAAAATATTAAACCTAAAGCCATAAGAAGAGCACAAGATGAATTAATACAAAAGGTGGAAGTGCAAAGAGTTGGGGATGGGAGGGGAACCAAAAGGTGGGACTTCTGTGTTGAAAAGGTGGCCAGTGACTCGGCTCTCCTGGCCACAGTGGAACATTTGTACCACCATTGGGGGACCAGAACAGACAGGCATTGTTTCATTTTGTGTGGGCACAAAAAATATTACTCAGGTTGTCACTGATTTCCTGAGAGGCTGAGTCACAGGTCTGCTGAGGAGAGAGTGCCTTTTCTGTGTTACGTGGACCAGTAGCAACCACCAGAAGGAGAGCGAGATGGAAAGCATGTATGTGTGCAAGAGAGGAGATTAGGTATCATAATGTGATTATGTCACATGAATGGGTGTTTAGTTATTATAATTATGAAGCTAAACAGCCTTGGGCTAAACATAATACTGCCCGGACTGCAAGTAGCCATTTCCCCCCAATATATTCACACCCAAAAACTGTTTAACCAGCAATATTTCTACATTGGAGACCAATACCGCAATAAAATATGAATGAGATAAACCTTTCAAAAAGCACCTATTACCTTCAGTATACACAGAGCTGGCAGTGTCTGACAGATTTGTGTACACAGTGCCCAGTTACATAGATGAGTTAGCAGATCCCAAGTGAAAGTACTTGGCTGTTGTTGGATGAAATATTTAGCAGGCTTATTTTTCAAATGGAGAATTGTTGGTCTCTTCTGCACCCAGTGTTCATTGCACTTAAGCAGTCAGTCACATGTCCCATAAAAGGTTTAGGCTTTGAACACTATACACCCTGGTCCAGGAAACTGAATCTGTGTCTATGTGATTTTCTGAGGATTTAATAAACTAAGAGTGAATACAAGCACCCTGTTGGACCTTCTTAGCAATTCTAAATAAATGGACAGCAAAGTGGAAAGGAATTATTTTGTCTGGGAGGCAGCAGTTTCTGCTCACCAAGGGTACTGTTCTGATACATTAGGCAATAAATCAAAAAGGTGACTTGGATATAGGCAGCCCTTTAAATTCTCTCTCTGAGCTGCTGATTTGGCCAGGCCGAAGTCCGCTACGATCTGGTGTCAGGCTGCTCCGTTGATCCCTCCTCTGCGGTCCTGACCCCACAGACTGCAATACCCGCGAAGCAGGGCTGATTGATTTACCTTCAGCCACGCGAGGGAGTTTACCTCCCTGTTCCTTATCAGAGGGAAGAGTGACAGTGGTATAATCACTATTCGCTTAACTCCTGACATGCACTCTTCCACTGGGCAGAGTGCATGTCAGGCCCAAGCCATGGGCCTTCATTAGTCCCGGTGAGGGGCTTTAATCACTGCTGTGTGAACATAAGAGCACGCCTCTCTCTGGGGTTTCCCTGATTAAGCCCTGACTTCTGATGCTGACTTTCACCCCAGCTGCCTGCCCACAGTTTTCAGGCAGGTTTAAAAGGGAGTTCCAGGCTGCATTCACTCTGGTTCTCACTGTAAAACATAGCAGCGAAAGAACAGTTTGAGTGGCCAAGTGAGAATTAGATTAAAACCTAAGGAAAGTGTTGGATGTTCCAAGCATTGATGAACCTGCCATATCTGTGTTACGGTACAAAGGCACTCCTTAAGACCTCAAGCCCTCATTTTGGGAAGCAGAGAAAACGCATTCCCTGCTTTAAGGGCAGTCCTGATCTGTAAGTCATTGAGGTAAGGTTGCTCAAATTCAACCCTGAGATAAGATGCCCTCAAAGAAGGAGGAGCTTGTGCTCACTTTGTGCGAGGGATCAGAAACCACCACACAGTCATGTCCCACCAGCCCCATCAGAGTAGTGGAAGCAAAGCCCCTAACTTTCCATAGCCTAGACACTGTAATTTAAAATGTTGGGGATGACATTAATCAGTTGTGACTAGGAGACCGCAGTGGTGTGTCTTGCCCTGAAAACGTACTGTAGGATGGATCTACATCAGACAGAGTTCTGTATGTTACCACAGCTTCAGTGCTTCCTTACTACCAGTGGTCATCAATGATACATGAGCTTCTCTGATCTACATTAGATCTCCTTCAGTGTGCCGTGTGGCTTGTAGTGTGGAAAGCCACTGTTTCATGCATTTCTGACTGTACATGTCCTAAATATTAGCTATCCCTTAGAATCTTGAGCCTTAGATGCATTCCATTGCTTTCTAGCAACCCCTGCTGGTCTATTGGGTGACCATTGAGTGCAATGTCGAAGCCACATATGAGATGTCTTCCTCTGACTTTGCTCTATACGAGGTTGGCTGTGGAATGTGGTGTGAGAACAAAGGCTGGTGACACCACATTTTTTGGGGGAGAACTGCACGTCGTCACTCTCCTGAATCGCCAATGGGGTTTGTGCATGAGCGTGTCTATAAATAATAACTACCCAAATTAGGTTGGGAATTGGAATGTTCAGCCCCACGTTGAAGCACCAAATTTTAATTAAAAATGCTACTTCATATGTTACTGGTATTGGCTAAATAAGTTGTTTGCATGAGAGCAAACCAGACAAAAAAGAAACTTTGATGAATATTGGTAAGACTTCCACAACCATCCATAAAAATGCCCATCCATAAAAACTGGGTCAGCTTCATCATATTTAGTCCTAACATTTAAATGAATGTATATAAAAATATTTATGATCTAGTCATATGATAAATAAAACTGATATATAAAAAAAAGTCCACAAACTTCACATTATCCAAGTGCACTTTTAGGCATAAGTGACCTGAAACAGCTAAGAGTGGAAATAATTCATCTATGTCCAGCTGGCTTATGTTAAAATAATAATAATTACTTGCATCAGCTGAATAACACTAATAGCAAAAAATGTATGACTGAGTCACACCATTGTTCCATTGCTACCTAATGGATCATCCACTGTGGTGACAGCCCCGGATGGCCATTCATATAGTCGCCTTTCTATGGTGTTCAAATAGATTTCTATTGATTCCAGTGAGTGGAGGCTGAACCTGATGCTGGCTCTGGCTATGCGTTTTCATTTGCTCAAAGTCTCCCCATAGAGGAAGTGAAGACCCTGAAATCAATACGTGCCACGATCATTTTCATTAATTATGATCAAGGGCACAGGCATAATTAAGAGCCAATTCCTGGAAAATGCCCGTATTAACAAACACTTCACTGGGGAGTCTATACACAAGCAATTACCAGAAGAATGTACTGCCATTTACCCACACTGTAGGTACTGAAGTAATATCAGTTACTGGGCTCTTGAAATCTGCCTGCGGTTTGACTTTGAAAATACTGAAAAAAATATTCCAGTATTCATTTTAATTACCTGCAAGATTCACAGATGTCTGCACTGTCACGGTGACTGTGGCCTGACACATGCCTTGATAATTCTGTGACCCATATTATGATAATTATGAATTCTGCCAGTACTGGGCTACACTTGTGAGCAGGTGCACTGGCTGAAGCTGCATTCCTGTCCTCAACCGATATTATGTTTCATTTAATTTATTAGTTTATTTGACTGTAAGTGTGCCAGTTAGCTAGGGAGACTACTTTTCATCTGCAGCCCTGAGGTACATGTCTTTGGACTGTGGGAGGAAACCGGAGCACCCAGAGGAAATCCAGGCAAATGCGGGGAGAACATGCAAACTCCACAAAGAGAAAAAAGCCACTCCATTGCTATCTTCTGGGAGGATAAGCTAAAAGAATGCAGAACCCCTGTATAAAATATTTGCTTAAAGTGATCGTGCGTTAAACGATATCAGAGGAAGTTCTGTGAGAGAGCAGCAGCACTCTGTCGTGAGCACGCACCGACGCCCCTCGGGTTTGTTTACGCTTGGGAATATCTCCATGTCACTGAGTCACTCTGTGTCCTCTGGAGACGGGCAGCCCACTGCAGAGCAACACAGATGATCCTCACCAGCTGGGACACAAAGTGACAGAGAGCATCTGCCGGACCTGTTTGAGCCCTCGTCCCCTGGCACATATTACATATATCTTGGAGCGCCTCCACATGTTAAAACATTACTCAAGGCATTGCAGTATATTTTTCAATATACTGTATGTAACTGCATAAGGGAGATCTCACTGCAAGTCCTAACATGGGCAGGGAGATTGTGTACTGGCTGAAACCGCAAAAAATACAAAATGACGTTGTTTCATTGAATGTTTCCTACATTTTTGTAAAACACCTGGGTGCCTGTACCATAATTTAATTTATAAATGCTTTCTGCGGTTCATTAACAGCATGGCTGAACAACATAAAGCTCAATTTTGTTTCTCGTTTCATTTCTAGATGAAAAACAAAATATGAATTGAAAACTGAAAGCACCAGTTCTTACAAATTATGCCACAACTATATCCCGATGTCTAATTGATAAGAGACAAATTAACTGTATTAATTTATCAGGCAGCCTTTTGCACATTATACTTTAAAGCAGGGCTGCCCAACCATCCTGGAGATCTACCGTTCTGTAGGTATTCATTTCAAACCTCATTGGACACATCTGACTCTATTAATTAGCAGCTCAAGGAGATTTCTAGGTGTTGAACGAGGTGTGCTTTGTTAGGGCTGGTGTGAGAACATACAGGTCGGTAGATCTCCAGTAACTGGGTTGGGCAGCACTGCTTTAAAGTAAACCCAGGCAGGTTTGAGGCTAAAGCCACACATCCACTGATGGCATCGCTCTCGCCTCCCACAGTTGGCCGCTTGTGGCCGTGTCTTCTATTTTTAAAACAGTGTTCATTAAATGCATATCGATCGTATATTTTGGAAATCCCCACACAGCAATAATTAATAAGCCCTTAAAAGAACTATGTGGAATGGCGAAATAAAATTTGAAACTTGCCTTGCATTGCCAGCTATCCTACCATGCCTTGCTGACACGAAAAATCAGCTCTCATTGAAATGAATGGAGGCGATTACGAAGTCGCTTCTTGTTGGCGCATGTGTGACTTCGGCCAAAGGCTTCCATTTGACATGGCCAGGAAAAGCACCGGTCCGTGGTGTAGTGAAACACCTCTTGGCTGGTTATGAAAGGCCAGGATGAACTGACTCACAGCTGCCCTGCCCAGGGAGGAAGGGTTTCCGTTTCAGGGTATCCCTCACCTCAGCATGCTCCTGCTATACCTCCTGTTGATCTGGTTCTTGTTGCCTGCTTCCACCACCTGCTGAAGACCCGGTTCCTTCACACAATGATTGCACAGCTCAGATGGTAAACTACAGCATACAAATTAATTGTGGTTGGAAGCAAGCACTTGTCTGCAGCCTCTGCTAGGGTGAAACTCATTTCAGGCCTTTATGTTCCCCTGCCAGTGGGCTGTTTGAAATAATGTATGTGGGTTTACTGTGGAATTATTGTGCTGAGGCGCATGTTTGTATGGCTTTGGACCTACGTTGCAAATGTGCCTTCACTCCCTAAGCATGCTGGGATTGCTGGAGAAACGGTGAGATACAGAAGCCTGACTATCGCAGCGTGCCACATTGCAGGACCACTGCTGATTCCTGCCTTCGAGAGCCACTGTATCAAACCCTGACAGATATAGTTCTGAGAAGGCTTGTGTTTGTCAGGACATGTGCTCAATATCCTGGTAACAGTATAAGTGTTTGAACACCTCAGCCTATTGCCATGATGCTCTACTTCTGTTTATATCTAGCAATTAGACTGCCACTTGTAATGACATGCCTTGTTTATGGCTTAATTACATTTTGATTAATTGTGTTTGTTTAATTCTTGTCACCCAGATTCAGTTTCTATTTCCCAGGCTTTATTTCAGGAAGTCAATACTTTTTGTCAGAATAACAATGCCTGACCACTTATTCAGTTCCCATGTAAGGCACCACTTCTAAATCCAATATTATAATATTTCCATATTATTATTATTTTCTCTTTAATTTTTTATTTATTTTACAATTTACATATCCTTCACAATGTGGACAATATGGTTACAGGATGTATTTTTTCAGCATAAAGACTGTATCATGCTTCAGTATGCAACAGTATTATTTTTGAGATCACATGCTACTGAGTTCTGCATGAAGAATCCTGCTGTTCAAAGCTTGTCCAGAATAATGGCACATTACTGATCAGCAGGTCATTCCAGTGCTACAGGCTACTTTAGTTTAGAAGAGATTAAAGCCCAGAGTCTTGATACATTTTTGCAAATTGCAAGCGCAGCCACCAAAAGCAATGAAACTTGTTGTGCAACTAACAGAAAAAAATGTATACTCCATTACCCACAGATAAGGATAGATTAAATTAGACTTTTTCCCCTCTCATTTCTAATAGTGGTGGTGGTGATTCTGGTGGCGGTGGGGGGTCACATAAATGGAGAATGCCAGACAAATGGATCTTATTTCAAGGTGATTGGTGGGCACGGCTCCCTTTGAAATCAGTGATCGTCTCTCGCCATAAACCACATTTTCAATTATTCAGCCTCATCATGGTGGAATGTGGAACTCTCCCTTATGCAATGGAAAGAGGACACTGCGGGGCGTGAGCAAATGACAGGAATTCATTTTTAATGGCTCATCTATAATATAACTCTCACTTTCTCCTTAATGACTGCAACAGATTTGCGGAAATATTATTCCTTACACGGCTGGCCAGCGTGATGGCACAAATGGCACAACAGCCTAAATAAAAGCTACATCCATTTCCCTAGCTGATTCTGGCTGATGTCCAAGAGATATGAAAATTATAGTAGCCTCTATCAAAGAGACTTTGAAGGAAAGCAAACAAAAACACTCTCACTTAATGGCACCTACAGTATTTGTCATATTTGTATCTTAATGTTGCTTTATTTTGGTCTGAATGTCCTTTAGGGGAGAAATTTAACATAACTGCCATTTTCTTTGTCAAGCTGTAAAGTTTCTAAGTGTAGGCCATGCCCAGTCTTACACTCTCAATTCGCTCTCTTATTTATTTAAAACCCAGAGGCTCACTTCTTAATTGCACTGAATAGAATTGTTTATGTTCATACTCTGTATGGCTTTTCTTCAGCACACCGCTGTATTTTCTGAGGAGACAATTGGCATCCTGCCTTGCTCCCCCATACCACTTCAATTCACAGATAAACTGCTTCTCCACTTGGTGAAACACACCAGTCCCAAACTTAACCGTATTCTCTAAAATGTAATTTGCTACTGAACTCCGCTGCTCCAAAACAAACACACAATCAAAAAATGAAACATAAATGATCTATCAAAATACAACATTTTTAATGGATCTTATAGAACATATTTTTCACTGTTACTGTGGTTAATTTGTCAGTGGTTAATTAAAGAAACCATGGCACTTTTTGAAGGATTAGGGATGTTAATGTAGGTCAAATCTTTGGCCAAATTCCCACAAAACTAGCCACCTAGCCACCTACTCATCGTTACATCTCAAGGCCTTGCTTTCCATACCCACATTGATTTCTCAAGATGACGTTTTAGTTGGCTTACCTAGTTAAATAAAGGTTAAAAAACAAATAAACAAAATAATTGGTTGCAAAATATTACCCCCCAAATAAATAGATGAAAATAAACAAATAAAATACAATTAAAATTCTAATTTTACAGAAAAACTTTAATTTTATTTACTCATTTTTTAACTTTAATTCATTGGAATACTTATATAATATCCTTCCTATTGACTTGGGTTAGAAAAAAAAATCATAAGAATTTTTCATGAGTGGTAAAAATAGACCAATATAAAAATTAAAAGAATATATTAATAATACATTTCTCCTTTCATAGAAAAAAAATAAAAAAATAAAAACCGAAACAATAAAACATGAAAAGCTACTGCTGTACTTCATAGCAGATCAAAGATGGCAAACAATGCAAAATGAAATTCGACTCTTATAACATTAACTTTTCCCCATTAATCATTTATAAAATGATGCACGTAATCAATCCTGATGGCTCTGCTGAACGCTTGCTATTTTTTCAGTGAGTTTTGTTTGATGGAAAGGTTGGTATATTCAGTTTGCTCACTGCGTGACCTTTAACTGTACCCATTTTTCCTCAATTCCCACAGCCTTTTGTGCCATGTGGTACGGAGGCAACACAGTTATTTGTTTCTCTGTCTTTCCCACCGTCTGAGGATTATGTGTCCTTGCCAATACTTCCCGATGACTGCTTAGCAAAAAACTAATCTAACAACAGCAATCAATCCTATCCCCCTGTCCCACTCCTCTGTATGCGTAGTGCATGCCTGCGTAGCTCAAATGACTCAATCTTGGGACAGTAGCAATATCTGGCTAACTTGTTCGGTGTCAAATTAATACAAGCACCAAACTTTCTGTGCTTTCCCGTCAGTTTTTCCTGGGTGAGTCATTCTGTTTGAGGCTATATTTAAACCACACATGGGTACCTTGGGTGCACGGTTGGGAACTATAGGAAGGAGGATATTGTTCTTAGTGTAATAATTTATGAAATGGTACCTGACATTACATTAATAATTTGTATAGCAGACATGATACCATCAGTTTCTTGAAACATCATTTCAAAAGATGGCTTGTTCTTTGTTTGCATACTATAACTGTCATCTGTTCTGTGAATCTTATTGCATTTGTTCCCCTGTGTCTACGTTGTGTAATGAGTGTATTCAAAGGCTGTATGATTTTAAACAATATATTTGTTCAGGAGTGCAACAGGTACAACATAATATTAAATTAAGAAAACAAATTTCCCAGATGGAACGAGTTCCACTGAGCAGGTGTGGTTTCCATCAAACACACAATCTTGAACCTGACACACAGGATTGGGAGTTGGCTGTTCCTCACTGTCACCTGATCATACATCATTAGCACCAGGAAAATATCCCAGCAGGGAATCATACCGTGCGCTAGTCTCACAGTACCAGACTGAACCTGCAAAGTCTTTTTTGTATGGTTTTAACAGTTTTCATCACTCTCCCTGCTTTTGTTCCCAGTTGTATCTGTGTTATTTGTCCCAGTTGATCCTCATTTTGTCATTATATCATTAATTCATTGTAAAGCAAACATCAGATACATGATTAGGTGTAATTCATGGAGGGGGACCACAAGCTCTAGAGGCTGTACCTTTCAGAATAGAAACCATCACAATCTGCAGGGGAACAGAACTGCATACCATTAGCGATTACCTTGTGTGCACCGCAAAGAAGCCCACCTACAGTGACATTCAAAACGAAAACAACAGCCGTGTCCTCGAATGGCAGAGCATTTCCGTCTGCAACACGAACGGGCACTTCTACGCCCCCCCAACCAACCACCCCCACCCACCCTTCGAAGCTTCTTCCTTTTTCTCGGGTCTTTTTCCCAGACTCGGCAGCTTATGGTGGCGATGAGAAACCGTGGTGCCGAAAACAAGCCGGTGCCCTTGAACCAGGCAGGGCTGCAGCCTTCCAAGTTTAATTACGGAGAAGCCATGCCGAGCAGTCTGACATTTTTCAGAGTGTAGCAGGAGCTGCTCGTATCTGTTCCAGTTTTACTCGCTCCTCAGAACACTCCACAATGCAGCATCTGCGATGCTGAAAGTGTACTTTCCACATGCATTATGCATTGCTGCTCCGTAACATCATCCACGCTGTATGTGAGATTAAAATATATACAAACATGAACTTCATACTTCATGTGCAAATTGACATATCATTCATGGCACATGAGTAGCATATAATGCATTTAGCAGGAAGATAAAAAAAAAATGCAACTGACATGCACACAAGCATTAATGATAAAAACAGCCAGGCAATGAAATATTCAGTCTGAGTAGTGCATTTAAGTTGTCCTGGATAAAAGTGTCTGCTAAACAAATTATTCATGGACCGCCATGCAATATTTCATAAGATATCACACTAAGAACAATATTCTCTTCCTGCACTACCAAATATGGTACCCATTTTGATATTTGATTAAATGCCATAACATAAAATTATATTTTTCAGGTGAAACAGACTTCCTATTTCCATATAGAAACCAATTTGTACAGTATGATTTCAAGGCAGTTTATTTGAAATATATTTCACAGTCATTTGTGGGATTTGTCCTAGAGACAACATTCTGTTGTTTCTCTAATGTAAAATGAGCTTAACTGTGCCACCCAGAGACTTTTTTGATGCTATCTCTATGGTGAGGTCTACTGTGGGTCAACCGGGCAATATAAATCTAAGTAAATTAAATTTGATGTTCCTAGTTGTGCTCCATCCAAATCTAAAACTACATCATTGTCTTAGTTTATTAATTATTAGGCTTATTGAATGCAGGTGACTATGCACTGGACATAAGTTCAACATTCAGGCATAGAACATTCAGACTCAGGCTATTAATAACCTATGCAATCAAGCTGTGATGGAACAAAAACCAGAAACAGTACTGGCACAATTATTTCATTAGCTCAATAATAAGCATGATCTCATGTTTGTGCTATATTTCTTACTAGTCATGTGAAGGACATATGAGGTGAGTCAAGAAATATTATACAATGGCCTAACTTGCAATGAATATTATATTATCTATAGCAAGTGAACTTGCAATGTATAGAGTAAAACAGTCGAGGGAAGAGCTTTTAGTGGGTCTCCACTACAGTCATTTGCCACCTAGGGATGACTGACAGCAATCTACACTGTCATGTGCTGCAATCAATATGCTTACTTGATCTGTGGAAAATAGCCTACGCACAATTACTTCACCTTCACAAAAATGAGAAATAGAAGGCTGTGGATGTTAATGAAATGGTTTGCTGCAGGGGTAGGCTAACAAAAAAAATACAGTAAAACATGTTGTACTGTAATTATATGAACATAGAACAGGTTTAAACTTAGTGACTGAATGCAAATGTTTAACGGTATCTTCGGCCATTGCTTGACAATGTTTAATGTAAACTTCTATGAACGTCTATGAAGAGATGTTTCTTCCTGCACTGATGGAGTTGGTTGGGATGGATAAATGCCATTGCAGTGTTGTTTCCTAAAGTACAGAATTTGTAATTGAATTTTGGAAGAACAGTTCCTTGGAATTAAGTCCATTGGGAGTTTTGCCAAGGGTGCAAAATTGCTTGGGGTCAGAAACCCTAACAGCTTCCAGGAACTAGGGCACTGGCTGGGAGGTATAGTTTCATTAGTTGTACAAAAGTAGATATACGGAACGAAACAGTTAAGCACAGCTCATACATACTGTAGGACTTGTGAATGAACCTAATTATTTGCTGTCTAATTCCAACATAAACATATTATGTCCAAATTGATACTTTTCTGAACACAACTAAGGGTCAGGGCTTTAATGACATGACTTGACCATCTCTAGTTTCTTTTAGATACAGGCAGTGATGTGTCCCCATTCCATTGGATGAACCCCCCCCCCCCCCACTGTGCCACCAGTCACAGCCTCTGCCCTGGAAGACAACCATAATTCACCCTGCTGTCACATATTAAGCATTAATGTGGCTCTGTTTACCACTGATTCACATGCTACAAATTAGCAATCATGCATTTGATGTCATTCCTGCCATACAGAAGATTTCAGATTACATTTGTAGCCGTTTCAGTGACTAAGCTTGTTATTTCTGAGGAATATTGACAAGTGATAGACAAATATTCATGAAGAAATTTTCATGTGAAGCAACCTGACTTGATTATTGGATGTGGAAATGGAAATCTGCCTCACATCATTTACTAGCAGTTAACTACTGTTTAAATATGCAATGTGAATGGCAAAAGACTAGGCACATATAGTTTTTTCCCCCTTGTTATATATACGCAAACTTTCAGTGAAAATAACTGTTATCATCATGGCAGAACATGTCTCTTTCCTCTGAAATCTGAGGCCACTCCTCCTTCACACGCTTCTTCTCCAGACCTGATTGTGTGCTCCTGCTCATTAGGAAACAAAATGAAAATAAAAAAGGAGAAAAATGTGACCTTTTGTAAAACTGTCCGCGAATGACCCTAATTGGCAGTTCTATCTGCTGTTCATTTCAGAGAACGGGGCCATCTTGATGAAGTCGCGTTGCTTGTTTCAAAAAGGCAATATTCCGGGAATACGTGACTTTGGCTTAGTCCGTGACCACATTGTTACATTCATTCAGCACAATATGCGTTTCATTGCCTTGCCTCAGTCGACCAACACACAAACAAGTATCAGCTGCTCCAAAGGCTAATATACTCCCGGTGATGGAAATGAACAGTGCTGAACCTATTTTATCATTCTTCAGACAGCTCTGTGATGTCCTGGTGTCATTCAGCACTTCTGCCTTAATGATAATGTTGCGAATCACTCACTGTGGAGCCGCTGTATAAACATTATTAAGAAGGGACCTTTTTACAGATAAACAATAATGTAGGAAAACGCAGTGACTGAAAAAAAACGACTTTGTTTTGACTTTGATCCCAGGCCCACTTTGTTCTCTTGCAATGAGCAGCTAACTTTGTCGCTCTGTGCTCCCTCCATCTCCTCTCTTTCAGTTCTCTTGTACAACAGCTATTGGTAAATATGACCTTTATATTAAATCATACGTAGCGCTGTCGGAAGCATAAGACCCACGGTGCATCATATCCAGTTGCAACTAAACAATATTTGACAGCGTTCAAAGGAAGGCATATTATTTTCATGTGAGTAATGACTGCATAAATTTTGGGGCATAGATTAGTACAGAAGCCACAGCACTATAAAAGCAAGGGTGCTGCATCTCACTCGGTTAATGCAAAATGAATGCTTAATTTACACAATTTATGCAAAACATGTAGCACAATCTAACTGATATCACAGTTACTGAGTAAAACTTGCTAAGAACAGGTGGCAGACAGCACCTTAATGTGCTGTTAAAATGAAAAGATTATATTCCGACAATCTGATAATTAACACATTGCATTCAATTATCTGCATGCAAGGAACAGATTTACATAATTTATGGTATACTGTATTTTACACCTTTGTAGTACATGCAGTAATAGAAAAATACTCAAATAAGAGCAAAATAATTGCTACATTCATAGTGTAAGGCTGATCACTATAGTCTGAAGTTATTTTTTTATGCATCATGTCAGCATAAATATTCGTAAATATTCATAAGATATCAACACACACATTATTTCCTGAGGTAATAAGGTCACAATACAGAACAGCCTTGGCTGCATTCTGATTTGCAAACTTCGATTTAAAAATGCATTGAATTTCTTCATGATGGTGATTTTATACAACCGCCTAAATGACAGAGTTCTACAGATTAGCATGGAAATACGATGCTTGGCTGTGCCACAGCAAATGCAACAGAATGCTAAATTGGCTTCAGTTACAAAATCCAATCCTGGTTGTAGCTCATTCATCCCAGCGATACTGCGTATATTAATGTGAAAAAATGCACGTCTACCGACGGCAGAGTAACATGGCTCCTAATTACACGTGTGAGCCATTGTGACTGCTCAGTAAATCCCACATCATTTTTCTCCCAAGCCCTTAGTGCCACTTTTTTTAGTTCTTAACTCGCATGCAAGAGTTTAGCACATCAGGCCAGTGGCTCTCTGGGGTCCTCATTAGATTAGGGAGAAATAAGTATCAGATTCTGTAAGGATTCCTACTCAAGTCATCGCCCAGCATGTCATCAGTCTGGCGCACATGCAGGAGTGTATGCAGGAAAATGACTGTGCACAGCCATTAAATCTTAATTTTTTATTTAAAAAAAAGAGAGCAGCTCGCTCTCTGTATCTATTCTTTCCCCCACTTTATTCAGGCAAAGGGAGAGCAGAGAGGATTACAGGTATAGATGGGATCACGGTACTGGTAGTGCCATGGCCAGGAATCAAACCCCTGACCACACAGGGGAATTCCAATATGGGTTGAGAGATGGCTCCCATATGGACTGTGCCAGACTCTGAACTTTGGCATATGGATGCTGCTATGCGTTATTATCACAGAATCTCACACTACAGTCCACAGTTCGACATGAAAGACTTCATCATCTCTAAACCGCAGATTAAGCAAAACCATTGAGGTGACTACTGATAAAAAACATCAAAAACATTGCACTGAGAATGATCATTTCATATGTATTAGCCTTGTAAGAGAGACTGTGGAATTCTGTCAATCCACATGCAGTCACATAAAGTCACATGCAGTCACATAAAGCCTATTGGATTTCCTTTTCCCTGCCGTACTTAAGTGCAATTTGTCTCACTTGATGACGCGCAGGCCAGGTGAAATTTGGTATCCGCAACCTGCACCAACACGACAAATTTCTGGCTGCCAGTGGAGATGGCGGTAGTCCCGATTTGCTGCACCACAGATGCGCATAGCTTTCCCCGCTGTCTGTTCGCAGCACACTGGAAGCCACCTGACCTCCAGTGTTCTTGTAAGGAGCACCGCAGCCCTCCTCTTCACTGCTGATAGCATCAGAGATTCGTCTTTGTCCACATTCTCTGGTTTATTGCTGTTTATCTCTACGATGGGTTTTCCACAGGAAGCTATGCCAGCATGTCGGTTGCTGGGATGTTGCACGGGGGGTTGGTTGCCTGGTTCAAGCCTTTTTTGATCATGTTAGAATGATGGAAAATCTATGTAATGTGGACTGAAATTGAATGTTTATTTGTGCCAAAATGCATAAAATGTCCTGTAGTTTAAATTTTTTTGTAGTGTTGTATTGTTCTCTGTAAGTGCTGCAATTTATTTCAACATTTAAATCATTTTTTTGGTTGCAAATGTCATGACTGCTTCTCGCAGGCAAATTACAAAGCAACCCGAAAGGTCTGAAAATCGTGAGCTGGATGGTTTTGTTGTATGAAAAAAACACAGCCAGACTAAGCAATAATTGACAATATACACACAGTCACTCTACACTGAAATTGTTATAATAACAATGAGATTGAACCGACCGACCTTATAAACACATTAACAAACCTAGACACATCTGTACATAATTGCTGTGTAGATCTTTCTAGAATCCATTGTTCTCAGTCCTCAAAATTGAACTTCTATTTATTAATTGATAATATCCAGGTGAGTAAGTTAAAAAAAAGAAAAAGTGTTTTATATTTTATTTGTCATATCCTTTTTACCAGTAATATTACAATTACATGTCACACATGGTTTATTATTCTTAATGTGAATGGGGTTAGTGGTATGTAAAAAGAAATGCCCAAACAGAGACCCTCAGTAGGATACATTTTCTCATAGGGCTTTCTGCTATGCCTTTTCACATTCACCCCGTGTGTGTGGATAACGAGTTTGGACTTGAAAAAATCTGGTGATAATAGAAGGCGAACAGCGACTTGAGTTATGTTCTGAGGGACACAACTGGGGCAGTCTCACAACTGCTGTCAGGAGGGAGGGAGGGAGGGAGGGAGGAAGAGAGGGGGGAGGGAGGAGGGAGGAAGGAGGGGTCTGCCTCAACACCGCACACAAAAAACCTCCTCAGAACAATCAGGGGCTGAGTCATCTGGCCAAGCACTGCATTTTAGCTCAGCTCCAGCCCCCCGGCTGGAGTTGGCATAGCTCCCAAGAGTAAAAGAAAGATCTCTCACTGTCTGCCCAGCCTTTACTACCCCAGACACCGTTAACAAAAAGGCACCCAGAGTGTGTCAATGCTCTTTAAGTAACCGTTTCTGCTTAGTAAGCCAAAAAAACCGCAAAATCAGTGCAACCTGAAGGAGACGGTGTTGGAAAGGCAGCAACACAAAAAAAGAAAGGATGAATGAACTTTGGGAGATATACAACCCATCACAAGGAGAAGACATGTTATTTGTTACAGGGGGAGGAATGGTAGAGAGGATAATGCCAGTAAAAGTGGAATATTTATTCAGTTCAGTAACTGTATGCTCCAGGAGACCAGCATACAGTGTCCAACATGATAAATTACGGCTATGAGGGGATATTATTAAATAATAATGCACAATACCTATTTTAAATTTAGAGTGCTTTTGATGCCACTGGAATGTGCTTTACAATAACACACATTTTAAAGCAATACATATATAAAAAAGAAAGGAAGACAACAATAAAAACAAAAACCAGTTCACAACATATGTATGTAAAATGTATAAAAGAACAGAAAGGAAAAAGCAGGTAAATAAAAATAAGGATATATATATTATGACACTAAAAACTGTGTTACAGTTACAGTAGCATGTAAAATTGAGGATGTCTCATACCAGTGACTTTTTCAGAGCACAGATTCAACTACACAGAATTGTATTAAATAAGCTTACTGCTGGCTAAAGCAGATGACTGCAATGATTTGATGAAAGATATATTATGATACACATGTGCTGTTGTTGCAGTGTGACCAGTGTTGATGAGATCCAGTGCTGATGAGATCTAATCACAGGCAAATTGTTAGTCATCCAAGCAAAAAAGGGGAATGAAACGGGGTCATTCCTATGTTCCCCAGATTTATATGGCACATAATGGGAACACGACAAAGGGTCCAATGTTCCCAGGGTCCTATGTTCCCCAGTTGTACATATGTGCTCTCCCAGGGTCCTATGTTCCCAAGGTCCTAGGACCCGGGAACATAGGACCCTGGGAACATAGATACGCTCCCAATGAAACAGTCATAGCTCGAATGTTGATTGCGCAACCTAAAAACACAGTTAAAAAGAAATAACTCCATATGAAGTTGAGCTAGCTGAACTGTTCCCTCATATAAACACAGCGATGTGTTATCTTTAAACCGTGGCGTAGGACGTCTCCATTCATCTGTGTTACTCCAAACCTCTTCCTGGCAGAGCAGTTTGATACCAGGGCTTTAGGTTTTAATTATAGGCATTACTGTGCAGATCCAAGTCGGGGAGTGACGGCAGATTCAGCTCGCTGCGTGGTGAGTCTGCGGGAGCAAGCACATCAACGGCTGCCCATGCCAAGATGCTCTGCCCATGGTGCTGGCCATGAATGCCGTTCTGGCAGTCCTCAGACATTTTAATATCAAAGCCAGGATGCAGACAGGAAAACAGCACTCTGGGTACTGTGCCTCCAGCACAGAAAACCTTTTTTTCTTTTTTCCGGAAAGAAAATTAGATGAAGAATAAAATTCTTGCATTTTCATCCAACATTATGATTTTTCCTAAAAAATTCTGTTAACCGTAGAAATTTTATATTCTAAGGACATGTTACACTGATTTTGCTTCAAGCATTTCAGTTCTTACTTTTTATGTTTGATGTTCACAGTATTTGTTCTGTTAATTCAACTGCTAAATAAATTTTGTAACTGAAAAAATTATGTCAGAAACCGAAAAAAAAAACAAACAAAAAAAACATAATTATATTGAACGATGACAGATTTAGCCAATGTTTTGTTTTCCCTGGGCTCTGGTTTCCCTCCCTTCAGTTCATGAGTAAGGACATCGTTCCCTCAACAAAAACACTGTCAGAGCTGGCTCGCTCAGGCATGAAATTGACTTTGTAATAACAAACATGGAATCTGTTTCTGCCGTGCCATTTTGTCAAATCGTACCGAGGAACGATCGGAAGATGAGAGTGAAATCATTATCTTCCACCGGTAAATCAAATTCACAGAAAACCTGTTGTCCCATTAACCCAGAAACCTGTTCAATAGCTAATTAAGGCAATTACTCCAAGCATGACATGGCACTTAATCACAAATGACTTTCCCGTTTATGTGGTGGCTTCATTAACTTTGGCAGCCCTTAGACGTGTGCTCCCTCTCACACTCAGACTGTGGCGCTACTCTTAAGCGACTGCATTACTGTATTACTTTTTGATTACAGTGTCTGAAGACTGTACAGCAGACTGAACAAGTGAATCAGGGATATGGGCATTATTTCCAGGAAAGACACATTTGCAGAAAACTTCATGATAGCGCTCCACATTTAAATCTCATGGCACAATAGATTTTTCACGACTAAATAAACTCTGATAAAGTGCATTTTACTCCGACTGATTTGGATCCCAAACTGAACCCGACTGTGTATAGAGTTAAATGCAAAAGCACTGGAACAGTGACACAACTTTTGTTGTTTTGGCAGCATATTGGATTTGAAGTGAGACAATGAAGATGAGGTCCAAGTTCACACTGTCTGTTATGTACCAGCAGGAGGGGGTTAGAAGGGTCCACTGGTTTTACACTCGAATAGCATGGCTTAATTTCATTAACATGAGAACCAGTACAATCACGTCTGAACATCCATTCTGTTCTACCGTGCTCTCAGCTAGCCAGCAGTATTGGCGGTAAACTCTGACCAATAAGAGGTGACCAATTGAAAGGTAACCAATCACTCTGCATGCACAATCATTGTGCAATAAACATGTAACCATCTGTTATTTCTATACACAACACTGTCAGCTTAAATTTGAGAGTATTTACACCTGTATCAGGTTATTAGTGTGGCAATTACAGCGCTTTCAATACATAGCCCCCCCCCCCAGTCATGTTTTGCAAAACAAAATATACCATTATGCCATTTCATTAAAATAAACCTTTGAATTTTGTTCTATCTGTATGCTGCTAGCTATGTTTGTGGTCATAAATTGGTCAAAATTGTAGCTTTTAAAAAAAACTTTTTTGTTGTGGTTGGCAAATAATTTTTGGCATATTAATTAAATTCCCATAAATTAAATTCTGTAATAAATGCATCATCATTTCACCAGCATTTTATTTCATGATCTCATAAACATTGTGAATTCCCATTAATTACAGCAGTTTCAGGAGAACAGACTGCATGCACTCTTTTTCAAGATAAAGTTAAAAAGGAACACAGTAATGACAGGCCAGATTGCTTGGTTGAAAGACCTCTTAAATGGTCAGTAATTTGGTCATATTTAAATGAAAATTATTTGAAGCAGCAAGTTTTTCTTTAAGGAGTTTTGAAAAGTATGTTTAAGTGAAAAAGAACCTCAACCTGTGCTTGAATGGTAAGACATTTCTCAAAGAGATCTCAAAACAGTACTTATGAGTATTTTTTGCTTAGTGACCTCATCACAGCAAGGGGGGTTGGTGTTTGAGGGGCTGAGAGGGAAGGATAAACATCCTAACAGAGAGACCATCTGTGCAAGATGTTGCCAGAAATGCTGGTTTGTAACTGACCCCAGCTGTTCTGTGCTCCGGGGTGCTAGCTGTCGTTCAGAAAGCAAAAAAGCCGAGCCAAAAGGAAGCACTCCTCCAAAGCCCTAAGGACCGGGAACACAGTGGAACATATATAGCTGGTGCACGGTTACAAATCAAACACCTCTAGCATGACTGTACACGCATGAACAGAAAAGCATTCATTACACAACACCTCTCTTATCCAGAAAAGAATTAACTACAAACATATCCTTCAATTGATGCAATAAATCATGGCTGTGGGGCTGAAATCAATGGAGAAGAGACATGTTGGTTCTGGAGGCTGAGGTAACCCATTCTTCTCTCCATATTCACACTTCTGCCCCACTCCAGTCTCATATAGAATTCTAAATATAAATGTGCGCCTGACAGATTTGATTTCCAGAGCTTGAAATTGATGAATTATTGTGAAAACATGAGACTTAAATGACATTGTTTTAAAAATAAGTCTAGCAATGTCTTTCAGTGCTCTAATTGTACCAGAGCCAAGGCAACAACAACAAAGAGTACAGCATTTGGTATTTTGGTCATTGATTTATTTATCTTCTGGACAAGACAATACACGGCCTTAGCCTTTAGCCCAACTTTAATATTATTTTATTTGAGAGGAGTGTTCTGGGGCAGAGGTTTTGCACCCTGAAGCTGGTAGCTTTACCTAACCTAACACAACTGGAACTGGAACTGAAGCTGATAGCTTTACCTAACACAAACACAAACACACAACTGGAACTGAAGCTGATAAATTTACCTAACACAAATGCACAACCGGTACAGAAGCGGATAACTTTACCAAACAGAAACACACAACTGGAACTGAAGCTGATAGCTTTACCAAACACAAACACACAACTGGAACTGAAGCTGATAGCTTTACCTAACACAAACACAACTGGACAGCTTCATCTGTGTCCTTCTTTGCAGGCATAAAGCACTGCAGCCATTGGTTAACATGAAATTGATGGCCAGCTTGGCTTGAGTGACATGGTGTGTGTGTGCTGTTTGTGACACACCGTAAGGGCCGGCAGCCTCTCACCAGGCATCTCTGCTCTTGCTTAAGGAACAGGCAGTGACAGGCAGTACTGAGGACCTCAGTGTAGAAAGTTATTCGGCATGGGCCTATTGATTTTTGCATTTGTCTCATCTATCTGTTGGTTGAGCTAAGCCCCTTTGCTTCAGCAGTTCCCACTGCGGTCTTCCCTTGTCTTTTGCAAAGATATGAAGGATGGTTCTAAAGAGTGGACCAGTCTCTGCTATTTGCTGTGGGTGTGCACACAAGCTGTGTGGAGAATCCTCTTTCTCTTGACATTGTTAATGTCGTTTCCTATGTTCTTTCCAGCTTCAAGAAATGGGGCCCACAAATCTCCGTTTCCATAACAATGTGATTGACTATGACAATATTTGTCCTCCCCTCACACACGAGTACAGTCAAACTTCAGAGATAACTCAGACTGACTGGTCAACCGAACATTAACCCACTGGTATGAACCCACAAAATAATTGTAAACAATGCCTTGCTCTTTTCTCTGTGAATAGTTCACAGTTTTTTGTCCAATCAACATTCATACAGTACCTGTACATTCTGTATGACATTCCAACTTAGTTTATGTTATGTTCTCATGTTTTAGAAGACAAGAAAAAAAGTGTTTTTTAGATAAGCTGTAGACTACAGACAAGTTATTGTGATGTGACTTTTTGCCTATAGTGCTGAATCTTTCAGGAAGCTGAAACAGAAAACATCTATATAATAATGAGATCATGGTTACATTATTTACGATATTTCAGCTTACAGTTTATAGTGTTTTTTATTTTTGAGAACAAAAGAGGTAGTTTTTTTTTGTTGCTAGCAATTACTAGCTACAGAGAACTTGTCATTATGCTGTATCTTTTGGAAAGCGGACATTTTATTCCAAAAGACAAAGCATAATAACACATTTTTATTTATTTATTTATGGATACACAATAAATGATAAATGTTAAAGAAATGAGGCTAGAGCTGGAACCAAACTAATCCTTTTAATGTTTCAGATATTTACCAGTTTGGAAACCAATCCCGTTCCTGAAGATTTCATGTGTCTTATGTTCGAATGTACTGACACTGATGCCCAGCTAAACGCTGGGTAAAGTTCTGCCTCTGCAGCAAAGACAGTGGGAAAAGACTGGCTTTGAACATCTTCCATTAGACACAGGTGGCATGCAGTTATTATTATTGCTGCAACAGCAAATATGGCGCCCCCCAAAAAAAAGATAAAGAAAAGAAAAGCCGCACATTCTTTCCTTTAGATATACTTTGTTTTCTTCACACAAGAAGTGGTGCCACTAATAAAAATAGCACATAAAGCAATGCCTGTTTGTTTTAGTGTACTAAACACAGAGGCTTTCTTCCAGCTTTGTGCTCACGAAAATGCCTGTACTGGACCCCAAAGGGCGTTCTAAACAATTACAGAATGCGTTGAGAGAGAGGAAGGAGGGAAAGTAATCAGCGAAGTTTTTGATTTTACAACATAGCACATTAAAATGTAAATGTCTGACTGTTTTGTTTTCAAAGCAGAAATCCCTAGCAATGACTACTCAATGATAATGTGTGTGCCTCAGTAGCACATTTGCATAAGCAAACATTCAGTTGCAGTTGGATTTTAATAGATGCCAAGAGCAATGTGCCAAATTACAGAATCTTTCCTTAAGTCTGCTTCAATCTATGCGCACCAGAGAGCTCAACACATATCTCTTATATTATAGCGGTTGAATTTGCTAAGTTCCAGGATAAGAAAAATAATTTAAAAAATGACATGCAATATACGATGCTTGTGCATAATTAAAGGAGGACAACATTTCTACTGTGACACCTGAAAGCAGATTTTACAGATCGTGAAATATATATTTTTGAAACATTCAAAATATGTATGCATTTGCTTAGTAAGTCAGTCTGTCAGGCAGGCAGTTAGTTAGTCAGCATTAATATCTATAATAATGGCTATATATATGTCAGATATAATAATTAATTTTTTAAATATGCAAGGCACTTTTGCATCAAAAGTTATAGAGGCCTTACCCTGTCAAATGCTAAAAGGCTTAACCTTTGGTGTGACTTGCTTTAAAAATCTCCAGGTGGATATGCTATATTTTTCATTGTTTGACACAAGATGTGCACCTTGGTGATATTTTCAGGATTATCTAACTGAAAGGACTATTTACAAAGGGCGCCTTCAGCACCTCTCTTGTACAGCGAGCCCACTCCAACAGCACTCTTTTTTGCCTGATCTTCAACTTATAAAGCAATTCTGTTAATCCAGAAATGGGTCCTGAAATGTGTCAGCTTTAGCTGTTTGACTCAGAGTTGCTAAATACTATATCTCATTTCATGAACAGCATACAAAGAACAGTGCACACTTAGGTTGTCTCGATTTAACAATAAATAAATCAAAAACTAATTGTGGTGTTACAATGGCTTCACAAAGTTTCAGAGAAATAAAAGGCTCTAAACTGCTCAATAAACTAAAGGCATTGAGGCAAATTACCAGCGAATCTGCCTTTGAGTGTAAAGCCTTTCATTTTTTTGAAGTTTTCCTTTGGAAAGACCGTTACTTTCATTTTTAGAGAAATGACTGTCACAATGAACTAGCGACATGTCAGTGTTCTCTGCACACTCCTGCTCTTTCTGCCTTGCTCACTGAAAAGAACAAAAACAAGAGAGTCCACGGATAGAGAGAATGGGTGTGCTCCTTATATTTTTAAATCCTCTTGACCACTTTCACAAGTAAACAACAAGCAAAGATGCATTCAATTTATCACTGAAAATTCTCCCACATGACAGGTCTCGTCAATGTAACTAGATTTTAGGTTCTACCTAAAAGAACCTAAAAGAAGTGCTGGACACCTTCATCAATGAGACACACAAGTCATTATTCTATGACGAGGGTTTTTCCCTCTACTGTCAAAGCGATATGTGGTCCCCTTGTTACAGACAATACATTCTGGTAGGACTGCTGGTTGCCTTGTTTGTCAGGCTTATAACTCCGTGCTATAAACCAGCTCAAAACCAGCACAGCAGTGCAATTAACCAGCACACCTGCCCACAATTCACCCATCAGCACACCTGCCCACAATACACCACATTAACCATCGTAATCAGAGTTTCTCCTGTCTGTTAAACCTGAATAGGTATCTCTCAGCTAAAGGAAGGATACCTCCCAGTGCTTTTACCCACTCCACAGGCTGATCTGCCCCTGTCCTTAATCCCAAACACCGTGCCGTCAACTGGCACAGCGTGACAGAGAGCACGCTGAGAAGGCCAAGGCTAACTGCAGCTCCTATCACAAGTATGCAAGAGAGTAATCCCATTGAAAAGCGATCAAAAGATACCACATTGAAGATATGTGGGAGAAAAATCATATGGTAGTGATGACTACATTGTTATTAACATTACTGCTAACTGGGGCTGGTAATCGACAGGTCTAATCAATTTCTCTCTTTAATTACATAATATTTTTATAGTATATTTTTAAAAAAGGCTTTAAATTGTTCTCATGGATTTCTTATGGTACAAGATACAGTGTAAATGGTGTGAATTAATGCTCTAGAACTGTTTAACTAACAGGAGTTTCCTTTGGCATAGATAAATTGTAGCACGGGGGAGAAACGGAGTAAACCCCATCCCCCTCCTTCAACTATAATCTTTGCCCTTTTTGAAAAATGCCTCCTGACTATTACTACAGTACAGAATGATGGATTAATGAAGGCAGACAAAGGCACAGAAGAATATTTCTGGGGACTATTCCCTCTTCAACACACCTGAAATCAATCACTGACCATGAAAAGCTCCATGTCTTTAAGAGCTGGGAGATTTTCCACCAACCCACTTCTGCTTTTATAATTGGTTGTGTGCACACTGAAAATGATTTATAAATTGTTCAGTTTATGTCATTTACGGATTCTATGTCTTTTGGTTTTCATACTTCTAGATTCCAAATATGATGCTCGGTATACCTGAGCAAAGAGAACAGCAATTATTATTATTATTATTATTATTATTATTACTACTACTTGCTTTACTAAAGAGTTTAAACTATTTTATTTTTAAGATTACATGCCGGATTTCTGTGCATTTCCAACACCGGAGCAAGAATTTCCTTCCCCAGTAAGCACCACAGCCTGCAGAAGTAATCATAAGGGAACAGACTCATTTGGAATTTGGACAGAATGTAAGAGCATTTATCATGCTCACACACATACGGTACACAAAATGAACGAAGCCAGCAAAAATAAAATAAAATAAAAGAATAAATACCTGCACATTTAGATCGCTCACATTAAATTTGAGAATATATCAGTCTGTGGCAAAACAAGCCCAGAGTTGTGTTGCAGAATATGTACGCCACTCATGAACAGAGACACTGGTAGGCTTCATTCTTGTCAGCGCTTGGTGATATGCCGGGATTGGTACAATAACATTGTGATTGGCAGGGCCCACGGGCAGCCGAGAGCTAAACCACCGAGGGTGATGTTCCCGCAGCATTACTGCTGTATCTTGTTGCAGCGCTGACATATTGATGGAATGAGGGTAATACAGCATCCAGTCTGCAGCTGTTAAGGTCTTCTAAGATCAATATTGGATCTTCGGGTTATCGGTTTGCAAAGATTTACGCGTGGTTTGCAATCAACTCTGCTGCACTCCTGACATTTGTACTCGCTGGTACATACACCCGTGACAAGGACAAGTACAGGGAATTTGCTCGGTAGGGTAGAATCAGCATAGCGAGAGACAATGTTCTAATGGGGGTTCAGCATCTGTGCTACTAAATCCAGTGTGAAGTTTCAAATCACACCATCAGCAGGAACTTATTTATTTGCAAATATGTGAAGAAAAAACCAAGGGCCTAGGCAGATTTTGTGACAACTAAGTTTAACAACAGATTGTAGATTCAAAGTTGAGAGGGACTGGTGCTGAGATTGGACTTTAATGAGCTCGTTAAATGTGTACCGTATTTGCAGAAACAAAACTATATGGTTTTATGTATAATGCCACATCATCCCCCAGCCCGTAAACATGCATGACAAAGCCCACTATGAAAGTACAGACATCATACAATCTGCAACGATTTACATTCACAGGAATTGTTCAAAATCTCTCCTAGAGTGCTGTTCCTTCAGCACCTCAGGTGTTTCAGTAACCTGGAAGAGCTGCAGGACCATGGACAGCACCGGCTCCACTCTCAGGCAGAGTGGCAGCTGTGGCTCATGGTCAATCATCACAGCTGCTACCCATTCCCTAATTGTTGGGCTCTTTAAACGGCCTCATTCTCGGTCCTAGAGGAGACTGCTTTTGCCACTTTGCTGCTGTGAAAATGTGTGCAGGCTTGCGGGCTCTCTTTGTTCTCCTTAAAGCAGCACTCAGTTTTCCCAAATCGCTTTCTGTATTTTCACTCTCACGTTCAAATGGAAGAAAACTGCCATGATTCATGCACAACGTCCTGTTTACATTTGGCTTACACTAGAATATGCCTGAACTGGCTGAAGCTTTACCTGCATGACAATTGACCATTACCTCAGTTCATGCGGGAGTAAGTGACTTTCTGCTCCACGAGTGTGTCATTAATGTCATTTGTGACCTAGCATGTGACCATGTTCAATTGTTTTGTGTTCTGAGGCAGGAACAACATGCTGCATGATGGATTGTATTTCATGTGTTAAGAATTGCTGTATACTTGGTTCTCTTTTAATTTTCTCTCTGCTTATCTTAAAGAGCTGTATTAATTGGATGCTGGTATATTTGCAAGAGATAATAAGCATGCTTTCAACCAAGCTTAAAGTTTCCTATACTCACTTTGTGTCATCTTATCACAACTCCATATTCCACATAGAGAATTAAATTGATTTGATTGTGAAGAGATTCTGTTCTTGACTAATTCTGACTATCAAATGTAAACCTTGTAAAATGTTGGGTTATGCATATCTCGTTGAATATGAATTCGGAAAATGTCATCAATATGAGTTCAAAAAGTATAATTTTATGCGCAACAAAGAAGATGCATCCATCTCAGTGTATGTGAATACTGTTGCTCTTTTCTTGACTGGCCCCCTCTTTGGGTGACAGATGCTCTGACATATGATATCTAGCATCTTGTAGAAGCATTTCATGTGCTGGGCAATGCAGCTAAATTATTGGAAGGCAGATTATGGGCAGTGGTGTAAACAGCCCAATCAATCACACTGTATTTCTCTCAGGTCAATACTTGATGGAGGTGAGGGCAATTTGTCATGTTGGCACCCTGCTTTCCTGCAGCTGGGGCTAGGATTCCCTCGATACGCCCTGCCTGCAGAGGTCAAATCCAGGGAAGATGAATGGAGCCGTACCACCGATGACCTCCGAGCAGCACTGTCTCAACTCTGGGCTCTGCTGCTCTGACCTGCGAGCACGGACACCAGGGAGGAGGGGGCCGTGAGATTCGGACCACGCCACAGTGCACACGTGCAGTTTGCTGCACAGTAAAATCTACAGTAAGTGTTAAAGCAAGACTGATATGGGACACAAACACACAATACCGCACCTCCTGCACTATACTCTAACAGTACAAGTGAAAATATTAGCAATGAATTAGAAGATCAGTACACAAGACAATTGTTATGTTAAACGGAGTATGAACTCCAAACAGAACATATAACTTTTTTTTATTATTAGGAAGGTATGTTGAATTTTGGAATTGTTGCTATTTAAAAAAACAAAAAACAAAAACAAAACTTTATCCCTTAACAGCGATGAATGGTGTTCACATTCAGACTAAAAGGCCAGAGAAGCAGAGACACACTTCTCGTGAAGTTAAGAGTTGTCGCAAAGTGACAATGGAAACTGAAAAGTGAATACATGGTAGAAGGACATGTTGATGCAGGTGTACTATATCAAATAACTAATACAGTAAAAATTGTGAAGGACAGAGCCAAACAAAGAAGAAAAAAAAGACTTTGTCCCAAACATTATGGAGCTCATTGTATATCATGAATGGAGATTAACATGGTACACTGTATTATTCATAGACAATATCCAGAAATCTTACACACATTAATGCCATTTAAATAATGGCATTAAATCACACTATCAGCAGGCATTCTCCTATAATCCATGGCTATATTTGTTTAAGGACAGTAGAAATAGAGAGAAATAAATCTGTTTTCAATTGTTTTAAATAAACACCTTTGAAAAACTGACCATAAACTTCCCATTCCAACACAGACTGAATGATTTTGTGCTAAATGATAGAGCACTGTATGAAGGCTTGGTAACACCCCAAAACACCTATAGCTCATTAAAACTGAATACCTATTTGCTTAAAAATACAGATTGTTCTTAAATTTTGCAGCACGTTTTTTTGAGAGAATGTGTCTTAGCAGTTAATTTAAAATGTATTACAGTATTTATCACAATCACACATACTGCACAGGAAAGGTGTTAATGTAGAACAGCTGGAGATAAGCAAGTAGATGGCAAAGTCAACAAATAAATCAGCTTTGGTTACACAGGAGCTGGAATAAGAATGTGTCTGACACCGCCTTAAGGACGAGTAAAAAAAAAAAAACTTTTCTATTTATCATCTCAGGTTGAAACAAAGCAATTGTGCATTTACATACAAGAGGACTCGACTCCCATTCACCCTGCAGCATACTTACTTTCTCGGACATTGAGATACCAGGGCATTGCGTGCAGTGCTCAGCAAATGTGTTGAGACAAAATGTCCTGTAACGTAATTTACAGGTTTTCAAGACACCCTTTCATTTTTGAAGTGATTAATGTCAAACAAAGCCTGAACTTCAGTTAGCTTTTATCTCTCAAAAATGAGACTGATGAAATTGCTCATAATTTTACAAACATTTTTAGACTATGCATTTACTTAGTATTTGTTCACTGAAATTTTAGGAAAATCATGCGTCAAATAAATGACAGATACATGCTAATTAAGTGCTAACTTAAAATAAACAACCAAAACGTATCTCTCTTAGTAATCACTCATAGCCATCTACCCTTATTTCATCACTAGGTCTGCCAAGATAAATGTCTTGTGTTTGTGGCATTTGCCAACCACAATGCTAATATTAGCGTTGCTACTGTATCTGGTCATTAATATCGCTTACCGCTCGTACTACAGTACAGGATTTTTGTATTATACTGGAAGTCCAAATGTATCTATTTTACATACTGTAGACAGAATTTTTACAGTACAGCGCTGTGCTTTCAATGTACTCCTGCATCCTAAGTCGTTCTACATTTTGTTATTTGTGTTGTAATGTTTCTGTACTTATGGAACCTCTGGAATCAGTAGTGTCTCCTGCCATTTTCAGAGCAAAAACAGTGATTTCCTTACCCCAGTCAGCAGATCTTGGCTGATCTGTTTTCTTTGTGTTTTGCGCTTTGGCCTGTGCACTATGACCAGAACGCTACAGTAGGCAAGCTGATCTAGTTGCCTAGGGGTGGCAGTGCAGTATAATGGATAGGGTGCTGGGTTTGTTACGTGGGTGGGTGGGTGGGGGCGGCTATTGGGGGGAATTTTTTGCCCTTGAGCAAAACAGTTAACGTGAATTGGTTCTGTAATAATATCCAGCTGTATAAATGGATTGTATGTAAACTTGCAATCTGTAAAAGTCAATGTGGATAATAGCTTCTACTAAATGCTAAAGTGGAATTAAATGGCAAATTTTGAAATTCTAAATGTTTTCCCACTTACATTGTGGTAAATTAAGGTACAGTAAAAATTAACCAAGAGAAACATGTGCTCAGCACTGCAGTAAAGACTACTCAAGATAAAACCTTAAAATGAACAATCTAATTACAAACATTTTTTACGTGGCCAAACATCTTGTTTTGAGGTTTACAAAAAGATTAAAGACATTGTATAATCAAATACAGGTTTTTTTTTTTTTACATAAGCATCCCTAGGAAAAATATGCTATAACACCTATTTATCTGTAGATATTTTTAAAATGAGTTTGTAAACTGTCCACACCTAGAGGATTTTGTATCGGTCTTTTTACCGTGTCACTTTTTTAGGCTACATAGTGATGTTACACGGGATGTCAATCAGAAGTGATCTTGAAGTGCATAATCATTACAGAATGGACACACTGTCACACCACTGGTTCTTGTGTTTAGAAATGACACACTTTACAATAAGAATCAAAAGGAAATTGTATTATTCGCCTCTTTCACCAAAGTCACTAAAAATCTTTACCTTGACGCATAATGAACACATCAAATGTAAGGAGAAATGTAATGACTTAGGGTCTTTAATCTTTTCTTGGGACACAGTGAGTTGTGATTAAATTGAATCTTAGCCCAGCGCTCGCACCATCACTGCCCTCCATCGCCGCGACATCACTTACCTGTCACCGGCCCGACCCAAATAAGGAAATACGACCTGTCTCGCCCGGGCTCTGATAAATCAGCCCTGCGGCTGGAGTCATTTCACACAGCAGGTGCCTTTGGTCAAGCCCGACTCGTGACAATTGAAAAATAACGCTGGAAAAAAAAAAAAGCGCCAGAGTTGCCGTTTTCCCCCCTCGCCGTTTGATCTGTCAATCCGCCGAGTAAAGGAAGCGGTGGGCGTGACCCGCGCAGGGCTGCCTCTCGGGCGGGGGAGCCGCCGCGGGAGCGGGCAGAAACGCGCTGTTTGATGTTTCGCGCGTCGCTAAAGGAATGGAAACATGTGCTATTAGTCTTCATTAGGGCCTCTCAGCGCTGCGCAGGGGGCTGAACTCAGCAGGCATATAAATGCTTGCGAGAGGAACGCAAGGAAAGGCACCCGCCCTATATCTGCAGGAAGCAGAATGCCGAATGGGAGACGGCCGAAAAGAAAGTGAGGTACCCCAACCCCCCCTTTCCTGTTCTTCTTATTGGAAAAAAATTGTGGTTATTAAAATTCACCCTTCTTATTGTCTTCGGCTGGAGAATGAGGCAGAATGGTGAGGAATACCCAGGGGAAAGCTTGGCAGTGTTTTTTTTTTTTTTTTTTTTTAAAGAGCTGACTGCAGATCAAGGATGAGTTTTCCCTGAAAGCCCAGTAACCCCAATGCTCAGCCAGACCAGAGAATACCCCAGGGAGGAAACTGGAGAGAGAAATCACGTTACTCAATACTGCGTATAGATCTGTCTCGCATGCACAAAAAAACAACAAAGAAGTCCATCGTATTGTTGTTTTGTGCCTTCTTTTTAAAAATCTTAAAAACTTTTTTGCTTAAATTTCATTGGGGTTTAAAGCCCTAGACGCTTATCTGGAAATGGAGTGAACAAAGAGACCAAAGAGTGTGTGTGTGTGTGTGTGTGTGTGTGTGGTGTGTGTGGTGTGGGTGTGTATGTGGGTTGGAGAAAAGCCTCTCTGCATGTCAAACTGTAACTGCTGGCTCGTCATCTGATTTAAACAGTGCTAAAGAGATCTAAATGAATCTTTCTGGTCATATGACAACATAAATCTGGGTAAATGGTCATCAGTCTGAAAATGAATAAATAATGACTGCAGTCCATCCACTCCCCAAGCAGTTGGGCTGTGGCCAAAACTACGCAATTCAACCTTCTGCTTACACAGCCAGTATGCTGGATGTAATGCATACCAAATGCATGCTCATTATGATCAACTAAATGTTGATCCATGGTATGTTGTAAGTCAATAAGTATTCAAACCACTCAGGTATTTGGACCTACTGTACACTACTCTGCTTACAAGGGCTGTTCCTTCAAAGTGTCTACTAGCAGAGATCCCTCATACCATGGGCTATATCTCTGAAGATATAACCCATATATCTCTTCAAATGCCCCTCTATAGACCAGAGGCCTGCATCGGCTGTTTTCTTATTTTCAGACAGAAAAACCGCAGTTACCTTTCATTATAGATCTAGCACGAATCAAAGAAAAAAAATGGCATGGAATGCTACAAGACCCCAGAGAGAGTCAAAAATGTGGCTTCAGATCAGATTGCTTTGAGTTTTCTTTGGCTCAAAAAGCTGGTGGCACTTGGGGGATGTCAGGTGGTGGTTTGCAGCTGTGAGGGCTTTCTGAGGATCAGAACCACGGACAGTGGCACAGCTCCTTCAGCACTTTGTGTTCTCCGATCACACAGAAGCGGGCGAGCTCAGCTGTTAGCGTAACATAGGCTGAGCGTGTAAAGGACAAACGCTGAACAGCATGCTGTGTGCATGCCCTTGCACCGCCTTCCTCAATTCCTCTGTCTTGTTTGTTGCCATGAAAACCGACGGGAAACCCCCTCCACCAATCAAGAAACAGTCTGGCTTACCTTTGCATACTCCTGGAAACATGCACATCAATCTGCCTTTAAACCGAACCTTCATCTGTGCATGGGCATTTTTTTTTTGGACTTTTCCTGTTTTTGCTGCCCCCCTTTTTACACTGGGGAGTTCACCCACCGCAATGTTACAAGGGCCTATTTCAGAACACAGTAAAGAATGAAGCTTTCTCAAGTGTCTGATTTCAGTCTCGAGATCTCAGAGACTATTCCTGAATCTCCCATATTTGCAGGCAGACACAGGAGAAAAAAGTTATTAAAGGATATCTCCAGGCAAGCTTGTCTTATACAGCATTGTGGAGTTTACATAGCTTAGGTTTATGCAATATGCAAGACTGATCCAAACAGAAAATAAAAAATCTTTCTAAACCACAAGACAATGCAGAAAAAATAAAAAAACAAACAACATTAAGAGACACATATTTCACCTCAGCGACCAATATTTCACCTAGATCTCCATACAATCCCTTAAAAACCACAGGGATCACCTTACTAGGGAAAATATCATATCTTATAGAATATAGGACCAAGTGCAATTCAAAGGTTCAGACAAAGGCACAGTCTATTTTCTATAAAAATGAATATGTGGAAAAACGATTCCCTGTTAATCACATGACATATTTGCGAGCATAAGTGTACAGGCTGAAACGGGATTTTCAGTGATCTTGAACACTCACATGTTGCATGTACCCCATAGCAAATCTATAAATCTGGACAGCTTAAAATACATATTTTGTCCAGGAATAGACGCATTTCCTGCAGTAAGGGAAATGCTGCTGAAGGTAATTGATGGGAGAATTCCGTCCAATCGTCCAGAGAGTACCCTGGGAACAGAGGAGTGGCTGGTCGGCAGAATTCTCACGGATGGGCACATCAGCATGACTCATGCGCATCGTACTGAAAGCTACATTCAGCTAAATTACATAGCTCTGGCACAGCTCTGCTTGTTATTCGACGTTCCCTTCTGTTAACATTTTCTGGGGGAAAGTCTCTAGTCTCTTTCTGATGAGGCTCCCATTAAGATTCAACTTTTTACTGTGTACACCACATACACCAACGTTAAACTGAATTGAATGGAGCTATATACATGCACTTTACAGTAAAAGTTTCCAAAATAGTCACTTAATATTATATAACACAGTACATGTAATTCCTTTTCTTCCTTTTTATGAATTTTCAGTAATCTGGGGAAAAGATTTACCATACCCTTAATCCTAGTCTGCACACCACAACTGATGTCTCATCCCAAACTTAATCCTTACATTAAACGGAGTTGATGGTTTATATTATTTTTACAAATTATCTTATAATGTTCATTTGCTTCGTAATTGTTCAACACCTGATTGCACATAGCCCCTGAATGCAGATGAGTCCAGGGCAAATGTGGTTGAGTTTAGGTACTTTACCGTCGGTTATGGCAATGGCAATTGTACTGGGGGCCAAACGTGGCTGAAATGCATATCATACCTGAGACATGGTCCCATCAAGGTTGCGTTGTGGCTGCGTTCTGGCAGCCAGATTAGGATGGGTTCATCATACCGCTGTCATTCCATGGGGGTAGGTGGGCCAAGTGAAGTGGTAAGTGCGGGCCAGCACTGGGCCATCACTCAGTTGCTATCTAGGGCTACACAGCTGTATTAAATACGTAAATTCCTTGCTTATTAAAAAAAAGTGCCTGTGTGAATCTGCTGCATAGTTACATATTTACATATATAGTCACAGCCTGCCCACGGTTTGTTAAGATTGGGAAAGCCATAATGCTGTTAAAGCTTTTTCTGTAGCTGTTCCAGATTCTTCACGTGGTATGACCCTGTGGGGTTCCTGTGCCAGTTCACTGTTAGACTACCTGCAGAGGGAGATGTAAACAGATAAGCCAGGGTGACCTCTCCTTCTCACAGGAGTTTTGCATATTCTGAGAAGACGTGTAGTAGTCACCAGCGGAATGGGAAAAGGCAGCCTGATTGACTGGTGTCAACACTGACAACACAATGGCTCACCTGCTTCTTCTCTCAGTTAACAGTCACCTCATCAATTGACATAGCAGTTAATTCTGGAACTAAATATGAATATATATATATATATACAATATATTCATTGTATAATAAGGTGGTACTGTTGTAAATAGAAATCTGGTCCAAATATTGAGTAAAAATTTACCATGGATTCTTAGACAAACAACAGGTAAGCACAGGTAGCTCATGGATAATTGAATGATTAGACCAATAGAACCAATGTGTTTCTAGCGCATGGGTCATTGAACCAGATCATGAGAGGTGTACCAGCGTCCAGGAGCAGTGCTAGACAGACTGTAGGCCAGCTGGGGCCCCCTGTGGAGGGACTAAGCACCAACACAGGATATGTCGCACAGCCAAGTAACCCACTGTAGGCTCGGACCAGAGTTGGCACGACGTAGGCGCTAGACCAAACCTGGGCCAGGCCCCTCCCTTAATCAGCGAATATGAGCTGAATCAGTCTATCGGAGATGCATATTCGCCCAGCCAGCAACTATATGACAGCTGCGTCAGAGGAGTTCTGAGAATGCTTGGCTCACTGCGTTCCTTTTTCATTGCACAGAGCGGCTTTTTATACACACGCACTCCGAATCCTACAGAAATTTCTTTTTTAAAAGCACATTTGCTGTGTGACTCACAACCATGCACAGCTTTTCTTTATGTACGCAGCTGTTAGTATTGCTTGAGCAAAATCTCCAAATTCTAATCAGCACTCTGCTGTTTAATCAAAGCACATGGGAAAGAAACCGCGTAAGCTACTTGTGTTGTGTGAGAAACGACGTGATGCTCCCCTCATATCAACCAGCAGATTTCTGAATAAATCTGCACTGTAATCTCTCTTTAGATGAAAAGACTTCCTTGCAATTTTACTAATCTTCCTTAAGGGAGCTCGAGATTACAATGTCCTAATTCCGTATTGCAATACATGTTATATCACAGTTGACTGCGAAAATAACGTCTGGCTACAAAGTCAGATAAAGGCTATTCAGGGAGCAGAGATGGTTGCCTATGCTGTGAACTGCATTTTAAAAAGCAAACATATATCAGTCCAAGAGTGAAAGAGAAACATGTGTCTAACATAAATGATAATAAATCTGAATACATGACTTGGGAGCTTTCTAGTTACAGCCCAACCCCTCTACAATGGCAAACTGCCCTATACAGAGAGCTCCATAATGCTTGAGACAGACATTTTTCTTGATTTTGCTCTGTATTCCACAATTGTGTGATGAGCTTTTATCTCAGGCTATTTTCATACATTTTGATTTCACCATGTAGAAATTACAGGACTTTTTATACCCCCATTTCAGGGTATGATAATGTTTGGGACATAATAATGTTACGTAAATGAAAGTAGTTATGTTTAGTACTTTGTCGCATGTCCTTTGCATGCAATGACTGCTTGAAGTCTGTGACCAATAGGCATGACCACGTGCTGAGTATTTTCTATGGTGATGCTCTTCCAGGCATGTACTGCATCTTTTTGTAAGCCTAAGGCTTAACCTATGTCTCTGGCTGTTTTTCCATTATTTCTCAGCCTCATAATGGGTGCCTTGACTTTCATTGTCACAATTCTGGTCCTCATGTTGACAAACAGACTCCAAAGACAATAAAAAGCCTAGAATCAAGACTAGATACCGAAAGCTGTCTTATATTTGCACTAAGGAAGCAGTTGAACACACCTGACTTAAAAGAAACACATGTGAAGCTGTTTGTCCCAAACATTATGGTACCATGAAAAGGAGGGACTATGTATAAAAAGTGCAGTAATTTCTACATGGTGAAACCAAAATATTTAAAATATCTTGCAATAAAAGCTGGGAATCTGTACTTTATCCACATGCGCATCATTGTCTTTGTCTCAGACATTATGGAGCTCACTGTATGCACATTTTGCCTTCATAATATCAAAACTTATTGTCTCGTGTCATAGTTTGAAGTTAAAACAAGACATATGCAGTAGCCCCTTAAAGCCACATTGAAACCACAGAACATGGACTCCTGTGCTCTTTCCATATCACAGTGAGGAAAACAGCAATCCCTCACTCAGTTCAACTGTTAATTGAGAAATGATAATATGTTAAGGCTCCCTAAAAATTTCATTTTACAAGCAGTGAACCACCACACCAGCCTTTTTAAAGATTTCATCAGATCCTTTTATAGATGCAACATATGGGGACCTGTCTTGGTGACAAGGGTAGCGAAAATCCACCTATGCTTTAGAAGACTCGCTAATTTCGTCTGGCATAAAATTAATATTTAAATTCTCATTGGTATGGTAATTTCCTGTTCTGCAATGAAGCCATTTGCATCAACATGAGTCAGGCGGTGCAACAGAGGGTCTGTCATTAAAAACATTTGCCGCTGTGCCACCTATTAAACACCGGTGGTCTGCGCTATAATGGTGACGTTCTTAAAGTGCACACATGAATGCTAAACATACGTAGCAAACAAGACGAAACCACAAGATGTTGTGGATGTTGGGAGAGACACGTCTCTATCCATTATATTGTGAAGATATTCACCTGTTAAATAAATGCATGCATGTACAGTAGTACGTCTACTGTAACTAAAGCGGTGGTGTCGAAATATTAGAGATCCATGACATGGAAATTCTTGGGCTGATGTCAATAACCAAGTTTTTTCCTGGCCATATAGGCTGACACGGATATATCCTTTTACATTACCGAAATTGGGCTGGGGGTGCCCTCAACTGCCAGTCCTATGAATTTTCTCAACAGTTTTTGCATGTTTAAATTCACAGATACAATAAGAAACCATATGTCTAAGTATAAAAAAAGTTAAAATATAAATAAAAACAGTACAGTACAGCATACAGTACAACCTCTTTAAAATCTTCTACAGGAAGCTGATAATACCATGCTTTTCCTCCCTCCTTTTTCCTTTCCCACGTTCCCCCTTTCCCCCCTTTCCCTTACTTTAACCCAAGTTAGTAGGAGGTATGTTAAATGTATGTTTTACTTGTTGAAATGATAATAAGGTGTTGAAGAAAAAACTTCCAAACACGTGATCCCATTATTGAACAAAAACTGAAAGATCTTATTGTCGAGGCCTGGAAAAAATGTCTTTTTTTAACAAATGGTGTAAGAGGAGAAAAAAAAAATCCTGTTCTCTTAAGAGCTTCGTTAATATAGTACCAAACCTTGAATGTATTCTGCAAAATGGGATTATCTTTACTTTCTGAGGGAATGTTTTTTCTATCCCCAGTCAAGATGCTGATGAGTGATTGTGGTAAAGACCACCTAGAGTCTATGCCAATCCATGAGACATTAGGATCTTCACATAGCCATTCAGCAACTATACGTGCACGCAATGCCCAATCATAATAGATAAGGTTTGGCAGAGCTGGGCCACCTTTATTCAGTGACAATTTCTGAACTTAAATTTAGCTTTTTTATTATGCCAAATAATATTTTATTTATCTCATCAGCAGCTTCTTACGGAGTTACAGGGGGATCATTTGGAGGGGATATAAGAGTCTGGGGAACACATTCATTTTTATTAGATTAATCCTGCAAATCCAGAAACTAGACAAGCCCATCGCTCGAGGTCAGCTTGTACCGCCCAGCAGTTATAAAATTGCTCCTTGACGGCAAAATTACTGTAGTTGGCTGAAACATTATTGCCACATTAATATATAAGTCTTTCCATAAGGTGATAAAAATCTATATTTTATATTGGAAGGTTTTATTATGATTCCAAATTGCCAAAATGACTGACATACAGAAGGAATATAATATTGAAGTGTGTGCAGTGAGTTTTTTAAAATTTGGATTGATTTTTTTTTTTTGTTGGTATCCCTGGAACCTGATTGAAATCAAAATGACATTGCATTGACACTGGACCGTTTGAACATAAAGATAACAACCGTAGGCTATACTGTATGCATTTGACTTTGAAAACTAACAGCGCAACAGCAATTACCACTTATGGATTTATGGGAACAATAAAATATACTGTGCAGTCTGTTAATATCCTTCACATGCTTTCCATCAAAAAATGACCTTTAATTAATCTGTTACTCATTAACATGGCTAATTATAACTCAAACTCCTGCTTGTGCTCTTTCTAAAGTGAGAACAACTGAGTGAATACCGAGATAAAGATTTAAACTTGGTTATTAAATCAACTTGATTAAAGTTCTGCCCCAGTAGCTAAAACTTGCTGGATTAATGGTGCATGAAAATCTCCAAAACCCAGTGCATCTAAAAACCAGGCCTGTATCGTCTCCAGTGTGTCGTAAGCATCCTCTGACTGCGCTTTTCTCCATGCCCACTGCAGCAGTCACAGCTGTAAATCTGAAACTCTCTCCACAGTCTTATCTTGACTCACACGGGGCCTAACCCCGGCCCAGTTTCCTCCAAGATGGCTGAGAACACTGACGGGGCCGCTCACTTCCTCTCATCTGCAGGAAGTGGCAGACGCTAAGGGTGAGCTCGCTGAGTAACACTGCAAAAGGATTTAGAGCTGGAGCGCTAGCGCTCTCCAAAACAAAAAAAAACTTTACCCATATTCAGAGGGCGCGTTCAAAAACCCAGCACGCCGCTGTGCTCTCTTGCTCACATCTGATTGGTCTCTATCTCCGCTTCCTGAGATCCCATGACAATGTCAGGTCCTTTCTCCCATTTCTAAATGCAGTCACCGGTGTCCTTCGCCGGAGAATTAAGATGCAGGACCCCGCCACGAACGAGATTAATGTGCTGAATGTCACCAGATGGATGCCTCTCTATCCTCAGCCTTGACACTGCGCGCCCTGTGGCATTTTTAACAATCTTGCAAACTACAAAATGTGCCTTTTACATGTGTCTGCGGCTCTGCATTCCGATGAGATCGAACAGCCTTGACTGTGGTCCAGATCCTGCCAACTGTGGACTGCTGTTTTTTGCACTGAACTTTAAATAGCACAATTAAGCAGGTGCTACTTTAATTTCTTCGACAAAGCCTTTTTCTCTGTTATTTTCAGTGGCCAGTGAACAGCTGCTGTTAAAGCCATTCGTTGATCAAAAAGAGCATCTTGCTGAGGTTGAATCTGGGCCTGGGGAATATGAACCCTGCATTAGATAGAATGCGGAAATACACCGCCCTCAAGACAAAAGCATTGCATTACATATTTCCCAGAAGCGCCCCAAAAAGTAGCTTATCAGCATGAGGGAATATGGGACCAAAGTAAAAGAAATAGGCATTGTCATACAGATAAACAAACAGATGGAAAAGGGAGTTTCACCTGTGTTCATTGGGACTTTTGCATTCATTATTTGTCTTTAGTAACAGTATCAGACTAAAGCAAAGCCCTAATGATACCTTTAGGGATGTTTTTATTTTATTTTTTTTAAATGAGAGAGTAAGCACATCTTACAAAGCATATCTTGCAGTGCATTAAAGGGGCAATAACAACTCAAACCTGCATGATGAAAATGCATCCTGTGTTTCCATGGTGACATTTACCCGGTCTTAGCAGAAGGAAAATCACTTTAACAGTGAGACACCATGAGGTCAAGATAATAAAACAAATGCAATTCTTTTCTAAACTGTGCTACTCTTAAGTAATTGGGCTTCATTGAGCAAGTGACTGAATTTCAAACTGAATGTGAATTATCAGAGTTGTTCTTTGAGAAATACTAAAGTAATGCATATCTCTTATTTTTGTACAATTTCATTCCTTAAACAAATGTGAACACTGATGAGTGTTAACAAAAGAATCCAGTTGTATAAACCAATGCATAACGGTTGCCAAGGAACGGCCAGAGAAACGCTGATTGGAAAGACAGTGTGAAGTATTAAAGGTCTTTGGCTGGGTTTGGGTGGCACGACACTGGGCTTGATTGTCACCAGGATCGTCCCAGCGCGGCGCGCTCGCCCACGGGCAGAAACAGGAAGTCCTGAACGTCACAGCGACGTACAGTGCTTCTCAGAGACGACGGAGCAGGTGGGGGCGGTGGCGAGGCGGTCTGAGCCGAAATGGAGGGGCGCGCGTGGTAATTGCGCTCCTCTCCGCGCTCGCTCTCATGAATTAAATATGACGCGGGATATCGCTGTGCCAGGAGCGGGCCGGATGAGTGCCCTCTCCTTCCACCGTGGAACCAATAATAGGCCTTTATTGCAGCTGTAGGTTGCTCATTACGGTGATTCACTGGGAAGTGCGGAGGCCGGGCAGGCCCGCTTCTCTGAAACGCCGGGAGGGGGTTCAGGAATGGATGGTGCGTGGCGAGCTCGGTGCAAAGTGCAAAAAAAAGATCCTCGGACCTCAACGTTGCGCGTGCGGCTAAGGAGAGCGCTTAAGCGAGGGGCTCCGCTGCAGACATCGGATGTTGAGTAGCCAATCAAACGTACGCGGCCCCGTTGTATCCGAGCAAATCTCTGCACACATTCAAACGCCTAAGTCAAGCTCTCAGCTTGAACGAGGCGTCCCTCCCTCCCAGCACAATGCTCCAGGAATCAGATGTTGAGTAGCCAATCACATGCACTCATAAATGACTCATAATGTAATAATATTCATCCCCATAATTTTTTACTTAACAGGGGCTAAATGTGATTATCTTAAAAATCATTTGGTGGCCTGCAACATGTATATCTTGTTGGGTGAGAGCCATTGATTCTGGCTTAAATTCACGTGTATCCTGCTTTGTCATCGGTTCTGAGTAGCAAATATCATCAGCTGATACATATTTGAAATGCTTATACCATCAACAAGTTTGGCTGTTGCTTCAATGAATAAAATTACTGAGTAAACGTAAAAAACAAATACAACCTTCAATGAACAAAATAAATCTTTGTCAGAGTCGTAAAACGTGAAGAAGTGAGACAATAAACTCAAGACTTTTACGGTTCAGAAGATATTAAAGGTTCATGAAGAAATGAATTGTCTTGCAAAGCAGCAGTGACATCTGTGCAATGGAATTGCCAACACGGCCACAGATGTTATGATGTCATATGTCCATGTTACAGATTTTTTAATAACAACCATTAGGTACAAATCAGCCTTCCTGTTCTGTGAAAATCAATGACAGGCTGTTACCTTTGAGACTTGGAGAACATCTTTATTTATAATGGGTAATTTTGTGGACATTTGTGATTGGACAATTCATTCAGACCCCTGTGATTGCAGGGCAACTGTCCACTCTCAAGCAAAAGGCAGAACATCAAAGCAGGAAAACGGCAACAGGCAGTTGTTCTTTTTTAGTTTTTTTTTTTTTCAGTGACTTTAAGCTGGTCTGGAAACTACATGTGCAGACTCTCAACTCTCAGCAGTAGCTGTTAAAGGAAACTGCACATATGGTCCAAGCTCAAGAATGCTCCCTCTGCATACTCCACCATATCTGATATAACAAAAGCTGAAAAATGTAAGTATTTACAATTATTTAGGCAACGATCATTTTCACAACAAAGCCATTAATAGCACCTACAAATAGGGTGATTACTCAATCAAATAAAAACCCAGGGAAAGTATTTGGTTGGATGTACCAGATATGTACATTTCCCTCATAATAAAACAGCTATCTTTTTTCAGAACTTAAACTCCATTTGTTTCAAGCCCATATCGGTTATCCATAAGAAATCATTTTGAGTAACTGATTATTTGTATTCAGGGAAACGGTACGGGGAAAAGTCCCCCTTTAGGCCCATAAAAGGAGAACATATGGCCACAGCAATCTGATGCCTGACATTCAACTGACTGTGCTATTATGATAAAATGTACACAAAGCACATATTGCAGATGCTCAGCTAATATGTTTTTTTTTCTTCTATAAAACAGAACTTGACTCTTTTTGAATTAGACCCCTGCAAATATCCTTTAATTGATTATACCAGGCATCTCTCTTCACAGCATTTAGTGATAATATAGACAATTGAGTGCTGTATACATTTGCTGGCTCGCACAAATGCATTATTTCTTCACCGACTCTGACCTACACTCAAATTCCCTTCAAAAGTTTCACAGGAAAGGGCACGTATGTGTTGTTGCTGATACATACAGAACCGTGTGCCATACGGTGAGTAAGGGTAAGCTTGGGATTGACAGATGTTTGGAAATGTGGCTATATTACCAGCTCAGCACTGAATGCATTTAATTACACAAACATAGATTACTTGACAGTAAGTAAGTCAATTTAAGCAAAAATGTCACGTGAAACGGTCCATACATTTGCTGAAGTCTGCAAGAACACATGATCTTATTTGTTGTAACACAGACGCACAGGCACGCATGCATATATTCTAAACACACCTGCACGGAGACCTCATCTCTCAAGATGGCTTATTTCCCCAAGACATATCAAATCCAGTATCTTTACTAAGGAGAGCTCGCTGCAAGAACACGTGATCGTATTTGCTGTAACAGACGCACTGGCACACATGCATATATTCTACACAAACTCGCACAGAGACATGCTGCCCCCATCTCTCACCAAGTATTATTTCCCTGAGATAACTCACATCCAGTATCTTTAGTTAGGAGAACTCGCTGCAGGAACACATGGTTGCATTTGTGAAGGGAAGAGTTTTTTTCTCCATAGGCAGAGACTTTTGTTTTGATATACTATGCAGCTGTACTATAAAACATTTAACTACCTGAGTCTTGCTCGGAAAAAAACCCCAAAAACTTTCATGCTGACCTGAAATAAATGCATTAATCATCAGCAATAAATTATTCATAAGCTCTCTACTTAATTATCTGAAATGATTTTACTTACTCTCCTAACATCATGTTTTTTTCATTTATTTCTATTTCATACAGTCAAATTACTTTCCCTCTGACTGGCAGAGCAGCCAGGATATATGGGTTTCATTTATATTTGCCTTGCATTTCTTCAAAAGTCACGGGAGGGGATACCAAAGCACCATTCCAATTTTTGTGTTCATCCTTTTGTATAGTTTCTGGAAGGACTGTGCCTCCATAAAAAAAAAAAATTATTTATGAAAGTGTCAGAAACACGTGCCTCTGAATTTCAAAGTAGCACACAGTTAAAAAACAGTATTCACAAAGAATGTGAAGAATCATGAGCTATTGTCATGCCTTTTCTACCATCTTTAAAAAGTGTTGCGTGACAAAAACACGTGCCTTCGCTAAGTGTGCCCTGGCTCTTGTAAATCATGCATCAAATCTCATATTAAATGCTATTCTCCAAATGCTGGCCTATTTAGGCATCTCCAAGTGCTCACTCTGCCTCTCTCTCTCTCTCTCTTCCTCCCTCCCCCTCTCCCTCCGTCCACCCCCTCCTCCCTCTCTAAGGTCTGGGAGATGAACAGCGAGCGCTCTCTGTTTTCCCCCTGAATCTCACAGCCGGAGCAGCGCCGATCGGCTCTGACACGCGTGACCTTTCTGGAACCTGTCTGCCTCTCGCTGTCTGGCTCCTCTGAGTGGGCCGAGGAGGTGAGGCTTCGGGGTCTCAGAGCAGGACAGGGAGACGGTGGCAGGGAGGGAGGCTGAGGGGCGGGGGGAGCGGTATCATCTCTAAGCTGAAGACTTATCTTCCCCGAATGCCAGAGTGAAATCGGACTTCTCTGACGTGACCTTAGCGTGACCTCGTACCTGAGAGCCTGAGCCATGCGTGTCATTAAAATACAATCCGCCACGAGAGAGCCTGCAGCGCACACGTTCTGCTAGCACGGCGGCGCATTATCCAGAGATCTGTTTAATGTACACGCACGCACACACGCTCGCCCTCCCACACCACAAGTGCTACCACCGCAGTCTCGGTTTTTAAATGGCATAGCAGTCATGGTCTGTGGAATGTGCAATCCCAGTGATAGAATGCAGGGAACTAAAGGTAATCTGCAGCATCTGGTTGGCGGCACAAAGTGCCCAGAGCTAAATTAGCCTTTGAGCCACAGGCAATTTAATTAATCATCACTAAAAAGGACTAATATACATGTTTCCCATTTGTAGACGGTAATCAAATCTTATTCAATTCATCTTTCCAGATTTATCCGTTTTTTTTTTTTGCATTAATTTTTTTTACTGTTTGGCATGGCAGCAAAATGAATTGCTCGTCAGAGACAATAAAGATTTATTGAATTGAAATGAATTTCCTTAATGAAAGGGTCTGCTCAGGGCAGCGCACTGGCGTACAGGAAGTGACTATGAAGGACAGGAAATCATCTTTCACTTTTTGCATCGAGGGTTCTCATACCATGAAAACAAAGTCCCTGGAATGCAATATACCAATGTTGACGATGACCAGAGAAGCAACAATGAAATATATTTTCAGTAAAAAAAACCAAAAAAACAATCAGTCAGAGAAAACAAATGACCTGGCCTGGATCACGTGGATTCTGCACTCGGTAAAATGATGTTTGGACCACATGTCTGATTGTTTCAGCACCGATTGCTTCATATGCTTACGGGGCTGCCGCCAAGCCTCATGGGAGATAATTCATTTTTGCCCGATGGCTGCTGTTTAGGTACACTCGCAAATATGCAAGGGAAAACGGTCAGCATTTTTTAGGTTCTACATTTAAGTTATTTCAAAAAGGAGTCTGTGAAGGGAGCTTGAACACATTTCAGGGCTCTGTCTTCCTTCCGTGGGCAGGAGCACTGCCTGAATGCATGTGCTCACGGTTGATGAAACTGTTCACACAGGATACGACATGCAATGTATCACATAACGTCAACACCATTACACATTTACTTTCTTATCGGAAACCCATACCCAGGGTGAGTAACTTACTCTGCTATGTTAGTTACATATTATCCGGGTTCTGCAGCTGGGTATTTACACAGGCAATTGAAGTTAAGTACTTTGTAGCCTTCTGGTTACAAGCCTGTTCAATTATTTACTATGGCACACAGGTCCTTTATTAAACCAAAAGCCAACCCATGAACCAGATGAGGCAGGTTGAATTACCCCTCTCATCATAAACATGCCCCTGGAACAGCTATTTGAGGCCTGGAGAAAGAGCTGTTGGGCCCTTGATGCGGAAGTTAAGTGCATTTGCTTCTACATCCACCAGCCACTTCCCTGCATAACACGAACATGCACCGCTGCAGAAACAGAGAACGTGCTCTCACATTCGACGTCCAGGCTGATTATGTATTCTTCCTTAAAGTGAAAAGGAGAGTTTCTGGGCTCTGTATTCTATACTGTAGCTCCAGTATCAAAGATCAGCTGGTCCCACAGAAAAGGTCAGGGGCTGTCAGTGTTTCCTCAGAAAGAGGTCATGTTTTGTACATAATTTAATTTACTATGAAATGACTGACACCAGGGTAAATATCTCTTTCTGATCAATTTAAAAAATGTAAAATTAAATTTAGGTAACGACATGTTATGCCATATGCATTCCATGCCATATCCTGATTATACACAATGTTGTTAATTTATCTCTGGGAATTTATTTATTTGTTTATTTTTTGGGGGAGAAGATTATCTGATAATAGTTACTATGGCAATACATTTCCAGAAACCCCAAATAGCCCAGATAAAACTATTTTCAATGTAGTACTGTCATAAATTAATGATATGACTCCCTTTGCTTTTAATAAGAGCACAAAACGCAGCAGCTACTTACAGAATTAGGATGATTAATTTTACTGCGTGATAAAGGAGCAGGTGCTTTTTTTCGTCACCAATTAAAACATATGTAAGTCTGCTAATTAAATCACACCTTTTCTCCAAAGTGTTAAATCCTCATTGTAAACACCTGTGGGGCCAGTTGGTGCCTCTGTGTGGCACAGACCCAAATTACCAGAGAAACACTTGACCAGTTCAGCCTTAATATTAAAAAAAAAAACTCTTCATTTGTTAAAAGAGATAGGCCCTCAACAAAGGCAATGTAATTTACATTTAAACCATTTCCTTTAAAGCAAACTGCAAAAGGCTGTCGAACGTAATGGCAATAAGTGCATCTTTTATTTCCCTCATGAGAAAACAACCTGCATTGCAAACAGACTTTTGCAAACAGATATTGAATTTAAAAAAATAATAATATATATTTTTTTTTACAATGTACTGTATTCTGACTCCATTTATAACTAGATGACTACCACATAAAGCAACAGCATAGAACTTGAGTTGTAATTCTAGGTTCCTTTGTGCTTCAAGCAGAGAAGAGCTTTAAATGCAAAATTAGTCATTCTTTACCCCACAGTACCAATAATGGATGTTAACTTGTCCACAAGCATAGACGAATCCCGTCCTTTCTCTCCATTCTTTCATGTTACATTCTGTATTTTGATACTCATTTCACCACTTATTAAACCGCCCTCCTCCTACACAAAGCGTCACCTGCACCCGGCACGCTCTGCTTCTCCAGTTATGATCCTGTTCATCAAGTCCCTCAAAGCACAGAAAAAAATTGCTCATTTAGAAGTGCAACTCCGCAGCAAGTCGCTTGCGCTTGCTGTGCTGTCACATTGCAAGCCTCGGAGAACAAACACAAATCTATAATAGCTGAGTTTCTTTTTTTCCACCGGAGACTGACTGACAGAGTGTGAACCAAACCGTTCGGAAAGCCTCAGAAGGGTATGTATTACAGAGCAGTGGCTGCTATGCGTGCATTCGCAGTCGGCCATTACAGTATTGGAGGCTGGCTCTGCAGAGGTGGGCAGACCAGACAACCGATACTCGGAAGACTCAGCTAGCGCCTGTAACCTTTCCCGCACTGCACAGAGAGTGTAAACCGGGCGGGGATGTGCAGGCCTCTGCACACTGATGTGAACTTTATACATCTGGCGAGACAGGGACAGACACACTCGCTCCAGGGATAAAAGACCTGCAAACGCAATCAATCACCCCTCCTCATTTTTTTTTTGCCTTTTTAATATACCAATTCTTCATGCCTTCGTGTTTGGCTTGATTAAATTCTGTCTCGAGAACTTCTAAGATTACAGGCTGAAGAAATGTCGTTTTAACAAAAATGGCCACAACCCTCAAATCAAAGCAATTCCTTTTGATCTCCACACTTTGCTCTTGCCATCAGATACAAGTTAATCTTGGTCTCATTTATCCACATGACCTTTTTCAGAACTCTGCTGGCTCTTTATTTAGGGTGCTTCTTAACAAACTGTAACCTGGCCATTCTGGGTTTGCAGCAAAACAGTAGTTTGCATGTTTCAGTGCAGTGTTTGTGAAGTCTTCTGTGGACAGTAGGCACTGACAAATCCACACTGCCCCTGAACAGTGTTTCAGATCTGTTGGACAGCTGTTTTTGGGTTTTTCTTCATTAAGGTGACAATTCTTCGGTCATCAACTGTAGAGGTCTTCCTTGGCTTACCAGGCTTTTTGTGACTTCTGAGCTCACCAGTGCTCTCTTTCTTCTTGATGATGTTCCAAACAGTTGATTTTGGTTAGCCTACATACAGCCTATGTCTCTGACTGTTTTTTGTTATTTCTCAGACTCATAATGGGTTCTTTGACTTTCATTGGCACAACTCTGGTCCTTATGCTGACAAATGCCAATAACAGACTCCAAAGGCGATCAAAAGGCTAAAATCAAAACTACATACTGAAAGTAGCACCAAGGAAGCAAATGAACACACCTGACTAATCAGAAGCACCGATGATGCCATTTGTCCCAAGCATTATGATGCCCTGAAATGGGGGTACTGTTTATAAAAAGTGCTATATATATTGATGTGCTGTTTTATCTGTTGCATTGTTTGTGCCTTACTCAAAACGTATGCGTGGTACTGCTATTCTCAACAAGAAAATCATATTTTCATCACAATGGGACTTCTTGGTTGATATGGGATACATATAATAAACCTTTAATCTTTTATAGTTATATTTATGTTTCAAATATGGATAAACAGCTCACATAAGAATGATAAAGAGGGGCCTTATGATCCACCTCTTCCACACATGTAAAACAAAAACCACTTGCTACCTTAACAGCGTCCTAGCCAGTAAAAAACCGCATTTCTTTGTCTTTGATAACACTTTAAGTAATTAATAAAGAGGTGTGAATAAATGAATAGTCGTCTTCATTCATACAGTTGTTCCCTATGACGTGGAGGCCTCAGCAGTTCAACCTGTCAAACTGATCATTAATCCAGGAGAGGAAAGTAAATTAGTCTTGCCTTGGCAACCAAGCAGGGGAGTAAACTTTGCATGTTGACAAAGTAGACATTCATAAACATTTTTTTTCTTCCAATAAATGACTCTTTTTATTTACATAAAGACTCGATTTTCTGAAAAAAAAACATAGCTGGTTACATGATAAACTTACGGCGTGTGTAGATTGTTGCGGTCTGAAATTCTGAGGCAATGAAGTCATTCTGTATCAGGCCATGTTTAATAGGTCAAGGAGAAGCCCGATGAAGGGGAGACCCACAAGGCCTCACACCTGTTAAAGTTCTGTGTGTTCAGGATGGTCACAGCTCATAATCAAACGTAAATGAATATAATGTGTAGTGTTTGAGTACATTAACCATAAAACAATGTTCACAAACCTTAATTTGAGAGAAACTGAACCATTCAATTTTTATAAGTTTTTAAATGTATAAAAATCTATTATTGTAAAAGCATATATTATTTTCAGTGAATTACGTTTTACTTGTAGCTAATTTCCTCTGTACTTACATTTTTGTTGAGGGGTTGATATCCAGCCGACACTGAACATTCAACTATCCCCATATGTGAAATTCTCTCTAGGCCTGCACCCCTCCCTTTACCCCTTTATACTTTAACAGACACTACAAACATTATTTCTACCATTTCATCGATAAAAAAGTTAAACTTGTTTATGGAATCTTTCCACATTGGACTAGATACTGTTCCTAAAATTTTTTTGTTTAAAAACAATGAACTGTATGATTAACAGCATCCCTTGTGTTTTTCTTGTTCAGTTATTCTTTAAATCTATAATGTGTGTCCTAACGACTCTAGGCTCCACATTATATAAACTACTGAAGTTGGATGGTGAATGAGATTAGCCACTGAATAAAATACTCTCCATTTAATTAGTTCACATTGCCCTCTCCACAGATACAGAAATTAGATAACGGTTTTATAGACTAGACTATCGATGTTTCCCATGTATTAAAAAAATATTTTGCCAACAACTTTACTGGATTCTAATCCACATACATTGTTTGCTTCCCTGTGCATTCAAGAAACTAAATTAACATCGTAAATAATGAAGAGTAGCGATTAGAATACGATTATACGATTTAGACGATAATATTACATATCCGAAGTCATCTTATAATTCATGATTTCATTTAATTAAGTTTAATTGTACATATTCGTAACTTTTACGTCTAATCCAAATGCGATTTATAATTTACAAATAACATTTTCCACTCTGCAAAGAGATCACGGAGAAATAAATTAGATCAGGTGCACCTGCTGTCCTTGCCTATCTTTCAGTAAGTACTGAGGGTGCTACATCGTAGCCCAACAAAATCAAATCTCTTGAAGTTTTTGTATTAAAACCGACTTTTTACCCGAATGTGATCATATTGCTTTTACTTATTTTAACTCTAAACATATATCATTATTCAAAGGAAAGAAAACAATGTCTTAGTCAAAATCCCAAAACTGAATAGCCTCTTTTAATGTGCGAACGGACATGCTGTTACAGCCGACTGTGTGTGCTGCACAAGCGTCTGCAACACCAAACAAAATGAAAAAGAAAAAAGACCATTTACCTCCGGTTCCTCTGGGCTTCTCTCTTGTCCATGATGGCAGGAACACAGTTGGTGAGCTCGGTCCAATCAGCATGCAATCCGCAGCTCCAGCCGGTTGAGAATCTCGAGAACAGCCAGGACTCCTCTTTACCTGGTCGGTGGCACGTGCACTTCTTCTGCCCTGGCTGACAGTCACAGGGCTGTTCCAAGCGAATATTCCGAACCAGGTGTCTTCCAAAGGTTGTTCCTCCCGTCTTTTGAATGTGCAGAAATACGATCACATCGTTTCCTCTGATGTTGAAATCCACGTGCCGCTCCAAGTCTCTTTCTGTGAAGTTAAATTTAGACGCCAGTTTAGGAGGGAAGTCATCTTCCAGTTCTTGATCTCGATAGAAGTCCTCGCTTGGCGAAAATTGCGCCGATGGACGGTTGTTCCCTTTTGAATTCTCCCCAGCCCTGAAGTGGCACGAGTTACTGCCAGCTGGGCAAATATACTGATAACCTATCATCACAAAAAGAACAGCTAAAATTGGAACCAAGATCAGCTTATTGGATTTATCATCCATGATAAAGGAAAGGTGCTGTTCATGACATTAGTACAAGTAACTCGTAATGTCTCTGCCAGCAACACTGTCCAGCACTATTATATTTCCCTGGTCCATTTTAATGATCATCGCATTTCAGAAAAAATATGAGCGGTTCCTGTCATGTGGTTTCTGATTAAGAATGAAAGTTTTTTGTTATATCTGAGAAACACTTTCTCATCGTATCGCTCCCTCTAAAGGCACTCGCGAAAGTTCCAATTGTAGGTTATAGTTCATGCAAAATGTAACACACAGAAAACAATTTACTGTTATATCTAGATTGTTATCAATACTATAAGCGAATAGAATACTACTTTTATAACTGCTCAATTTCACAATTGAAGTCCCCGTGGGTTGGCATGCGTGAAGTAACAGCTGAAACGATCCGATCAATATGTTCGGTTGTATTTGTAATTGAAATGTAACGTTATGCAAATGACTTCCCGTGGAATGCCCATTCCTTTAGCTCTAGCGAAAATGTTTTACAAATCAATTGTATAAGCAAAACGCCAGTTTCGTATCCCAGTTTCATGTAATCCAGGGCACACGCTTCACAGGAAGGCGATTCTGCAGATGAACCCAGTGGGATATGTCCTGCACCGTAGAGAATCATTGAAACATTTATCGCAGTTTTAAATGTTTTAAATAAAAGATTCGTAGATCCTGGAAGCCAGGAGCTTTCTCGTTCATTTCTTTAAACACAAATCGCTTTAAATGTAGTAATCAGAGAGGTATTCAATCCTTCTTTGTGAGAGATGGTTAAAAAGTCTCACGCGCTGCTGCATATCTGGCTCTATGGAGCATTACAGCTTGCACAGCCCGACAAAATTCATGCTCACAAATTTATCAGAGGACTTGAAGCGGGGTAGTATGAGCCTCGCGTAATTAACCAATCGTTTCTCTTATGCAGGGAGCACTCGACCAATAGCAATTCACACATTAGCAAAACGTCCAATGCAATGCCAACTGAAGAATATAACGCAACAGACTTTAACATCGATAGCCAATGAAACGGTAGGATAGCGAGACACTACCCAATGCAAGAACCGGACGACCAGAGAACTGCGGTCAGGTAAATTGATTGTAGCTCGTCGATTCAATGGGAAACCAGATAATTATTAGATTGCAATCCATGAGGTGTTGAAAACCACTTGAAGAAATTTTTTCAGTTATGCAACTGTCTCTGTTCAAACGCTTTTATCATGTTCGCCCTTTTTATGCCCAATAATTGACCCTATGCTTATATGTGTATTTTCAAATCATTATTTGTTTTGACAAGCACATTCAAATTCAAATGTAATTTTTCGTGAAGAAACATTCAGTTGTGGCCACACACATCACACTTATAAACAGAATTACTACAGTACATACTAGAAACAAGGCACTAGTAACACAAACAAACAGTACTTACAATTTAAGCAGGAATCAAATTATTTAACAGATTATTTACATGGTGGCTAATATAAATATGAAAAATATTCAAACAATATTATAATTATTAAATGGCATAAAAATGGCAGGACCAAGGGAATAAAAGAAACATAATTAAAGCCATGGCACAAAATAAATGCATGGATGACCAATTTATAGTTTGCACACATTTCAGGACCATGGACAGATCCTACAAGTAGTAATCGTTGATCCTGCAGTCTCTGTAATATTTTATGTCATAATGAAGTGGTTTTCAGATTGGTTTTCAGTTGGTGTTCTTAATTTGCATGGCAGTCCTGTAGTCTCAAGATCATAAATAAGCATCTTTTTATCTTCACTTTGGTAATAAAAAAATTCAATAATGGCAATAACTTGCATCAGTCTGTGGTTGAGTGACGGGTTCATGCTAACAAGGTCTATATTCTACAATATTCACCCAATTGAATCCTTGAAATCAAATTCAAATTAATGCCATTACATTACATTTGTTGAAACCAATCAATCAAAAAATGACATTATCTGTGGGTCCAAGAAAAATATTATTTTATTTGATGCATATTATACCCCATACTATTTATCATTGTCAAAAATAGATTTTAACATGGCTGCATTGGGAGCCAAAAGAAAAAAGAAAAAAGAAGTAAACAGAAAAGTAGATAAAAGTACATGGTCTGGAAAGTAGGACCAATATGTATAAATCTAAATAGAAAGACACTTAAAGGTTGGTATTCATCCTATCACTTGGAGCTGTAATATCAAACCAAATTTGGGTTCTAGCTGTTCACTCTATGGTGCACACTCATTTGTCATTTCTGTAACCAGTCCCCCATAAAACCATACAATCACATTTCACTCGGGCTACTGTCCAGTCATATCTTTAATTTCAGTATCAACATTTTCTTGAACGCTGACGAAATAACATTGGATTGTGCTGCTTCATTTAAATTGAGTAAAGGCCCAATACAATAAAAACACAAACATACAATTCCCAGGTTGATTATTATGGGAAATGTGTGTTTGTGTTTTTATTGTATTGAGGCTTGTGTTGTCCACAGCTGGCAATGTGCAACTACTGCCGACTCTAACCAAGTATCATTATATTCCCTGGAGGCAGCATCAGCCAACGACTGAAGCACTGGTACTGTACAACTGGAGTCACTGCAAGGATAACAAAATAAACGCTCCAGAAGGCAGTAGAGCAGTATCTTGCTTCCGTCTGTCTATTTGTCCCTAATTCACACAATACAAACAAGGAGGACAAAACTGCGGAGTTGTGAAGTTATCAGGAATCAGTTTAATGGTATAACTCATTATAATTATATATTTTAAATAATAACTATCAACATATGTATTATACATAAATGTGACTATTTATGTATAGTACTATTTATGTGTATTTCTGGAATATGTAAACCGGTTTATATTTAGAATAGTTCAGGTTTATATCCATTCATTTTGGCAAGCAAGTGATGAAAACGTTGTGTCTATGTTGCCATTTCTACATTTGAGAAGAAACCATGAAAACAAAGCCCAGGTGTCATGTTTTCAGAATAAGCAAGCATGAGACTTTTGAAGTAAAATGTAATATTAACCTAAACATAATTTATTTATGTATTTTTCATTATTTTTCAGAAATCCAAGCTGTGCTCTGCTGACTCAACCTGAAATGAAATCAACATTTGCGCATAATTAGTAGTAATTAGTAGTAATTAAGCAATTTCTTCATCAAGGTAGATGACTGGGGTGGTGCGAGCAGGGTAATTGTTTGACGTGTAGCTTTCCGGCTATCGACTTGTTGTTGCTGCAGACTGAAGTAAATGTAAGAAACTTGGAGACAAACTGGTGACCCTACTAATCCAGATAATATGCAAAATGTTTATTTAGAAAAACGCTTTGTCTGATTGAAAGCATGTAGGATATAATTATTACAAATTTTAAATTATAGGGACTGTACCTTCTACAAAAAAGACAAATTAAAAAGTCAAATTGGGGGCATATGAGTTAGAGCACATGCATTCATTTAGAATGCAAAACTCATTAAATTCCATTTAAACTTCTCTGAGCCATACTTTAGTTTGTCATATTGTTTTGTTTTTTTTTTGCTTCCTCTTAAACACGCCAAGAGAAGGCTATCGTTTCCATAAAGGTATGGTTTTTCCAAGCATTACATTACATTACATTACATTACAGGCATTTAGCAGACGCACTTATCCAGAGCGACGTACAACAAGTGCATTAGTTCAAGGTGCAGAGGTGCAAACGAAACATACTAGAGTTAAGTAAAGATCGTAGTGCCAGAAGTGACCACATAGATCAGGACTCCAACCCTGTAGAGTAACCTGTTCAGCAAACAAACAAACAATCCTGCCAAGTACAAACTAGCACTGAAATCACATTTGCCTAATCAGAATCAGACAAAAACAATCCTGCCAAATAAGAACTAATGTGACCGTATTAGCCTAACTAGGTACATTGAGCTAAACTATAGGCTAGGGAGGGGTGGGGAGAGGTGCAGCCTGAAGAGATGAGTCTTTAGTCTGCGTTTGAAGGTAGTCAGATTCTCTGCTGTTCTGACTGTCACGGGGAGGTCATTCCACCAGCGAGGGGCCAGGACAGACAGCAGACGGGAGCGGGAAGTACAGACACGAAGAGGGGGAGGTGCCAAGCGTCCAGAGGTGGCAGAACGGAGAGGGCTGGCTGGTGTGTAGGGTCTGATGATCCTCTGGATGTATCCTTCATGTTGTACATGGTGACAGGGCATTCTGCTGAAGCACATATTGTATAAGGTTGCACTATTTAAAAAAAAAATCTAGTTCAGCTTACCTTTGTTTTTCTCCGGAGTATTTATTGTTAAATACTGTGATGAAAAGGTCTAGCAGTTTGTTTTGACAATGCATAAATGACATTGTAAAATGATGGTGTTAAGTAGGTGTTTGAACGACATACAATATCAGTTGCAAAGAAAGAGAATAATTTTAAAATGCAACTCTAATTTACTGTAAAAGAAAAGTAAACATGGCTTACTTTGTTGTGGCAACCAAGCACATTTACCGAAATTCATCTAAAAAGTTGTGCTTGTTTTTGAATTGCTAATATACAGTAATAAAGTATTTGGAATATTGTTTTTCCTATACCCTCAATGTTTCATTTGTTAAGTGATTTATTTTGTTGAGTAAAATGTAAGAAATAAATACATAGCATCTGCATTGAATATAGAAAAAATATTAGCATAATATTCCTGACCTCAACTACAGGTAATGCTGAATGACACAACAGTATAGTACATTTGAAAGAGCATCACAAATCTGATCCCCCCCCCCCCTAACAAAAGAATATTTCCCAATTGTTTGTATGTTTGTATGTTACAAAATTTGTCACATTTGTGACTTAAGCCCCAACAAGGTTCCAGGCAGAACATCCAATGTATCGTTGTTGAGCCAACCAGGTGATTTTTAGCTCTCATTTTGCATTATTGAAATCCAGAATTAACATTCATCATATATGTACTTTAGTAATGAGCCCCCCTGCAGGAAGAGGCTGTAAAGGCCTTTTCTTGATTCAGTCATCCACAGAGGCCACATGCTTCGGTGCCATGTGCAATGCCAATGGGAACAACTTGTATGGAAGTGCAAATGACTGAATGTGTCTTCAGCTCAGTGCTGTAGCACAGTCAGGGAAGGAAAATGGAAGCCTGCCTCTGATGTTTCCCAATGCTTTAGTAGGTTTGCCATTTTGTGGTGAGCTTAAGATAAACTGGTAGGTAATCAGCCAACTTGTTTTATGAATAGAAAGGTCTTCTAAAAAGAAAAAAAAAAATAGAACAAATATACCCGTCTGAGTATAAATTATTTGGAAGGCATTGCTTAAATGTACCTGGCAATTTTTAAAAAGCAAATATTGCAAGTCCTCACCTCTTGACAGTGAATTCATATTCACAGGAGCATCTTATATTGATGAAATGGCAGGACTGTCTAACACCTGTAACATTGTTTAATTATTTTAATATTCAGCAGGTTGCAGGATGTAGAAGGATAACTTATGTAGTTAAACATAGTATGCATTTGACTTCCAAAATCATTTTTCTTCAAGGAATATTCAGCCAGTTCCTCCTTAAGGGAAACAATCTTAAGGGAAACTTATTGAAAAAGGGAAAACAGCTGGCAAATCTTACAGTAAGCTGTGATATAACACTACATTTTATATAGTAAGCACGCAAACAGAACAAAATGTCAAGACTTCAGTAAGTGCAAATTAAATGGCATCTGACACAGTAGGCATTCTGTCTCCCCTGTTCTTGCACAGTTCAGTTTAACAGTACACACCTTGTTCTGTAATTAATTATGCGAGGGTGAGAATGTGCTCTGAAGCATTTTAGCATCCTAATTTAGCATATTATGACATCTGACTGTGTTATATTGCTTGAGATGTTCTGTATGAATAGCTCTCGCGTTGAGATTATGAGTTCTGTCTCAAAATTAGTTTATAATTGTGAAAGGAATGTACAGTTTTTGAAAGAATTGATTACACGTCAAATAGCGTAATCTTTTTGATGAACATGCTGTACGTTATTTCAGTGTGAATGCAATTCAAAAAGTGTATTTGTGGGAGATATAATGGAAAAGTGCAGCAGGGCTCAGTCTCTCTGGGAACTGTATGAAACGCTGTTTACAAATGAAAACAGCAAGAAAACATCTTACATAAGGTCTTAATAGCCACAGATAAGTCATGCAAGAAACTCTTCAGATAAAGTTTCAGTGATTAATTAAACATGTTGTCTTTTAATCTGTAAACTGTTTCACATGTTTATGTATTCTGTTCATGTAAAAATAAGCAGAATTTGCACCACTGTAGGTAACAGCGAGCCCACTATGAATATGTATATGCTCAAAAAACAGAAATCATGGTCATTGCAAACAAAGCCTAGGAAGCCAAACGCAAACATTTCACCATGAAAATGGATGTCTTTACTGTCTGAATGGCAGTTTGAAACCTAGAGGTTATTCACAATCCTTTGCTTTCTTTTGAATCCCATGTAAATACGTAAAATTGTCAAAACATCATTTCATGCCCATTCTTATGACTGTACTGTGCTATCACCCCCAGCATCTCTTTGAGCAAAGCAGCGAAGCCTTTCTCTATGTTGTTTTTGGAAGAAAATTATTTACCTTTTTCAGGCCAAGGGTGAAGCCACATAGGGTTATAATGAGTAGAAAATGGCTGCCTCAGAAGGAAATTCTCTGCCACTTGGACACCTCCAGCCTCTCCCTATGTTCTGGTATGGCACGCCAATACTTGAAGACAGTCATTAGCAAGCAGTGCTACAGCTAAGAATGTTTGATGACTTGAGGACTTCTTGTCAAACTGATGGCTTGGACAAGATGTACTCTTAGTAATGTGTTGGCAATAGTGATGAGCTGTTTTGCAAGCACAACAGCATCAGAATACAACCAGTGGTCTCACATAAATATATCTCGGGGCAATGCAGGGGCAATGAAATGTAATGTAAATGCCAGGTTATGTGGTATGTACAGGAACATGTCCTGTGGATTTTCTCAATGATAATCTTTCTAATCTAAATGACAAATGCAAACACAAGTGAGATTATCTTGTGATATCTCAGTGTTAGGATCATTATCACATTAAAAAACTATGTATTAAAATTTGTGGAAAAAAGCATACTGACAAAATATTTACTACCTGACAACCTATGAACAGTGATTTATGAACAATCACTGAGTCATTCAATAAACACTCACGGAATGTAATGCAAGGCCCAACAGAGAAACAGCACTGGTAATTAGGAGTTCACAGCCATTCAAAGCGAAAATGTAAAAAATGAGGAAGAAAAAAAAAGATAAGGCTTCCTGCCTCTCGCCGAATGCATGCTGGGATAGGCTTCAGCACCAGAACACACTCACGACCCTGCCCAGGATAAGCGGGTATAGATAATGGATGGATGGATGGATTAAAATAAAACTCAGTCTTTGTTTCATGACTGTGTGACACCCTTCCACAATACCTTCATAAACAAATTCTTTCTGCATGAAGTGTTGTCTGTCAGCACGCTCAGAGCACGCAGAAAGAGAATGGACTTCATTTCCTCATCCTCAGTGCATGCAATACATGCAGCATTCAGCTTTTCCGCTATCTCTAACGCATGCATTTCGCAACTCCTGCAAACTCCTGAGCTTGAAGAGCAGCGGCAGACACGTCCGCTCCATGCTACGAGCGCCAGAGCGCCAGGGCCCCTCTCGAAGCGAGAGAGCTGCGAACTGAGCGCGTGCGTCTGCATTTCCCGGGGGCGGCCTTGTCGGCAGCGCCGGGCCTGGGCTGTCAGCGGCGCTCTGAAAGGTGCTAGGCAGTAACAAACAGATTGATTGAGTCAATCACTACCCGTGCCGGATAAATGGCCTTTTGGTTAATGGGAGAGCAATTCACAGGAGCACGCAATATCGCCCAGCTGAATCCAGCAATCAGTCTTATTCAGCCGTGATGTCGAAAGAGGCTGAGTGAAGTCCAGGTGGACCACAAAGGGCTCAGTCTAACACTGCTCTCTTTAGGTAGATTAGCTCACTCTCCGGGCTGAGCTACATAAGTGTGCCTTAGCTTAAATAAAAGTGACATGGTTATTTTCATTGCAATCTTCAGATTGCCTGTGTTCTAGTTACCGTCTGTTTGATACAGAACGCAGAGAATGTAATTTTTTTATTGGGAAGGATGCACCTCAAAACCAAACAGATTAAGTTCAGCTCTCCTCAAGAAAAATTTCTGTACTTGACTCTGCATTTGACTCAAATGCAGAGTTGGTATTTTTCTGTATTTTGACTCTGCAGTATAACCTGCAGCGCCATATGTGTAGGCTATTCTGCCAAGTCCACAAAACGATAGACATTCAAAGATCTTTCAAAGCACAAAGCAAAATGAACTGACAAAGCAGTGAAATAATTGTGACATCACTAGATCAGCAGAGTTAAGTGTTCTGCGGGTGGGTGGTTGCGGCGGGCCTGTGGGGGAAGCCGTCGGCGGTGCTGTGGGAATAAGGGCCGTGCCTTCGGGACCAAAGACGCAGATCTGCAGCCTGCGCTCGCGGCTGCCTGCGCTCGCCCGTCCCGCGTGAGGAAGCAGCCTGGCTGCGCGGCGCGACCTCGGCGCAGGCCCTGGAGGAGGCGGCAGCGGAGGCTAAAAATGCTGCGGTGTGCTGTCACACCGCCTGCAGAGACGCTGCGCTGTCTTCTGCTGAGAGCTTCTGAGACTAGGCGCGGGGGTGAAATGAGAGCCCCTCCCCAGATAATAGGCCCTCCGCTTCTGGGCCCCCAGCAAACCGAGCCCGCTGTTTGGGGTCTCCTATATTCCTCATTTTCTGCATCGCGTCACCATTTTCCCCATGTGGCTTTAGAGAACTGCCCCTTGGGCTATTACAGCCACGCCCGACTTTGGTGCGCTTGCTCGCTACCCTTCACATTGCAAGACAGCCAGAATCAAACTTAATAATGTTAATCGATTAATAGTAATCATCAATATACCATAGAAATTTACCACACCAGTGTCCCTATTCCTTTGCATGGCGCTTGTTCATCTTTGGGGGATATATCTGCAGTGCTGATAAAGTGGTGAGCGAAGCAAGGGGCAGAATCATGTATATAAGCCCTGCCCAGTGCTGAGGGATGATGAATGCTTGTGCAAGAATTGACATTTTTAGAGGCACACATTTCTTGTGACAGTTCTTTCTACATGGATTTATTTGGTATGTGGTTAGTTTAATGGGAATCCTTAGATCAGAATCGTAAACGTTCAATCTCCAGTGAAATGTATTTGTCTGAACACGACAGAGTCTGGCTACCTGCTGGCTGCCAGGGTCCTACCCATTCTGCGGTTTGGTAATGACAGGATCAGTCAGGGCTTTCTGCCCAGGTACAGGTGTAGATTCTGCCTCAGCTACCATTTCAAAGGAAAAACTGAGCTTTGTATGTGTCTCACATTCTTGCACTTGTACCGTGTGAGAGTATTACTACTCATTGCATAAGTGCTGTATGTTTTGTCAGTTCATCTGAGAAATTCCTGTCAAGTTTTCACCATCCCAAAAAAAAAGGGCGAAACCTAACCCCCCTCTCAGCTTTGAGGACTCTCGCCCTATCAGAGAAGGTTTGGCCGGGTGTCTTTACACCCTGTCATTTTCACTGCTTACAGGCACTTTTTTATATGGGCTGTGGCGCCAACAACACTGTGAGAAATAACCCAGGAACGCTGACTCGGCGCTACACCTTGAGTTTAGAGTCAGCACCAGATATACGATCCGAGGGCCCGGAGATTTGGAAAATTAAAATTGGATTTTGCAGCTCAGCCTGGATGTAGAAAGAGCTGATGGTGACTGTCCATGTTTTATTGTTCCCACAGATCACTGACATGAGCGGCTATAAACCAGGAAATGAGAAATGAAATTGGGAGAATCAGAAGGTGGGGATTTCATCACAGGCCCCAGCCGTAACGTCCAAAGTCACAGCATCCCACTTAATGGGCTCGCTCTCGTTCGCCCTTTGTTTGTGTGTACAAGCAGTTGGCATAAATTTAACTTGCACATTTATTACTATTTTTCCTCTATAAAACACATTTATCGATGCTATTTCATGCATTATTAATGCTCAAGATGAAAAAAATGTGGAGTGGATTAATATTGAAATATCAAATGCATCTCCAGTGTATTTTATCACCAGTTGATAAGACATTACTTGGGTAGAACTTGCATCCATACGGCAATTTCCAAATGCAAACTTTTACAATTTTATAAAAACATTGTCGTATATTTAAAAATTAAATGGAAGAGGAGACAATAAAAAAACATAACGGGAGACTGACCTAGACTGTCAACGAGACTGTAATTACCTATTTCAATAAAGAAATGTACAACATTATAATCCAAAAAACTTATTTTTTACTGTACTCTACAAGCCATTCACTGACCAGTGTTTGCAATAATGTGAAAATAGAGGGACAAGGAAAAACAGACTGGACTTGAGATTGTGTCCTGAATGTGGTTTGATACCTTACTTTATCTCTTCCCATTTTTTAAAGCGTGTAGGAGATTACTGTTCCCTGACTGGAGTGCAGTAAATGTTGTGGTGTTGTGGATAACACTCAGGCAGAGCCAAATTGACTCTCAGCCTCCGTGCTGGGTTCTGAGATGGGAGTTAGCTGTAGCTTACTCCGCACAGAACTCCTGACATCAGCGTCTCAGGCCCACAATGCCACCGTTCCCTGCCTTTCTCTGGGCTGTTTGGCTTGGTATGAAAGCACATCCCCCAACAGACGGGGGGGGGGGGGGGGGGGGGGGGAGAGCGACTGCACACGGAGTGCTCACGATGCTTGCCTCCATCTGACAGGAAGAGAGGGCACGGGCGTAGGAGGAGGCTCTACTTTAATAGAAGCCTATACGGTATGCCTATACAGCCTCAGCTAGACTTAGCCCTGTGCCTGTGTAGGCGTATGTGTGTGTGTGTGTGTGTGCATGGATGTGCGTGTGTGTATATGTGTGTGGGTGTGTGTGCATGGATTTGCGTGTGCGAATATGGGTGTGTGCGTGTGTGCGTGTGTGTTCCTGCACTTGTATGGTATGTCTGTTAAAGGAATCTCATTAAGGCTGGTAACTGCTATGCCTCCTGTCACCTGTGAACTCAGTGCCCCGTAAGACAGCAACACTTTTTATGGGATGCTGCAAACAATCCGGAGTGTTCTCACACTTCCTCTTCATTGCAAGGTAAGCCTTCTTTCTCCGGAAGATGCTGTAATTTTTGTTTAACTCCTCCTTAGTGATATTGGCCCATGTTAATGAAAATAAGGTTTACAGCAAACGAAAACACACTCACGGTCTCGAGTGTCTGCACTTTAAAAGTATGCTTATCGTCTGGGAGTCAAAGGAAGGGCAGCTAACTGTGGATTTAATTATTTGTTCACTTTAGCCGGAAAAGCTGAGCTTTTTCACTGGGCCCTTGGTAATCGCGCCATACTCATCAAAGACGAGGAGCCAGCCTAGCTGGCTGTGAGCTGTGCGAAGGACGATGGCACCCTGGATGCTTGTTAACCCGATACAGCGGCGAGCATCGAGCAGCAGCCCTGTTCCGGACCAGTGTTGTGTCACCGCTGATTCGTCTCGCGCGTATTCGACAGGGGGAGCGGGTATGTGGATCAGTCAGTCGATATGCTATTGCGAGCGCCTAAGCCTGCCAAAGAGTCTCCGCGAGCCGTACTGGAAGACACGCCAACAAAAGCTGTTTGATTAATTTGGAACTACTGTACCTGCGTTTGAGCCCGTTGGCAGTGACATCAATCTCTCGCTCGTTTTCCTCGTGGTGGGAAAGCTCCCTGTGACAAAATCAAACTACGTGCCTCAGCCTGAGCTATATCAATCCTCTGCTTCCTTGTCTTTCTAAACAATCCTTGCTTTAAGTGCAGAAGAAATGTCATTTTTAAGGGAGAGAAGGGGTGGGGGAGGGGGGTAGTGGGCGTGTTCAAGCTATATTGTAAGAATCTTACAAAGACTTGATTTACGTCTTTTTTATATACTGTGATTAATACGTGCAGAATGTATTCCGAGAACATTCAATACAAAAAAAAAAAAAAACAGAAAACAAAACAAAAATCCTATATACATCATATCTACATATCTTCAATCAGAGAAAGCAGCCATATTGTAACAGCATTCATCTAGGGTAATCTCTTTCACTAGCCAAGTTCCCACTCTATGGTCTAATGGTAGAGACTACTTCCCTTGCTTCTAAGTGTGTGAGAGGGAGATACTCACTCATTAGTATGCTGGTGAACATTCTATCTCTAGAACAGGATTGCAACCTGACTTCAACAACACACAAAGAAATGATCAAATTACCATATGCTTGGACAGCCCACTTTGCACCACCTACCAATTATAATCCTTAGAAATGCCCACGACAGAGTGGTTAGTGAAAACAGTTGAATCTCTGTCAAGGCCTTGGACTGTATATAATGAATGACAGGATTAGAATGGACTCCAGAACAATATACAAATAATTCAGCTCTTGGTAATATTGTTGTAGACAATGCTATATAGACCCCTCCTTCATAAATGGATTTACTGTCAAACCGCAAATGCCCTTATCAGACCGCAGCCAAGTTATTGTGTTCATAAAGAGATCACAGCAGCCCAACTCTCAGCCCAGCAAGCTGTACAACCACAACCCTTCCTGGGATGAGCTCCAAACTGCATGCAGTTATTTATCAGTAATTGACACTGCTAAAATTAACAGTATAATTGAAGCATTCCAAAACAGACAGTATGAGCTCTCAAAACTAGGAGCAAAGCTGGTCAGAATGCTTTTGCCACCTCAAGGTAATTGTTCATTCCAGTGCCCGACCCACTTCAAAGCATAAAAAGGCTATTGAATTCATATTCAATTTGAATTAAACTCGCACATATAATGTCAAAACCTGAATTACTGGTACATGTGACATATGTGTTAAACGCTTTTAACAGGAAAGCCCAACTCAACAGCTGAAGTACATGGAAAGATGCGTTCATTTTATTTTATGATTAAATTACGAAGATAAAAAGAAAACAACAACAGAACCAGATTAAGGTAACATGATTCATATGGCTACTGAGATGGCAGTCACTCATTAGCTAGCTAGCAATGACAATAATGTACTCACCCCATATAGTCTGTATTCACCCCAGATGTAGTCTATTCTTTTTTAGTAAATATCCTATTGGTGGCACCTCAAAGCTTGATCAGATAACACATTTGGCTGTCAGGTTTCTGCAAATATTGTGAGACAAGTGTCCACCATCAACTCACAGGTTTGTTCTTTTTTCCATTCAAATATAATGCCTACTGTTAAATGATACTACTTGGCCTGCTACTACTAATAGTACTAGTAAGAGTAGCCCTACCTATTCTTAGCAATAGCGAGTTTTATGCTACCTAAGTGCAGTACTTGCTTATGAATACTTCTTGTTTATAGCTATATGAATTATTATGCAAAAAACAATTTAGGTTGATTTGTAAATTTCATAATATCATACAATACAATACAATAAGCTCTTATATAGCGCTCTTCATGCATACATCCCAGGGCGCTTTACGAAAAAAGAAAAATATAAATAAATAAATAAATAAATAAATAACCTAAGAAGTCAAAACTAAGAGGAACAGGCACATGCGAACAAGTAAGTCTTACACACAAAAGTTCAACTGCAGGAAAAAAGTTTGTGGCGTCTTAACCACCAAACTGTATAAGAACTCAACATGGCAACGGGGATACCATGTTGTATTGGGTGGATCTGTTAGTGCCCACCCAAAAAAAAAATCCTGAAGTCAACTTGTTTGTTCTTCCCCCGAAAGGTGAAATGAGATGTCCTTGCAATGCAATGCTCTCCCCTACATGGAAGTACATTTGCATCTTTTAATAATGAAAAGTATCTGTAGCCGCAATTCTGGTCCTGGTATTACTTGATATTGGATCAAAACCAAGATGGTTTTGTATGATACCAAGTATGGTATCGCCCACCCCTTGTGTAGGGGGTGGATTGGGTCACAGTACTGTGTACACAGCCCAAGGGGTGGGGAACTGATGCCAGCCTGAAGGTGGCTTCACACCAATCAAATCATATCCTAATCAAAAATTAATTGTTATCACAAACACATGTGTAACTGCAAACTGCAAACTGCATTAGCCTATATTCAACCTGTCAAAGTTACTTTTAAGTGCAGTGGTGCCTTCACTATATACTGTATGTTTTTAATCAGCAAGCACCTGTATAACTTTAGCTAGCAAGCTAAATAGATGGTATTTCACATTTTACCTGGATTGTGATCTAGCATCAGAAACATTTTAAGGCATGCTTTCATTCCAAGTTGAACAATACATAAAAACCATTTGTAATGTGCAACTTTTTTCTGTGGATATAAGGACACATAGCTCTTCGGTTTAGACAATGATGAAAAACAAAATGTGTGAGGTTTAATTTATACCACCACAATGTAATTTATTTTTTTGGTGAAAGTACATCCTGTCAGCCCTATATAAGCTATATGTCAATTAGAGCATGCATGCATTGTAGATGGGGTAAAGAGCAAACACAACACAATTATCACATACTATATAATTATGTGGTGTTGTTTTTCTCTTGCTTGAATTCCCAAATGATTTTGCCCACACACTGCTATGGTTTTACAATTCAAGTGAAGTGAGCAATAATTCAAGTAGGGCCTACAGTCCTACTTGATGCCATACATGTGACTGCATATTATTATTATTATTATTATTATTATTATTATTATTATTATTACTATTATTATTCATTTTTTGGTGCTGTTTCTGTTGTTTCATTTAGGCATGTCTATGTCACATAGAATAATTAATGGTGTTGCATGTATACTTTCCATATTTAGTATGAGCTCTGGAAAACATTCCCCATTGAACTGAATTGCGAGAGAATGAAAGAACACAATTGAGCCCTCTCAGAGCAGCGATGCATTACTCAGCTGTCCTCCCCCTCTTTTACACTGAGAGCAGCAGCTCATAATACTCAGAGCAGGGCGGAGTCCTCTGGAGCCGCCATGTTATTAACGCTCATCCTTTGCTTGGGTCTCAAACTGCCATTCCCCGAGCCTTGGAAGAGTGCCAGAGCTTTACAGCGCCTTGAAGAGGGTTACCGCGGCGATGGTTTACATACTGCTGCAGAAGATGACGAGCGTGGTGCTGGCAGGCCTATTTTATTTATCATTCTTGCCCTGTGACATTTTACTGCGTCCGCCACAGCTGGCCTGTAAGCTGTCACTGTCCCTTCTGCGAGCCCCTCCTCTGGTGTAAGAGCCCCGATGCTCTAACCTCTTCAGTCCAGACAGTGCAAGAGTGGAGCCACCATGCAATGCAGGCACAAGAGGCACAATATCTCTGAAGCTGGAGGGACCATTTTGACAAGATGGAAAGTGTGGTTATTGCCTAACAAGTCCCCTTGTATTCCATATAAATTTCACCTTGCCAGTGTCAGTTAGAGCGAGGTGGCTTGCATTTTATCTGCAAAGCTGGACGCATGCGTGGCATTTTCTGTCGTAGGGTTGGAGTAAGGAACGTACAACTCATTCCTGGAGGGCCAATTCGCACGCTGGGTTTTGTTCCAAATATTTTGGCTTAATTTCCTAAGCAGATGTCTACACCAGTGCTCCTGTAACTTTATATTGGACCACTGTAAAACATTTTCACCAAGGATATGTGCAGTAAACAGTGGAAACAAATCATCAATTTTGAAAAATGTAATATCAAATAAAAGATTGGGATAATTAATTGAGTGCAGATGGCACCATTCAATCTAAAAACAGATCAGCCCTCACTGAGCACTAATGGATTAGGGTTTGCTGAGGAAAACGACGATAAAGCCAATGGCCAGCATGCTCTAGAGCACTGAGCTGCATTATGAATGTGCCAGACTTACCAAAATCAGCATGGTGTCATTGAGCTTCTCATGCATATTCTGGTATTTCATGTTAAAGAACTGACTTGTAATTGCAAAGCAAGCCTGAAGAGTTATTAAAGAGCAGTCTATGTCAGCTCCTGCCACTTTGAAATGTCTTTTGAGATGTTTCTAACAGTGCTCACCCCTCGGCCTCCTGTCTAAGGCATTAAGAGGAACAGAAGACAGCCTGCCTCAAGCGTTAGCTTCTCATTAAGCTATTGACATTAGTTTTGGAGTAATGGAGAATGATAGCTGAGTGTCTGACCTTATTGCGCTCTTTCAAAGGTACAACAGAAAAGAAGCAGAAGAGACGTTGCTTTCTTAGGGGTAGTTTCTACGTATGATGTTAGAAATGTGAAGCAATAATTTGCTCTGGGAAAAGTAGCACAATAAATGAAAAAATATAGGTTAATTTCAGAAGGCTAGTGCATCTCCTGGTGAATGAATCTGTTCTCTACAGCTTCCCTAACTGAATGATTTCAGCTCACAAAAATGTAGTATTCTTCAATAGTAAATGTCCTTTCAGGATAATACAACTAATTCTACAGATTCTTTTTTATCTTGTAATTAAGTTAATTTTCACATCATGGTTTTAAGCTGCATCTCCACAATGTTCCTTAACATTAAAATGACCAAGAGTGTTCTGGCTAATTACAATTACACAGAAGAGTGAAACCTTAATCAGGTTATTCCCTGTTCAGTTTGTTGCCACTGAAGTACTCTGAACTGGGATTCATTCTGTATTTATTTTTAAAACTGTTGAACAGCGAACTGAAAAACTAATTCAAAGGCCACATTGATTTGTTCCTGAGGAAAGCCATTAAAAGACTCAATAGTGAGGTAAAGTCTGTGGGTTAGAGTCCACAGAAAGGAAATTAAATGTGAAACATCCAAACTAAAGAACATCTGTGTGGAACATCAGTGTTGCAAACATCAAGGTCCCACGGTAGACAGTGACCTGCAGATAGAATCATACAGAAATGAATAGAGTATGAAAGAATTTTTAAAAGCCAAATAGCTAACTGTGTCATTGAAAGGACTTTGTATACCTGTTTTCAGTAGGAGGATGTGGAATGTGTGGTGTCATCCTGTAATAAATTGAAACGTTGCCCTTGGTGAATTATTGATGGAAAGGTGTTTGGTGGACCAGCCAGTAGGCTTGTTCTGTGGGAAGATGGTGCAGGGTTGTATCTTTCTGTTGCCATGGAGCTGTGACTAAGTAGTGAGAAGACATCCATAGAATAGTTGGTGACTTCTTGAGAAATTGTTCTTACGCATAACATGAACTGCATGAACCTTTGAATTTGCTGAGAAAATATTCTCTCCCATAGATTTTTAAATAAATTCTGTTGGTTATTTTCAGATACAGTATGGTATATCCTGCCACAGTGAAAATAAATATATTTAGTAACAGATTAATTTCATTTAGTACATTTCTCTATAAAGATTGAAATATGTTAAATATTTATGGTTTAATATAAGGTTTTATTAGTTACCTTATTAAGACAGTAAAATGATATTTAAAAACATTTTTACTGTGCCCTAACTTTTTGTGGTTTGTGTGCAGTTTAGGTATATAGTATCTTTATTTCCACTTCCTGTTTTTGTGAACTGGCAGGATATGAACACAAAGACAAGACTGCTTTGGCTAGCAATGGTGTATGTAACACGGTCAAGAAAAAGCAACACTCCTGTTCCTTCTATAATTTCCATACAGTAAACAGTAAGCCACTAGGGTATATTTCTCTGTATTCTGCCAGTGAGTTACATATGAAAATAGGTCTTGTAGTGCTATCTTTGTCATGATATGTAAAATTTAGTTGTTATTTTAGTAACATGACATGTTGCAGAACTAAAAAAAAAACATATATATATAAGTGTGGGGTAAGTGATTATTCAACTAAGCAAAACCCTCTAATACTCCTGTTGGTTAAAGTATCCACAAGCCCTGGGTGTAGAGTGGAGGAGATAGTGGAGAAAATGCAGTAAACCTGGACACCCAGTGCAATCTCAGCCTGATTTAATACTCTTCCTTCAATGAGTGTGTCTTTCGGGGGGGCCATAATTTCAGCCAAATTTAATTGTTCCCCGCTACCATACCCACTATCAAACCTTGACTGGTTTGAAGTGAATATTAAATGTTAGCTTTTTATTGGTTTGTGTACTTTCTTCCTGTACGACTGCAATGTACAAAAAATATTGCGTAACACCCAAAGTTTGAGTGTCAAACACAGGAAATAATAATTATTTATATGGAGCTTCCTCTCATTTCTTTGCAAGAGATGCTAGAGAATCTCAGTGGGAGACAGGTTTATGAGGCCAGAAATATTATTACACAGCCTCTGTCATAAAAGACAAGTATTGATATGATAACCATTACATGATATTGCGAAATAAGCATACCTGCTAATGGAAATTTCACTGTGCAAGGTATCCTGAAGATACATATATTTTCAATTAGTCCAGTATGAGATATTTGTTTATAATGCTGTGCCTCACTAAAAGCTGTAGTTATATATTTTGAAAACTGTGGCTCCTCGGCTACTTTGTACAGCAAGATGCAATTAGCATGCTGACCTAAAAAAACAAGATCCCCAGCCAAGTGAACTGATTACATTCTCTACTGCCAACAAGCAGTTAGTTTCCAAGGCAATTCCATGGGCCCTGATTGACATGAGCCCTCAAAAAATATTACAACTGGGCTGGTGGTGCCCAATTCGAGATCTTTACCTGGGGCCCAAAATCCCTGGTGACATTCCCCTGGCAATAGCTGACCACTGTGGTGCCAAATTGAGAAACCATGGTAGACCAACAGTGGTGGTGGGCAGCAAATTAGGCCCCTGCATGCCCGTTAGCATGGGTATTGCTTAGCGGTGTCGTCACATTCTGTAGCGGACATTCACATTTCACATGGACATGTATGGTTGATTCCTGAATCTTCCTCAACTCCATAAGGAACTTAAAATCAATTATACAACCAATTCAATTCACCTTATTCTTCTCTTCTGACGTCTCTGTTGTCACATTTTGTTTCCTGCCATATGTATCTTTAAAGTCCCAGCTGCAAAATTTGAAAACCATCCGTGTGTCCTATTTGAGAGTATCTGAGAAGATATCTGTAGCATACACCTTTTCCACAGAGGATCAAATTAAAAGAAAATATTGTCTATTGGCACTGGAATAAAAAGAGGCTGCAAATGTGAACTCACCCTCTTTTTTTAAGGGTGAATCATCCTGGTCAGTTAGTGTCTTTGTTGCTTTTCATCAATTACACACAAATTCGAACACACGTAAAGAAGTTGTTTTAAAAAAAAATTCTATTATTGCTTTTTTAATCTCCGTTTTCTCTCCAGTTTGGAGTGGTCCGTTGTACATAGCAGTCATTTCTGCCATCATTCTCTTCCGGAAAACGTGATATTGCCAGTAGATTTTTTTTACACAGCAGTCCACAGGCTAGAGCACTCATAGGGCTCTATTTTATCAGTCTTAGTGCGGGCTCTAAAGTGCGCAGCACAAGTGCATTTAGGGCATGTCTAAATCCACTTTTGCTAGTTTAGCAGCAGATTATTTGGGTGAAAAGTAAGGTACAAGGTTCAAAAGGGCTAAACGTACTGGTTTAATTTGTTAATTAAATGTATTAGTGTCTTGGACGTAACATGCAATAAATCAATCAGAGTGTCATTTCCCATTCCCTTTAAAGTTACCTGTATTTGAACCTTGGCGGATTGCTAATATAATGGCGGATTTAACAAAACTTTGAAAAAAAAAACAAATTTACCTCTGACAAAACAGACTTGCTTGTGTGCGAGTCCATTAAAATTATCTGAATTACTTACGTAATTTGGTGGAAATTTGTTGTCTTTTCTGATTTTTGAAAAAGGTTAATTTTCCTTAGATGTTTAGTTCCCTTCAAAATAATTTTTGTTCAATTATGAACTAACCGGTGAATTCAACTGGGTTATAATTGTTGAAAGCATGGAAACCTGTTCACTGTAATTAACAAACAAACAAACAAAAAAAAAAGAAAAGAAAAAAGATGAATAGAGAATCTGGAATTATTGTCAACCATCACAAACTGACCAATTATAAAAATAGGCTAGATCTATCAGTTTTATAAATATAATTTCAGCTTGCTGTAGAGCCTGCTTTGCTAGAACACGCACACACACACGCACATGCACACGCACACGCACACACACACACACCATCTGGGGAGGCGACTAAGATGGCCCTCTGTTTTGAAAAGCCTTTCCTTGTGCTATAACTAGTGCTACTCTGCTGAGTGCACAAGACACGGGCATCTGGCGATAACTGGCAAGGGGGCTCAGGGGAGCAAAATTGGTTGCAGGACCTGCAGCTATAAGATCATGTTCCATTCAACATTCTGCACACATTCAGCTAAAATATGCAATGTGTTTCTCCATCCACAGATGTTGGTCCATAGCAGTTGGGCAGCAGTCTATTCTGGAAGAAACACAATTTCAGCACCGGCTAATCAGATTTTCTGACTATTTGGTTCATCCCTATATCCATCCATGTTCAGGAAGAGTTCCCCAACAGCCTAAAAGTTATGTTTTCTATGTAGGTGTTTTTTTAAAAAAAAAAAACATAAATATGGATTATTGCAAATGTGGAGAATCCAGCAGCAATAGGACAGCTATTGAATCCCAAGGAACAAAAAGGGATCTGAATGTGGATCCTGCTTTCACCCAATAAATCACTATCTACAGAAAAGACACTGGTGTCCATCTTCAGTCGTACACTGTGTGTGGCTCAGAGAACCACATTTTATTTAACATCAGCACGTACGGAAATAGCAGATGGCTACAGGGAGCTGTATGAAAGGCAGTTTTAACTGGCTGACACAAATGCATTAGAGGCTCTTAAATAAAACCTTGAAAATACTTGGTTTCTGGGGAGGTGGGGGGCTCTATAAGAAAGAAAATATTTTTTAAAAAGTTATTTTTCCATTGAGGGTTTAGGCACATCAGGTACAAACAGTAGGACACCCCCCCCCATATCCAAGGCAGTACTGTAACAGGAAAAATATATTTTATTCCATGGAACAGCACAGCTCATTAAAATGGTTTGACAAAATGCTTAGACGCCTGTGATATAATTTGGTCTCAGAGAAGCTTTAGGCAGCTTGACCTACCAGTCAAGGTTAAATAAGGAGGCTTTCAAAGAAATATGTCAATTAAGCCTAAATGCTTGTCCATCCAGTCCATTTAATGTCTTTGCTCATATTGTTTATGAGCAGCATAGTTTAGCTCCAGCAATGTATAAAGTCATAGTGAACCGTGTGTCAACTAGTCACTTTGAAGGGTCTGTCTTTTCTTCCCTTTTTCTTCAGGTTTTTGAAAGGATGGAAACCGCATCTCTATCAAAATTGACTTTCTACCATGTATTTATCAACACGTCATTAACCCAAGAAATGTCAGAGATTTAAACTTAAAATGTGCACAGAAAAGGACTGTGAAATGTATTGATTGGTTGGAATGTATTCTCAGCTGATTTCATTTTCAAAGCTGGTAATGTGCGGCAAGTAGTGATTGATTCCATCTTCAAACATATTATTAGTCTGTGAGCAACTGAGGGGAGGCTGTCACTTAAGATTGGAAGTGAGGCCTTTCTGCCACCATCATTAAAGCAGCTCTGTTTGAAGGAGAAGGAGACATTTTATGTTTTGATGAAGAACGGTGGAAGCAATAGGGCTTTTAGTTCATTTTTTTTGTAATGCACATGCCACAAAATGTGGGGGTAGTGGTAGTTCTTAAGCTTTAACTACAGTGGAAACTTTACCTTTAGATTTATCACAGCCTTCAACTTATTTTCCTAATTTGTTCATTGTTAAACAAGTAATCCTGGCCTTTGCCTAATTGAACTTTAACTTTGGGATGACTGCAGCCTACTCTTCATTCTCTGTATGCAAATTCAAGGATGTAACAAATGCTCATGAAAAGCTCAGATTCCCAAGTTTGCTTGCTATCCTTTATTCTGTGTTGCTGTGAAAGCTGGACTATGTACAATTAATTGGAGTATCTAACCATTTACTGTACACCTTTCCAGGTAATGTGAACAGTACAGTTAAGCTAGGATTGCTTCCCAATAGATTAATTAATGATAAATGACTAGCTTCTGTTAATCAAGAAAAGTAAATGAAAATAGTTTCCGGGTCAAGACTGGTTCTGAGACTTTCCCTGCCCTGCTACTTTTGAGTGTGTTAATGTGTGTGTTGAGGGTGAAGGGTGCATATTGAATTCTGTAGGTGGGCACCGCTCTTGTACAGCAGATATCCTCTATTGCTTTGTATTATTAGTACAGTTAAACCCCTTCTGTAGCATCTATTTTTTTAACAGAAGCCTGAAAATGACATGCCCAAAATAAAATGGTTACTGTTCTTGAACCCTTTGAATACAGTCATAATTTTGGTCTCTTCTCAAAAAGTAAAAGAAGCTCAAATGCAGTTTGAGTTTTTTTCTCACCTAAAGGATTGATGGATTATTGGAGTGGATGCAGATGCTTGTGGTTGTGTCTGGTGGGCTCAATAGCACATCAGAGCCACAGCCACAATGCTGGACAAATCCTGGTTAAAATCTGATGACAATACAGCCAAAATGAGCATTCTGTATTGTTTTTTTCTAAGCTATGTCTCGGCAGGTTTTCAACAAGGCCATTTGGAGATGCCAAAAGGACACTTGGTAACCAAATGATATTATGGGTCTTTAGAGGTTAAATACTATACATTGTATACTATATGATAGTGGAAGATGTTCCCTAGCTTGTTTTCCTCCTGCCTGTCACCCTACCCCTCTCCCTCTCCCTACACCCCCTGCACCTCACTCTCCTTGCTCTCTCCCTGCCACCTCTGGCAGTGGCAGGTCTGGAAGAAAACAGAATATAAAGAAAACTACATTACCTATTCAGTTTACTATTCCATTGAGGTCCATTGAAATTTTCATCAAATACCCCACCCCCATCAACATGTCAAACACATTTCACAGTTTCACATGTACATGTTTTATTCAAGATTAGGTCTACTCCTTATTTATAAGCATATTGAATAATTATAACAATTTGGGGTAATGTATTAGGATATTCACTGATGAGTAAAATCAAGTTCTTCACTGAACATGCCCTCTGCTGTGGAGTCAAAGCTGTCCTCACTGTCCTCCTCCAAAATATTCACTTAAACCATGTATGACTGTCTGCTAAGCGCTAAGCTCTCATAAATGACCAGGTCTTTTGAAATGTTTTTTGCTGGTCTCTTTATTGCCTGAAAAGCTGTTATTCCTTCCTCCGTAAATGTTGTCTTTTGTACGCCAAATAATTACAGGCTATGGCAAATCCCTTTATTTGGGTGAGGGCATCGTTCATCCACACACATTAAGTAGCTTTTCTGGCCTCAAAAGGAACACCTGTCACATGGCGGTGGGGACCGGGTGATAGACTTCTCAATTCTGATGGCCTTCGTTTAAAGGGTTGTTAATGATAATGTTCTGACAGCGTTTTAAAATCTGCCAAGCAGAAGGGGATGCTCACTCTAATTAGGTGGATGGATGCATTGTTCATGGCTCAGCAGCTGTGTGGGTGCCCATCAGTGACAGGCCAGCATGAATTATGGCATAAACTGCTTTTGGGAAAGGCTACATAGAAGAGTGGCCCTGTACCCTGGACTGCCAAGAACAGGATGCCATTAAGATGCTGACAAGCTCTTAAGAGCACAAAGTAAATTTTTCTTTCTAACGACCAAGACTAGACTTTGTTCTTTAAAGTCCATGGAGAGGGGCTCTCCCTTGAACATCAGACTTAACTGTTCAGTTGTATTGAAAATTCCAGTTTCATTAGTTGCCACCCTAAATGTTTCCTGGAATGAGTTGTTGTGGCGCGTGCCTTAGCTGCAGCGTCCGTGATGTTCTGGCCTTTTAGTGCGGTGTTTGATATCTGAGGAATTGAATCTTCAATGCTTGGTGGGGAATCTGTAAGCAAGACTCTTGTGAGGGTTCTGCCCCTCTGTCCTGCTGCGAGTCTTGGCCACCTGCTGCGAGCTCACAGGTGTGTGGTTCAGATGCACACATGCTCTCCTCAGAACTCATGTCTCCAGCTTGCCTTACTTTTTACATTTTATTTCATCAGAACACAGTCACTGGTGCTCAAAAGCAAGAAAATGAATCACTAGGGGCTTGGTACCGAGTAAAGCAAACCAAATTCACGAAAACTGTTTGAGATCTGTTGATGAGCATTACTCAGCCAATTAAGATGTCAAGGAGATTAACAGTAAATGAACAGGAGAGGTTTGAGTTTCAGCATTAGGCTTTTAGCATTAGGAGAGTACTGCAGGCTTGTGTTGGGTCTTGTGGAAGGATGGCAGGAAGCGAGTAATGAAAAGTGGTCTGAAAGTTGGCACTAGGGTGGCTCTGAAGAGCAAAACACAAACAACCAAATACTAGGTGGCCCTGAGGTTCAGATGCAATATACAGAAACTGAACCGTGGCTTAAGGAACTGCATTATACTAATCCCCGTATCGTGAAATTCTTTGAAAAGTTTGTATTAGTTAGCTGATATAGTGATATTATGCCTCCAGATGCTGTATGTGTATTACCTGATTATTCTTACAAAAATAATTGACATTTTTTAGAAATTAGAATTAGAATTAAAATCAATATAATATTTCTGAGACTGCTGCTCTTGAGGCAATAAGTGTTGGCACAAAATAAAGTCTTCATGTTTCATTTTATGGAGTGGAGTTACTTGAATTGTATGTTCTTTCTTTGGACACCAATCTAAAATATCCATCTTTGCCCATAAACAGTTTGGGCAAAAACATACACTAAACTAAAACAAAAGCATTTAACACTAAAACTAAAATAATACCAAATTTTGTTGGATGTAGTATCTGTATCTCAGAACCACTAGTTTTCGAATGTGTGCTTATGTATTTTCTTTTTCTATTTGTGATTTGTGTTTTGCACTTCCGAGCCACCATACGGACCAACCCTAGTGGGCGATAATGTTTTTAGTACCGGATACCAGGAAAGCCTCTTGAATTATGCTGACATAATTTTAACTTTGTTTTTCCCCTGTAAGGGTATTGGCAAAACTAATAATCCAACTCTGCAGAAATGGTCCTCACGGTGACTGTTTTTGATTTTTTTAAAAAGGGCTTTTATAATGAATATGGTCATAAAAGTAATTAAGCCAAAATAATATATTCTGGCCTTTCAAATATCCGAGGGCTTTGCTTACGAAATATATAAACACTCACATCAAATGTATGATATTTTATTGGTCTATACACCCCTCCTCCATACCCCCCCCCCCCACACACACACACACACATGCACACAGAAACACATATACACACTCGCACGCACGCATACGCACACACACACACACGCGCGCACGCACACACACACGCACTCACACATACACACACACACACACACACAGTATATACATATATGCAATGACAAGTAGTATCATTCATATCGCAATCCTTGAATAAGGATTCAGGCAGCAGACAAAATAATAAAAGCACCACATATTTATCAACCAGTTATGAAAGGCTTGCAGTAAAAATATGGATTTTGCACTCTGTGATCCTGATTGGTCACTGTGCCACTTGTTTCCTTGAGGTCACAGAGGAGCGGCTAGTTACCACAGAACTTTGGCCACCGGGCACTTGTGTGACCGTGACATGGAGCCTGTGATTGATGTTGCTGAGCCAGAGCCAGTGGCAGCAGGGGATAAAAAGGCTGGGCACTGAGACGGCAGCAGCAATTAATATCACTTTGCATCCTGTTGCAGTCGAGTCAGTCGCATCCACATACAGTGAGGAGAAGCAGGGGGCCCTACACTGACCATCTGCAAGGCAGGATTCTTTATTGCCCCCGCCCTGAGATGAGTCATTTATGCTCAATCACCCTGGAAAGGGGATCAACATCATGTCTGGGGATGCGAAGACACCTCCTGATTGGAGCAGACGTTGAGGTATCTCTCGCCCTTGTGGCTACATCTGTGCTCTGTGAGGAGGCCGCTGCCCCCAGTCCTCATGCTGTCTTCTGCCGTTTATATTTTTCTTTCGCCATCTTGTCATATATTTATTTATTTTTCTCTGAGGAAAAGGAAAGCTTAGTTCTTCAAAGCAACACGCTTAGGGATCTATCACGAAGCCTCTGTGTGGACTCTGGCAGTCTGGGCCCTGCATTGATTGATGTTCTGGAAGTCACACGTGCAGGTGGACACTTGGGAACATCACACCAAATGCCAGATCTGTCGGATTCAGTCCCCACGGTTAGTAATAAGCAGAGGTATGGACCTTTGAAGCTCTCTTACACTGTATGTAGCATCACTGATGTTGTAATGTCAATAACAACAACCAGTTGAATGCACAGTTCATATACGATATTACGTGTCAGGTCACTGGGCATCTCATCTCTTCTTATGTATGAAACCTAAACTTAATAAAGTGCGGTAAAATGAGCAGTGCACAGGCCACGCTTTTGGTTTTCATTTTATTTCTTTTCCAGAAGTTAGCTTATTGACTCATTCCATTATTCATTCTCTTAAGTAAATAAATCAAATCAAATTTTATTATTTGTATAGCGCTTATTACAGAGAATGATGTATCACAGAGTAGCATAAAAACAGCAAGAAACAGAGCAAAAGAGAAAAAAACAGGCCTGCATGCCGTTAATGTGCTGTTAATAGACTACTTAAATTAAATTAAAGTTAAATGAAATACAAAATGAATGCTGTTAAGACCAAATAGGACATATTGCGGCTTTTCCAGTCGTACATGTAAGTGAGAGCACAGTTAATAGCTAGCCATTTTGACCTGTGCCTCCAGCAATCACAGTGAGGTAGGCACTTTCATGTTGTATAATTCTGCTGCAGAATTATTGGTTTGGTTGCACTAAATGTGTTTCAGTTTTCTCACGTAATGCATTTTCTACTATCTGCCAAATCAATTATTCTGGATGTAAAAGTCTTGTAAAAGTCAAGAATGAAAAACACAAGCAAACCGCCATGCGATTTATCCACGATGCCCCTGTTCGTAGCATTTGTGGCTGCTGTAAACAGTTTAACCTGTACAGTTGTAATGTCTTTTTACCAGGTCATTGAAGCTCTCTTGTGGGATTCCATCCCATTCCTCTAATAGAGCCTTGACTAGCATGTTTGTGCTCACTGGGCCCTAGACTTAACACATTGCCCCAGCTTATCCCACAGGTCTAGGCAGAAAGAGATTCATGGTATAACTATATATCACATTCTCGTTTTTGTAAGGACCCTCTTGTTACGCAAGCAGTACATTTTCTAGCTGTAACGTTGTCACGTCCGGGTGACCCCAAATGAAGGGCAGGGAGTGAGATCCCAGGACTTTCTCATGTTACGCCATGCAGTCAGTTTGCCGTCAATCACAGCCAGTGGAGTTCTGTAATGACGTGACACGCCTGACCAGGCCATCACACTAGGACCTCCCCATTGATCTAGCTGGTGCAGCCTGTGCAGTCTGCATATCTGAGCCACACTTGGTGACATCTGCAGGCTGGTCAGCACAAAACCTCAGTTTCCCACTTTAGCTCCAGATTTGCCAGAGGAGAGATTTCCTGCATCTTTTTTTGATGTAAAATTTCCTTATCCTGTAATTGCTATAAAATGTTTTTGGACTATAATCAAAGCCCCTTTTATGTATGCACACAACAACACAGCATTCACTGACACTGTATTTATTCCTGTCAAACAAATTATTTTTTTCAAAAAGTGGAATGCAAGTGAGGATTAGAACTTTAATCATAATACAGAGGATAATGATAAATATTGATTAATAAAAAATACATACTAAAAAGATACTTAAAATGTCATCGACAAATGTAGCTAAGCACTTTCACACACCAATGTAGCAAATGAGAGATTTTACATTTTACACAATTTACTTCAAGAGGAAAAACAATAAACAAAACACCTGTGGTAATTTGACTTCCAAACAAATACAGTAAAAGCTGTCTTTCCAACCCAGTTTATGAGACTGCTAATTAATCAAGATAGTGTGAATAGGGAAAAACAATAAAATTAAAGGAAATGTGTGTACAATGACAATTTCTGGGTTTAGAGCAAGGGAGAAATTGTAGTTTAATGATAATTATAATACAAATACTTACAATACAAATGCAAGGGGAACATCAGTACATGCAGGCACTATATGTAGACATGTTAATCCACTGCTGCAGAGAGCGAGCTCCTTGCATGTCATCTGGACTGTGTAGCGTGAAGTATGCCCAAAAATCATGTGAGCTACTTATTAAAAGCCTGTTATATTGTTTCGCTTCTGATGCACTGGGACTGGCAGTTTGAGTTGGAGATGTGCCAATGTCTCGGGTTTGAGGAGGTGTTGTGAATGGTGGCCTTTTAGATCATGGTTCATTATTGTCGGGTCATGCTCAGCTTCACTGATGGTAATGAACACCAGGTGACTCCAGTATTACTTCAATGCTTTTTATTGAAGGCCAGGGATTTCAACTACTCTATGGGTCTTCTTGTCTGTACAGCTATCCACTTGACTGTGCCGGTGAACAACAGAGCAAACAAGAGCAGCTCTTCCTGTGTCATAAAAGACACAGCTTCAGTGTTGGAACATCAAAATGGGAGCAGTGGTTCCCAAGGGGAACAATGCTCATATACTAGGGGTGTAAACCTCAGGATTCACCATGATAGAATATAATTTATATTCTTCAGGCAGCGGTTCGATACTTGGCAATATCACATTTTTCTACAATATGATCCAAAATGATCCAATATTGTAAGAAACTATCAATATATATCATCCAGCTAACACAATCATCTTACAATGTACGCATACTACCAAAATGAGGTTTAGAGTACAAAACCGTACAGCACTAACGCAAGTGGTGATGAGGTTGCATTGGAAATGTAAACAATGATGTTGTCAGTGTTGCTAGAGAGCAAACTGGTATACAATGATGGACAATTAAATAAATATTTTTTCTGTGATTCATAATGATATGGATTGATTTTTGCATGTTGTATCGATTGGAACGACACATCAATCTGGATCAATGTGTCGTTACACCCCAACCATGTATATTTGTGTGTGTGTGTGTGTGTGTGTTTGTAGTTCTCTTAAGTCCAGACCCACTGTGCCCTGCCTGCAGTGTTGTCATGAGTGGGGATGCTGTATTTGACCACTGCACCCAATGGAGGGGATGTCTGGTGCATCAAGGACAAACTCAGGTGGGTGAGTAGGGACACAGCTGTCACCATCTGTTGCCTTTATTGCGTCTGCTCCCTCCCTTCTCTGAGAAATGCGTCCCTGTGTTGCTGGCGGCCGTGGGCGGAAAGCGATATGTGCCTGAGTTTGACTTTATTGTATAATGTTTAGGAATTCCCTTGACACAGAGCCACATTCCAGCATGTAGCTTGAGGAATATTCATGCTAAGGCAAAGTGAGGGGAGTGAGGCTCATAGAACTCCATGATGAGTAGATCTACCACGTGACTTGACTGCTACCCACTGTAGAATGAAAACGTTAATTGCCTTGGATCTATGATTCATTGAGGACACATTATACCGTATGTCCACTAATTTAATTTAGTGAGACTCTCATAAGTTCATGAAGCCTCCCTTGTCTGTTAATACATACACTCCTCCTCTTTGAGCAATGTGCTCATCTGTATTTATGGAGACGATGTAGTCTACAACATGGTCCCCACTGGATAAGACCTACCTGATTGGACTGGAAAAAAACAAACAAAAAAACAGCAACATTGAACAACAACAAACTTGCATTGCTGGCAACAGTTAATCATTGAGTCATCAATTCATTAAGTAGATTAAATTTCATTATGGGGACTTCAGTTAGTTTTTTCAACTGTGAAGATAAAAGTTAAATCAAATAGACCTGAATGAAACCAATCCCACTTTGCTGAAGTAACCTTTTACAAAATGAAAACTTAATTAGCTACTAAATGTTGTCACAAGAGAACATTATCCTTTGTAAATGAAACAAAGCTAGCTTTTCCTTGAATGTCTGAGAACATGGAACAAGAATATGATTCTCGCAATACTCTGCATACAATTATTGAAATACAGGTGTGCACAGTATTTGTACATGTTATTGGGAATATAGTATGGCTGGCAAATAGAACCCAAAATGGCTCTTAACTCAGAAGTAAATTCACTAATATTGAGCCATGACCGCATGCTGTATTGCCTGACTTTTTATATGGGAAGTTATCAATCTCAAAGGCACATGGAGTCGACTTGTGTCATGTGACTGTGAGCCGGTGACTCACAGCTTTGTCACTCCCTGGGCTCTGGATAAGATTCTAGGGGGTGTTAAGTGTGGTCTTGCATGCTAAGTGTATTTTACTTGCTTAAGTTGATGATTTTCACTGCTGAAAAGAGCAGCACCCCAGACATTTTAAGAGGGCAGTTATGGTTATATGCAGATGAGAAACCGCAGATGAACATCTGGACAAATCATCAGGCGACGAGCGTGCACTCTTGACTCTGGACATCAGCCGTCCTGAGGGTAATAGAGATCCCTCTTAGCCCACTCCAGATTAAAACAGCTGATTCAATTTGTCCAATAATAAACTGCTCCAGCATAATTAAGGCCTAAGTTGACCCTAGATAGAGAAATCTCCAATTGCCAACACCTTGTAGTGAAGCTCTATAGATAAATTACATTGATTTTCCAGACATTCTAGTCCAGAGTGACTTACAAAGTAGAAGAAGATAAGTGCATTCACCTGATTAATATGAGCAACGGTGCCAGTCCTTGCAAACAACATTCTTAGAGCAGCAAGTAAACATGCAACTAAATGTTACTAAATGTTAAGCAACACATTTAAACAAAAGTTAATTTAGCATTATTCACACACAACATGAATACTGATGAGATAAAAAAGAATATAAATACTGAACAAAACAGTTACTGTAATACATGCTATCCCATGAGTATAGTGCAAAATGCATTTTATTTTTTAGTCAGACTGAATTCTATCCAGTGTCTTCTGTACTGTGTGGAATAACCAGTCTGTCCTCTTTGAGCCTCCTTCTGGTGCTTTGTCAGGTGATCAATAGGAACCTGCTGGAGTTTATGAACTGCAAGGCTAAGCTCTCTGAGATGCCCCACAAGAGGTTAGCATTGGTGTTTAATTAAAGTTCCTGTCTATGTGTGCCAAGGCACTCAGGATCCAGACAGCCAGCACTGCAATAACCGCTGTTGGAAATGCTAGCCGCTTAATAACTTCTCCTTATTGTTCTGGGCCTCCTCTGCTGTTGGAAAGAAACAGTTTGTAATCCTGAGGGGGTTCAGGTAATGAAGGTCAATAGTGAAGTGAGGTGTTGATAAAAGATGGTCTTTCTGTCCTTGTACACAGCCAAATACAGTGATGTCTATTGCTTACAAATGAGACAGTTGCCAGAGTGCATGAATGCTTTCTGTCACTGGTTCAATGGAGGTTAGAGCCATAAGGCTGTTCTGCTGACAATTATTTGGGAATGTGCATTTAGTTTAGGGACATATAATATTGTTTTGCATGGCCAAAAACTTAGTGCCGGTCCCTTTTAGCAAAGGTGAAAAGAGATCTACACATCCTCCTAACACCAAGCAATTCATTTTTGTCCCTGTTAGGGGACATGGTACTCTGCTCTTAATTATGACCCATACATTCTACTATGCTGCAATCTACACTACAAAGAACATTCAGTAAAAATCAAATAAATAATATTTTTGGAAATAGTTTCACTGCAACATATTTTTCATTTCTCAAGACACTTGTATTATGTCAAAAAAAGAAAAAAAAATGTGTGTGTGTGTGTGTGTGTGCATGCATGTGCGTGTGACAGAAACCCTTTGATAAAAGCTGACAATCTGCACTTGTGAATTGCATGATTACAAATCCAAATTTGTGGAGTACAGAGCCAAATCCTATACATAGGCCAGAACCTGTAAATATTTAATTTAACATTTTGTGTGCAGTAATCAAAATCTGTTTCTTCTCTCTGCCTCACGGCACTCAACAGTCCCAATAGTTCCACAGCTACGTGCAGGAATCCCCTCCACTGGGTCCTCTTAATACTGCGTACTGAAGTGTTTGATCAAACATTTACACACTGTCCCTGACTCTACAGAGAACTACACTTTAAAGCAAGCTTTGTGTAGTGAGAGGCAAAATGGAGGCTCCGTTGTGTTGAATATTAGCAGTAATGAATAGGAGTTGCTTAAGGTTAACTTTAAAAACATTGACACCTGCTTCCGTTCTGCAGATTGATGGCATTGAAGGATAAACTGACCAGTAGAATAATGTTTAATCCAGAGGTGGGCAATTCCATTCCCGGAAGTGTCATTATGCAGGTTACTTTACCCACCAATTCGCCTGGCTCAGTTGGGAAATGAGTTGTATATATGACTGCTGGTTCACTTGTACTGTAGATTAGACCACAGTTAAATGTTACATTACATTACATTATAGGCATTTAGCAGACGCTCTTATCCAGAGCGACTTACACAACTTTTACTTGTTCCATACAGGCACACAAAAGCACAGCAAAATCATATGTCAGTAGTAAAAAAACGATTGGGATAATTAAAGAATAGCAATGGTTGGCATAAAATCTACAAATTGATTTTGGTCCTCCTTGTCTGCCTCCTGATTTTATATGAAGTCTTTACGTTTTATCTTTTTACCTGGCAAATGATTTGTGCAATCTTACTAACTACAACCAGATTAAGGAATCACATGGACTTTATTTTCCTCTACAGTTTGTAAAGCTTGTGGGGGTTGGCAGAGGAATTTTGGTTGTTGATGAACTGTTGAGTGAACCTCATTCTTAGATGTGAGCGCATAAAATTGGTCCACAGTGCAAAAATTGTACACTTGTCTGACGCTTGAGGCTGATTAAGAAGAGACTTAATAGGGGAGAAGGATAAAGTTGAAGTACTGGTCAAATCTCTGCAATTGACAACAGAGAAGCACCTAATATTCTGGAAATAACCTTGAGCTTGCCATATTCTTGGCTTTTGAAATCCCACTAGCTAGCTAGAGTTAGATATTTTATACCTAGAACCTGCAAGCTGACAATTGCAGGTGTGAAGGGAAGATCTTGCTGTGAGACTGTGACTGTTATCTCGACAGAGCAGCTATATAACTCACCTCAGTAGCTGAATAAACCTTTAGGTAGCCAAATGAAAAATGAGTCGGTAAGTAAGCTAGGGAGATATTGAGACACAAATGTGTATGCTGGTGCAATAAGGTTTAGGGAAGCCAGTCTGATGCTAAAAAGGCACACAGAACAAAACAGTGAAGGCTGGAGAGATGGTGCATTTGTTTCATCAGCTGCTGTCCAGCTGCATTCCATCGGTAGATGATAAATATTCAAACAGAAGCCTGTGGGGAAAAGCAAGTACCATAGCTATCGATGGATTTAGCTTCGTTGCAGGAAATACAGTATCTCGACAAGCATGTATTACAAGCAAAATATGACTGTGTTTGTGAGCGTGTGTGTGTGTGTGTGTGTGTGTGTGTGTGCTGTCCTTTAGTGTGTGACGTATGCCACACAGGTACATACACACGGTTTAGATTACCTTTGGGAAAAATGTGTAACTAAGGCTGTCTCAATGTTGCTCATTTTATAACCCAGTAGGTGTTTTGTAAGCTAGAGGGTGGGTAAAGTCTGCCTTACACCTTGGGAATATACCCAATATGGCCTATATACATTATGCAGTAACTCACCTTATGATGTTTCACCTAACCAAGGCTTTTGCCTGAACCCAACAATAAAGCTACCCTTTTACCTTGCTAGTACAAAAAACAATTCAATCCTGTAGGAAAAAATTATGTATGGTACTTTTTGAAAATGACATGTAGTGATGAAAATCTAGCGTTTGAGCATGGACTGGGACAGCAATTGGAATAGAATGGGCCATGTTATTTATAGTGATCACTGTGCCATATTATCTTCATATCCATTCATTACTACTTCCTTCTGTGTAAGAGGATAGATTGCAAAAGTTATTACCATAAATATGATAGAGTCTCAGAGGGCTCTAAAAGTAATATTGAAAAGAAGTTAGCAGGACTTTCTTTGGAGATTACACAGACGGCTGTATAACAGGATAGCACATACTTCCACTCAGAATGGTTTTTGAAAAAACACGCAAGGCCAAAGTTATCTGGTCTTTGTGACTGAAATGGTGCCAAAAGTCTTTTTCCTGTTGTTTGAGCATTAGCTATTGTTTAGTTTAACATCACAGCCATATTTGCAGCACTCCTCTAGAATAGGAAATAGGAGCACAATGACCTGGAATGCAGTAACATGCCTTTGTCATTACTTGAGGTTTTTACCCGCAGCTCTCAATGTCTACACATGACGGCAATAGGCATTAGTTCACTGAACTGAAAAGCCTGAGCCTGGTTCTTAGCAGTGAGGAATTGTGCTCTTGTTCTGGTTATGGGTGAATTTACCTCATGCAGTGGGCTCTGTTTTTTATTTTTATTTGTTTACAGTCTGTTTTAGCTGTCTGGAAAATGACACGTTTATCCCTCTGGATTCCATGTTGTTTCGCTGATTGAATAACAAACTAATACATTTAAGAAATATCATGCATCTTAATCAGTACAACATTTTAAAATACATATTTCATCTGGTCCAAACATATGGGCACCGAAATAAGGGAAATTCATAGCCCTTTCTATGTGCAATCACACTGAAAACATAGACTTTTAACATAATAAGATTTCCATTTTGTATACTAGAATATTGCTGAGATCATATCTCGGAAGTACTCAGCGAATGCCACTGTTGTTGTGGGTATTAAATAACTACTGGATGCATCCTGTTTGGGAGGAAGATGTTCCTGCAGACCGCTTCCAGAATGCAGCGTTACAAGATAATTGTAAATAAGTCCTTCGGGTTTGTTTGACATGGAAACGCGCCTGATTATGGAGCACTAAACCTCCTCATCAGCTCAGTTTAGGGAAGGATGACTCGGCAAGTCTGGCTGGCTGGCTGCCACTGCAGCATGCACCAGTGCTATAGTGTAACCGTAGAAGGGCCGTTCTGCACTGTGTCCTGTGGAGAGTAACCCATTATTCAACATTCTCTTTTTCACTTCATCAACAGAATTGCCCCACTCTTGAGATGACCAGGAAACGTTGTGGGTATAAACAACAGAAACAAAAGTGACCTGAATATTTCTGTAACAAATGTATATGCAAGAAGATGAGACATCCTTTTAATAAACTAGTACAGGGAAGATGTTAGGAGCAGGGATACCGGCCAAGGCATAATATGTAATACTTTGATGTATACCAGGTTTCTTAATTTGCATAGTACCATGCAAAGTGCATTGAACAGATTTTTATTCCAACTACTTTTTATAATGACACAGTAATGGTATAATTTGTGTAATCGGTGTAATTTGTTGTATCCGGTATAATTGCACAGGTTCTCAGTAATGCACCTAGTGAAGCCCTGGGTGAGCATTAAGATTGCTGTATTAAGTAACTCGATTGATTAAATCTCATTTCATTATCAGGTTTATGGACAATATTTCTGCTAATATGGTGGGAGTGCCTTGAGATGTTTGACTCTTTGTTATGCCACAGTATCCTAATTTAAAAAAAATGTATAAACAATTTGCTTAATGCAGAGACTGAAATGTCCCATGAACTACAGGAAGGGGACTAATAACATACCTTTCATTTTTCATATATGTATTTCTGCCTAAATCTGATGACAGTGCCCACAAAGCAATTAAATGGATTCCTCCCTTTATAAGCACTTATAAACAGCATTACCACTGAAATTCGCTTGAGATAGGAGAAGTGCAAACATTCTATGGATACAGTCTGTATAACATTTATATCGATGGTCTGGTGCCAGTCACATCCGATCTAGAGGAGAGATGTTCTGATGTTTTGACATGAGAACAGCAGACGGTGGGGCCTTTTTTTGGGGGTAGGGGGGTTGAGAAGTAGCGTGTATACCTAAGAGAAGTTTCCACTTGGGAATAATTTGGATCATCCTTGAAAGCAGCTCTCCTCACCCCAGGAAACTCCGCAGCACCTTCTTGGCTTCAAAGTTAAACTCTTGATTGTGGAAATGGTTTCCGCCAGACGCGTGGGCGTTTTATGCCCTCCGTGATGTGCTTAGGTTACTGCACACACACACACACACACACACACACACACCATCTGGGGAGGCGACTAACATGGTCCTCTGGCAGATGATATTTTTACCTCCTGAAGCTAGACTTTAAATCCAGGGGTAGGAAGCAGAATTTTAGCCCATTTTAATCATGCCCGAACAAGTCTTTGATATGAACAGGAAGCACAAGGGGGACTTTTTGTTCTTTTTTATTTTACTCTTCATCCCTGGATAGTGACGGTGGAAAAAATGTGCACAGGCAGAATTTAAAAAAAAAAAGATAAGTTTTACCTCCATTGACTGATCAAATATGGAGCTACAGCAGTTCTTCAAATTCACAAAATATATCCCAGGCAACCTCACATACACCACAGTTCTAAATCCATATACATCAAATGATTATTAAAACAAATTTAAATGACTTGTCCTTGGCTCATGTACAAATGTAGCACTTATAATCTTAGACACATTCCGATCAATCTACCTCAGCACCATTTCCGAAGTCTCCACGTATCCACAGCTGTATTATGAAAGTTGCTGGAAAATACAGTTCTGGATCCAGCCCAAACAACACCCGACAGGAAGATGCATTCCCCTCTCCTACAGGTGCAGCTGGAAGGTGATGTCATTTCTCACCTTGGCAGCCCCATTATTCATCCGGTTAGCGCTAGCCCGCTCTAGTTATAGGAGCGATCACGGCGGAAGAAAGGGGGGGAAGGGGAACGGGTGAAAGAGTGTATCTGTTCACTCCGTTTCCCTGACCAATGCGCCCCGGCAGTCCTGCCCGTCCCTGACGGGGATGAATGAGAGAGGGGTCTTCTCCGAGGTGGGGGATACAAATTGGTGTCCTGCGCTTTGGTACCTCACCCTAATGGGTTTAGCGCAGAGGTGACACTAGAGAAGCTAAGCTAAACAGAGCAAGGAGGCGACACAAGTGCAAGTCCGTGCCCAGGGAAGCGTGGATATCTATCATAGTGAGAGGGCTAATTCTCAAGCTTTAGCAAGCTGAGACAGCCTATTACTGGTTCCTGATCTGAGATGTGGGTCCTCTGTGGTACCTATATCTCACTTCTTATTGGAGAAGCATGCTCCGTGGTGCCCATCTCTCGCCTGATTGAAGAAGAGTGTTCTGTGGTGCCCATCACTCTCCTGATTGGAGAAGAGTGTTCTGTTGTGCCCATCACTCTCCTGATTGGAGAAGAGTGTTCTGTTGTGCCCATCACTCTCCTGATTGGAGAAGAGTGTTCTGTTGTGCCCAACTCTCACTCCTAATTAGAGTCATGTCTTCTGTGAGATATGGCTCCTCTCAATGATGCGGGATGTCTTGTCTGACACAGGCACTCTCCCTACTCAACCCAAGAGAAAAGCGCCAAAGGTAGATGACCTACAGCCGCCAGACAGTTGGTACCATAATTCAATACCTGCCTCAAAGGAAAGTGGTGTTTTCACACAATGGCAACCCACAATGCTCCTCTTCAGCTTGCGTACTGACACATTAGCTCAGTGAAAGTGCATTGTTTTCAGAATAATGATACTGAAAAAATGATGTTGTTGAGTGTGAGATAAATATCCATCCCACTGAAACCCTGAGAGAGGGAAGAAATAATAGCAGCATTTTGCCCTGGCACCAGTCCCAGAATGCTCTATTTTCATGCATTAGTATTATTTTGAAGAAGGTGTTTTTTGTCAGGTCTGATGCTGTGCTTGGCACAGGATTGTTGCAGGAGGATAACTTTTTGTATTTGTCCCTATTTTCATAATGGGATGGGCAGGTTTGCCTGGCCAGCATCGCATGGTTGTGAATTTGAAACATCAAGAGATGATCCACATAATCTGATTTTCTAGGGCTTATAGAGCAGGATCTGGTGGTGATCTCTATAGAAGAGTGCCATGGAAGCATTTCATATGACTCTGTGGGTTTGTTTTACTGTATCAGAGTCACTAGTAGCATATTGAAAAAGCAGTTGGGTATCAGTACAGAGTAGATTGATGCTTTCAATCCTGGAGGACAATGATATAAATCTGTGAAGGCAAACATCTTTAGTGAAAAAATCCTGACAATGCATTTATCTCAAAACAACTGACTGAAATTAGTAGCAGGAAAAATTGCCACTTTCACCAACTAGATTTAGACAACCAAATTCAACTGACAATGTGGCTAGTGGTCCTCAAACAGGATCTCAGCATGTCAATTCACATTCCCTCTTAAACCTTTTAGCCTCTATTTGTTACAACTCCTCATCGGTATATTCATGCTCTAAAATACAATGTTGTTAAAAGAGTTGAGTCTTTTTTCATAGTCAAGCATACTCATAGCTTCAAATTCAGTTCAGTAAGTAACTTCCATAAGAACAGTCAGTGAGGTGGCTACCCTTTGGCTAGGCCAGCTGCATCAAAACGTCTCTCTAGTCATTAACCATGGAAGTTAAGGACTTGTACTGCTCATGCACTGAGAAGGAAAAGAAGTAAATAAAAAATTGTGAATAAAAACTCAAAACCTAATGTATTTGTATGCATAGCCTCTGGAAACGTAATGCTGCTGTTCAAGCTGCTTGGGAGTATTTTAATTGTATTGTCTTGCTCTACACCACAAAGCTGTCAATGCCCCTATATTAGCCATTGTAAAGCTTAATTCAGAACTCATTCACCTACTGCATGTAGCTAAAATATCCTTTATTACACATGAAAACTGTTGAAAATATCCAGAACCAGATATCCAGAAGCTAAGCTTTCACTTTAACAAGAGAAAATATAAATTGTTAAACGGTACATTGCTAAATAGTACGTCACATATTTTATTTGAATCCATGCCCTTAAATTGTGGAGTGTCAATTTTTTATTGTATAAAATTATTTGATGCAAGGTCTGTCTCATTACACAGATTCAAGCAATCAGACAGTCTTGCATTGGGCTGTATGAATATACATTTGCTGCCAGGTTCATAGTTAAGCTGAGCATTTGGAGTCTTTTACAAGGCAGTGAGCCAGTCAGAGTTCTCATTATGTTGTAGGATTCATAGCAAGTCAAAAGACTTTACTGGTCTTCTACAGAGCTTGAGCCGTCAGATACACATTATCCGACAAGGCGTTACTGTTCTGTCTAGGCCAAGATCAGCTGTCTCTCCTTCAGAAAATAGTCCTTTTGCCATTGCGCTGATAGATTTTCTGGGTGGTGGAGATTTTCTCTTCCGGTATGATGGGGTCTGTTTTTAGCTGTGGTGGGTGAGAGTGATAGCATGGAGGCAGGCTCTCTTTCACTCTTCAAAGTGAGTGCTGGAGGTTCCATCCCCCTCCTGGGTAACATGCTGATCGATCGTGTGAGCAACGCTCTCCCTCCATCAGCAGTCTGTTTTAGCCAAGCAGACACACCAGCCCCAAGCAGTGGCCTGATTTGTAACCAGTAAACAAGCCTTCTATCACAAAGCACTGGTTCTAAATGGTGCCTGTTAGTGCACATATTGGCAAATGCCTAACTACAGTATATGACAACATCTCCGATTATGGCAGTGGGGAAATGAAAACGGTTGTTCTCAGAACAAGCATCACAACAAGCTTTGCATCGGAATCTTTGAGTTTGATGCACCAATACAGAAAGCTTGCATCATCGGTTGTGAACTGCTCATTTTTAATGGCTCTGTGATGAATGCAATTTACTAAAAAATAGCATGCAGCTGAAAGTTGGCTAATATAATAAAACACATTATTTACATTTCCTGCAAATGTTTATTTTTGAACTGCAAGATTTTTGATGCAGACATTTCACTAAACGTAGAAGTTGAAAAAAAAAACAGTTTTAAAAGTATTCAGCTTTCAGCTTTTTAAAAATTCTAAATGGTGCAAAATGTGTTATTTTTTGGAGAGCTCAAGCCATATACAGCTTGCTCAAACCTGCTGTGGCAGTGTACCACCCACATTGCTGTCCCTTTACCAGTGGCCCACCTGACATCCTGTATTTCACAAGGCCAAAAATTATGACACCAACATGTCTTTCTGGACTGGCTCTTGGCCACCTACCCGCACCAGTGTTTCTCAGACGTTTTAGCATTTTTAATGTCTGTGTTGCAATAATTCTGCCATCTCCTGAGGAGAGAGAAGACAAACGCACCCTTAGGTTTGATTGTTTGAGAGTGTTTTTTTATTAAATAAAATATGTGTAATTGAAATTTCCTAGAGGAAAATAGCAATTTGGAAATGGCAGCTGCCTCAAGTCATCAGTGTTGTAATGATATAATTAGCTGTCTGGAGGTGTGCCAGCTGAGACAGTTCTCTTTGTGTCAGGTTGTCTTTTAAATTGCACGAACTAGGACTGGGCACAACCCTGTACGTCTGTTAGATTTACTTCAGACCTTAGTATCAGTTTGTGCAAATGATATTTATTTTACTTTTTCGTTAGTTTATCAACTAATGTAACTATTCTTATTTGGGGAAAAAAATGAACAACAACAACAACAACAAAAAAGTTTTAAAGCAATGTAGGCAGATTGAACAAGGCCTGTGAAGAGCCTGTCTTTAAGAACAGGCAGCGAACACCACTGGTACCTCTGACCTCGTGTAGCTGTGATTCACCCTGGTGGGTCTGAGAAGGCAATTTCTCCCGGTGTGTCAGACAGTGTCACGCCTGTCCTTTCCCATGCTGCAGCAGGGCGCGGATGCCGCTCAGAAGCGGGTGGGAAGAAGAGAAGCCGATGCAGTGAGCATCAGGCCTGAGGACATCTGTGCGGGCTTCCTGAAGTTCGGCGCCCACGCAAGCTGTCTGTCCAGAAGTCTCCCCCTCCTCCTCCTCGTCCTCCTCCTCCCCTCCCCTTCCTTTCCATTCCCTGCATCCTCACGCCTTTTCTGTTGGTTTTATGTTCTCCCCCCGGAGACCCACAATCCTCCTCTCTCACCGTCCTCTGGAACATCAGCACGGCACATTCCTTGGCACACCAAGACCTCTGTTAAATTCCTCTCCCCCAGGAGCAGGCTCCTCCCCTTCAAGTAACGGAGAGGGTGCCTCAAGACTGTGGGGAAACTTTCAGACCCCCCTATCCTGCAGCCGTGAGTCTCCAAGGGATGCTTGTGGTGCGCGATGAAAGAGAGCAGTGGGATGCCCTGTCCTTTGTTGATCATCCTCTTCTTTCTCTCCTTCTCTCACTGTTCGGCTCAATCGCTACACCCACTACGCTGGAACATATTCATCAAAAATAGCCAAGAATGTGGGAACAGGGGGAGGTTATATTATGTAGGAAGAATTTCTGTTTTATAAGGTTTCTTTCCCAGGTTGTTGGAGAATAAGATAAATAGAATTGGACACTGGCCAATTAGAATAGCGAGAGATCAGATGATTGATTTTATTATACCAAGTATATTTATTAAATCAATGCCAGATGTCTGTTTCTACGGCATTGCTTGGTGTATCAAAGATCAAGCGCAAAGAAATAACTTATACGAATTACATCAACCCCTGAAATATTGGCACAAATAATGGTGCACAGGTGTGTCACTGCTGACTGTATACAAGTAATCTTCCAGGAACGTATCGCCTATCTGTTATCGTTACTCAAGCCCATGTGTTTAAACTTCCCAGTGTACAGTACATAAAGCCCACCTCAGCAGCCTTTGTCCTGTGACTCTCATTGATAATTGCTTCAGCTTGCCAAAGTTGATGAAGGGTAGCAGTGCATTCATTGCCTCTGGCTGCCTAACTTCTAAAGAGACAAGAGAATTGATGGAATCCACCATGCAACTGAGTGCTTTCAGCTTTAAACTTTTAAGGGGGCTTAAAGAATAGTGTTAAAAACTTCTAGAGATAATATCATCTTCCTATTGAGTTTGTCTGAGTATTGATGAAAGGTGTCCATATGTTGGAATCAATCAGTCCCTACTCTATTTGAGAGTGCCTGATTATAGCCAGAGGTGTCTGTGCTCTAGGTTCTGAAGAAATGTATTCTCTTTCATAATGCCCGGACAGACCAGAGAGAGCTGAAGGGCCTGGATTTTGATGCCACCCCCTACTGTTAGACCTAGGGCCATACATTTAACTTGACTTCTTGTTTTGATCAGTGGTTCCATCCTCTAGCACTAAGAGTTTGGTACAAGACTTTCTGTAGCCACTTTTATGATTTATTTATTTGATGTTAACATTACAATTCTCATTGATGCAAAGTCTAGGCCTGTCAGATGCATTGCTCCAGTGTTTATAGCACTTGTTCATTTGCAACACTTGTTCAGAAAATGAATACTTATAATGTTACTACATACATATGGCTGAGCACACCGCATTGTAGCACCCAATATGCAACCTTATACCCCTGATTTAGAAACATGCACTCTTGGGCCAGCAAGTTCTTCATTCAGTCATTGGTCAAGTTCATTCGACTGCTTACCACTGATTACCACAATATGAGTGTCAAAAGTGAGATAAAGACTGAAGTACAGGTTAAAAGTTTCCCAGGTCACACAGTCAAAACTCAAGACCCTTGTTATATGAGAATGTAAAAATTAATATCATAAATTATGGTTTTCCAAAGCCAATTATGTTTTTTTTTTCTTTTGAGTTCGGCAAATGCTACCCTGATGTGCCCTTATAAACTCCTCCCAAAGGCAAGTCATTAATTTTATTCAACCAAATGCCTCTACAATGACTAAAAGCCTGTTTATTTATGAGCCTTTTGTGAGAGGGGAGGACGATCTATTATATGGCTGTGCATTTTAAGAGCGGGTTTAAATTACTTTAACCTATGATTAGAAAAAAAGGTCTAATTTTTCAAGCCATTATAAAACAAGGAAACACTAACAGATTAGAGGAAATAAAACATGGTTTTGAATGCAATTGCGAAAGCACAATATGAAAGATGCTCTTGAGCGATGACTTCAGGAGTGCGGCGACTCCTCTTCGTCCTCCGCAGGCCAGCGTTAAAGTTATTATTTATACCCCGTCTTCCAGGGAGAGCAATAAAAAGCAGGCCTCGGAGGGAATTGTGTGAATCTGGAGCCGGTGACCTCACCACACAGAGGGATGTACCTTACACGTATAGAAGACTTATGAAGGACTGCTGAGAATGAATCACCTGCTAACTCCCAGACAGAACAGCCCTGCTTTTTCCACCCGGTTCCACATATAGAAAGTCCCTTTCTCTGCAAGTTTCCAGTCTGCTTCGAGCTGCAGGAATTTTATTTTTTTTTACTGATATTTGTAATTATTAATAATTTTCATTTCACTTTGTTCACTGTAAAAACAGCATGGTGGTTGTATAGACATATAGTACCAAGCATGGAACAATGCATTCGGCTAAAAAACTTTCTCTGGCATTCATTTCCAAAAGCATATTGACTTTATGAAACATATACCAAAAAACCTCTTGAACTGTTCTTTCTGAGAATGGATTAGGGCACCCTTTAGTATGCAAGCAAACACCCCCAGTATATAAGCACTCAAAATGGCATTAAAAAGTGAGAAAAGCTGAAACCAACATTAAATCAAATCAGTTTTACCTTCAAAAACATATATGAAGCACTTATGAAGAGAAACACTACAAATACATATAATGGTTGATTCTTGGTCAATGATCATTGACCAATTTTTATTCAAATCTGTCAATGATTTTGTAAGAAACTGGTTCTGTAAGAATAGCACAAAAACCTATCCTTAACAAATTACCTTCAGTAAGTTTTAATATATTTGAGGGGCACATTATGCAATAAATTGATGTCAGCTGTGTGTATTTAGTGTTTAGCTCTGTGAAGTTTCATCAACCATCTGTCAAAATAATAGCAAATATACATTTGGTGAGTCCAAAGACTAGGATTGCTGATGGATATGCAGGATACAGCATGTGTTGCCAGCTTTGTGATTTTATTAACAAGATCCACAGACTGTAGAGTCCTTACCATTCTCACAGCAAAGTCAATAGGTTATTTTTCTTCATTCGTTTTTCAACATTCTTTTATAATGTCCTTGATGACAGATTGGCTAAATGCGAAGGAAACATTCAAATAATACATTTCCCTCTAAATTGCTTTGCCCCATGCCTGCCTTCTGCCAACATAAAATGGTTTCTGAAGAACAATCATAGTGCTTCTGCTGTGAAGAGCTGTTAGCAGCAGGGATCCTTCCTCTCAAGAATGGTCCCATGACTCATTCTCCCACAAGCTCGAAGAACTCTGGAACCCTCCAAACCGCTACTCGCAAACCGGCACAGTCAAGAATAGAAATCTCATTGTCACATCATTTGCACATCTCGTTTGACTTATTTCCACAGCCACGTTTTTCAGGAAACCGCATTTTGAAAGGTTCATTAGGGACTGCCATCTTAAAGCTTGAATATCCTGTTTCATTATCGCCTTCATTTATGTGACCCATGGGATATCTGGTCAGTTACAGAACGCTGCGGAAGAAAGTGAATTTTAAAAAATCAGCACACGCCAAAATAGCATGAAGGAAATGGACCTTCATATTTTGTTCGGTGAACGTCTGTTTACAACACAAACATTTACAGCACTAAACATCTGCCACTGTTAGTGATATCAGAGAAAGCAAATACAAAATCGAAAGGAAACGATAATGTTATTCATCAGTGGATACAGTGGCAATTATATTATTAAACTGCAAGCTGTAGTGCTATGAGGATACGTTATGCCATTGTGATTGTTCTCGATTATTTTGAAATTGAGATTTGCGTTGAAACACACTCTTCAGAGATGTAACAGTTGTCTAATTATATCTCTTCTCATTATAGAGAACAGAGTATAAAATAATGACTCCAGGCAGGGAGAGGAAATCCCCCCACCCGAGAGGGAATCTTTGAAGAGGCAGCCGGCTATTCAAATGGACAGTGGTCTTAATCTTGTGACAGTATTGTTAATGCACAGTTCTTACCAGACCTGGGTCAAATACGTATATGTTTTGGATTCAAATACTTTTCTGTGCTCCATTGATCTTGCCTGGTGTAATTGAGTCTGCCAATAAGGCGGGGTTTGCACGTTTTTGAAAGTCTTTCATTGGTTCCAATACACCAGATCAGTAAAGCATATAAAAGTATTTGAATCCAAAACAAATACGTATTTGACCCAGGTCTGGTTCTTACCAAGCAGACAATATCAGAAAGGAGCTGCACAGGGGTTGCTAGGAAGGGATTGCAGCCAGCCCAGTCAGCAACGCAAATGGTGCATGGTAATGGCCGGCACGGCATGCCACCTGAAAATGATGAGCGCAAGGCCTAGCAGGGTGGTAAACTAACCTGGGCTCCAATGGGACTAGCCTCTGCCCTGCTGTGAGGGCCTAGGGGACTAAATCTCATCACCCAGGACACTATGAGGGCACCCGAGGGACCAAATCCCATCACTCATCGTGGCATGCTTTAGTGACACATCAAACCGGATGACTAATGGCAACTTAATCTCAACCTTGCACCTTGCAAAAAAAAAAAAAAACTCAGCCGAATGTCCAACTGTAAAAGATATCTGTATTTCCCATGGTAACAGTGTGCTGCCTGCACGGCAGGGAGCCAGGAACCTTGGTGTGACAGTAGACAATAAACCGTAATTCAGCCATAATACAGCACAAGAGGATTGGAGCTGCAGACTCTCCAACATCTAAATGACCCATTTACTTGATTCAGCTCTTTGTACTTGTATATTTAGCCGGGAATACTGTAACTCTGTCCACTCCAATACTCCAGCATGCCAGACATGTCAGCATTGAAATTTAAGAAATTAACTGAAATTCAATCGACAAACTGTAAAATACCCATAATGTTCTGTGAGGATTTTTGATGTAATTAATTTAATTCATTTCCAGAACTGAAATTAAATCATCCCCAACCATGCAATCATGTGCAGAATTCTGCTGCTCAACTTTAGATTCTATTGCAGGTCTGTTCGGCATCAACAGGGACAGCCAACCCTTATTGCCATCTACAAACCCTTCATTCTCAGTTCATGTTCCCCAGTGGAGGAAGGAGCTGCTGACATCTACCAGAATGCAAGTTGTTGACCATCTTTCTTGGCAGCAACTTATCAAAAAGCCCCACTAAAACTACACCCCTTCAAACTGCAATCTCAACTTTCTCCCCTCTGAACACTTTTAGGTTTTGTAGAGTTTTAGCCAGCTGTGGCCTCTGTCGTTCTATCTGCAAATAATGTTTATTACAAGAATGGTTTATGCAGTGTAATCCAGATTTTAGCTGTGCTCTGGACAAATTTGGTTTCATACCTTGGTTATTTTGAGGGGCTTAGGTTCCGATGCAAAAATTCCATGACTGCGCAGTCTAACGTGAAGCACCTTTCAGGCATTTCCCCACCCTGGATGGGCATGACACTCTCCCGGTTGAATCATGTTCGCAAAAAAATTCGCAATAGTGTTGCAAAAATTTTGGTCCACTGAAACTAAGGCAAGGGCACCACACTGAGTACATCATTTTAGAAGACACATAAACTACTAGTCCTGAAGAGCACTGCATAAGGATTCATCCAATTACTGAGCTCGATTTTCTGTAGGTCCGCAATTTTGTCATGGTAAATCTAGTTTAATTAATTTGTCAAGTCATTCCAGAACATTGATCCCCACCCATATTTCACACTCACACTATCACCATAGACGCCGAGGCTCATGGGTACTGTACTATTTGAAATACCAAAGAAAAACATGATTTCTCCAAAACAAAGTTGTAACATTTTTAACCAAGGGCCATAACATCAGTCTATCATAATATTCTGTGATCTAGGAGACTCCACAATTCTCTGTTGTGTAATGTTTTGGTTATTGCTTCCAACAGATTAAAGTCTACAATCTGGAGAATCTGCATCAAAACACTCTTCCAGGCCCACCCACATTTCCTCTCTATGGAAGTGGCTGAATCATTGTAATTAAGATGTCTTTCAGTCAACAAATAGAGTGGTGAGAGAAAGAGAAAGTGTATGTTTTCATTTATGCAAAATGCATCTCTGGCTGAGTTGCAAGCCTTGTTGAAATGGCATTGGCAGCAGTTTTGTGTTCTCTTGTCTACATATAATACTGTGAAACAAAAGTTACATTAATTAGGAGGATTTCACATTCTTATACTTTGAAATCAATGAGAAATGATGCAATCACTATCACTGTGGTCATCTCCATTCACTCTTAATTGACACTGCAGTCAATTCTGAAACAGATTTAATAAAGATTTATTAGTCAGACGTGGGGACTTTTAAATTTCACAACCGTTGCAGCAGCTGGAGCACTATGCTTTTTGTATACCAACCAATATCCTGTCAAAATAATGCACCATCTCACAGATGATGGGATTTTAGCTTCGCAAGAAAAAAAAGAAAGATTGCAGATTCCAGATTCAGTCAAGAAAATGGCCACTAAATTAAGTAAGCATAAATAGATTTTTATTTACAGTTCAGAATCCCATCATATAAAAATAGCATCTATTTACAGTTTTTTTTTTGGTTTTGGATTGAACTTGTTTCCTTCAGCCCGTACAGTCTGAGATCGCTCAGATGTCACGTGAATGGACAGAGCAGGAGCAGACTGGGGACGCGGGTGGGATGAAAAGTGTTCCCAGGGCGATCGTAACTCCCTGGCATAGACACCCATTTACGGCGGGCCAGACATTTAAAAAACAAAATGGCACCGTGGTCAGGGAGGAAGTGCGTGCGTCTGTGTGTATTCCTGAGTGCAATTAACATAGTGTTGCTTCCATTCGACTGGAATGCTTCCCTCTGGCGAAGAGGTTTTTAGAGAAGGCAGGCTCCATTAGGTGCGGTGGGCTTCAGTTGAAGTTGAATTTGAAGTTGAAGGGCCCGGAGCCGAAGGGGTTGAAGCCCTGGAAGGAGTCCCAGCCTCCGTGGAAGTGATGGTGACCCCTGCCCTGCTGGCTCTCTGGGTCCAGAGGGTCCTCGCCCTGGTCAAACTTGCTCCTCTTCTCTGTGGAAACACAAAACCCATGCTGAATGTCAGAGCCTGCCTGGAAGTGACATCACGCAGGGAAGGTACTGGGCTGCATGTGAACAAGGGCCACAGTGCTCAGATATGCTAGTCTTTAACAGCCTTACAGATGCGACTTCAGTTATTTGAATTATCTAAACAAAGTCTTCAAACCAAACCAATCATGCATTAACAAATACCTGGTACTGTATATCGGTTCTATTTTAAAGTCTTGAGAAGTATGAAGCCTGTATGGAAAATGCACATTTTTTAAAGTCAATATGGCAACAATTTATATTTTATAAGTATAAAAATAGAATAAAACTGAGTGTTAATATGCCAGTTTTGTTTTATATAAATATAAATTTACAGAAAGGCTTACACCTGATTGTCCGAACTGGTTAGTGAATTCTCCCTTCACGCACCATTTCAATAGTGCCTACCAGCCGACAGAACAGCATATTTAGCACCTCACAGCAACTGAATGTAAATGAAGTGGTTAAGAGCTCTGCAGCAAATGTGTGGTTTTGTACAGTACCATTAACCCCAAGGACATCAACATTCATCAGGATCACATCGATGCCTTTTTTCCCCAGCAGTGGTTTCATGTGAAAACACTCTTCAGAAGTGGGATGGAATTTCAGCAGCAGGGGCAGGCGAATGAATAAAATTGATGAAATCTGAAGAAGGAAGCCTTCGCCGCCCTCTCCTCGTCCGTCTCGCGGAAGCCGCGTATGTCGAGTTGACGGGCGAGGAGTGACGGGGACGGCTCTGTGGAAGCGCTGCTCCGATAACCTCGCTGGGCTCCACCCTTGTGAAATGAACAGGAGGATGTTCTGTGACAGCTGGGGTGATGGACGTGCCTCTGAAGGACCTTACCGGGGTCTGAAAGCACCTCTTTGGCTTGGGCGATGTCGATGAACTTTTTCTCCGCCCTCTTCTTTTCCTCGGGGTCCTGGAAGTTGTCAGGGTGCCACTGCTGCGCTAGCTTCCTGTAGGCCTTAATGATCTCCTTCTTCTGTGCATTCCTGTAACGGCATCAGAGGCTGAAATTAGACTGGCCCAGCTTCACTGCCCTTTGGCTCTGCTCGTATAAATGTGGTCATCCTGTGAGAAAATAAGACTTTGGAGGAAAGAGTTTGGTTGGGTGTTCAGCAGTTCCTGATCAGCCATGTAAAGGTTTTCATCTGGCCGTTTTGAGGTTTGCTTGTTACCAATCCAACCCTCCCCCTGAACTTATTGAAACGTTACACTGTAGTCACGTAATACAGGCAGTGAATGGCACACGTTAAGTAACCTGCAGATAATTTTGCCAAAAAATGGCTCTTAGTGCAATTCATAGTTAACCCTAATCTCTAGCTTTGGTATTAAAATTAATCCAAATAAATGCGCTTACGTTGAACACTACTGAAACCTGCATGACTGACATAACCACACATATCCCTTCTCAAACCGTTTATGATTGGGTATTTGCAGAAGACACACCTCTTGACTCCCAGGACCTTGTAGTAGTCCCTTTTCTGAGACTGCTTGAGAAGTCGCTGCGCCCTCTCCAGCCCCTCCTTGATTTGGCGGTCGTTCTCGTTATGCTCGCGGGCGCTCTCAAAGTCTTTGATAGCTGCCGAGACAACAATATGGCCGTCACACACACAAAAGACAAACATCCATACTGCTCAATGAAGCCTCAGGTAACTTCCATTAACATTTTGTTCTGAGTGGTCTAGGATCAGCTCTGAATGTTGAGAATGTAGAACATTTCACTGAAAATTAAACTTATGAATTACCTCACAGTAGCAATGTTAAAACTTTGTGGTTGGTGTGATTTGCAACTCCAGTTCTGGAAACAGTTCCTGCAGGCATTTAAACCCACTCAATGCTAAGGCTCATTTGAACCAAATGCTAACAGTTAAGTGCTGACAATCAAAGACAGTCCCACCTTCTTTTCCAGACAGGGTAGACATACACCGATAGACCACAGCATTATTTAATACAAAAGAACCAACTATTCCTAATGCCAAAATTAATTATTTTACATTGATCTTTCTTGTGACCATTGTAAAATTGTGTGTGCTATTCATTAAGACTTTTGATCAATTCCTTCATTTTTACCTGGCACCACAAGGTTTAGATTTCAGCCTCAATTCTGCTCCTTCATTCTTTAAAAGGTCAAAACTAACAAGAGGAAAGATAAAAATGCAAGGCCGGACAGTAACATGGCATTTTGGAAATTTAATAGCTGCGCCTATCCTTGTGAAGTATTTTTGTTGAGAGAATAAAAGATCTACAATACCACATGGAAAAAGCAAACAGAGCATGTGCAACATGACTGACACTCCAGAAAAAGAAGCATATGCTTTAAAACAAGACCAGGTCAAAACCTAGTATATGGCTGGACCTAACACACGTGATCCGGCCAACCAATGGTGTAACTTTATCACTCACTCAGTCACTCACTCAGTCACAGGTATTTGCGTTTGTAGGGCTGGCACCGCTGTTGCGGTCCAGCCAAAAAATGAAAAACATTTTAAAATGTGGCTCGGGTATTGGCTTTCTCTCAGTTGCCAGTCTCCGTAAAGACAGCAGCTGAGAGGATGTAGGTTCTGCAGAGGTTGCCAGCTGAGACAGCATACCAGTCGGGTACCTGGCCCACGAGAGACTGCCCCACTAGCGGCCGGCCGCAGACGGAGTCACAGAACACCTGGGCCGAGTGCGCCAGGGCGGTGGTGCGTTGGCCCCGGCACCCTTCTGTCCTACCCCACCTGATTCACGGCTAGCTGCTGTGCTGCCGGGCTCCAGCTTTGGCTGAGGAACAGCGCTTGCATCACCCAAAAGAGTGAAGGCTATATCACGAAAGCAGAGAGGGGAAGCTGCTAAACCTTAACATGCTTTCTGCGTAGTCGGTACCATTGTGTTACGGCCAATTACCAACACGAACAGCACACTGGAATACCGATTTAAAACTACAGGGCCAGATCAGGTGATTTTCCACACCATTTTTATCCAAGGCTCCACTACTTCCAGATGGGTTTGACTGTAGTTTGTGTCACTGCTTTCAGATGTAAAAAGTACATCATATTTTCACAGTGCAGCTGGCAGACTTGAATAGCCGACCTGGAGTGCTCCCGGTAGCCACAGTTACTGCAGATCTACAGCCCAACAGAGAGCATCATATCAACAGCTCTTTTTTTAACAGCACTTGAGATTCTGCCAAGTGAAAGCTCATCACTGACCAAAGCCACAGAAAGGATGAATATGTATGTATATATGTATGTACAGTGAGCTCCAAAATTTTAGGGACAAAGACTTTTGTTTTCTTAAAATATACGGCTTTGTTCCAAACGTTATGAAGCTCATTGTGTGTGTGTGTGTGTGTGTGTGGGTGCGTGTGCACGCGCATGCATGTGTGGTAATGACCACAAAACCTGCATGTGAATCTCCTTAAACCTGTCAAAGATCATATGCAATGAGACAAACACCTACGCACTGAAGAGTTTTGTGCAAGTAAAAGTGCATTGCTTGACGCAAGATAGTTTCTGCTGGCATTTATGATAAGAACCTTTGTGCTGAGTGTTTATCCCTCCGGCAAAAATCGGCACCCCGATGCCCCTTGGACCTGACCGGGCACGGTTGCTACCACTGCGTCTGACCGGGGTGAAAGCCCCTGGGTGGGTTTCGTGTGGGGGAAGCTAGAGCCTCACCTTCCTCATACTGCTCGTCTTGCAGGAAGGCTTCAGCTCTGTCCTTCAGCGCATTCACATTCTGAGGGTTTGACTTCAGAACTTTACTACACACTGTGATAGCTTCAGTGGCTTGCTTGTCCTGAAGGGGAAAAAAAAGCAAAAGAGTGATCAGACAAAACAAACTAAAATGGACATCAATTTTAACTGCAGGATCAGCTGTAAAATACAAGGTGTCCTATACAAAATGCTATACCGGGGCTTGTGGATAAGAGCCAAGCATACATGCTGGAGTGCTGATCTAGGATCAGTTTTGCATTTTGGGTCATAATGGATAAGGTTAAGATATGGACGGATATCTGACCCGAGGGAGATACTTCATGAATATTGGCCCAAGTAAAGGCTCCGTCATACTGTACCTGGGACAAACAGTGGCATATCCGCTCCTGGGCCTGATTTGTGTAGTGGGAAATGTGCGGTTCTGTTTTCATCACAGATTCGTATTTACTGACTGCATCTCCATACCTGACCGAGAGAGAGAGACCACATTATCAAAACATCAGTTACTCCTATTTCTAAAAGACCTCCTTTGTCCATAGCAAACATGGGAGCATTGACCTAAATGCTCCTAAGCCTCTTAAGCACTAAAGAGTAACACAAGGACTTTCAGGTTTTACTTAGAATTTTTTACTTAAACCGCACACATATTTTACAAGATTCTGAGTCTGTTTGACTAAGATAGCTACCCTCAGAAATATGAGTTTTCTACTTGGTTTTGAATGTCTTTTCCAATGACAAGCTCCTGCTGGTAGCAACGCCTGCTTGCCTCGCTGACTGCAGGAGTGTTTTAAAGAACTCGCTTCAGAACGCTTAATTGAGCTTGTAAGTGCTCGACACATCAAAACATGATAAAACGTCGAGCTCTAAGATGCAAGCGTATTTTTAATCACCAGAGAGAAGGAATAATGTCAGCTCTGGGTACATCTCCGCAGTAGCTGTCTGGTTTGTTAAACACATCGGGAGAGGGAACAAAAGAGGCGCACCTCTGCTGTTGAATGAGCTCCTCTGCAGCGAGTATCTGCTTGTTCAGCTTCTTCACCTGCTTGTAGTGGCTGAAGCACTGCTTATGATCCGGGTCCAGCTTCAGACATTCACGTACCTCACTGGAAGAGAGGAGAGGCGACACGCAATGGGTGGCTTTCACATATGGTTTGTTCGGGGGGTTGTTCCAGAACCAAGTATCTTCGCCTTTGTCTGAATTCGTTTAATTCGTTTTTATACGTCAAAATTTCTTTGTGCGAGTCTTGAATTGGTGGCTAATCTGTAGTGTGCTTTGTAGCTTGTGAGAAAGCAAAGCGCATTGATCTGCTCTAATCCCATAAAGGCGGTAGACGCATCGTTATTGACATACTAGATCAGTTAGTGGACACACACAATGTTGATGTGACAAATGGATTATGCAAGCACACCACAGTTCAGTGTTAAACCAAAACAGTGGTGATGGAAAAAGAACACAATGACAAATGCACTCTAGTCTGGACTCCAGAAAACAAAGTAAATGTTTAAATGACCTGAAACCGAGTCATAGTGACCCGTAAACCTGTGGCATTTCATCTGGTCATCTACATCACACAGCCAGCCACAGGTGCCTGATGACAGTCACAATAAACACGCACTTTTTGTTATCAAATGTTTTTACCTATGAATGTACATAAGCGTGACAAACAGTAAACACACGTGAAGTCTTACTTGAGGGACATTTCATGGTCGCCCAGCTGGTAGTAGATGGCGCTGAGCTGGTAGAAGGCCTCAGTGTTGTCGTTCTTCAGTTTGGAGGTGGCTTTCAGGTCGCTGATGGCTTTCCCCAGCTCTCCCAACTGGATCATGCATTCTGCCCGGAGCTCTCGGGAGCCCACGTCCCACACGCATGTCTGAGGGTGGGGGGAGGGAGGGGGGTGGAAAGGGTGGCAACACCCTCATCACAGAACTGTCATGACTATGGGTCTACTCCTGGTCTTGGACAATGAGAGTCTGGGGCAGTTTTATAGTGATTTGTAGGTGGTCTTATAGGTATTGTAACAGATAACTGCTGACAAAAAAAGCGATCTGAATTGCCTTCTGATCACTTCCAATGAAGCAATTCCCTAATAGTGTTTGAATGAAAAGCAGAAAGACGTGAACGTTCAGTGGACACCAATGTGTTAGCAGATAGCAGTTGTGCCTGACATTATTCCCCAGGTTCTGATAATTTCATTTGCACCCGTGCTGGGAAGTGGCAATGCAGAGGTGTGAGTCTTTGCACTACGGGAGCACTGGCACAGCCTGCGAGATGCTCACCTCGATGACCGTGTCCAGGAGGGCCGCGGCCGAGCTGTAGTCCTTCCGCGCGAAGTCGCTCTGCGCCTGGGCCGCCAGCCGCTGGATCTCGTCGGACTTGGTTAGCAGGGCTTTGGCTTCCGCCGCCTCTTTATCGCTGGGCCCGGATTTGAGCTGGAAAGCAGCAGAAGGGGACCGATCTGATTGGATTAAGCAGGAAGGACCGCTTTGAGGCTCGGACGCGTTCGCCATTTTGTGCCGCGATAGCACCTCGGACGATTTTTTTGGGAACAGGAAAGACACTAATTACCTTTTCCTTTAGGTGTGGCAAATGTGTGAACTACTGAAAATGGAAATATGACAGTACCTGAATACTGTGAAACACTGGGGGGGGGGGGGGGGGGGGGGGGGGCTTTCTTCAACAACTTTTTCAGTTGCAAAGAAACCCCACTGTAATGACTACATTTTCCAAGCAAGCACTAACTCCAAAAAGACCTCACATTCCTCTTGAAATTTTCTGCTAGCTCAGCTCTAGCAGAAAAATTAATGTGTCTAAATGCAGTTTAAAAATGTTAAAAATGTGTCGAAATAGCATTGCTGAGTGAAGGCAGATCCATATATTCCCTCATTTTTAACTTTCTGCTCTAGAAGTCAAACTTGCTGTTAATGTTGATTGGTTGCTTGGTCTATATTAATACAGTGGCACTGCACTGTACAAGTACAAGAGCTCTTCAGATATAGTGAAGATGTTTGGTAGGGCCAGCATGCTGAAGTCCATTAGCTTTTCCACATTCCACATTTCCACTTGATTTCCACATATGGTACAAGAAAATAGGGCAATACAATACTGATGGTAAAGTGAAGCTATACAAGACCAAAAACCAGTGAAGCTCCATACAGAATTAGTGACTCACTTTATTTTCACCTATTGATTGGTTCAAATCAAAATTAATTTTGATTGGTTCGAATAGGTCATCGATTAACAGTTCATTATAGCTCCATACATTATGAGGTAGTTGAAACCTCATTCAGCCATCTTTACAATGCCAGCAGCCTGAAAGTTTATTCTGTTACAGTATATACACAAGGGCTAACTTCTGAAATTATGCATTAATATCAATATATTAGTATCAATACTTTGTGCCTAGGGTTGTGACAAATACAGTTTTCCTCTACATGAGTAATTATCCAATTTTTAACATGTACTCAAGTAATAATTTTTTATATATGAATGCAGAATAGGCCTATATGGCCATGTTGCACTCAACCATTATCTACCAGTATCAGTTTAACATTTGGACACAAACTACCTCTGAAAACTAGATTCTGAAAAAAAATTGTGTTTATTTGTAATCAATTATGACTCAAATACTCCTTCACTCAACTACAAGTTCCCAACCATAATTGCTTCATCATTATTTTTTTTTAGCGATGTAGGGTAATGACTGCATTAGACAGTATTTAACTTATTAGTATTTAACTTAATTAGTATTTAATTGCTTGACATGATAAAGATGAATATTTAGCGAACATCAGTCAATATTACTGACACTGAATTAGGTTGAGAAACGTGATTTTTACTCTAGCATAAAAGTCAGTCAAGCTGAACAAAGTTCCGTCAGTCTCTAGATTGGCCAATTACATATTTCCCCAAAAATAGTAGACTTCACTCTGAATACATTATACAAGACTTTCCACAGCACAGGCAGCCTCTTAAAATCTTAATTTTCACTTGCATTTTCAAATGTCATGCTGCTGCTGCTGCTGCTCACAACCTTCAACGTTCATTTTTAAAGAACATGAGCAAAGTACTTCTACAGCACGTTTGCACATAGCTGATGACTTGGGAATACCGCGCCTCAAAACGAGGCAAAGGAATTAAAAGCAGGCATTTATGTCTCTTGGCAAGGTTACGCTGGTTATAAAACACGTTTCAAAGTTGATGTTTTTTAGTCATTTATTTAATCAGTACTTTTGCGGAAATGTAACATAGAAGGGTTGTTTGTAATGGCAACACCTTGTGGAATATTTAAAAAGGATTGACATTTTGAGCTTATCCAGGTTGGTAATACACAGTTGTGACTGAAGGAAGTTACCCTCCGGCTCTGTACAACTGTATAGCCCTATGAAACCCTTAAAAGAGATGAAAGGAATCATGTAATATAAAAATAAAGTATCAAAACTGCATGCAGTAAAACAAAACAGCTTTCTTTTTAAACAAGCTCAAAAAAAACCTTTGAGCTACTTGATCAGGTTTTTTGAAACAAACAGGGTTTCCATCCAAACCTACAGTATGTGCAGACCATTACGCAGATATACGCTCAAATGCCAATACATTGCATAGCAAAGCACTTTCAAATGACATAGAACTGCTTGAACATGACAGCTTTGACACTTCTCTCACAAAATGAGTTTCGAGGTGGTCATCGGCTCATTTTGACAAAATGACTGCTCGCCATGCAATCCTTTCCCGCAACACTTTACTGACATCTTCTGGCCTAGCATCACACTTCAAATAGTTCCCCTTTTCCAACAGCCACGGGCTCTTGGGAGATCCATGTGAGCAGAAGTATGACTGTCCACTCTTTCCCTGCAGTGGGCTTCTGGTTATTAGATGCGCACAAGCCAGCCTCCCTTTCATTCGAGAGCCTCCGGGGGCCATTGATCGAGCGACCGCATTGCAATTCGGTTACTTACCACTTTCTTGAAATCTCCTTCTGCTTCATCCAGCTTCCCTTGTTTCAAGAGTAGATTTCCCCTCTGCAGTCTTGCCTGGGGACAGAGAAAGCGAGAGAGAGGCTCGGTTTGATGTTATTCCAAGGCAAGCGCACAGTATGTCCTCTGTGGAACTCACCTTAAGAAAAACAGGCAACTCTAGATGTCGACCACGTTCTGGTCTACACATTTCAGCTTAAATAATACTGCTGGCATTCACAATACTACTGAGTTTTGCATTTTGTATTCTACACCTGGTTATAATGACAAGTGTCTTGTTCTGTTATGTTCTCAGCAAGGAGATAAAGATGAATATGTGTGTGTTTGTGTGGGTGGATGTGTTTGGGATTACATGAGATGTGAGTGAGTGTATGAAATGTACTTAATGTTTAATTAAAATTTAGGGCAACAATAACATAAGCGTTCATGAAATTTATTTTAGTTTCAGCTTCAGCATAACCTTAATGGTAATATAAAGACAAAGCACAAAACAACAACAAACTCTTCAAGTATAAAGTGTTATCTATCTAAACAACCTAACAACCTTAGTGAGGTTTGTTCAACTTCGACCTGGCACAACCCAATACCATTTGAATCTAGATATTATATATATATATATAAGTGTTGTCAGAGCTTTCAGAAAAATATGAACAGTGTATGTCTCACTATCTTTCAGACAATGACTCTCTCAGCTACACGGTCTTACCCATTATTGGTAAATGGTAAATGGACTGCATTTATATAGCGCTTTTATCCAAATCGCTTTACAATTGATGCCTCTCATTCACCCATTTATTGTTCACATCTAAAGTTTTTTCCTGGGGTTCCTTTTTAAAAATTCTAATTATCCATCTGTTTTTTTTCCCTTTCCCTGTTAAAATAACAAGAATCTGTTGATTGCAATTCTTTCTAACAGTACAGTGAAGGAACATAGGATGTGTTAATTTATTAAGCTTGTACTAGTATTACGCTGATGCTACTCACTGGTATTGCAAACAGAACAAATATAATTTACATGTCTATTGACCCAGCATAACCCATTAAAATAAGGGGCTTCAATGACAAACAAATAAGATGTCCATGTCTTCTATAATATCTAACAACTCACATTAAAACGAGAATCATATATATGTGTTTTAGCAGGGTCAACAATGAAAACAGCAACTTCATATTTTTAACGTATTGCCATCCTCTAGTGTAAACTTTCTCCCATGATTTGTATTGTCAAATCAGCATTAAAACCTGCCCCATGGCTGCAACATGCTGTCTCAGCTCAGCTGCAGACTACCATGTTTCCTCTAAACACGAAAGCAAACAGCTGCTGCTACTTCTTTCTGCCCTGCGCAGCCTCTGCTGTGGAGGACAGTGACTAGCTAGCCCTGCTAGCATGGGCATACTGCAGGTGCCGGAACCGCGGATGCATGTGTAGCAGGTATAGCTCTCCGGTGACTTGGCTAAGGTTGCCTTTAGCTGACTGATAACGCGCTTGCCTAAGAAAATCTTTGGATGAGCGAGAGGCTCGGGTTCAAATCCCACCTCGGACAAATCTCTAACTTGGTCATTACACTTGACAGGTGACAGCGTGACAGGTAATACACTGCCGAAGCTATGCTGAAGCTATGGCCAATCATCAGTCACCCTGTGGGGTGTCAAACCAGTTGGGTCAGACATAGCCTGGATTTAATTCACTGCAGCTAGAATGATTGCTTTAGCTGGAAATACTATCCTGGTGGGCTAGTTTTGTGATATTTTTTTCAGAGAAAATACACAATGGACTGTCTAGCAAAAAGTGAGGCAGTTAAGAAGTACTTACTGCAGTGAAGTCTGGTTTGAGTTCAATGACTTTGCTCAGATCTGGGAGTGCAGATTTGGACTTTCCCATTGCCAAGTAAACAGTTGCTCTTCTGTAATATGCCATGTAGTTTTTTGGGTCCCCATCTAAAGAATACAAACCACAAAGAATTGCTATGGCAATGATATCTAAAAAGCCACCTTAGACAACTACAAGATGTTTTATAATTATTTTTCACTCAGTAAAATGTTTTAAATAATCAGTTAACTGTACTGTTCATTGGGTTACGGTGACAACACAAATGCTTTAGTTAATTTAAAAAGGCCTAAATATGGCAGCATTACATGTAACAATGGGCATGAGAAAGTGTCTGTGTACTTTAAGTGTTCTTAAACCTACCATGACCCCCCCCCCCCCAGCAAGATTCAGTTAGATCGCTATAGTCAAAAGTTCATGCATCTGGACTCATACAGACCTACAGCAGCATGGAAATGGGACAGGGCATCAGCCAGCTGTCCAGCAGCCAGCAGCTTTTTCCCCATCTCCAGATGATTCTCTACACTGTCATTCTTCCCACAATACACTCCTGCAATCAAGAAAAACAACTACAATACATGTGACTGCATTAAGTGCATTATTAGTGTCGGTCTACAGAGGAAATTTGCTTTATCGTAGTCGTTGACTATTGCAGGGTTGTTTCACAATCAGATGAAAAGAATACTTCAGTCAGCTTTATTTACCTCATTTTACCCATGTCATGAGCACATGCAATTTGCAACCATTTAACCCCCCCCCCCCCCCCCCCCCCCAATTGGGCACCATTAGCATGCAGCACAGTATATTTACACATCAAATACGAAACTGCTACAGCCAAACTAAATATAAAAACGCTGAGGATAGAGCTAGAGCAGAGTATTGCATGAATAAGACAAGGAAAGGAGGGGACTCCACCCGGAAGTAAATTAGTTATTTTTGTGACGTCATGCTGATTTGCCCTATAGTGTTATTTATATTTTCAAAAGCAAGTGTTAATGTAGCGACCAACAATATGACACGTTCTGTGATTGCTTCAGATTTGTAATGTTTGGAAACTTAAAACTGCAGACATTAATACACCCGTTAAATTAAACTAGTTTAAATACTGCAACTATGCGCGTCTTCAGAGAAAAACTGGTTCCATACAAGACAGGATTTATGGTCAGATCAAAGCATCAATTCGAGGACTAGCCGATAAACCCTTTTGATGAATATTATGCTAATTAAATATCAAAGTCCAATACACACCACCATATGGTATTTAGTGCATTACATAGAAATAGGTCTCCATAAGCACGTGGCTTACTAGCCAAGAGGTCAAAAGTAAACAGACATGAATTCATAGAGAGCGGATGATGGATGTCTGAAGCAAGTGCTTGGAAGCAAGTTGGCTTTTCGAAGTTGTCCTCCGAGCAATAATAATACACGTAAGTTCATCAAACATACCGTAATTGCGGTACTGTTAATCGTGCCATTACTCGGTCACTTGACCCAAACATATACAAACATGCGTATAAAATTGTGTAGCCTACAAAGTAGGCTCGTATAGATTTAAACATTTATTTTCTTCTGATGAAGTTGGATAGGCTAGATATTAACAAAACACAATCTGCTTTTAGGAGTTCAAAATGGCTTGGCTATGTCGAAACCGAAAGCAGAGCTTGAGATAAATAAGGTGACATATTGTGGAAATGCCGTCACCAACGCAATGGAACTGCCATCAACGCGTGTGTTATGGTTTAGAACAAAGCAACGATAAAACGTCGTATTCTATATGCACCATATTCCGAAGATACACAATGATCCACTGCTCAAGCAAGCGTGATATGTCAATGCAGTATTAGAGGCTGAAAAGCGCTGACATATTTGCGAATTTAAACGAGCTTACCTTCGTATCGCAGGTCTATCAAAACAAGAATAAAGGGAGCATAACTTAAGAGTTTGTGCGCAACGGGGTTTATTGTAACCATAACTGTTACTACTTAATACATCTACAGTCTATTTAAATAATACTGTCACAGTACCCACAGTCTTGAACAGCTGTAACTAACTCCACAGAAATATCGGTGCGCTATCTACCACATGCCAGACAGACTTTAAGTTCATCTGTAAACCAGTCGCTTGGTCGTGGGTTCTTCTCATTGGCTCTTTGGAAAGAAAACCCCGCCCTTCGAGTTTGGTTCAACTGCGTCAAGCCACGGCAGCATTAGAACTTGCAGCGTGTCAGTCCTTCAGTACGCCACAGCACTCTGTAAGGACGTACAAAACAGATGAAACCATTATTATTATTATTTTTTTAACACAAACGCTCCACTTTCACATTATTCTACGATTTTCAAAAGATATTCCAATTCATGCGTTTGAAGCGTTTGGGAGGATACCAGGTTATTCTTCTCATGATCAAACCAATTGTGTTACAGAGCTGTATTTGAATGGTTTGATACTTTAAAAAAGTAAAATAAACATTTAAAAATACAGTTTCTACAATTAGATTTTATAATGAATATGCATGGTTATGATGACGATGAAATGATGGTAATGATGATTGTTATTTTCATTACAATTAAGAAATTTTACCTCCATGCCCATATGCGTAGGTTTAGGGAGGGCAGGGGGAGACTTGACGTTTGACTACCGGGGACAAAGTGGTCCAATAGTGTATCTCCCCCAAAGTTGAAATGAAACCTATGCATATGACCATACATAATTTCAGTGTTCCTGCTCATACCTGCAACATTCTGTCGATTTGAGAGTCCGCAGATAAACATGTGGTCTCCTCTGAAACACGCCAAGGCCCTGCTTCTGTTCAGTCTGCAGTCCACCATTACAGTTCACATACACAGATCAAAGGAAGGCACTTCATCAGCTTGCACCCAGCTGACTGGAGTGGGCCACTGGTGCACAATCAGACATGGATGTTCTGATTTCTGAAATCCCTCCCAGTGTAGGTGGTGCTATGGGCTGCTATGCACTGTCCTGTGGGTCTGCTGGCCTTGAGCTGCCACTGGCAAGGTTTGGAATGAATATCAGAACAGGCCATCCAACAGCCCCCCAGATATTTATTTTACAGTTGAAGCACAGCTAAAGACCTTTTTTTTACCTCATGTCATAGCAGTCATAATGGCATATCAAGCTAAAAAAGGAGGCTTCCACTATTTATATTTGAAAACTGGGGTAGCCTACTGTAACTGGGTTTGTAACAGCAGACCTTTAGAACTGTCTGAGGGCCTTAACAAAGTTCCTGCAGTTTAACGACTGGGTCAGTACCAATGGCGTAAAGTACAGGAGGGGGGGTGATATCCTCCCCAATATTAAAAAAACAGGCAAAATAACCTCCTCAATAATATATAGCTTGATGGTGAGAAAAAAACTATTTCATATAATAAAGATGGGGATTTCATGATGTGATTGGGATATACTGATCAGTATTCTGTAATATTTCCCTTTAGAATTCACCAGAATCTAAAACAAATATGAATATTCATTTATTTTTCCATACAAGATTTCCAATTTATGCTGAATGCATAACTGTACATTTTTATTTTCTTGGCGGGGCCCACTAAATACATGAAGTCTCATGTTATTTGATCATAGCATTAGGTCTTTATTTGACAGTATTCTAAGCTCAGGGAACTACTTTGAACTTCAGGAAGCAAACCATTTCAGACCAAGCTGGGGTGAGCTAGCCTAACCAGCTCATTCTTGTACTTCAGCTCATCATTTTCAACATGGTACTTTTTTCCCCCTCTCTCTCGACTCTCATTCTCTCTCATTTAATGCACTCTCTCATTCATAAATGGCTAAATGTAGAGACAAAAATGATATGTAAATTACATTTTAAAACTTACTTTTAGAAAAAAAAATGAAGGCTGTGACCTCTATTGGTTGCTAACAGCTTGTTTTTTCCCCTTAGACAGAGGCTGGGAACACTGGGAAACACAACTTCATTTTTTCACAAAGAAAGCTTGCAACAGTTTTCTGTCTGTGAAACCAGCCACACGTGCCTGGTCAAGGTGAGTTATCTATTTACTGAATTTACCACAAAGCACTGAATGCCCCTATACCAGCCATTGTAAAGCCAATGAGTCATCAGAAACTTTGATTATTGAAAAGGTCCTTCATTGTACACAAAAACTGTCGGGACTATTCAAAAACATACATTTAAACTGAAGTTATATCAAAGAACTCAGAAAGTGAGCTTTACGATGTGCTGCTTTAACTTCACCACTAGAGGGCATCCTGTGATTGAGAAATGTCCTCTGTAAAAATTAAAGTTACAGTCTTTACAACTGTTTACTTTATTGTACATCATGCTCATGTCAGGTGTGATATCTCTTCCAATCAGTAACACAGGACATCTTGTTAACGTAAGGGGTGGCTTTTGTTCAATTTTCGGCCTATTTAAAGTAATACTTTAGATATGATTTTTGCTTGTTCCTTGAGAAACATAGGATACATGTGTAAAACTAATAAAATGATTTTTGTAAGCTTTATTTTACGTGAATTACACTTGATTTTTTTTAAAAACATTTTTGATAGTTTCTCAAGTTGTAGGATACTACATCAATTGAAATCTGAAAGGTATAAATGTATGTTCAAAACTCCCCACAGTTTATCATCAAGTTCCCCTGCCTCATGCAATAGAAATAAATGAGGAAGAGACATCATTTTCAAAATTGGCTTGAACTAAAGCCACATCTTTATTATAAAAATGAACACCTGACACCCCATCTGAGATTTTTGCAGCACATCTGATCTATTATAATTGAAATTGATCTATTTATTGGTCAACAGGGCACAGTGTGCACTGCATATTTCAGCCTAAACAAACTGTTCTCCTGGGGTTCACATTCAAATCTATACAAACATTTCTAGAAATATGTCCTAATAAATACATGTTGAACAATGAAGGAAAGCACTAATCATTTTCCAGAGTGGAGTTGCTGGTGCTCTTTAAACTTCCTTGTAAAAAATATTATATGAGGATATAAAGGCTTGGGCCATTTGAGTGTTTGGACTCAGCTCTTTAAAGCTGGTTATGTGAAGAGGTCAAATCTGTCTTATTGTCACTTTTCTGTGACCGTGTATAAACACAGATGTGTTTCAGGTGCTTTTTTAACACACGCACGCACACACACACACACACACACACACAGTTCTGTCATAGAAACCTTGAATGGCTGGTGACGGCTGCTCAACATGTTTGCACACAAGGCCAACCCAGTCCAAAAGGCATATAAAATCAGTCTATTTTTAGCTCCGCTCAAAATCTTTCGGAAATTGGGGTAACAGTATCTATGAACCATGAGCGTGAACAAAAATGCAAACAGTGTTATTGAATGAGCAGTATGCTGTCGGTCTTGGACACAGCGCAATATTTGCCGTACGGAGCAGGGTAAACAGTGGTGAGTTTGCCTTGGGAGTCGTATCAGAAACCTTTGCTTACTTCATCACCTTAGACTAAGTTGTTGCTGTTTGGACAGGTTCAAGTGGGCAGGTGGACACAATCTCCAAACGGAGCGAACACCACAACTGAGAGCCCCGCCACAATGAGGGATTTCCCTTATCTTTGCGGAACGAGACTATTCCATATCGCTGGGTTTGAAAAAGGGGCAGTTTAAATACATATAAATGTTTGAACTCTCATATGATTTTAGATATAGAACAATGGGTTCAGCTGACTGTCAAATCATGCTCCATGGTAGTTGTGTACTCAGTGTGCACCATAAACTGCAGAGGCATTCAGGTGTGTCCCAGGCTTTAGATTTCAGGTGGCCGTTTTCTAAGAACTGCGCTATTACGTCTCAAAGCGCTTTGTTCACCTGTCGGTGGCTAATTAAACAGGCTAATCTCACGATGGTGACACACATATGGCACAATTAGGAATCTGCACAGTTTAAAGTTTCTAACGGGAAGGCAGTTCCTATCAGTAGCAATGACTCAACTTGTGCATACAATAACACACAAAATACAATTTAAGGGTGTTTTGGAGATACGGCTTCTTGCTACATAAATGCTTTAAATAAAGCAAGTGGGTGTTGTGGCACTTTGCTTTTGTTCTTTGGGCTTAGAGCAAATATCACAGTTTCATTTTTTCTTTCTTTCTTTTTTGTTCTCCTGCTGGTATTATGCAGGCAAACTGCATGCCTGACATCTTATCTGTGTGTTCTGTAATAATGGGTGCTGAGGAAGAGCTCTTAAACTTAAAAAAAAAAATAATGTGATAGTTTTATGGGGTTGTAAAAAAGGCTTACCAGTTACTGCTATCTGATTGCTGTTGTGTTGCTATCAGTAACCATTGTACACCTAATTATTGCAGGAACAGTCCTTGACAGGCAAACATTGGAGCAGCTTCCTGGCTGAATTTGTAAAAGCGTTTTGTGGAGAGCCGTTTGATGATTGAGGCCTGTTTGTTTTGTTGTCTTTGACAAAATGACGGGTAGCACAGCCATAATCTGTGCTGTCACTCCTGAGACACACAATCGTATCTCCGCGCCGACATTAATAGAACAATATTTGTAAAGAGCATTGTCATGTTTTGTCTTCGACAGTCCTCGACAGTCATAATAGTAGCTATTTGTTGGCACCTGCCTTTTCAACTTTGTTTGGACGGTGGAATTGTGCTTTCAGTCAGTTAAGGGTGTCGCCTTGATTGAGTGACATACTTGCTATTGTTCTCTGCCTTGTTGAGGAGCTGACATTTTTTGTACTTGTAGGCATGGAGGTCACCATTGAACATGACCCATGACTGCTTTTCTGTTAGTAGTTCCACTCGATGAAACTGAAGTTTCTTCTTGTGTTACTTTTGGCTGATTTCCATGGGATTTTAAAAATGAAAATAATAACGCATGGACTGTGGTTGCGAAGTGGATATTGTGATTTGTGTACAGCTATTTGCTTTATATCCTTTTTTATTGTAATATTGTCCTTTAGTTGTTGGATTAGCATTGCTAAACAAAAGTATTGATATTATTCAAATTAATCATTGTTAATATTAATAAAATGTAGATCCAATGTGTTTTACAATTGTGACAGCTCCATGTTGCTGACCATGTAACTGATGGCCATGATGCATGATGTACATCCACATTTAACTTGGACTATCAGTTAGCCTCCAAACCATACTTGTTTCTGACAGCACATCTTTAAATAATGAGTCGGTGTACCATTCAGCCTGCTGACATGAAACTTGTTTTTGCTATAGGTGTGTTTAGGTTAGAGAGGATCCCTATAACTGAGTTATAATAAGATGCTTTCCTAAGGACCTGAATGCCTCTGTACTTCAGCTAGCCTCTCACCTGGGACAGACAGTAGACAGCAAAGGTCACCCCACTCTGCTGTGTGTCCCACTCCTTACAGCATTCCCTCCGCATTTACTTTAATGCATTTGTGTCCCACCGCCTTTTTATTGTGGATGAATCTTGAAGCACTCCAGTCCAATATTTCAACTGGAGCTCTGAAGCAGTATTATCCTTGAAAATAAAATCAGTGGGGATGTGGAAATGAACCTCAAAGCAAGAGCATATAGATTTCAGAAGAAATTTATCAATACCTGAATGTACAGTGCAAACATTCCTGGGGATGAATTTTTCCCACAGAAATACATTAATTAAGTTAATAAAAAAAAAGACAAATTTCATTTAAAAAAATGAAATAATAATAATATGCTAAATGCATTATTATTGTTGTTAAATGTATTATTGTTAGTAGAAGTAGTAGTAGTAGCATTAGTAATAATAGTAATTTATTTCTTGTTGATATTATTTTAGGGAGATTTACATACCTATACTTTCTTCTACATGCCTGTGTGTCTTCATGTGCGTGTGTCAGTGTGTGTGTGTTTGTATCTGTGTAGGTGTGTGTGTGTGTGTGTGTGTGTGTGTGAGTGTGTGTGCATGGTGTCTGTGCGTCTGTGTGTACGTGTGTGTGCAGGGTGGCTGATAGTACTCCCCACCACTCTGCACTTCCATCATTTAAGCGCATGAAAGGGAAGGAGAGGAGATTGGCGGACTGGGTTGTGTCACTGGAGAGAATGGATTTAAAATGCATTAGCAGTGGCAGCGAGGCGCCACCGTTGGGTTGCTCAGGTGCACCCCGCCTCCTCTCTCCATCCACCCCCAAACCCCCTCCCACCCCTCCTGCCCCAATCCACTCCAGTTATCTGCCCTGCTCTACTGAAAGGGACCCACACAGCGAGGCTCATGGGTGCGCTCTTATCAAGATGTTTTCAGGAAACAGCAATTTGCCACTGCTCCGGCAGGACCCCTCTCTTCAGCTCTGATCTGGGAGCTACAGGAAGGATAGCTGCAGTCCGTCTGAGCGGCCGCCTCGGCTTGCAGGGCGAAAAACTGGCACAACTCTCGCCTGGGAATCTTTGTCCACGATAAACTGCTAAATGCCAAAGCAGCCAAGGACCTTGCATATGTTCTCTATGTGATGAGCGATAACATTGATAGGAGCCAAAAATGATCAAAGCCATTTTCATAAGCCTCTTTCGCCTTGTTGGTATCTCACGCAGGGTGGCACCGCGTAGCTGCAAAGACGGGCTACATCACATAAATGACATTTAGAGCCAGGGCCACGCGAAGCTCTTCTGCTCGCCAGCGCAGTTTGAGTGCATCGATAATTAAGCAGGCCGCCAAAGAGCTGAATGTTCTGTGCTATTTAGCGCCTTCAGAAACACGGTGTGATGCAACCATTAGGAATTCACCCTTTGGCTGCACAGGAATGCTGGTGAGTGATAACTTAAATGATAATGAGATGACGGGAGAAGCTAAAGAGCTCAAAGTGATGTCTCCAAACACATCTGCAGATATCACGCAGATCAGCACCTTGCTCATAATCCAGTACAAGCAAACCAATGCTCAGAATGGGAGAATCCCCATTCCTTTTAACTGGAATCTTTGCTTTCCTTTTTCTTTCCCATTAGCATGCTAAATGAGCACACACACTGTGAATGAGATTAGTCTGTGGGGCTGAATGTACAGCGGCTGTAGAGTTTGAACCGATGCTGATTTGGCGTTGCCGGTCACAGGTAAGTGATGCTGGGTACTGACGGGGTTGAGTGAGAGAAAGGCTTTTGAGCGTAAGCAGCATTGTGGGTAAGGCTTTCAGCTGCTCACGCCCTCATGAAAGCTTGCCAATTTACTTTCTTGCAAATTCCCTGGAAGCTTTCAGGTCGCGACCTTTGCTGCGTGGCACCTCCAAACCCGCTTGGCCTCTGTGTGCGTTTGCCCTCCCCTTCCTGGCCTGCACGTAAACCCCGCCCGGATCATCGCAGAGAACGGAGGGAACCCGGCTGGGGAATTTCACTCAGGGCAGAGATCATATTCCCAGTAAAAAAAAACACATGTATTGGCCTACGTGTACTGCTATCTGGAGCGTTTATTACTGTATTTTTGGAGATCTCTCTTTCGGACCAGATAAGGGACGTTGCTGTAAACCCGGTATCTCTTAACAGTGTCCTGATAGGACTGCATAATGCAGAAGGAGCAATAAAAGAGGATCTCAGCAGGATGGTGGCTGTGCAATGCAATCTTGGCATCGCAGTCACTGGAATGTGATGATGATAACCCTGATGTTGAGCAGGTGTCCGGACAGCATCATTGCATCAGACTAAGTTTTGAAATGTTGTGAGAGCAGACAAGTTAACGTGCCAGTTTTATTCCATCCTGATGTACGGACTATATTAAGTGAATGGAAGGTGATAACCCGTCCTTTTGGAAATGTTATTTTTTGCTCTATCCTTTGGCAGGACAGACCAACAAATGTAATGTTTTCGAAGGACTGAATTAACTCAGGCAGCTCAAACCTTGGCTCCTGCATGCCTGCAAATCACATGCAACCTCACGAAAATGGGTTACTCTCAGCGGACGCCAGTGTTTTATAGAAATCATCCTGAAAGATGTACCGTATTGCAGTTTGCGGTCATTAAATACCTCAACATTTTATACTGCAACATTTCCGGGTTCATGTACCCTCCACCTCCTGGATATCTCCCCAAAAAGCACCCCAATGTGTCCTGGAAGTTAGTTTCACCAGCTGTCAATAAACCACATTCATAACCATTTTAATGGCCATTGTTAACTTCCTCTGCTTTTCACTGCCTTATTAAATTTAGTTATTTACTAAAATGCTTGTGGCTTGTGTTCTTTGCTGTGTCTTATCCCATATAAGATCCATAGCTTCCATCTATGTGACTATCACACCTTATTGCCAAGTGGACTTGTACCTTCCTGGTTTTGTCTTTACAGTCACGGGCAACCTTTGGAATGAAGTTCTGATACACCCTTAATATGTGGCCTGACAAGCAGACATGTAAATGTTTGGCAATACTGTGGAATCTTGTTTTCACCGTGAGCTCTCTGTGAAACATTCTGTTTCGCTAGAAGGTTTGCCAGCTTTTTCTTCAACAAACAAATGTGGAAAGGCTCAATTTTTCCCATGTCATCTTTAATGTCACACCATATTTGCAAACTAAAGTAGAATGAATTTGACATTTCTATTGAATAGTATAATCTCTGGCTTGAGGCGGAACTTGATTGTCTTATAGATTAAAGTAAGACTTCTGGTTTGATAGTACTCATGATGAAACCAACCTGTTTTGCATGAATAACCAGTTGGTAAGTTTTTTGAAACATAAGTGAGCACCAGTAAGACATTGAAGGTAGAAAACTTCTGAGTCCATTGGATACCCTTAGGTTGATCCAATGTGACATCCTCATTAACCAGTATTTGACGACTAAAAAGAGGGGTGTGAGTTCATCCTTGTCCCAAATGGTGCTATTTTAATGAGGAGATATTTAAGATAACACAGCATTCAAAGTGGCTATTAAATCTGCCAATCAAGGTCATGATCTTCTGTGGGAATTGATAAGTGATGAAGATCTTTCATGTAGTAGGTTGCCTACAAAGTGAAAATCTGGTCAAATGGTGCTCTTCCAGTCTTGATTTCTGCTTGATCTTACCCCAAACCTTGGCAGACTCTAGATTAGCTTGGGGTTTGGACAGTTCTGAAGCAGTTAGTAAGAACCCTTTGTCACCATATTGGCATATTCTGCAAGTCAGAGACCTTTTCATGCACATGCTATGGTAAGTTAATGCGTTTCATAAATCCAGTACACTGGTGTCTATTTTCAGGAGATATGTCAGTGGAGAGTAAGGTGGGCTACCTGGATGAGGTTGTTTTACCCAAGAACCTCTTGTCTGTTTATTGTCATCATAAGTGGTCACAAAAAGAAGAAAACTGAAAAAATAAAATCCCTTGTTCTTTTAACATAGCATTCCCTGACTGTCCTTTGCCTATGTTGTCAACAGTTATCAAATTCCTATTCAACTCTTACAGCCTGCAGCCTTAAGCCTAAAACCTAAAGTGAGCTCCATAATGTTTGGGACAAAGCCATTTTTTTCTTGAATTGGCTTTGCACTCTGTATTAAGGTACACACACAATTTTCCCAATCTTTAAAAACATAATCCTGTGGTGTTTATATGGTTTTCATAGATTAGAGGGGAAATACGATTTTTAGTGGTGCACTCTGCCTGTAGAGCCCTGTCACAGTCGCTCACAGTACATTACCCACAGTGCAACAGGGCCACGGGTACAGGCTTACTAACTTCTAAATACGCCTCCTTCAATTGTCCAGACAGGGGTGTCACAACTGCTCACATGCAATGTAGTGCAGATGCTGTTTTGTTCGCTCTCAATGTAACCTGCTCAATTCCAAAAAAGTGTGTGTTGCCTGGAAACAAGAACCTGTTCTCACTCTCCAGCGCTGAAAAGAATTTGCCTCCAAGTGAAAACATTAGGTTGCTTCTGACCCAGAGATAGGGGAGGTTTACTTGTGTGCCTGCCTCTTAGTCTGTAGATTTAGAAATGGCGATTAGAGCCTCTCTGGCTAACGCTTTCTCAGAGCAGGTGGGGTGTGCTCCAGGGTCAGGCACGGAACAAAGTTTCGAAAGGTGCCACAATAAAGGAGGCCGACGGAACACCTGCAGAGTGGATAATGAACACCTGAGCAGATTGGAGGCAACTCAATTAACGTCATCGACGCTGCCAGTCAGAGCAGAATGGCAGATATCAAGGTTCTTTTCCTCCTTTGTTCCCGAACAAAAGGGTCCCTAACGTATTCAATTCAGAGCAGGGCAGGCTTTGTGCAACCGAGTCCAAATAATGAATCATTGTTTAATTTAGATAGGGCTGGCCGTTTGTTCACTTGATATTGTCGTGAGCGTATACATGCGATTCATATCTCGACTGCATAGTTTAATTTCACTAGAAACGACTTATAGTTACGGATAAAACGCCCACCGCAGCCAGTGCATTTATCAAAGCACGCTACGTATTGTGAGGTAACAAAACTGGCAGATACAGTGGGTAAGAAAATATTGTGCTAATGCGCTGTTTTGTATTTGCAATGTTAGACAAGCATGACATGAATTTGACCTGATAAAGTAGCAGTGAGTAATGTTCTCAAATGGTTACACACCTTATTCTAGAGCACATTGGGTTTCTGGACTCTGTGATGCAATTTCCAGCAAGTATTTTTGTATAAATGTTGAGAATTTTTTTATTTTTTATTTTTGAAAGTTATAGAAATACCTTGCATTTACATTTTTGAAAAATTGTTTGTGGTTTTTATACCTCCAATAATAAAAATAAACTGTAAAAAGTGAAGTAAACTGTCAATGTGGAAACACAGACAAATCTGTCTATTGTCTCCCATTTCTGAGGGGTAATTCCCAATACATGTTTCAAAGACATCAGTATTGTGAACCTGGTGCTGTCCGGGAAGCCTGTGGACTTAGTTGAGGTTAGGCAGGCCTCAGTAGGTTTGATGCAGCTGATGTCAGAGAAAGCAACAAAAAAACACAAAGCAGTGTCCTGCTTCTCAGCCCAAGAACTGTAATATGGAAACAATTACTCCAGTATTACTAGCCAACACCTGCATAGTTTTCTTAGATGTGCCTGCACAGGGCAGAGGGCCTGTCCACCTTTGGGAAGTTGACAGTTGAGGGGAGAATAAGGAATTAAGCAGGCAACACCTCTTTTTTTCACTGCCGGAACTGATACAAGCTGAAGCTAAAGTTAGCTACAGGCACCCACAGAGGAACAGAAGACGTCATGCTCAGCAGGAGCTTGAATTGTTTTTACTCTTGAATGAAGCTGAGCCGAGTTCTCATTTGGCATCAAAAAACGGATAAAAGGCAACCGCTGGTTCTGGCTCCACTGCTGTGTGAGGGTATTAGGGAAGAAGACGTGTGAATAAGAAGAGAGAGAGCATTCCTTCACCGAGAGATGGTGAGAAGATGCAGAAGAGCTGAGGTGCAAGTCCGGTAAAGATGATGTCATTCCCTGGTGCCAGACCACTGGGGTGATGTTACACTGCCTCTTTTACAGAGCAAAAAAGGAGTAGTTTACGACAATGAAAGTGCCTCTGTGCCACTCTATCCTACCTATCACCCTTTTTCCCTCACGGTGTGTCAGCTTGCCCCCGGACAATCAATGGCACACGGTCAGGTGATGTTACCAAATGCTACCACAACACTGAGACAATCATCTCTCACGAAAGCCGGCGAAGATGAGCCTGCTCATGCACCCAGCCGTACAATGGAGAGAATGTTCTCCACACAATCGGAGGTATAGGAGTGGGCGTGGCTCCTTGGCCAAGTCAAAAGAAAGGAACAAAAGCCAGATGAAAACGAATCTCTCCTCCACAATACGAGAATGATGTTTGTAGCAGATACTGGTCTCACGGGAGACAAAAACCATCTTAAATGGTGAAAGCACAAAAGAACAGGAGGACAAAAGCTTTTTGTCACCCCATATAGTTTCTCAATTTTGATAAGGCAGATAATGGAAAGAGTAAAATGATAATGTTTGAACCCTTTAGCTTTGGCAATTACTGACTCAGTGGCAGAAACTTGTTTGCGACTGAAAGCTTGTTCTCTAGTTACTGCCATTCCTTGAGCTAACAACCCAAAATGTAGTTAGCTGATGTGTGTTCAGTTTATTAAGGTAATAACAGCATTTCATAGATGTACCATTCACTTGACAATTATCTTACATGCCATAAAATGTATTTACTGCTTTTATGGTCTATTTCCTCCAGAGAAAATATGGAGTCATTTGATATGTTAAAATTCTAGCTCTCATCCTGGTGGACTGGCAAATGCTTTCAAATTTTTGGTAGGTTATATGCAGGACAGCTTGGTAGCTATTTAGTAATAGTAGTAGTAGTAGTAGTGGTGGTAGTGGTAGTGGTAGCACTACTACTACTACTAGTAGTAGTAGAAGTATCTACACAATGTGGTCACAGAGGAGATGTTTTGTAACTTTTAGATAATTAAAATAATTTAAAGTCAAAGAATTAATAAAATTATTTTTAAAAAGCAGGTACAGCAATCAATTAATGTGTTACTGAAATAAGAGCAAGGCCCTCAACACTATTGCTTGTTTATTCTGCTTGTTTAGCATTTCATTGCCAGTGGCACTAGGCTCCAGTTAGCTATTAGTGCTAATCTTTCCCGTGACATTTGGCAGACAGTGCTGTACCCAGCTACATTGCTCCATGGCATAAATCAGTTGACCAAACAGCATCCAGTACCAGAATTATCTGATAAAATGAATAATTCTGGTCCTGGATGCTGATTGGCCAACCATCCTTCCTAGCAGTGCCAATATTTGTGTTATAGCATTGCTAAATTATATGTAAACATACATTTTATTGTTTTTATATCATTGTGCCTTCCACTAACATAAACATATTAGACATAGGAAACTTGTGAGCAATCAATCATAATAAAAAAATACTTTTTTAATCGCCTCATTAAACCACTGAGGCTCAATGTCCAGATCTTCCAAATGAGACAATATTTCAGCTATTGGTACACAGAGAAGGACATAGCAGTTAACTTCAAAACAACAAGGCAGGATGCAATGAATTTTTTTTTGCATGAATGCTAGCAATAAATGGAACTATAGAATAACTAAATAACTGTAGCTTTTGGAAGGAAACACTTTATAGTCTGCAAAAATATTTTTAAAATGGCTGTGTGCTTTTCTGAAGATATTTGTGGATGAATATATTTTCTCTGGCCTTATATCATGAGCTATGGGGTAGCCAGCACTGTGCTTCATGTCATGCTTAGCAATACCCCCAGCCACACCAATTTTCTAGATATGATATGAGTTCTCATTTCATATCGCTTTATTATTCTGTTTCAAACTGTTAATTAGCCTGCTAACTAGCTAATTAGCTAAGCATTTTATTTAGAAATCAGAATGTTTAATTGAACTGATAATGAGAACAGTATAATGTACATATGCAGTAGTGTACATTTTGTCCTATCAGCGAATAACCACATATTTTGTCTATGTCTATGTTCAGGAAGGAGTCTTGGCTGCTGCCACTGCAGTTTAATGTAACTTGGAGCAGATTGGATGCTTGTTAAAATGGAGATGTGGCATATAGAACTGGCATATTTGATACTTTAGAGCACACTGTGGTCATGAATGCCATGGATTGATGTGAAAACTCCTAGTGAACTCCTAGTGAAACTCCTGGATGTGACCGAGTGAGTGTAGTAGGCTAATGCTCTGTATTTGCATGCAATACTGAAAGCATTTACTGATTGAGAGAAAATTATGATTTGAATACTGCCCTGATGTGAACACAGGCATTTCCTGGACCTGTTGGTCAAACCAAAAGTAGGAGGGCGGAAAAAAACCAAATTGTTTAATGTTTTACGGTACAGTATGCATGGAGACATGGTGTATATACAGACTGTGGTCAGTCTGTGCCATGGAAACTGTGGGATCATTGTGCCTGGGACAAAGGTGGCATCATTTGGACAAAGTGCTTTTGTGCCCTGCCCATTCTGTCCTTGTTTGCAGGTGCCTTTTATAGAGCGCTCTTAATTCTTTCAGGAAGGACGATTTTCCCTCTTTTTAGAAAAGTATTAGCAGGATAGAAAAGCCCCTGATCCTGGCCATTGTTGTTCATTCTTGGAGAGACATTTCCCAGTAGTCATTGTTTAAATGGTTGTCAGGGGGAATAAAACGCAACTTCATGAACAATGCCCTAACTGGTTTATCTTCCTCTGTGGGGAGAGGCCTTTGCTGTGCTGGGATTTGCATTTGAGTAGAGCTCTTTATGTCAGGGTTAGCACTTCATAGCCCTCAAGAGCCCCCCAAATATTCTTAATAAGGTGTTTCCCCCAAGCGGAGGGAGCCTTGTTTCGTTCCAAAGTCATATTTTTCTCAGCTCTCATTTGTCAACAGTTTAGTCCATTGAAAAGAGTGGCCTTTTGTCTTTCCGTATTGTCCATATGGACAAAGACGGAAATGTTAATTAAAAGCACCTCGGGGAATGGGACCGGTTGGTCTTTGTGAGGACTTGACCTTTAAATCTGAGGCTGCCTCTGCTTTCAGAGAGTGGCCATTAGAGGATGTGAAGACAATAGAGGCAGAATATAAGGGTTCTAATGGGAAAGGTCTGTTAAAGGACCCTTGCCCAAGCCACTCAACTAATTCTGGGTTCCCTAAATGCCCGTTTCATTTTTATACCATTAGCAGAAAAGGCACTATATCAGAGGAAATACATCATCTTACGATGCATGCCATGACCAAAATACAAGCATTATCCTGTGTTTTTATTGTTGTTAACAGTGCTATCTATTTTTTCTTTTTCATGTATTATTTATTTGAGTTTTGTGCAAACTGAATTGTGATTGAACAGAGTAAAGGCTTACACCAGAACTGTATTGGGGATAGAGGTTATGTTTGAGGATATGATTATTTCAGCTAATAGAATTGGTGTTGTTCATTTTTGACTCTAACAAATAGCAATGCCTGGTGATGAACATATGCATTTTTTCTGTAATTAGAAAGCAATTAAAATCCTGCTGAGAAGCCTAAATATTAGCTGTCGATATTAGCCGTCTTCTGGAGTACGTCATTATGGGAGCCCCTGTGTCAGAAACATATTGTTGTGATATGAGCAGTACTTTAGCCAAGCGCTCTGAAACCACATAAATGCTTGATGACCATTGTTGGAGTACACTGGTGGGTGTAACTGAGAGTGAGGCCGTACAGTTTAAGTCATTGTGAGTCAGGGTTATTGTGCTGCTTTGTGGGAAATGAGAAGGGCTGACGTTATATTGGAGTGGATCAGGATAGGGATTCACAGCCCTTCTCTGGTGCCTTTTGCATGTGTGTGTGTGTACACGTGTGTGTGTGTGAGAGAGAGACAGTGAGAGGGAAAAATGTTCTTCCTTTGGGCAGCACGCATGCCAGAGGTGTCACACACACTCTAGGCCTGAAATGAAATGGAACTGTAGACGCCATAAATTCTTATTGGTCATTGTCATCTGACAGCTATTGTCAGCATGTTCAAGAATGGGACAAAAGCTAACAGGCCAAAGGAAAAATCGGTTCTGATCTCTTGCATCCACGTGATTGTTGTGAGTATTACGTAGTGCTTTACTCAGATGGGTTAGGCTGTCTTTATGTAGTTTACATAATGTCTTTCTGCATGTACAGCCATGTGTTTGGGAGCGTTTCGTGTGAGAGAGCGTGTGCGTGTGTTTCTGTCTTGCGATGTATTTTTGTAGGTATATGTGTATATGTGTGCATGCCATCACGAGTGTCTGTATGTGTGTGCATGTGTGTGTGAGGGCGTGTGTGTGTGTGTGTGTGTGTACTACCCGTGTGAGTAAGTAGAAGAGAATCAACTGATGCAGATGCTGATGGTGCGCTGGGCTCTGGCCCTTTGTAAAAGCTCTGCAGTGCCTGTGTGGTCTGTGTGCTCCCCCACAGCATTGTGCTGAGGTGAATACCTCTGATAGCCGAACAGCCAGACCTTTGGTATCCATAGATAGACCTGGGGAAAGTCTGCCACTACCATCTGCCCCAGCCTCTGTCCTCCCAGTGCTTCCCCAGGCAACAACAGTGACAGGAGGCAACCTGAAAAATGATTATCAAAACCACTGCTTTCAGAAACAGGATTGGACAGGATTGGAGGAAAAATATGAAAGTATTATTTCTCCTGTAAGTGTATTTATTCAGTTCCACTTTTAGTCTTGTAAGCCTGTGTGTATGTGTGTGTGTGAGTGTGTGTGTGTGCGCGCGCGTGCACATATGTGTGTGAGAGTCTGTGTGTATGAAAGGATGTGAATACATGTGAAATCCCTTGCAGCTGCTTGGTTGAGAGAAACTAGTGATTTATCAGGAAAAGAGTGAATTTCACAGGCTTTCTTTTTCTTCCAAACAGGGGGTGGAAACCAGTAGCTTGACTGAGCCCAAATAAGTGACTTTTCTTACCTTTTCACGCTGCACAAAGGCTTAATCCTGGCACTACTTGAGCCACCAATGTAGACAGTGACTGAGACCACCGCGGTATGTGTCAGGCCCTCCTCACCGCACACAAAACACATTGACTGCTGCTTTATGGAGTGACAATGCCGCAGAAAGGGAAAATGTGAAGGAGGTGTCCACAGTCACTTCTCTCAAAGAATGGCCTCCTCATCGGGGGCATTTGGAAGCTAAATAAAGCCCCAAAAGAGGCCACGGTGGATCGGGTCACCCTCATTGTCACAGGCTCAAGTGGAACGGCCTTCCGTTGTTTCAGCAATGCTGACCCCCGAGTTTTATTGTGCCACCTCGCGAGGGAAAGTGTGTGGAGAAAGAATTCCACCGATTTCAGGGTTTTTTCTCACACCGCGTTTTATTTTTTTCCCCTCCTTCTTTTTTCCTCTCCCCCCATCTTATTTTTTTTGAAGCTTTTTTTCCCATCGGCACTTCTTCCTCGGAATCATTGTGTTCCGTCACCAAATAAACGGAAGATAAAGGAGAGGCAGAAAAGGGCAGGCAAGAAGTCCGGCGGTACAGCGCGTCCTTGGGGAGCTTTAATTGTGGGGAGATGTTTACGCTGGGCCCTGGAACAACAGTCGCTATCAGCGGCGAGCGCAAATATGGCAATTTTCTTCAATCTTCCAATTTTGTTTTTGTACATCAAAGTCCTGATAGTATCGACTACAAAACAAAGCAATTAGGGTCAGTGGAGATGTGAATGGTCGTCGGGCACAGCAGTGCGCTCTGTCTGCATGAATGGCTCAATCGCATGCCTACAGTAGCTCTCCTTTCTAGCTCAAGAGCAATTAGCGGTAATGCTTTATTTAAACAGTTTATATACAAAAGCTTTTATCCACTTTTATGTGCACCGGGCTGTGGAGTCGGGAGTTGTCCGTTCCTGCGTGTGTGGGAGTGGGGGTGGGGGCCGGGCGGAGGGGGGGCGAACGGGACTGTGAACATCGCAGGGGTGTGAGTTCGCTCTTTCGCGGCTATCGGACGCATCTGCATGCGGTTTGGGCGTGGACTGAGGCACCCTCAGATCTGGATGGGATAACCGGTGGACCGGGCCTGCTGATGGCATCAGAGGGGGACATGGCGACAGGCTGGAGGGAGTGTCAGGGGCGGGGCGGGGCCCTAATGAACCCCGCTGGGACCCTTCCCCTCAGATAACCCGCACTGTCAGGAACACGGAGCCTTTGAGCCCAGAGGAGGGTGACCACCTTCCTCACAGCCTCAGGAGGTCACTGAGCTGTTGTATCAAACAATACAATATATGAAACAAATGACATGTGTTTTTTTCTGACCCTAAATTGTTTGCTGGAAAAACTGTTGATAAGTAATACCCCCACTCCACCTCAAACCCTTTCAAAAAGAGTTAAAAAGAGTGGGTCAGTTTAAGAAACCAGAGAAATCGTTTTTGGCCAATTACTTTGACTGCTGGGTTTAACTCCGACCCACAGTGGTGTTATATCTCCTTTAATAGCCTATATGTTTGCTCATATTTATATGAACGTCTGTAATAGGTGATGCAGGAATTCAGTGAGATATCGCTGCCTTCTCCTCAGACATTGCACAGTCTGGGAGTTCTCCGGCATGTCCTGCAGATTGAAATTTGTGTACTGTGAAAGTCTGAGGATCAGTTGTGCTCTGCAGTTCCCACTTGCCGGTTGACGGTGTTGCGCAGCGCAGTGGCGATCGCAAAGGTGGTAATACCCCCTTATCTGCACTGTAAACAGAATTGAGCCACTTTTCATTAGAAGCCAATATTGAAAGTGATCGTGCTTAAACATGCGGTTAAGCGCTCGATAACATCAGCAATTAAGGCGCTAAATTAAATTTTCCTCGCCAAGGGCAAGCCTGAGACCATTGAAAGTTTACCTGAGATTCAAATCACTCCCTCAAGATTGTCAGGTGGTCTTTAATTTCAGGGTTTGGGGCTCCTCTTTTATCTGCCGTGCAGCGATTGTGCGCCGTGCGACGGAGTTCATTTTGAAGGCAGAAGGCAGGCGTGATGCGGTGAAAAAGAACTCATTCAGCTAGCATGTATTTGAAGATATTCATCTTTAATTACTATAAAAAGTTGAGTGTTAAGTGGAAGAAAAAAAAGTTTCTCCACAAAGAATACGTCTTGTCAATGAGCATGCAATAAATTACGTGATACAACTTGAACAAACTTGTAGAAGGTCGAAGAACAAAGACTAATGCACAAAAGTATCACCAGAAAAGTAATGTTTCTGGGGCTATATACTACAGATGCAAGTAGTCAGGCACCACCATGATCAAGCGTCAATTTTTTCCATGCTATGTAAAGTGTGTACCATATTTATTTAATAGTTGCAGTTGTATCTGAATGTTTTAATCTCAATGTGAAATGACTTTTGAACTATGTAGCTGCTATGGATTCAAAGCCTGTCGTGAGCTATGTGGCTGAAGAGGTCTCCCACCGATTAGGTCAACTTATCATGTGAGATCATGCTCTATAAGTGGTAGGCAGTTCATGTTGAACTTCTGAATTATCATCTATGATATTTTATTTGCAAGTAAGAATGAGAAGCAAAAGAGTATATTCACTGTCAGAGTGAGAACACAGGGAGGGGGGTCAGTGCTGCAGTCGTCAGTGGGGTTTGGGGTCTGGGTTCAGCGCAGGTAATGTGGTGGTTTCAGGTGGCCATTTGCAAGCAGGGAGTCATTCCGTTATTGAGGGCGGCTCGCGGTTTGGGAGGCCAGAGCGATGATGCCCACAGGGTAAGGGTGTCTGTAGGGAGTGTCTGTTTAAGCTGAAGTGTCTGTGGGCACGGTTGAAACTGGAGCGGGTGTAGGAAAGGCCTGCTGGGTGTTTCAGGGAAAACCCACAAAGGAGAGAGAGAGAGAGAGAGAGAAAGAGCTAAGCGCCCTCTCGCCACAGCATGACGCAGGCATCCTCTCTCTCCTCTCACACCGCTGACCACATGACCACGCGACCACACTCTGCCTCGCGCGGTTCTGCCGCCAGGTGTGTAATCCCCTGAGGAGCCGGGCGGTAAAACCACGCGTGAGCAGTGGGGTGCGGGGCTCCGAAGTCACGCTGATGCTGCCGAGCTGACCAGCGCTATCTCACGGACAGGTGTTCCTGCAGATTGGGCTGTGGGGAGGGGGAGTTTGGGGGTGGCAAATGAAATCGCTATGGCAACCTCTGGTAAGCCCCCCCCCCCCCAAAAAAAAAGAACACATTCCCATCATTCCTCAGCTCCTCGCCATTTTCTTGTTCCTCACGACAACTTCCTGAAAGCCCCCCACCCTCCAAAAAAAGAAAAGAAAAGAGTCAACTGTGACTTTTGTCAACATGCATCCGATCAGACAGGAAGTAGATGGAAGTGGATTATAAAGAGGAGGCCTGCTTCGTTTGCATAAAGGGCAAGTTATGAATTGACCCATGCACATGCATGCACAAACACACCTCATAGTCATTATAAATGCATATTATTAAAAGGAAAAGAGCTCAGTAATGGAAAAGAAAATGCCAAGGGCCATGGCAGTTCCAAGTGCAGCTCACTTCCAATGGACTATAACTCCCATGAGCCACTACAGGCACAAAGGCACAAAACAAGGTTAATGACAATGTGACCTTTTCTATTATTCATATGTTCTTATTCAGACTTAGTATCCCTTGTCACACTATTACACAAGTGAGGTCACATCTGGATTTCTTCTGTGGAATTGACAGGTCTGATTGTGTAATTTGTATGTGTTTGCAATAAAGAGAATTTAGTTTATTCCCATGAAAACCTAAAGAGACACAATATTTTTGTTGCAGTAAGAAATGTTCAAGTAAACATATGTTCCAAGTACTTTTCTTTCCATTTTGATACTGCTGAAACTGAAACTATTGTGAGTTGCTTGTGGGTGTGTGTGTGCATGTATGTGTGTATGTGTGCTTGTGTACGTGCATGTGCGTATGTGTGTGTTTCAGAGCCATTGTACTCTGTTTATATGTCCATAATAGGTATCTGAGTTTGTATGTACATACTATTGTTGTTTCGCTACAGCCCATAGCGTTGCCTTCTTCTACCTGTCCTCCTCTCTCTGCAAAAGAGCAGTGATATCAGCTCATATTTCACACACAGACACACAGACACATACATACACACACACACAAACACACTCACACACACGCTACAGAAGTGAGGTCAGGCCCTTTGTATGTCTTACCTCAACCTGAAGTCACCCAAACCTGTATTACACTGTGGAGTTATTTCAGGGAGACTCTTATGGAATGGCCTTAATCTATCATGGTTCAACTGGAGCAAATCAGGGGATACCTCAAGGGTTTAGCAGGGGTGTCATTTCAACCCACAGACCAGAGGTCACAGAGTTCACAGTGAGGTTTGGGGGATTCATTCAGTGAAGTTGAAACTGTTAGTGTGTTTTAGTGTGTTCAGATTTGTTACTGACACAGAAAGTATGGTATAAACACGCTGTAGCACACCGTGAAATGTTTGTAAAGAGTAGTAGAAGCTTCTAGAAGGCTGTAGGATTGAGGCCTGTTGTTGCATCTTGATCTCCACGGCTGCATGTCAAAAGTAAACCGAGAGAAAGATAAGTGTGCTATGTCTCACTCTTGCCTAAGCAGTCTGATAAGTTAATGTAATGTTAAATATGCTTCTTTAATGATGATCAGAGGGAGGTACTGGTATTTTGCTTTGTTTGAGGAAGTGTGTGAAAACGAGGGAAACGTGAAACTAAATAAAAAATAAAATAAAAAATTAATTATGCAACAAATAATTTTTCAGCAGTTCATATTCAATAATCACCCGATTGAAGGTATTAAAATTAGCAGCAGGTACATGTACAGCACCTTCTATATCCTGATAGAGTTTATGACATCACTCTATGCACTGCTTCTATATGAACTGGTACAATTGGACATAGCGTTTCTCGCACATTTTCATATGAAATTTAAACTTTTTTTTTTTGCACTGGTCTTTAGCTAGACTGGGACAGCGTCAGAAGAAGTTGGGAAAATACTACTGATCCATGAAGAATGGGATTGATCACACCCATGGAGACCAATTGAAAAGAGCTGAACGATAGCATCTGGCTCTGCAATTTAAACTGGAGTGCTATTCTGTAGTTTTAATGTCATCCTCTGAGGCTGTTTCCTTAACAACCGATGTGCAGATGTAAGCCTATAGAGTCTCTTAAGAGAGAAACTGAATCAGGGTAAGATTTCACGACTTTTATCAGGAACACTGAATATCATGTGTTGTGTTTTAAGGTTGCCATTGTGGGAATGATCAGAGCTAGTTAAAAGCTCCCTCTATCTTTGTCTACTGCCACCTGGCAAAATCTTCTGTGGCGGCATGCTGACTGTTGATATCAGGCTTCACGACCTGCGACAGATGATGTCTATCGCGCCTCATGTGTTTCCTCTGGTCTTTCATTATGCCGCCCTGTTACTCGTACCCCCCTTTCTCAACTGCGCTTCACTGGAGCAAGCTTTCTGTGCTACCAAATATGTTATCAATCTCATAAGGCCCTACAGAAGACGACTCAGTAGCGCTATTCTTGTGGAGGGAGGGAGTGTACTGAAAACAATCATTGTGACATAGTTTTAGGAAATAAAATTATTACTTGTTAAAAAACACTTTTTCTCTGAAAAATTTAGATTGAAAAAATTTTGTTTTCACACAAAATATGGCTCATCCAATGTGTTCTTTATTTAACTTAGCCTTGTTTGCTTGTATTTATCCGGGGTTCCAATACCTCTGGAGGCAACTGTACAACAGACTCATCCATAAACTATTACTACAGCAACCTTTCCTAATTGCAATATAGTGCCAAGTTATACAAAGCATATTTTGCATAAAGTTGCAAAAACATTCATTGTACTATAAAGTATAGAAAAAGCTCCAAGTTATAAAATTAAATTTGGTTTAAGTACCTGAACCCATCATGGTTAGGACAGTAGAGAAGGCAGGTACAAGGTGAAGGATACAGCTTGGATCTAGTAACCAAGGTCTAGTCTGAACAGGTGTGTCCTTAAGCCAATCATATCTCATGTAGCAATATCTTTATCAGTTAACTTTGTACTGTGCACCAGTTAATCACGGATAATAATCGGTTAACTTCCTTGGTATTTCCGTTTTCTCAGAAAAGCGAGCAGGCAAAGTTGACTGTAGCCATGATTTCAAAATGGAATTGATATGTATTAAAAGGGAAAGAAAGGCACAGTCAGCCTGTGTCTTCTCAGAAAGACTGCTGAGTGAATACCGCACCGTGGAAGTATGTTCCAGCATGATCTCAGGCGAAGTGTTTTACTGCCTGTTTGTGCTCAGTGAGCAGCTCTGTCCCTAGGCACCGCATTACATCTGTCAGGTAAATTTCCAGGCCTAATAGAAAAACGTTACACCCATGTCAGATGACCTGTTTTCCAAGCGTGTTTGTGTGAAAGTGAAAACGGATGCGGGAGAAGTTGGGTCGTCACTGAGGGATTTTTGGAAAGTGAGACAAATGGATGCCTGAGGACAGCAGAAGTTCGTTTCAGCTTGCTGAAACTTTGATACCGCATTAAGAAAATGCCACCCCGGGGTAGTGTCAGGAACATTTCGGAGAGGAGACTCCCACAACCGCTCTGGGAAGAGCAGAGCTCTCGTGAAATGACAGAGGATTAGCCCTCTACCCCCAAACATCTGAAAAGCTGCTTAGGAAGGGTTTTCTCCATCATAATCATCATCATCTTTCCCTTTTCTTTTTTTGTGACCCAAATTGTTAAGTATCACAGAGTGGAGTGGAGATTTTTTTTTTTTTTTTTTTAAAGTTCATTAAGGGTTTTGTCCAGGCCCAGGTGGGTTTCCGGTGTCAGTGCTTTTCCAGATAGGGTTTCGGGCCTAAATAAAGCTGGTCTTGTCTCCCGCTGCCTGAACAATCTGGACTAGACGTTGGCCCGTTGTATACTGTGCTCAGTGCCAGAGGCCGATCCATTTCTCTCACACCGTCAGCAATGCTGAATGCAGGGTGGCGTTATTTATACCATAGCAACAGTTTCAACATCATACGCGGTAGTGCCGCACAGGGATGTTGAACATCGATTAGTACATTCATTACTGTTCTGTGTACATACATATTTTATTGTGGGTTATACAATCAATAAATGAAAAATAGCATACAAATGTAATTTTATAAGCTGTTTTGTGTTTAAAATAATTTCTGTTTTCCCCCATGTTCAGATATTGGCTGAAGTACAGGAAGAACAGTATCATTAGTAGTTAAGACAACATTAATGGCACATTTCCTCCAGCTCTCTTGCCCAGATTTATCAGACAATTTCTCCCTACAAAAGACTGATTTTTATTTTATTAAGATTCCATAAACCTTTCAATTGCGAAATACATTTACATCAGCTTTCTGTTGCCTTGATGTATAATCCAAAAATCCTGATACGTGGTATTCTTTACATTTATAGCTGTGAATACATTTATTATTCTTTCCTTCAGATTTTATTATGATAAACTTTTATTATATCATGGTATTAAAACTGAATCCATTTCATGTCCTTTTGAAAATGGAGAAATTACTTCATGGTATGAAATTGAATTCCTTGGAAAATAGTAGGCTTAGAACTGTTGGACCGCATAATGTCTTTTGAAATCCAGGCTCGAAAGTCTTGTTTCAAACTTTATATTGAATCTTCAATTAAAGCAAGTTACAAAAATATTTCAGATTCTTGATAAAAAGAAAGGTGGAATTATGTCGCCGAAAAATTATAGAGGCTGCAGAATTAAAAGAGATGAAATCTGAGCGCTAAACCGGCTTTGTGGAATTTTATGTGATGCATGAAAAAGTTGAACCATTGTTGTAGATTGCCTGCATAATGCAGATGTCCCCTTTGGGGACGCTGCTGTGTGGAGAAGCCTAGGCTGCTCAAAGTAGCTCGTACTGTGTCACAAAACAAAGTCTTGCCAACACTAAACTCAGACACATTTATTTAAAACCTAATTTCTTATGTTTTCACATTTCAAATTATTAATGATAAGGGCTTCAAAGAAAACTAAAATGGTGAGAGAAGTATTTGATGTGTTTGAGTATTAAAGAATCCTAAAAAAAAACAGTAAAAAAAAAAAAAAACGCTCAAATTTTGGAAAATTCATTTGGCAGGCCCAGGTAATGGCTTTATGCATAATGCAGTTTCATTTTCTTGCCGTATTCTGGGATTCTTTGTCCAATATGATGTTCAAAATAAGATGATTTATGTTACTTCCTAGCTAACACCCACAGCGAAACAGAAAGTATAGTCAGAAGGTATCCAAAAATCATTTTTGCATTGTTCTGCTGGTTGTCATCAGTGTAATTAAGGTCTGGTGGAGGTCCTGTTCCAACCAAACTGATGTCAGGACTTTTGCCAATGCCTATCTCCTGCCACCACAACATCTTTTATCTGGTTCAACATCAGGTGTAGTGTTGTAAATAATTTTCAAGCACTCTGTATGCTGGTGTGATGTAGGTTTATATAGATTATGGTTTTACTTTTTTATGGTTGTTTGAAAGACCACTTTGAAATACTACTTTCTATGCTGAGATTAAGATTTTTAAATATTAAAACAGAATATGTTTCAACTGTTTCTGATTGGCCACTGCTGTTCTTTATCTTAATGCATTCCAGAGTACCTTGTGACATTATTGGTGGTGTAAATGTACAGTACATAAAGAAAGCTTGTGAAACAACAACATTTTTTACATCGGTGCATATTTGAGATGACACACAAACAATCCAGAAGCAGTGTGTGGTATGATCACCTGAACAACAGCACATTGTTTTTGAATAATTGGAATAATCACCTTAAGTCACCAGATAGCCTCTCTTTTCTCCAAACATTTTGTATTGCCTCCAGTTCCAAACCTAATCTTGCTGTTGCCAACCAAACAGTCTTATCTTGATTTGTTGACAGGTTTACTGTCTTAAATGAGCTTGATTTATCACATCTCCCTGCCTGCATTGTGGATCTTGACAGTCCTTGGCCTTTCTTTTATCTATACTATTGCAAACAGCCAATACACAGTTGTTAATGTTTTTTAAAACAGCAATTATATCCATTAAATGGTCATAAAATGGTCCATTTGTTGAAAAGGCAAGCTCAGAATGGTTTACTTTTGATGTAACACTGATAAAGCACAAAGCAAACAGTGCAATGAAAGGCATGTAAACTATTTTGCCATTGTTCAGTTGATCACATACTGTTTCATTTGAAGCAGTAAAATAGGGAGTGGGGGCTATCTCCTGCAAGTTTCTTGAGTCCAGTCATGTAATGGAAATTATCTATCTTTGTGGTAAAACCTTTGACTGACTGAAGCTTCAGGTGTTTTGTCAATCTGTTTTTGTCAATTTGTCATCATAAGCTCCCGTTGGTTGAGTTCACTGTAATCATGAAGACAAGTTAGAACAAGGACTTTGAATGTGAAGTACACGTTCAAAGAGCTGGTTTGGGTGTGTCATAAAAAAATACTATTTACTTTTTACTTTTGTGGGTCTTTTCACGGACCTTGGTCAAACTGAGTATATCATCATGAATGAGCAATTCTAGAACCCAAAGCTGCATACAGGCAACAACAACTCTGCACTTGTAACTGGGTGAAAGAATAACTAACTCATTTATTGACTAAGAAATGTAACCATTTGACTATACTTTCAAAGAAACATATGTATGTCAGTATACCTCTAACATGTATGCCATGTTGCACTATATGAAAAACATCAAGGATTTTAAAAGTGCAGAAGCAGAAAATGATTTCTGGCAGTACTATGTACATTTAGCAAATTACACAATAAATATTTGATCATTAGAGATTTATTTGAAAATTATTTTTTAACTATTAAAAGGTGTTTTATGTATGTTTAACAATGCACATTAATAACATTTCTGTAAAAGTGCCTGTGCTACCCTGGAAGGATAATTTTCATCTTTAGTCGCTGGGCTACATGGCGTCGGCTGTGGGAGGAAACGAGAGTACCCAGCAGAAACCCACACGAACACAGGGAGAATATGGGCCAGCTGGTACTCAAACACAGTATCGCCTTCTTGCAAGGCAGCAGTGCCACTGCACCACTATGTTGTATTTTTTAGGCCCATACACTGTACTGCCATCATGGAGAGGAAGTTGGGCCTTTTTAATTAGCATGTAAAAGAAGTCTTTTGGAATGTTCTTTGTGAAATGCTTGATCCCCTTAGTTGTTTGTCTGGGGGGAAGGGGGGGGGGGGGGTGTTGGAAGGGTATCCTTCTGTCCCGTGACATAAAGCTACCATTCAGTTCCTTTGCTCACCACAAGTCATGGGGGATATCCCATTAGAGCTGTGGGACCCATCAAAGCACCAGGATTAATTGAAAGTAGGGTGGGGGTCGGTTAGATAACAACAGTCTGGGGGATCTTCTTGGTCTCTGAATGGGATTGGTAGCCCAGGTTGTGGCCTTTTATTGGCAGATATTGCAAGTGGAGGTTTTGGGGTTATTATTGCCAAAAGTACAGTACTGAGGAACACAAAACCCTAACACCTTGACATTATGTTTTGGTCACAGGGGTATTGTACCAACTTTATTTGTTAAGAAACATTTGTGTATAAAAATATGAAAATAAAATGGACGTGGACAAAGTTTTTGCATGAGTCTGGTTACATGGGAGAATGCTAGGTGGAAGTAATTTTGGGGTGGGTTTCTGACTTTCACCTGTAGCTGATGGAAACAATGGAGATGCTATCAGTTGAATGATAACTGAGCTGGATAAATCTGGATCTACCTGGCTTGTTAGTGAGTAGAATGATAACAGCTGGATGAGTCAATTTTCTCAGGCTGACCTTAAGAAATTGTCAAAACCTGATCATTGCTAATACCACTTATAATGTCAGCCCTGTGTAAGGCACTGTTTTTTTTGTCTATAGTATTTATTATTATACAGTACATCTGTACACTGCACTGTAATGGACATGTTTTTATACATGACCCAAAGAGAATAAATATTTTTGAACATTGACATAAAATCATAGACTGATTTGTTATGAGTACCATTATCTGGTTCCATATAACTGCTAATTAACCCATTCATGGAGGTTGTCTAATTCCTAGTCAAGGAAACGATTAATCAGTAGTTACACTTCACTCTGTTTAAGAATTAATGCCAACACTTACATGTAGAAGAGTGTACCTGCCTATAAGGGGAAATGTCATAATAATGCCAAATCTGATTTTTAGACTTCATCTATGAACACTTAATAGGTAACCTAATATTTAATGTTCAGGTTTTATGCTGACCGCAAAATTAAATTAGCGGAGAAGATAAAGTACATTTCTTCTCCGCTGATGAGACTTTAGGGGTGTTTTTTTTTTATCATGAAGTACATCAAATTACACATCAGTGGAGGCACAGTATGTTCTTGCTTCAGCCTGCTTGTAAGGCTAATCTTTCCTGCTAGCTGCAAGTTGCCCTGATATTCAGATCACTTTCCCTGGGGAACTGGGTCCAGGGCCTCCCCGGTGCTCAGAGCTGCATCGCTGCAGCCTTAACTCTGACGAGAGAAGCGATACGCGCCGAGACGACGCCTTCTTATCCGGACCTTTCGGATGGTGCGATTGTCCGCCGCCGGCGTGACTCTGAAACGCAAAAACAGGCGCATTTATTCCCTCCCGTTGCAGCGCGCGGATCATGGCGCGGCCCATCTGAGACAGTCAGTTTACACTTTCGCTGCGTGTCTCAGCAGGGCGTGTCCCGACCGCAGGAGCAGGGTCGGGTGTGTTTTTCCCCCGTGAGTCACTGTCAAATGGATGGTTACGGAGGTGGAGGGAGCTGGCTGCTCGGAGCGTTCTGCTGATGGTCCTGGCCTCTCCTTCACCCCCCCCCCCCCCAAACCCCCCACCCAGACGGACCAAATGCCTGTTATGAGAGCGAAAGTACAGAGCGCTCCACTGCTATTTCTCCCGGCTGGTTCTGATTGCAGGTTGCGGACGGGGTGGGGGCTGGTGGTGGGGTGGGGTGGGGTGGGGCAGGTCGAGTGAGGACTCAGAACCCAGCGCTCATGTGACCGCTCTTCCTCGGGGCTCTGCCGAAGTCGCCCTCATTCTGCACCGCTCACTGCTCCTGGTGCATGTTGGAGTGAATGTGTTACCCTGGGAAAACCTTCAGATTTACCTGGGAAAAGCATGGAGATGAGACTCTGATTTTTCATGGCTTACTAGGTGATTAAAACTCAGGGCAAAGAGTTTAGTTGGACCGTTATGCATCATCTCTGTAACCAGTCATAGACTTAGCCATGGACATGTACAGGGGTATTTTTCATAACTGTTCCATCATTTGTTAAGGGTAAATAAAATAACTTTGTCTCCAAATTGGAAGTGCATGTGAAATCATACAAAAAGTATTTTATTTAACAGTCATGTGTTTCAGCTGTAACTATTTTAAGACACACTGCAAATGTTGTGGAAACATTTATCCCTCTTCATCTTTTTTATCATCACTGAAAATATTCCCATTAGTTCTAGACAGTCCGGAATGTGAACACAATGAATGTTTATCGTTCCATTTAATTACAAATATCATAGTGACAGAGTGGTCCGGTCCAATCACATTCATATGGCCAGTATTTTGAATGTATACGTACATTTCACATTTTATTCTGGCACTTTGTGCTGAGTGGATATTACAAAGAAGCATTTGCTCCTAAACCAATTGAACAGCTGGATTTATTACTGTACTATATCCTCAGTGGTGACAGCAGAGCCCCACACCACGGTCTAATTCTTGATTTGCATTTGGTCGGTACTGGCTGATGAATTGACACTCTGATGGAGCAATCCATCTGATCTAACTCCGGAATGTAATTTCAACATAAATCTAGAGAGGTAGCCTCCTTTGTTGCCCATCACATACAGAAGAATATTCGACTGAGTTTATCTGGATTTGGGATGGAGTTTCTACAGGGATTACTGTAATAGGGCCAATCTTAAGCTTCCTTTAAAATGTATTTGTGATGCATTTTTCCTTGTAGCTACTTTCCTGATAAACATTCAGTATTCACTGTTCAATCCTGGGTTTATGTGCATCAGTCCCTGGTACCGTATGATGACTTCAAACATTTCTTTGTGAAATAAGAAAGGGGAATCATTTCATTTCCTCTCCCTTTGACAAAATTATCAGAAAAAAAGATCTCGTCTGTCTCAGACAGAAATTGGTAAAATACTGATTTCGAAGCCTCAACATACTGTCCTTTTATTTAGCGTAGCCTTGGCCAGCACAGTAGTGGCTTGGTAGTCATTGTTCGGACGCTTGTGTCTCCCTTTCGTCATTGTAGGCCGCTGTTCCCAGATCAGATTACCCTCGTTCTATATTGAATACCGAGACGTTTCAGAAACGAAGAGTGAAGTTTCTATAGTTGCCAATCAGGGTTTATACATGAAATCTTCTGATGCCAGCTTCTCATTCCTTTTCTGGGTTCTGACTGGAGAAAGCCTTCTTTAGAACTATATCTGATCTTGAGACTAATATTTATTTCTTTTTGCCTCTTTTCTGCAGAAAAATTGTAGTTTTTTCTTTTTTATGTCCAAGTCAGAATAAAGCACATTTTTATTGTTAGTTTTTTTTGTCGTTGAAATAGTTCAGTTTCTTATGAAACATTTAAAAACGATGGAGGTTGTCTATTAAAACTAAATAAATATTTTGGACTGAAACACAAAATCATCTGTGCATGGGTAACTTGGGGTTATCTACCCTGGTCCTGGAGAGCCGTATGGTCTGTTGGATTTTGTTATTGCTTAGTACATACAGTTAAGTTCAGATCAGTTACAGTTAACTCACCTCACTTGATTTCTTGGGTCTGAATTGGTTGCTGATTTTAAGGAGAAAACAAAATATAGGAGATCCTGCAGCCCTCCCAGACTAGGATTTGAGACCCTTATCATGCTTGATCATGGACTTTTTTGACTAATTAACATGACAACTTGCATTCAGTATTATGAATTTTTTAAAATAAAGTTATGTGCCTTATTTATTCAGTAAAAACAAATTTACAAAGTATCAGGAACATCAACTGATTGTTTTTCAGTCAATTATAGTACAAATTGAACCTAGCATTCTGTTTAACAAAGGTAGATTTTGTAGTTCATAGATAAATGTATTTTTCATTATTGTTTGTGAGTCACTCTCTTAGCTGTTAGAGGTGGAAACCAGAGAGAAAGGGAAAAAAGAAACAAGTTCAGCTCTGCTTCCATATCATATTTAAATTGGTGATCACATCAATCTTCTGTTTTGTTCCACCCACTCAGAGCACAGCTTGCTTTGAATTATGCACTACCAAGTTCTTTTTAATTTGTTATCATCACAAAGGGAGGTCAATTAAGTGGTTTCTGTCATTGTTTAATCAAAATGTGCTGCAGCTGGCTTAGCAGTCCAGTTTTTGTATGAGACAACATGTAAGGCAGACACAGACAAAACCTCAGAGCATCTTACCCTGCCCGTCAAACTAATGATCACTTACTGCAAAGTGCTGAATAGCAGCTAAGGCTAGCGAACACAACAAACAAATTTACTGGTTGCTGTATGTCTTATGAAATGTAGTAAGAGGCTACTTTTGGAGGCAAGACATCCCATAATCATAGCTTTGGTCTGATAACTTGTAAGTGTTCACGGTGAAAAGCCCTTTGCCCGTAGTTATGATGGTACCATCCTACGCCTCACCTCTAAGAAGAAATTGTGCTTATTTTTATGGTCTCTATTCTCAACTGACAAAACGTGTGTGCGTGTGTGCGCGTGCGTGTGCTTGTGTTTGTGTGTGTGTGTGTGTGCGTGTGCGTGCTTGTGCGTGTGTGTGTGCTTCTGGGTGTGTGTATATACACCTTCAGTTTTTTTTTCTCACACTCAAACATATTATGCAGGAAACATGGCCTCCATCAATCTTTGCACATGACAATTTTTAATAGCCTACTTCATACATTGATGGGACATAGAGAAAAATTAAAATTAAATAGACAATAATTTGCCATGATGTGTACATTTGTTTCATAATAGTGCCACGTGTTAATTTGTCTGTTCTTATTTGGAGGTTCTTGGTTTTAATGCAAATAAAATAAATACAGTATAACATTTAATAAAATGTATATGTTATCCCTTCATTAAAGCCAAGGACAAATTCTACGCATTATCCTCCAGGACCAGTGTTTGTAGACTGAGTTTTCATGTTTCACCCTGATTATTCAGTGCTATACTTAGCACTTAATTGGGGAGTAAAGAGGGAGGGGATTGGCGTCCAGAAATGGGGCCATGCAGTCCTTTAAGTCTGAGTGATTTACACAATTCATTAAAGATAGTAATTCCTCAGTTAGCATCATATTAAATGGTTACTTACTCTCAAGTAGCCCCCGGGGAGTTGGATTGTTGGGTTAGGAACAGATTAAAGTTTGCAATGAAAGAGAAATTGATTTCAGAGGTAATCAATAGCATAATGGTGCGTCGCGAGGAGCCCGGCTGCCTCAAATGAAATTACCATATTTTTAATCTTAATTTTCCACTCTGTTTATCTGACAGTGTGGATGTGCAATCCAAACAGATAATGAGAGAGTGCGATATTGACACTGTCGCTCTCTGGAGTGCTTGTTTCAGTGATTAAACGCCGTGATCTGTGATTACTTTGTGTCGGGTGTCAGGGCTGTCGGCCAGAACGCGGGGAGGGAGCGGCGCGGAGCAGATGTAGCATCGCGTGTCTCCATGGCACCAATACACCTGACGTAGCATTTTATGGTATTCAAAACGCGTCCGCGATCGGCGCCGCGTGCCACCGGCGGGCTGGGAACGCTCCGGGCGAAAGCTCATCAGGGTTTGCAGGTGCGCTCGCTCCAAACGCGTGCGGCAGGTGACAAAACAAACTTCTCGCAAAAAGTATGGTTGACTCGACAGCACGCCCTCTGCTTTCTGGAATACTCTGACTTTTTTTGAAACACAAATTAGATGTTTTTTTTCAAATGGCAGTGCTACCAATGTTGTGCTGGCTGCACATTGAGCGTGCAATGAACAGAATGATTGATGAATCAAGGCCGCGGAAAGCACACAGCAGCAAGCCCTGTTGCACACGTGGTGGACTGTTGCTGTAAATTATAAAGTGCAATATGTGTAATAATCAATACACAGATCATGAACATATGCAGGGCTGTACAGAGACATTTTGAGGGACCGGTGTGCGAAAAGGGCACACCAACCTATAAAATCTGACACCAAAGTTATTCGACAGAATATGTTTTATCAAAATAAATGAAAGAAGATGAATGATAGCACCAATAACAATAGCAATATAAATTTTAACAAAATAAAATCAAATGGGCACATTGGGCAAAAGGGGCTGGTGTTCACTAATCCCGCCCCCCCCCCCCCCCCCCAATTTAAAAAAATGTATTTTTATGTGCATTACTTGCTGAGAATAAGAGTTGTGAAATGTCTGCAATCACTGCACAGGTGTTTTGATTCGAAGAGACAATGGTATCTGAGAGGGCTAGGGCAGTTTGCGAATGGCGAGGCACAAAGACCTGAATAGCAGTGAGTGGTGGCGTGTCGGACGTGCTGAAAGGTCCTGGAGCAAAGGCTCGGCACTCTGGGAGTTACTCATACCTGACTGCCCCGCACGCGGAGAGCTCCTTGAATAAGAGGTGAAAGAGCTGTTTTCAGTGAGCTGTGGTAGCATTAGGACAAAACCAACATGTCATCCTTTTTTGTGCTCTGGTGTCATACAGACCATATCAGCAGATTTGAGTAGCTTTCCTCCGTGACAGTAGTTTTCAACACTTCCCCTCTTTAGCCACTGCTAACTCAAGCACCATGAGTTCGCAAGGCCTGCGATGACTGCAAAAAACCTGCCCAGGAAAACAAACTCTCATGTGGGTAACTCCACATGTACATCAAGGAACAAAGACTGCATTATGACAAGCTGTACAAGTTTGTAAATGTGTGGTCTAATATGAACTCTGAGGTTAAGCTCAGTTTTAAATAATACCCCTTTGTATGTCTGCAGCTTTTCTGCATTATTTTTGTTCTTATAATGTTATTTCAGTTCTAATAGGACCAAGTCTGCTCAACTGTATGGCTGATTTAACACCAAAATATTTTAGCTTATCTGAAACCCTAAAATAGTCATCTTGAGTTTACATGCAAAACATTTTATAATAGATAAATTTTAAAATGGTAGCTGTAACTTTATTTCTGCTTCTGCTATCTGATTTTAGCCTCCTTGTCACTCATGCCAGGGTGACGGAGGTGTGTCATGCTGGCTCAGCACTTTTGGAAATCACCTCACAATGGCCTGGGTGCTTCCACCACTAATTGCATAGGGCTGAGGTGTGTTTGTCTGTAATGCAAGGTAAGCTCTCCTAAGATGGTAAAATGTGGTTTTAACTTACCAGACTGTCCACTGATCACACCTGAGGGAACATTGGTTTGTTGTAATTCCGCAAAACACGAGAAGGCCCTTAGGTAAAGGACAAATTTAGGGTTACCTTAAAATTTGCTTTTTGTGAAATGTTACTGTTACAAAGTACACTGTATGTTCAATCAGTAAAGTATGTAATTATTCATTGTTTTTAAAATTTTATACAGGTCATAAAATTATCAATTTTATGATGACTGAAAAGCACTTTATTTGACATCTCTTATTTTGTTTTGTCATTTTGTGCTTCAACTTCTCACATTTACTTTCTGGTATAATCACATTAGGATTAACTTGAATAAAACCAGTATTTAGTATGTACACTTTTTCATAATTATGCAACAGATGGAAAGCATCTAGTTATTCTTCATGTGTAGCTTACCCTGGCCCATATGAGGAGCTTATTCTAAAAAAACCTTCTGGAGTAAGAAAAAGAATCGAGCAATCAAGAAACAAACAGGGGATCAAGAGCAAAGTTCTTCCTAAATGGTGCTGTGAAAAGAAAGAAAATAGGAAGCTAGTTGCTCACTTTAATCCTGTGCATGCTCCATCACCTTACCAAAATGCCCTTCCAATTCTTCCACTGTGAGAGAAAGGGCAAAATAGAAGGCTCAACAATAGGAGAGGGCTTATCTCATCAGTAAATAAGCCAGCTTATTGCTCAAAGCTTAAGGAGACAATGTTTATTGATGATGTCATCCCATTGTGAGAGATCGATGAAGCCTACGACACCTTCTCTGTGTGTGTGTGTGTGTGTGTGTGCGTGCGCGCGTGTGTGTGACTGTGAGTGTCTGAGGGAGTATGCGCCTGAAGTTATGAGCTCAACTTTTACTTTATTTTTTTCAAAAGGACACTTTTCCATTTGATAAACACAAACAGTATCTTCATGTTGAAGTGATAAACTTATCTTTCTAAAATTAGAGGCTTGAAGCATTTGGAAGAAACTGGGGGAAAAAAACAACAACTTTTATTTCTTTCCCCTCAGGTATTCATACACACTACTTCAATTTGCCTCAGTTACATGGGGTTCATAGGATTTTGGCATCTGACTGATAACTGCTTTCAAAGTGGGGGAAAAAAAAACTGGATTGCATTAAGGTGCAGACAGCTTATATCCCATTTATTGCTCAGGGATAAACCCAGATGGGGCAAAGGAGCCGGTGAATCTTTAGGTTACTTTCTCATCATTTGTCCTAATGTAGAGACCCAGAGACGCGATGGCAGGCCTACAATGCAGCCGTTGTATGGTCACTGTCAGCCCTCTCAAATAAGCCTTGCTGTTCATTAGGCTTCCTTTCACCTCCGCACAATGCCGCAGCTTTGCGGCAATACTGATTGGACGCCCCTCTCCTCAATGCCATGTGAACGGTTCTAAACAGTGTTTATGCAAGCCATTGTTGCCTTTTGTATACGCAGATGGAATGCACAGTGATTCGCTGGATTTCGTAGCCAGGGATACTATCTCCTCCCCGATTAGTGTTTTGCCAATTCGCCATAAACAAAAGTGGAGGTTTCTGATAAACTGGGACAGAACAACCTAAATGGAATAGGATAAATGTTTAGAAGTTACAACAATTTTTAAATGTTTCATTATGACTTGGATTTGTAATATCACAAAATTAAGAATTCTATTTTTCAAGCTATTTTATTTTGTAAATATGTACTTGGTTTGGTATGGGTATGACTCATCATTTTAAAAAATTGTTTACATAATATGTCTAAATGATATGGCATCAATTATATGCTGCCAGTTCATTTTTCTTTAAGTTGTATTTCATGTACTGATTTCAATTCATTTTACTTTTTGAAATCTTAGATTTAAATATAAACTATTTTAAAATGTTACATTTACATATTGAATGTTTATAAAAACATATTTCAAAAATATATGTCTATTTTCTGGACACATCATTTGCAATTGTACGTCCATCCTATTTCTGCAGCATCTTCCATGGATTGGAGAAGGTGTGAAGAAGAAATGCCCTAAAGGCGCGCAGCCACTCGTTTCGTCTCTGCAGTCCTCCAGCGGAGCTGTGTGCTAATTGCGCTGCAGGGCTGCATAGCCTGGGCAGCTGGCACAGGAGGCCGCAGGTACTGAATCAACCAGTGGAGGCGCCGTGCAGTGAGCTGGAAAATTCCCTGGCAGTGCTATGGCCAATCATAACTCAACCCACGGAATTCCTGGCCAGTTTGGTGGTGGCACAATGGGCACTGGATTCTGGACTGCAGCATGTACTGAGAAACAGTGCTTTGGCTAGGCAGCTGTACGTTTTGTATACTAACCATGGCCTATTATTTTGTAGATTTTCAGTCGGTTAGGTTGTCTTAAAAAAAATCATTTTGCTACCTTTTTACTCCATTTAGGAACTGCTAGTCATACTACTCTAAGCTTGGCTAGCATGCAATGCTATGTACATTCACCTTCTTCCTATGAAATTTACGCAATTCCCTTGCACATCCTCCTGACCTAACTGGACAGTACAAACACAGCAATTCTGGACTACAACACTTCCTCCTGTCTGCCTCTTATTATTCAGTGGTAGAATATATTGTTAATAAACTATTTCTGTTGTCTTATTGTCTAATTTCAATCTTATACTTTTGTGCACAAAATCTAGAATGCTCAAAAGTTCTATAGTATAGTCCCAAACTTAGTACATAAGCCGTATTCTAACTGGAAGCATAGTCAAAACACGTTTCAATGTGCATAGTCAATGTAACGTTTCATTTTCTTTCTGTTCACTATTCTAGGACATAAACAACGGGAAGAAAATGAAACGTTACATCTCACAGTGGCCTTGCTACGGCCTTACTCTAGTTTTGACATGGGGAAGTGAACAGGCGCGGTCTTTGCACATTTGCTTGAAGGACCCTAACGTGTGAAGGGGATTGTTGTCATGAGGTCACATCACAGCACCTGCGAGATGATGCCTTTTCAGCGAGGACAATTGGGATGGAAAGATAAGCTTGTGTTTGTGAGTGTGTGTGTGTTTTCTTTGCCCCCGCCGAGAGAGCTGGATCATGTTGAGGGACTGTATCTTGGGGGAGGAGGGGGAGGCATTAACCTTAGAAGGTAGACAGGTTGACACAGTACACGACTGAATGTGTTGAGCAAACAGGCGTCATATCTCGGCCTCTGTCTCATCCGCTTGGGACATTGTTCTAAACCGTATACACCGCCCCTGGGGTGTAATCGATAGGGTTCACCATTCTCTTTGGACGGGCGCACAAAAGACGGAGATATTTGCCGAGAGGATTACATTATACCTAGTTCAAAAGCATTCATAAGAAGGTATGCCGAGCTCCTCTCTATTCAAAATGCTTTTGATGCAGGCCGATGATTGTAGGTTAAAGATGTAACTGATATGGGGTGCTCATTATTGTTGGCAGATCTGGTCTGCTTGGCTTTTTCCCTCTGTCCCCCGAAGCGTCTTCCTGCCAAGTACATTTACAATTTAGCTCCAGGGTCCTGAGAAAGGAATGTGCCATTCACCCTCACTCTCTCCAGTAACTTCATACATATTAACATCTATACAGTAGAGCATATATACAAGTACGCCACCTAATTAAAACGAATGAGTCATCTTTCTGCTGAGATACTCAGTTGAAGCCCCATATTGAGAGAGACACATTGACTTTTAAAAATTGAGGCTCTAATGGTTTCAGGCAATCTTGCATTGTGTGCAAGCCTAAGCAGAAACAAAATCTGTATTTATTAGTTACATTTTTACAGATTCCTGCCAAATATGATTATTTGGTCAGAATGTCAGGGTATATAACGTATATTAATTTTTAATAGAGAGCCATTGATTTTGGACAAAATAAGGAATCAATCATGATTCTGCTTAATCTGTGGTTTCCTTGCTGCTTGTCATTCTATGTGTGAGGCTCATTTTTGGAACAACTGGCAAAACTTTGTGAGGGCATTGACTAGGCAGGTGGGGAGTCCTGTTAGTCAGAAGAGCCAAAATGGCTGACCTGAACCAAGAAGTCTGTCTGTATACAAGCACTACACAAGTTGAGGATACCAAAGCTTTAAAAAATAGATGGATTCTGAAGGAAAACAGCCTTGCAAATTGTGAATATGCTAATACTATTAACAATTAGGATTTTCAGTCTCTTTCTTGTACATATGCTGTAAGCCCAGGATGCTGGTATTTCATTTTGCACAAACATTACGGTGACATGGAAACTTGTTCATCATGTTCATCCAGTTCTTTGATTGAATCATTTTTTACCTACTCTTTTAGTTTTTTATCCAATTTTCTTTTGATAAAGAAAATGGTGTCTGTGATGTTGTCTGTGGAAAGTGCTATAAAAATAAACTGGAATTTAACTAAGTACCTGATTTGTGAAATATTTAAAGTGCATGTTTATGTGATATACATTTGACTATTACTTTCTAATTTGTTTAATATTAATTACAATTACTAGACATTAATTAATTGCTAGCTACCTAGTTAAATTTTATGCCAAAGCTGTTGAGAGATTGCGATATGTAGAGGTTTTGCTTGCTATTAGCCAGACCAGTCATCATAGGTCCAGTCATAGCATAAGTTTTCCAGCCCACCCGAATGACAGGCTTCCAGCAATGGCTAACTAGCACATTCATTTAATCTCAAAATGAAATCTAAAAACACTTTTGCTATAAATGAATGAATGAATGAATTAATAAATCTCAAATTCAAACTGAGAGTGTACATTTCAAGTAAAGTAAACTCCTCTTCTTAACTGCACGCCTTTAGGAACTATATTGTCCTCCATATACCATGTGACATGATAAATCAATCCAAGACGTTCGTTGCTGATGCAAAATTCCTTTAAGTTATGACTCAAGTTTCAGCTGACAGAGTCAGCTAAGTATTTATTTATTTTTTGTCTGTACTGAAAGCAGGCCGAGAAAGACGCGCAGACTTCACACTTAAATTTCTATCCATTAAACCATCTAGTATTTCGGGTTCTAGATGATGAATATATACGCAGAAGTCATAGAGCAATGCAATAAATCTCCCTCTTATTAAGGACAGGGTATTTTGATTAAGCGCTGAGTGTTGGCTTGTATTGCTCCTGGCAGATATTTTCATTATTGCATTCTTATCAAATAATGGAATGAGGAATCACTTTCCAGCCAAATGCTGTTACCTCCTCATTCAAGAAGCCTCCACAGTGATATGTTGTTGTGCATGCTAATTAATTGCAGTGTTCTGCATTACTACTATTTCAAGTATGATTGTTCAGCCATGTCTGATGTGCAATGCGGTCCAATACTTCTCAGTCTTTCCTTTTTCATTATTTTTGGTTCTTTTTAATATGTAATAATTGATATCACCAGAATATAATAATTTTCAGTGTCCTATGTGATGTTTCAGCTCTGTCTAGACAAAATGTTAGTGTACCCCTAGTTTTAATTCTCAAAAAATGTATGACAACGGAATAGTAATTTTTTCATCATTTAAAAAAAGTTTTTTAGTGGAATATAACCAGGTTTATCAGCATTTCCGAGAGCTCGCAAACATCTTTTGAACACCTCTTTGTGCACAGACTGCAAGCTATTCATGAAAGCATTGACTTTTGCAGTGTCAGGAATGAAATGGATAAGAAAGGAAACTACGAGTTTGAAATATTCACACAATGGCGATAATGCATGTAGCCTCTGCATTGATTTGAACTGTTGCATTAATATTCACACTTTTTCCAAATCAGCATGCTGTGTACTCAATGTGATTTATTTTCATTGATTAAGTGGCATCGCCCCCGCATCTCATAGTAGCGTTATTAATACTTACTGTATTGATATTATATCTGCATTAACCACAACTCTGCATAGCGACTGAAATTACGGGACAGATGCAGAGAGGGGTACTCCCCTGTATGGCTTCAGTGCCAATAGGTTTAATCAGAGGCACTCCTGAAGCAAGATGTTCATGTTTAATCAATCTTCACTGACAAGGACTGTGGTGTCCTATGCATTTTAACAGCGCACTGTTTTACAGTTAAGGCATTTTTCGAACACATAGTTGAACTCTGTAAGTTCTATGGAATGCTTAATGCGGGTTTCGATGTTGGTGTCTGCAGAGATGTTGTTGAGTTATGTTGGCCTTGCAGTGCAATGGGGCCAAAGACAGGAACGTGTCACTCTACAGATAAGAAAAGCCTGTAAAAAAGCCACTGATGAGGGAAGAGATTTGTTACAGTGTGTTTTGAGTGCACACCTTCACTACTGTATGCAAGCAGAACGATAAAACTGTTTAGCTTAAGTCACTTAACCAAAGTTCCTTCGTCTTAATGAGCAGGATTTTTTATTTCCTAGTGGACACATATATAATGTATATAGGCAATGTGTAAGTTCCATTTTTCCTATGTATTTTTTTGAGCTGGAAATTTAATGAAGCAATTCAGCAGCACATCAGGAGGACATACGCCTAGGGGTTCAAAGTTATAATCTCCTGGTCACAAGGGCCAACCACTAATCCACACTATTTCCCCATGAGCTGCAAAAAGAAGGGCGGGTGGGGGTCCTTTATAACACGAAGCTCAGATTTTAATGAACACGAGCCTAGCAAACCCAAATGTGATTGGTTTTAGGGAAAACTAATGAAATGCCGTCTTTAGCGATACGTTTAAGCGCCTTAGTAGTTTGTTAGGAGCGCACACTATCAGACAATCCTCAGTGTTTGTACAGCATTCCTCTTCCTGCAACCTATTGTGTAACCTGCTAGGTATGTCCATGTTCTGACAATAATTTGCTAGCTCACCAGTGACATGCTCAAAAAAGAATACAACTGTGTTTTGCCTGTAATAGTCCTTTCCTTGAAATTGTAGTGATTTTTCAGATTGTTATATTGAATATACTCAAGAATGTAGGTTGAAGATGTGAATGAGCCTGGTGTGTATAAGAGGGGATAGATATTTGTCATTTTGCACATCGTTTAAGTTATTTAATCTGAAATCGTTCATATTTTAAAATTTTCTAATTTCAGAGTTGAATGCTTTAAATGTATACAGATGTTTGAGTTACGATATCTGAAGAAAATATTCTATCCTGAAACATTAAAAGATCCCGGCTTTCTTGAAATGCCCCATGCAATTTACATGCATACAATTTTGCTACAAGCTGCATGCTACTCCTTTGATATACTGAAAACACGAATCATTGGGGCATAGCCAATATATACAGTAGTTTTATCTGTTCTGTGGTCCATCCTATTCCATGCTTATGGAAGCATATTTATTTAGGGCAGCCAAGCAAGTTATTACTGACTACCCTGTAAACTGATAACACAAATTAATGTCCATTGCGGTTGAACAATGTACAGTATGTAGAATTTTAAAAGACTGCAAATGATATATGAAGCAATGCCAGAGCCATATGTCATTAGATAGCAAATGACTTGAAAAAAGCATGATACTTAATTTCAAATATAAACGTACAACTGATATTCAGGACATAATTTACTTTCATGAATGCAAATGATTATTAAACTAGCTGAGTGGCAATAAGTACTATGGTGAAATGTAAGAACATATGATGCTATGCATGTCATTTTTGTCATGAACCTGTGGGAGAATTTTGTTCTGCCGCAGTAAAAACATAAATTGTTAACTGTATCAATACAGATTTATCTGGTTTATGTTTGTGTGTGAGGGCCCTTTCAGCTCAGTATTAAGACTGTATTTTCTGAATTTGTAAAACAAATCTTGTCATCACTTTTGCAGTACCAGTATGTGTCCCATGTTTCTGTTTAGATCATTTTAGTTTAGATTACACTAAAGGATTTTTCCCTCTCTTTTTCCCTGAGGGGAATGCTTGCGTCTGACTTGCATATCTCTTCCAGGACTGAACAGTGAACCCATTAATTCAATCTTGTCACCTGAATAGCCGGGGATATCACTGCAGTTGAAGGAACGTGTTTGTTCTGACAGCCCTTCTGAAACTCCACAGGCTTTTGTGTGCAAACCTCACTGTGTGTCGAGCAGTACAATTACGCGATTTACAGCTTTAATTAATGTGATAAAAATAGGTGCTAACTCTTAAGTGGTACCGAGGTTTAAAAGGATGATTAGGCAACATTCTGATTGTTGGCCTTAAATAAGCAAAAGGAGTGCCTGGGGCTTGTTAAGGAACCCTAACAAATACTACTTTTAACTTTTGTATCCCTCCCCCTCCCCCCCTTTCCGCTCTGCCGGCCTGATGATAGCTAGGCATTCGTCTTAAATCCGCTCTTTTGTCTGGAGGACAGTGTAGTCAGCAGTTATTCTCTGACTGGTGACTCTGAATGCTTCCCTGTGAAAGTGATGAAGCCAAAACACAAAGACAAATTAAGGGTGCAAAAACACTGCCCATTGTTCCATTGTTTGGGGTCACAAATCGTCGGGCAAAAGCCACACGGCGTGGTCAAAATGTATTCGCCTCCCTCCCCTCCAATCCCTCCATCCCTCCCTCCCTCCTCTCTTCCCTTCTTTCCCCTCCCTCTTCTCCTGCTCCTTCTCTTTATATTCATCAGATTCATTATAGGCCACAAAGGATTGCCAACAAAACAGCTTGTGATTTTAGCTGAATGCATCCCCCTTGAAGCCTGCAGGGAAATTAAAGTAGGTGACTACCACTGGAGGGGGAAGCGGGCCTGACACATCTGAAGCTTTCGATGACGCTAATAGCCAAGCACATCCAAAATACACAAGAGCTGACCCCAAACAGATTGTGGGAGCTTAAGTCATTAGTTTGCAAATGAATCAAAAAGTAGATTGGGTGAATGTAATACCACCCCCCCCCCCCTCACCCAACCCCACCCACCCACCTACACACACACACACACACACACACACACACATCATCATAACCTTTGATCAGTGTTTGTAAGCTCCATTTTCCCTCCTTCATGACTGGAAAATGACTCAAGGAAATGGATGAATCATCTGAAACATGTTTACAGGGAGAAGGTTCCTTCAGCTAACAGGGATATGGGGGCACATTTATTTAACAATGTTGTTAAATGGTTGTAAAACCATGGCTGAGGTGAGACCTCCAGGGGCTGCTCATTATTTGTTCTCGTCTGAGAATTGGTTCCGGTTTGCAAATAGAAAACAATGTTTCACCTCATTGAAATATGAAGTGCTTTGACATAAAGACAGACAATTATCTTATTAAACAAATGGAATCAACCATAAATTAACTAAACTTGTGTTGTATACCTCAAACAGGTTGAGGGGAAATTGATATAGAATTATCACTACATGGGGTTTCACAAATGGTTAATTTGACAGCAGTGGAATAATCTGATCATCCAAAATGGCATGTTTTACCATGCACTACCAGCACCACAAGCTAGAATATACATATGCCCAAACAACTGTACAGTATGATAATTGTAACTTTTGGAAAAAGAAAAAGAAAGTAAAAACAGTTAAATCTCACATTTCAGTACTTTTTAACAAGTAACACAATAAAAATAGGGTCCATACTGTATGTGCTGTACTGCTTAGGTGGGTTTTTTTGGAGTGCTGCTCAGTAATATATTTTAATTTTGGGTAGTATTTTGCACTAGTTTGTAATAGATCATGACTCTGTGAAAATGTATAGCAATTAATACTCGCCATCCTGAATGGACTGTATACTCAGTCTATAGCATCACTGTACTCCTGCTGAATATTATTGCATGCTACTGTCCACAAGGGACAAGGGCTGTGATTGGGCAGGCACAGCCTCTTTGCTCAGAAGGCGATGCAGAGAACCTGTTGCCTACCTCATGGTTCAGGCTGTAAGTTCGCTCTGGCAGTAACGCAGCACAGTGCTCTAACATTATCGCTCATCAGCCCAAATACCCATACAGCGGTCCTTCAACGTGATCCACGGTGAGGAGTGAGCGGTTATGGAACAAACAATAACCACAGGACATTTGAATATATAATAGCTCTTTCTCACGTAACCGTAGGGATGGAGGTACGGCATGAGCCTGGAGGTCTCCTTACCGAAAGCAGAAACGGCACAATGGCATTCCGATCGCGGGAGTCCCCACTGAGTCAGCGTGTTTCAGTTACCAATCACCATTGTCCTGGATTCTTTTCAATTAGTTTACATGGGGCCCCTGCCTGGAAGGGACACTCCATTGATATATTGTTCCTGCGTCCAGAGAAACCGCTCTGAGAGAGACGGAGAGGGAGAGAGAGAGAGCACGAGGCCCCCGGTTCCTTGGGCCTGTGCTGCTATCTTGAAGTGTCAGGCCAGCCTGGCTGCTCCTTAAGATCCGGTCCTTGAGGACAGACTCCGAGCTTCATAGTGCAGGACAAATGCTTGTGGCCTGATTTGCAATTTTGTTTGTTCGAAGCCCTTCCTAAACTTTATTACTTATTTCATGTGCTTATGGATTTTTTCTTAAAATTTGCTGCCTATGTTTCAATTTACTTAAACTCATTGCTTAGATTTAACTACAATACAGCTATGTAAACACAATGGTTAAACTGGGCCACTTCAATGTCCACTGATCAAAAAGGTGTTATGGTGAAAGACAATAACTGCATTTTGTTTAGGCCTGCCATGTTGTGAATGACTTTTATGCTTCATTGAACACCTGCATTTTTATATATATTTTTTGCTTTGTTCATAACCTCATTCCTTTAAGTCTCTCTTGGCAGATACGTGTGTTAAAACACATATCAAGTAATAGCAATAAAATGTTGACAGAAATAGCGGAGAAGCTGTCAAAACGAGTCTGAAATTTTAAAAGGCCCCTCCCTAATGTATATTTTATCCTTGACTGAAGATGAAAAAAAAAAATTGGCATGAATATATGGTGGGGTGCTATCATACACAAAGATCAGAATATGCCTCATGCCGAGCCCATTGTGATCTCTTAAAAGGAATCTTTCCATATGGCATCCTGTTCTGCAGGTTTCCCAGTAGATAAATGCCTGCAAAGAGGGATAAGAATGCATTTCTACAAAACTGCATTAAAAAGGAATGTTTGTAAATGACTCGGATAAAAACTTCACACTGGGCTTTTTTTTCGGATAATGCGTTGGCAGCGTAAGGATCTGATTGGTCCTCTGAGGCTGCCTACAGGTTAGCAGGCCTCCATCCAATCTCCGACTGCAATATGTGTCACCAAGCGCTTCATCCCTATTTCTCCCGTTCAAGACAAACCCTGGTTACTCTATATATGGAAATCACTGTCTTCAGGGCGAAAAAATTAAAAAAGGTGAGATTGGCACTTTAACCTCCGTGGCCCCTAGAAAATATGTTTTAGTCTGATACATTATACTAGTAGGAATTATTTATCAAGGAGATACAAGGCTGATATTTGAGAAAATAATGAGATGCTCAGGTGGCATCTGGAAAGTTCTGGTCCAGCGAGCAGCATCTATGAATCTGGGGAAATGAAGTAAATACGAAGGGAACAGGGGGCACCATGCAGAGAATGTGAAAGACTGGATTGCTGTATTTGTGTGTGTGTGTGTGTGTGTGTGTGTGTGTGTTGGGAGGCAAGGAGGGTGGGATGTCCTGAAAAGTTTTATGATATTAGTTTGAGAACAGTTTTGAGTCATTTTGAAGAGGTGTTTATGCTGACTCATTATCATTGTTCAGCATACGAGATGATGACTTTAGAGGAACAAATAACCTTGAGAAGATACGTTCTGAAGGTGCTTTGGTATTGAAGGGAAACACTAACAGATATCTGAAAGAGCTCACTGACCAAGTCTCTGATATCAATACAAAAGTCACTGAAAAACCAAATGGAAGATGTCAGATAAAAGGACCTGAAAGCATAGAAGTTGACTATGGCCATTGATATGTCCTTGGAGGCAGAATAACAAAACCCTCAAATCTCATGGGCTATCCAAACAAATCTTTAAAAAATGTAAAACAAACATTAAATTATGTCATGGTTCCCAAAAGATATTTTAGTCGTAGCTGGAAACGAAACAGACAAAGCACTTTAATTGAAATGCTATCATGCATTGTACGCCTCTCTCAACAGGAGCAAATGTATTATGATTGCACATAATCACAATTTAATTTAAAATGTACATGCATTTGTGTGTTCTTTTAACATATCATTTACATTTTACACTCAGTTTTTGTAATACTTATGTAGGTACAATATACGCAAGGACTGTGGCTGAGGATGCTGAACAGACAGGACCCAGACATTTCATGGAAAAGGGTTGTAACCATAATAAATTTTGTGAACAAAAAAAAAAGCACTTTCCAGATATTTATAGATAATCGTAACCTAAGAAGTCGAGCAGTTAACAAGAAATCTAAAAAGACATTTTTGTTTGTATTCTTCCGTGCAACTCAAAGTGAATATTAGTATGGCATCCTAACTTTTCCCAATATAATTTCCCAATAACCTGTTGAATATATATTGTTAAAAATGTAAGGTTCAGTGTTTTGTCTAAATAAATGCAGATGTTTATCAATATCTTAGACTAGCAGGAGAGTTCTAGCAGCCATGTCTTTTTTGTATGATTTTAATTTTACGCTGCATTTTTAAAATTCACAATTGACAGTGGTCTATGCTGTATGCACAACTGCAAAGACCCAATTAAATTATTTGGCACAATAACAGACAACAAAAGAACGAAGGTTTAAGGTGAGGCCTCCTGCATTTGCATTCTACCTCTTTTTTTGTATCATTTTGATTGATTTGCACTGAAAACAAAAGGGAATGCACAAAGGGATAAGGGTTCATTTAATAAACGTCTATAAAAGCTTTGTAGCCAGACACTGTGCTAAATTTACACTCAACAAAAGAATTTGCTTTCTATTTCTCTTGAGCCCGGATAACATGGCTAGTGGCAGACTACAAATGAATTGAAATGTCCCTTTTATTGGTGCGCATTTTCTGTTTAATGTTGGAGGTGACTTACCCTAAACCCCTCATTATTCTCCGTAGTCACACATTGCTCTTTTACGGATCATGTTTATTTAATGTGTCGCACCTTTGATGCAATTCCAAGGCTATAATTGCAATCACATTTTAAACATTACACACTATTTCATTCAGGTAGTTCTTTCTAAATAAATAATGCTTATATCAAGATGTTTTCCATGGAGAATTTGCTTGCATATTAATATGATCTTGTAGGATATTATTCTATTTAATGTAGCTGTTTTTCAAATATTTCTGTCAATCTTTATCTAGGGCTGGATATGATATACATATAAAGAGAATGTATAAAACTGTCAATGCAAAAATGTTCATGTAATAAAGTCACTACAATTAACAAAAGAGAACATAGAACAAAAAGGAGTTTGCAGATACATGCCATTAAAAAATGTGACATGTTCTTGTGCATGAAGATTTACAAGGCTGGTTAGTATGGGGCATGTGCTAAAAGTGCTTAGGGAAATTCATAATAGACAAAATGCCAATGTGTCAGAAGTGACATATAACAACGGGGAGGTTCTCTACACATGACGGTGTTTGCAGCTTGCTGCTGGGTGGGTAATTGAAAGAAATGAACCATGCACACATTGTTAATGTCGACACATGTGCTCCTGCCGTCCCAGGAGAACAGCATGGAGGTGCCAGAAGACCACACCCGACACACAGACACAGTGCACACAACATCCATGCAGACACAAACTGAATCACACACCTCAACACACTGAAACACACAACGTCCATGCAAACTTACACTTGAAACGCTCGGATGTATGGTACAGACTGACGCACTAAAGCACTGCGTCCATGCAGATACACCTACAAACATTGCACATTGACACATTGAAATATAACATCAGTGCAGGCATACAAGGATATTATGAAACACACCGGATCCATTCCGGCACAGTCAAACACAAGCACAGTGAAGGCTAAGAAACACACAACATCCACCCAGACAGGAAACACACACACAATATCCCGCGATACACACAGACGCATGCGCTCCGGCAGACTGAACTGAAACCAGAAGCACACTGATGTACGCTGTCTTCTGTCGTCAAACTTAACTGCCAGTCATCCATTGTCAGTAGCCGACATACACACATTCTGAGATAAACCTGTAGACCGGCTTACATCTGCAAAGACCCCCTTTGCCACTAATACCAACATGCACGCATGCCACGGCAGAGACGACGGTGCGACCAGATGTACCCGCCCCTGCACCCCAACGCCTGCAGCGCCACCCCGCGCCCCCGCACACAGACGCTAACGGGCTGCGTCGCGCGTCTCTGACCGTCCCCCCGTTAATGGGAGCACATCGGTGGCTTCTGCGCCTAAATCGCGAGCGGCGTCCCTTTTCTTCCCTAAGAATCCGGGAATAATTCCAAACCGCCCCCTCCGGCAGGTCGGGCAGGCTCATCCCTCTCCCAGCGCTCATATTTATTTGCTGTTTATTCCCCGTCTCCTCCCCCCTGGGGGTCCGTCTGCGAAACGGCACCCTCGGCTTCCCTTGAAACGCTTCTGGGGTAGATTAAGCTGGACAGTGATCAAACCCAATTTGCAGTCTGATTACACAAACTGATCCCTGCGCTGACCAGACTGAAGCAATTTCCCTTTGGAAAGATACACCACTGCTTGGTGTAAAAAATGATTAACACTGAGTGACCAAATGTGTCAGTTGGTCACATAGGCAGACTCACCGCAATACGCAGCTGTACAGTCACCAGACAGGAGTTGTGTGCATACCTCGCATTTAGTTATTTATTTATTCATTCATTCATTCAGTTTATTTGAGCTGGCCTTTTCCAAAAGATATACAGTAAAGACAATATTTTCCGTTCATTTTTAGAAATGAAGCAGTCATTTGTTTAAAGTATAAGGAACTCAACTTAATGTCTATGACAGAACTACCCAACAGGATCATTAAATTTGACTTCATTAAATCACTTCATGCTGTGCATTATTCTTAATGTCCAACATGGCAATTTTCCAATACGTGTAAGTTGAATCATGGAGATACACAGATTAAGTCACATAAACAGCAATTCCAGAGAGTATTTTTTTTTTGATTATTGCATCATAAAACCTTTGTCATAAAACAGACACCTGTATTGTTTATGGTACTTAAATCATCGTGCTATTATTTTAACAAATTACATGTCACCATTTACAGTAGATTTACAGTTCTGTTTGATGGGCTATACCTGAATTAACGTGAATACTTGTAGATTTAGTTCTTGTTTTGTGTTTCTATTTGTTGTTGATCATCTGTATTTGCTTTATGTCTTTTTGGTTATAAGGGAATATAAGGTGAAGTAAATAACTGAGAATGTCAGTTCAAAACAATAAATATCAATAATCTACTGCATGAAAACGTTTCTTTATTTTCATTTTCACCAAAAAATAGGAATTATGCCCCCATGCCTTTATTATTGTGCATTTATATAAACCACATCTTTATCACAAAAATGAAAGACACTTTCATTGTTAAAGGTGATCTAGCAGCAGTAAATGGCAACCATTGTATTGGTAAAATTGTTTGGAATTGAAATAGAGATAATATATACTGTACTGAGGATTTATGCATAAATGTAATTTCTGTATTGTTTTTAAATGCTGATAATGTCCTGGGTATATCTGACCCAGACTAACAGTTTCACAGGTGCTAATAAGTAAACAGAGCACTAGGGTTATAGACAATGCATAGACTGAATTAAGTGACTCATTCTCCTTGTCCATAAATGTTATGGCAAGCCATAACAATACATTTCATTCAGATGACTTAATTTAGCATGGCAGCAACTCCAGTCTTGTGATATCAGTTTGGACAGAATGCATGTTTACACTGTTTAAGACAAGGTGGTTTTCATTTAATGGTTGCTAATGAGTTTTTCAGTGCAAGTTTGGGTGTATGGCTAATTTCTCTATGCAGTGAATTTAGCTCACTGTGATATTCAGCTAGCTGGTGAAGCCTGGGCCTATCAGGGTGTTACTGATTGGGGAAACTTTTTCTTTCTTTTATCTTTTTATACAAACTCACACATAGATACGTGTGTGCGTGTGCGTACATAAATACTTTCACACACCAACCCACCCACCCACATACGCACGCACACACACACCCATCAGTACCTCAAAGCCAGCATTATCCTCTGCCACCTTCCTGTACATTGTGCTCACAGTACTATGGCCTCCTATTGTGAATATAAAGCACTTCTGCCTAGATACTCTAGTCAGTCCATCTTAAATATTTACCAAAATCACTGACATGAGTAGATATGTTGTGAACTGACAATGCTGAGTTTCTCTCAGCTACCTCTGAGCCAGAACTGGAAGAGCATTAATTTAGCTGTTACCCGGCCTGTATGTGTTACCCTGATCTTCTCACTGAATACCCATCAGCATTATCTCCCGCATTTTTAAAGTATTCAGCGCTCCGTTCCTGACGCGGGTCCATTTTTGATTTGAGTGCTGAAAGAAAGGGAAACATATTTCGGCAGGACCACATTATTGTGGCGAAAATGTACAAACAACTGAGGAGAATGGAGTACTATGTCCATAATGGAATCCGAAAGCTTACTTCCTTTGTTCTCATTGTCTCTCCTTCCTTTTTTGAAAGCACCTTCCTTTCTCCCGCTATCAATGCAAAGTTCTTTGGGAGAAAATGAAGAGCATTCATACACCCTGAATGGGGCTTTTAAAGTCGAGTAGAGCTCACACAAAAGCAGAGGTACGGTTAGCAGAGTGACTCAAGGTTCATTACTTGAGAATGCCAAGTCTGAGAATGCTTGTGACAGGGAAACAGTCTACAGTTAGACACATGCCTTTGTGTACAATGTAGAGAGATCTGAACTATACATCAGTTTTGGTGAAGTGTATTTATGTATATGTTCATGCATAATTTATTTATTTATGACTTAATGTAAGTTCAATCGCTTAGGCCCAAACTTGTTTAACTTCAACATGAAAAAATTAGATATATTTAAGTAAAAGTAAAGTAAAACTCTTACTTTGCAACAGAATTAATTAAAGGATATAGTTTTTTTGTCTTCACTACAAGGCACGGATTCTGAGTGTGTGCCAGTGGCAGCAGCTATACAGATATTTTTTTTCCCTCAAAGTTTGTAGCTTGTATTATACAAAAATATGATCTGTATTGATCAGCAGCATTAGAAAAGATATGCATCTTCAAGATGAATGTGCATTTACGATAGATTACCGAAGCCATTTTTCTCTGCTGTCAGTTTCCCTGGCCTCCTTCCCTCTCTCGCTCCTCTTCTCTCCCTTCTTTTTTTCACTCCGGGTTTCTCACAGCTTTCCTGGAGCTGACCGGGGTTCAGCCTCCCTGCTCTGATAAATGGGCTCCTTTGAATCGATGGCAGGCTCAGGGGAGAAAAGAGATAATCCGGGATAATGTGGACACAGTTTTCATTTTTAGTCACCCAATTAAATTGCAATTATCCCAAGTGCAAGAGCTGGGAGGGGTGTAAGGAATGGTCAAAGAATGAGAAACTGTGGCTCGCCGGGACTCTTTACGGGAGACATATTAGCCCAGATTTGTTCCATTCACGATAAAAGAAGCCCATTCCTTGCACTTGGCAGAGCACAGCGAGAGCCTGACCAGCTGCAGCCGCAGCCCGAGAGAAAGGTGCTTGTAGGCCGTTCGCACATTCGCGAAAAGTCTTCAAAAGTAGATCGGGTGAAAAAAAAGCGAGTGTATAGGTTGTCCCGCCACAAAGGCGATTTAGATGAATCGCCTTCGCTTCTATAGTTTGGCGGATGACAGAACGTTTTCACCCAGAAAGGTTTCCCGAACGGAATCCCGTGCTCATTGTCACGCAAATGGCCCGGGCATTTTGCGGGGAGGGACCGCAGTCGCACAATGGCCGCGCGATGAAACGGAACCCCTGAGAGAAGCACGCGGGGGGTTCCAACGCCCGCCAGAAACTCCAGGAGAAATGCGCGTTGGCTCAAACCCTTAGCGCCGTATTGGCTGCTTACACAACCGTCCTACGTGAAAAAGAGTCGCTTCCTCTCTAGGACTGCTAGTCCGATAATTAATACTGAACATGTGAAGCATTAGCCATTGGCAGGATAGCTAAGAAGTTAATTAATGCTCTTTGTAATTACAACTTGAGGCAATAATGATCACAAGGGCGATTTATGGATTAACCTCTCGATCTGACTTGACCCTTGGCAGGGCGAGGGGTTGGAGTGCCTCATGTCTTTGGATCAACATTTGAAGTATCCAGTGATGGGACACAGGGGCTGAAATGTGGCACTTGTCTGTGGGCGTCTCTCTAATCTTGTCTTTACCCGAGCATGTCGCACCGGATGGGAGACTGGACCATGAAAGGGACTGTTTTAAATTCATTGCTGCTCTTTGGTGTGGCTGGCTATGCGGGTGTCACGCCGCACGGTAGAGACTTTTGCTGCACATGAAAGCGTCAGTGGTGAGATTTTAAAATGAGCAATTACAAACTGCTTCATTTTTATGCCAGCGTATTTTGATTGTTGCTTTGATGTTTTTCGTTTGTTTGTTTTCAAAGGTTTCCAGGCTGAGATATCACAGTGTGCTGAATGCCCTGCCCACACCCACCCCCCGCCCCCCCACCCCCACACACACTGTTAGTGCTAATCACAACCCCACATGGCTCAGTGTTAAATATCATTAGGCATGATATATTTAAACTGATTGTTTTCTTTATTCGTTTTTGATGGCTTACATGGCTTACAATAAGTTTGTAATGGGTAGTAATGAGGTCAAATTTCTATTTTTACCCGTGGTATTGGAAGTAGGATTTTACCTGCACAATTATCATTCCTGTCTATTTGTGATCTATTCAGATTAAAGGTTTTCTGGTACAAAATCTATCCAGCCCTACGGTAAATGATCCCCAGCTACACATCCACAAACAAAATTAAATGCATTACATTACATTCATTCATCCTATCGAAAGTGACTCACGGTGTAGGAGAACATCAGTTTCAGGATATTGCAGTTTTTATTGCAGACGTTATTGAATTGGGCCAGTTGTGTAATACCATCACCCAGAGGGCTAAACGGGTTGTCAGTTCCTACAGTGTGAGTCCCTATTGCTTCCTCTCCTCTTGATTTCTATCGCATTAGAGTCACAAGGATATGCTGATCCACACTAGAGGTGGAGTACTCCATCAAAACCTGTGATCAATAATTCCTGCAAGTGCCCCTTGAGGCTGTGTGATGGAAATGCTGATTGTGCGATGCTGACTTTTATGTTGGTGCATCAACTGAATAATCAGATCCTCTGAGATAGGCAGGTATGAAGGCCCACTAATGAGAAAAGCTTTAAAATCTGACAGGCAGCAAATGAAATGTTAGTGCCATTCACCATTAACCTTTCTTTAAAAGTGTTGCCGAATGCTGGTTACTGTCGTTGGTGTTATGCGATGTTCGGTATTTTTATTTAATTGAGTTTTTTTAATGAGAGTGGGTAGTCCACTCTTCTTCACTTTAGTCACTGTCACTACAGACAGTGATGGAATTACAGTATAGAGAGTTCCGTGGTGGGGCACAAACCCTTTCCGCACTGGGATAAATATACTGGGCTGGGAGTCTAATAAAAGTAGACGGGGGAGAGGTAGACTCCCTCAGTACAGAATACAGAGATACATGGGTACTTGTTTATTCCAGCAACCATGTTTTATAAAAAACTTTTTAATGCATTTAAAAAAATTAATTTGGCAGCCAATGTGGAGCTAAGCATTTCCAATTCCCAGCCCAATTTGCAATGTCTCATCGTCTGCAAGTGCATTCATGCGCGACCCCCCATTGCCAATTCGGAAAAGTGTAGATATCTGCGGTTCTCCTCCGATACACGTGTGTCTCCAGCTGCTTCTTTTCACACCTCAGACTACAGCTAAGCTCACACGGAGCAGAGTTAGAGGAAGACCTCTTACATGCAGCTGATCTACCAGCAGGGGTTTCTCGATAGCGATGAACACGGACCCCTAACCGACTGAACCCTCCTATACCCTCGGAGACACAATCAGAAGTTGCACGTTGCCCTATGGAGCTACCGACCGCAGTTGGCACTGACGTAGTCTGGATTCAATCCGAGGCTCTGAGGGTCATCCATGCACCACAGCGTGATGCCTTCCAACCATAATGTTTTACAATGGAAATTTAATTAGTGCTGTGGACTTTTTATATCATTTTTTTGTATATATCAAATTTATGCATTATATTTATATGTATTATGTACTTTATGCATTGTGTATTGTGTTTTTTAAGGCATAGAAATGGCAACCAAACAAATTTCCCTAAAATGTGATAGTACAGTATCACATGAATTGACGTGTCATCACACTCCAGAATGTGCCACACGCTCTCCAGTATTCAGTGATGTAAAGGTAGTCTGTCTGTATATTTATTTCTAATTTAGATTCTTTATTCCCTCAAATTTCTTTTCTTTTCAAGATTACGATATTTTCAAATGTTATTCTATACATACCACTTCCTTTCTCTCCCTGTCTTTCTCACCCTGTATCAACACTGGAGAAATTCATGTGGGTGATTTTGATGGACAGTGAGAGCTGACCATACACAGCCACACCTCCCATGGTACATATTCCCCCACCCAAACACACACACAATACTCTCAACAGGCAAGACTCCCCTTACAAATGCTGCTTGCATTTAAGCACAGCAGCTCTAGGCATTAAGCTGTGAAGCAGCTATGTACTGGTACTGGTTCTGGGGTGGATTTTATAGCAGTCAGAGTGAAGTGGGTAAAAGGGAGCAGGGCTCATTGTCACTGTGTGTGCATCGGCTTTATAAATTCTCAAATATGGGACCAAATGTTATCTGTTAAGAGTTGAATTAGCACTGTTAGATTTTTCTGTGTGCAAATGTTACATTTTTGTGCATCTACTGTGTACTACTGGTTCCAACTAGAAAACAATATTTTTGCAATAATACAATATGATCATATATTTTCCCCTCTTTGTATATACATATATAGACTTTTTGAGTGAATCTTGAGAGCCAACTTTTCTCAAATTAGCAGTAGTAGAGAGACATACCCCTTTTATGATAGCATTTATATTTTGCATCATGGAAATGGTTCGTTTTGGTTTAATGCTCACCCTGTTTGCATCAGAGCTTGATACTGATAAGGAATAATTGCATTGCTATGTTGGGTTTCTTATGGGTTCGCTTGAGTGTGATGGACCTGTTAGGTGCAGAGAATCATAAGTGCATCAAGGAAATATAATTGATGATCATGCATTGCATTGCTTAACTAGTCTGGCAAACTCAAAAAGTAGTACGGTCTATAAAAAAGTACAAATTATAATAAAAACAAAGGAATCACAATAATTCAGCTAAGATTAAAATACACAAACTGAACATTAACATGTTTTGCATGAGGAAGCTTTTTCAAGGTGTTAGAAATGGGCACTCATGGGAAAATACCAACATGATGAAACCCTATTGGACTCATATGTACTCTGTTAGAGTTGAATTAACACTGGGCACTTTACTATATATTAATAGAAAGGAAAGTGGCTGATCCGATTGGCCATAATGAAACCAAACTTCAACCACACCCACAAGTAATTTATTCTACCTAATCCAACCTTTTTTACTACTCTAGTGCACATGTGCTACAGTCTCTGGTCACAAAATGAAAGTTTACGGTGAAGAGGCCACTCTCAACTGCCAAAAGGACAATGACACATGAAGTCCCAAAGTGTCAGCGGTCTGTGCCAGCAAAAAGAGCTGTGACAGGATCTTATCTCTTTTCCTACCAGGCTACCTCAATGTTGCTCCCACAAGGAAAGGGAAGACCTTACAGGGGAGTGAAGGACTACAGTATTGTGGTGAGTGGGGTGTGTGTGTGTGTGTGTGCGTGTGTGTGTGTGTGAAAAACTGTTAGGGTGTATCCATTCTCTCCTATCCCCACAGGAGCTACTGAAGTCCCTTTGAGGCAAATTATCCAGGTATGTTTCATGAGTGAGATTTTCCTCCCCCCTGGGTGAAACAACTAAAACCGTGCGCAACACTGTTGATAGACGTGGGTGCTATCTGCTGCCTGACAACACTGTAAAGCCAGCTCTCCGTTTGGGCTTGGCACTGACGCCAGTGTCCTATAGCAGCAGCAGTGGGGTAAAAGCAGCAGCGATATGGCTCCAGCTAACTGGTTCATAATCGTCATTCACAGCCTGAAGCCCTCATAAGCCCCAGGCTTGATACAACCAGCTCCTCTGCTCGGTGGTCACAGAACGAGGCCGGAGGAATGTTAGCGCCGCACATTAGCCTCTGTTGGAATGTGAAAGATATGTCATTATCATGAAATGAGTCTGAATTTCAGTTCTGGAGGTCATTTCATTCTGAGAGTATGTTTGGTTGATGGTTAATTGTTGTTTCTTTTAGCCTGGAGCATTGCACTGATGGAATATTATCTAGCATATGTTCATTGACATAAATGAAAGATGTGTGTTTTATCAGCCTTGTAATATTTTTAATATTGTGTACATTTACTTGATTTTTTCAGTAATATGCCTTGAAAGATAAGCTTGATGTATTGTTTTTTCTCAAATGAACCCCTTGCATTACATTTAAATGCTTGGAAACATTAATATTTAACCTTTAACATAATGTAAATGCAGTAACCCCTGTTAAAGCAAAGGGCTTGAATTGATGTTCAGTTCAATGCCGTTAGCCATACCCTTATCACATTGGTTGAAGCTGTGCTGGACTTAGCACACATTCAACAAGAATAAACTCATTGGTGAAGTCTGAATACATTTTGTGGACTATAATATGCTTTGACATATCTAACTAATAGAATAGAATTCCAGAAAATTGATGAGTACGCAGTTAAACTAGAGTAAAATCTATCACTGTTGATTTAGCACTGGGCATTTTATTGTGTACATATAGGGATGGCTGATTTGCTTGAAATAAAGAGAATTTCTGATTGGTTAATCTGCATAGGGCATCAGATATAATGGGTTGAATAGAAATTATGTCTTGATTCAGTAAATATATGTGTCCTTAGTTATACTATATGCAGCAGATGTGGCATATTAAGAGTTCTATGTGGGGGTTATTTACTACTCTAATTCAAACAGACACATTGGAACAAAGACACCAAATTCCACCCTGGGGAGACTTACAGATTGTATAAATAGAATAATTTTAAGCATGGGAGAAATTCTTTTTCACACATTGTGCAAAATAGGTCATGTAGTGTTTTGAAGTTTCAAAATGTCAGAATGTTAGTTTTGCCTTTCTTTCATCCTGGTTTATCTACAAACTTTTGGTATGACTCAGTGTCACTAACATGTACAGCACAGATTTTTAAATCCTTTTATTTCCTCCCTAAATACTTGGATTGACTTCCAAGGCTTTACACAATCGCATTTGACATGAAATGATATGCTTATTAAGCTGAAATACAAGCGACTTTACATTGCATCAGAATAAACTGCTCAGGTCATTAAAACTTTCTAAATAGATTACTTTGTTCATATGAGTGTATTCAGATAAAATACTGAAGCTTTTACTGTTTGATTAACTCTCCTTGATCCTCATCATTCATAATTTTTGAAGATTTTAAATGTATTTATCTTTTGAGGACTGGGCTAACCAACCTCCAGTGTGTTAGGTTGCATTTTATGGAATATGTCAAACAAGTAGTTTTGCAATTAGGCTTTAACTTGCAAGACAGACAACTTACTGAATTACACTCTCTTTAAATAAAAATCTGCTCATTTTCATTATGTTTTGTCACAGTGATTATTCTTACTTTCTCACCACTGAGAAATCGAAACCGAGGTCTGCTACATGTCCTTTGACTGTAAAGACTACATGTGCAATTGAACTGAAGTGACAAACAAAACAAAGCTGGGCAATAAAGAAACTGTTCTAACATTTTTGAATACTCAGTCAGACACACTGGCAATGCCAGACAATGTTGGAACCAACATGGTTATAGTACTGTGAGCAAATGCATTTTGCATTAAAACCAAGACGATTAATTGTTTTATGCCTGTTTTATAAGTGACCCTGGGGTATCAGCCTGTAAAGTGACAACACTTTTTACTTGTTTTAACAGAAATATTACTGTATTACAAACAGCCCTTGGCTGTGGGTGCTGTATACAGCATATTATGATATAATTTACTATAGCTATTGTGTTAATTCTTAAGGGCTACTGAAATATTACAGCAATCGATCTTTGCTGTAATCCAAAATACAGCAATGCTCCTTAGTACAAAAAACTGTAGCTATAAGCTCCTGACGCCACCTAACTGTGAAGCCATCTTTAGTGCAGTGGTTGTCTCTCCCCCTGGAGAGCCAAGTTTAAACCTTGCAGGATCCTTGCTGTTACACTGTTGTCAGCAGTCGCATGTGAGTGTGGAAGAGAGTAGCGCAAAATTGCAGTTTGCCTGAGGTGTGCCTAAGCCACTTTGCTAAAGGTGAATTCATTAAATTTGTAATCTAACAATTCACATGTGGTTAAAGTGTACGTTTTTTATTTATAAGGGTATTTTGTATACATTTTGGTTTCAAAAATGCACTTTTTCTACATAGTCCCCCAATTCAGGGCACCATAATGTTTGGGGCATTACCATTACTAAACAGGTGTTTATGATATGTCAGGTGTGTTCAGTTGCTGCCATGCAGGTATAAGAGAGCTCTCAGTTTGTAGCACGGCCGGCGGTGGCCATGGGCAGGGGTGGGCTCAGCCCACCCAAATGTGCGTCTTGCCCACCCAATCAAAAGTTAAGAGTTATGGTGGGGGGTTTTATGGTTTGGCCATGTTGCCACAGGTACTATCTCACTTGTTATACATTGATGATGTGACTGCTGATGGCAGCAGCAGAATTAATTTCAAAGTGTACATATTTTTTGTAGTTCAAACATATTCATCCAAACTATATTGGACAGCACTTCATCCTACAGCAAGACAATGATCCCGAACATACTGCTGAAGCAACAAAGGAGTTCTTCAAAGCCCAAATCCGGAATATTCTTGATTGGCTGAGTCATTCACTCGATCTGAATCCAACTGAACATGCGTTTCTTATGCTGAAGATAAAAGTTAAAACAAGAGCTGCAGTACATGCCTGGCAAAGCATCACCAGAGAAAATATTCAGCACATAGTAATGCCTGTGGGTTACAGAATTAAGGCAGTCATTGCATGCAAAGGATATACCAAAAAGCACTGAACATGACTACTTTCGTATGTTTCACATAACATTAATATGTCCCAAACATTATGGTGCCCTGAAGTTATTTCTGAATTTTGTGCGTTTACATGAGGTCAGAATGTACAGATCTCAATGTAATGGGGCTGAGAGTCTATGGTCATTGTGGTTATTTTTTGTAGGAAACCCTAAAAAGTGCCAGACTCTTTGTGCTGTGCAGGTATGGGGCATAACTTAATGGATGGCATACCTGCCATCTCAATTCAATATTCAATAAAATTGCCATTAATACATTTAAGGCGTAAAGTGTAAAGCAAAGTGTACTTTTTCTCGACATTCCGGTCACACAATGTGTTAGTCAAATTGATACAACTATGGATTGAAAGTGGTTACAGACAATATTGTTTTAATCTAATACTTTCTGTAAACACAAATGATTAATCCTAATTCTTGTTAAAGGCAACAGTAGGTAAGAGAAGGGCTCAGCCTTTTATTTGCAACGTTTAATAACCTGGTTTTCCATTATTGAAAACAGTGTACACTCTGAATTATTATTGTGTGTGCGGTGATGACCTTTTAATCTGTCACATTATTCATTTGCAAAGGGTGCTGAGAACTCTGATGTTTTATTATTCGAAATGCAGTATGAAAAGATATGAAATCAATGGCATGTATAACACCTTGCATAATGTAATCCTAAATGCACAAAGACAACGCCCACTTTTGATACCCAGAATGTATGAGTAATCTGGGTGGAAAATGGATTTGCTTTTAGCAAATATTAAAAATAATAAAGCTGTGTTTGATTAGCATTTCTGTCTCTCACTGTGCCTCCAAACCATTTGCTCTTTCTCACATATAAATATTTCATAAGACAAGCATTTCACCTTCATATAGTGCCAAACAGGAAGTGTGACTTTTCTTTCTGCAGGGTTATGCTGTGGGCAGAAAGGTCAAAGAATGGGCAAGAGCTGATCAGGTACATCATCTCAAGGCCAAACCTTTAATCTTTCACTAAATGCGCAACAATCCCTGGGTCTGATGATTTAATAGCTTGCTGTTTGTTTCACTTGAATCATTCTGTAAAATAAAAGATGCCAGAGATTCCGAGATTTTGCGATTAAAACAGAGCAAAGCACTAACAGTAAACATCCCTCTGTTCTGAAAAACAATTTCCTATTTGTGAAAGATTGCATCTTTTCCTCTTCCACGTTTTGGGACATCCGTAAACAGTACTGTAACACTGGACACTGGATACCATCTTAAAAGCGCTAAAGAAACACATTCCTTGGCGCCCATCTTTTTCATCTGTGTATCTTGCTGACAAAAGCAGGATGACAGGGTGGATAGTTTTGAGTCTAAAAGGTTGCTTTTGATTGTAAGGTGGATTGAAGATTTGAATTAATCCTGCCCTTCGTCTTGACCAAGAAAGGGTATTAAAAATGAAGACCTGCCTCCAACTCCACTCACATTTAGATAGAGTGAACCCTGCCTGTCATTTTTTTAAACTTTTCAGCCTTATCACTACAGTACGATGTGGGCTGGTAATTCACCGCTCCATATCATTGGTCTGAACCTCTCTTTATCGCCAGGTAAAATTCAGGCTTTTTCTACTGCATCTTGGAGTTTTTAACAAAGAACATTTGCATCACAGGGTCCATCTTAATCTCGACCCCCAAAACAAAAAATAAACAAAAAACTAGAAAAGCAACAGACATCAGTTACATTTCATAACTGCACTGTTTCCAAAACGATTGGTGTTTTCTTTGTGTTCTATTAACTTATTAGCACTTGTGAGACTGTTAACCTGGGTCAAATATGCTCAGGATATTATTGGGATTTCAAAATTAATCAAGAAATAAAATTTATGCAAAAATAGTATAGATTATCTTCATCTCAATTATAAACAATATAAAGGCATGAGCGGCATAAATAATGTTTATCTGTGAATTTTTTATTTAAAATTTTCATGCAGTAGCCTAGATTATTGATATTTATTGATTTGAACTCACATTCTCAATTATCTTTCATCTTAATCGTGTTTATAGAAACCATATAAAAGGCATAAAGCAGATGACGAACGTCCCTCAAACATGCCATTTCTCTTTTACTGAAAGTTTTTAAACGGGTCAATTTGGCCTAAACCACACACAACGGATAATTCCTTGGCCTTCATATGCACAGTAAAATGTTGTGTTAAATCAACTCTGACAGAGTGCATTTGATCCCTCTTAGACGCATATAAACGCTGTTAGATTTAATTGAACTCTGATCATTTTACCGTGTACTTGATTCAGAGTAATGATATAGCCCATTATGATCATGTTTTTACCCGCACGTCATAAATACCATACATTCTGTCTGGTTACAATGCTCTGCTTTCTTACCTGGAAATAATGCATTTGTTTATTCAGCAATAGCCATACTCATAATATGTTATTAGTATTGAATGTAGCGGCCACCTTTTTAACACAGTATTCATTCTTATGCAAATTGATTATGCAAATATAATATTAATAATTTATATTCTCAACGAATTATTCAAAGTTATTTAAAGAATACAAAACTATTTGATGGTTTCTTTGTGTCCTTTTTTCCCTTTTTTTTTGAAAACTCCTGGTCTGTCGGCACCCACTCATTACAACTGATCACGTTTCACCATGATATTATGAACGAGGTATATCTAAGATGCTGCTGTAAAGGTTTCACCAATGTATATCCAACATTTCATCTCTGACATTCGTTTTTGGAAACACATTGATTCGTTCAGAAACAAAGACTAGATTATGAAATTGTCAAACGAACGGACGCTAATAACCTCTTCACTAATTCTCTTTCTCTTGATATGGAATTGTAATTGAGTAACACCAAACATGTTATTCATTGAAAACAACTGTCAAGAACTGTCAAAATGTCACTTAAATTGTTGAACACCTGCGTTCAATTTTTCCCATCGAAAATAGCTGTAAGTCCTATTCTTGTTTAAAAAGCTATACGGTATTAGTAACTTCACTCTTTTTATTTTGCCAGAATTATAACCTCTTCTTCAAGATGAAAACATCTGTGTTTAAGGAGCCGTTGAGTTATTATAAGCACGCCATCTTTTACATTAAGACAAAGTAGGTTACACTGCAAGATTCGAATGCACTTGAACCAGCAGGTTCATTTTGTGTCTGGCAACGATTCCCATCACTACAATCACGTCTCAATGTTTATTCTGCCTTACCAACATTCACAGAGCTGCCTTTCAATCGTAATCCACAATTTCAATGATGCTGTTATACAACATAAACACATACATCTTTTTCTTTAAGAATAATTCATTTGAAAAATGTTGCGCTGAGTGAAGCGGGAAGCATAGCCCACCCCATGCGACGAATTCAGTGTAGCTTAATTGTTCCAACTTCATTTCAAATACACATAATAATAATAATAATAATAATAATAATAATAATAATAATAATAAGTAGACTAATAATAATAATAATAATAATAATAATTATTATTATTATTATTACTATTATTGGTGTTGTAACAAAGGTTATGTCACTTCGTTTTCCCACCGTCAGTGCCATTTTGATCATTACCAGTGACTTAAGAGGCAACACCTGAAAGTAGGCTATAGATTTATTAGACCCTACCAGGCTTTACATTTCATTGTAAAGTAGGGTAAACCACGCATTGCAATTATATTTCACTTCTATGATAGAACACGCAACCTACATAGCGTAAAGTGTGTCAACATTATATCAGCTCCAGCGAGTCAATCATGTAAACACTATTTTGAAAAGCTTTCAACTTCCGTAAATTATCTGAAGTGTAAGTGAAGAGCAAAGGCAATTCAGTTTATTAAAGCAAATTAAAGACCGTCGATTCCAGACGACAAAACATGAAAATCAGTAAAAAAGGTGTCTGTATCTTATTTTACCTTATAATCTCAGTCGTTGCAATTTGAATCCTTTCCCCTTTCCGTCACTTGAAGAGTGGTACCTGGGAAGATAGACTAGGTAGACTACAGAGCTTACTTAGACCATGAAGTTTTGTGAGATAACAGAGACTAAAAGTATTGCTACTTTTAATTATGAATGGAAACTACCTGTGGATTCTAATTCAGGTGTTAAACACGTTCATATAAGTACGTTCAAAGACAGTTAAAAAACTTACTATTGTATTATAAAAGTGATGTTACTATCAGTAGGCTACATCACATTTTTAAGTCATAGCAACAGATAATGGTAGTGGTGATGATGACGAAGATGATGATGATTGTTATTATAATTGTTGTTGTATTGTTGTTTGTTTATTTACAGTTGCATATTAATTCAGTTAATAACTGTGATATATCGTCTTTGCTTAGACTATGGTAAGACTTAAGCAGTCTAGCAGTCATCTGATCGTAGTGCCTTAAATAAATTCCTGTAGGCTATGGCCAATTTGATGAACATTTTTACTGCTTACACAAACCTAAAGCGTGTTTGCCTCTGACTGACATATAGAAAAATAGTTTCTTAAAATGGTTACATCAGTCATGGATAAGATTGGCAAATTACATTGACTGATAAAATATGTTTTTAAATATAATTTACACTTTAGGTTCATTTTTTTACATTTTATTGCGACTGAATTATTAGTGTAGGAATCACTGTTCGTTCGTATGGACAAAGGAGAACAAACACGTTGAACAAACTGTAAATAACATGCTTTAATAGTGGTACTGGCAACAAATTATCAAGAAATGGGACTAGCAAAACATTTCAGTTAACCAAGGTTGTGTTACTGACATTGACATAGTCCCCTCCCTCCTGAATACTTCTCTAAAGGCTACTTCGGAGTTACTTGCGCCCTGCTAAATGCGTAGCCTACCAAATCCCTAACAAAAACGCAGCTCGTTCGCGCAGCAGCCTCGGTCAAGGCAGCTTGAGCTCGACGTCCTGCGCATGCTCCAGGGGGCCTTGCAATACCTGCTTTTGGAGCGAGTCTTATTTCACATGGGGCAGGCTTGAGATATCTACCACTTGCTTTAATGCTGGATACGGGAGCCTTTCGTTTGACAGTCAGAGGCGACAAGAGAGAGAGACTAAGGGACTCTTACTTTTTCGTCGGAACAAGACAACTGTTTTGTTTTGCTGTAGCCTGCTTCACTTTATTCACCGGATTTCCCTGCGAATGAAAAAACAAAAACAAAAAACTTTTGAGTGGTTGATCATATTAGACGGAGCTTTTGCTACCCCTGTCTCTGTTGAAAGACGGATACATTTGCAACAACGCGATGAAGAACTGAGATTGAAGTAAGTGAACAGAGCACTTATGGTTAGAAGCTATCTTTTTAACGTCTTCTGCGTTGTGAAAACTTTTCAAATTAGCCGCATCCATGCCAGGTGACAAACTTGCATAGAATGTGTATCGAGTGAATACTATCTGGAGGTTTAACTGTAGGAAAAAATAAAACCCTTGGGGCTTTTGACAAAGGCAACTGTGAAGGTTTTCACCTTGTCGTGTAAAAGTGCCTTTAATCACGATGTCTAAACCTATGGATCACGTAAAGCGTCCTATGAATGCTTTCATGGTGTGGTCAAGAGCCCAGCGCCGGAAAATGGCTCAAGAGAACCCGAAAATGCACAACTCAGAAATCAGCAAGAGACTAGGTGCGGAATGGAAACTTCTTACCGAGTCTGAAAAAAGACCGTTTATTGACGAGGCAAAACGACTGAGAGCCATGCACATGAAGGAGCACCCTGACTACAAATACAGACCCAGGCGGAAGCCAAAGACGTTAATGAAAAAAGACAAGTTTGCATTCCCAGTGCCCTACACTCTTGGAGATCACGACACGTTGAAAGCGAACAGTTTATCGGCTGGAGCTCTCTCCGAATCATTCATTGGGAATCCGGAAAAAGCAGCTGCCGCCGCTGCGGCCGCAGCAGCGAGGGTCTTCTTCAACCCGTCTATGTCTGCAAACCCTTATTCCCTTTTTGACTTCGGGGCGAAGATGGCAGAGATCTCCCCGCCATCATTTCCATACGCTTCCTCACTCGGGTACCCTGGTGGCGCAACTGCCTTCCCTGGAACCGGAACTGTTGGAAGCGGGACACACACTCACACTCATTCCCATCCTTCCCCGGGCAATCCTGGCTATATGATTCCTTGTAATTGTACTGGCTGGCCATCGGCGGGTCTCCAGCCTCCTTTGGCTTACATCTTGCTACCGGGAATGGGCAAAACGCCGCTTGACTCCTATTCCGCTTATGCGGCAGCGTTGTGATGCGCCTGACTTTTAAGTTTTCAATGTTGTAAAGACTATATGTGCCAGAGTTTATTAAACACATGCTCGAGTCTATACATGTGATAGAAGTCATCTTAAATATCACATGGGTATGTATATAAATTAATGCCTTTATGTAAGGTACTTTTTTGTTAAGGTAACCCATCGGGAACGAACAACTGTCGAACCGTTCTGTGCAGTTAGTTTTGGAAACAGCTAGCCTAAACCCTTATCAATGTGAATACTCTAATTTACCTCCTTTTATTTCAACCTGTTGCAAATACACCTGCTAGGAGGACTTGTTGGAATTTGCTAGATGACTGTGTCCAACATATACATGGGTTGCAATTCTTAATTTAACTTGTGAAAGAAAAAGTTAATAATTTAATAGATCATTGTCAAACATAATGTTGGCTAATACAATTTACATTTAATATTAGATTGATCAAGCAATGACTCACCTACCTAAATAAACGGCCATGTCGATCTTGTTTTCAGCCAGAATGACGTGTAAATGTGTACAGTTTAATTTTGTGGTTTAGTTAATGGTTTAACCTGGAATTGACTGGGTTGTTTGACTAGAAATCCAGTGCATATTTTATGGTTTCAGTACTGTTTTATAAGTGTCCGAAATATTTATTGTTTGGAGGCATTATGATGGTCCAGTTCGTTAGAAGGCTGAGTTTGTCCAGTAGCTAATATTTGCACAATAAACTTGAAGTGCTTATAGGATGCTATATTTTATCTTTATTTCTAAGGTAGTTAACACACTCTTCAATGTCAATGCTTTGTATTATTAAACCTTATTGAATTCCACATCCATCTTCTTCAGCAGTATTTGAATTTACCATATAAAACTGATGTATAGTCATTAGCTATGGATAAGCAAACATAATATATGATAATTTCAAATGCATGCTTGACGAACAGGCTCTACTGTGCACAGATTACGCGTTGTCTAACCCATAATTGCGCTGTCTTATTTTGAGTATTATTTCATATTCAGTTTGTTTTCGTGTAGGCTACATACATCTTAAGTGGCATTCTGTTCTTTCGCGGAACAACAGCCTATAAATTAATAAAGTATGCAGACAAGGTCTTGCTGAATCGCTTACAAGATTTTTATCTGAATTGCCCTTAAGTGCTTAGTCCAGGTGAAGTGTAAGGTATCCTCCAAAGGACGCTTTTGTTCTGGCTTTGAATAGAATTACGGCAAATCTAAATCAGGCCATTGTAATAAAGAGCCAGAAACCTAGTTAATCACTTTTTTTTCGTGAATAGAAAGGAAGATTAAAAAGTATTCAGGAAATGCTAAGGCTGGCTCTTACTTCGACTGGAGAGCAGGTAGGCTCTTGCACTGATTAACAGCTGAGCTGACGACACCTTTCTAAATTTTTTAGTGCCCTTTTCAAATAACTATCCAATGAACGCTCAGCCTACATTATGCACTTAAAGGAAACAATAACATACCAAAATTGTACAATACATCCTACACGTCAGTTGGGTTAAGTGCACTGTGTGCCATTTAATTTTAGTAGACATTCATAAGTATTCCATATAAAAAATAAACGTACATGTAGACCTAATACGATGTGTGAAGTAGGGTAAATTTCGTATTAGTTTAAAAAAGTTGTGTCTTATGGATCAGAGTGATTATGCAAAACTAATTTGGACTGTCCAGGGATAATTATCTCCGACACGGTTAATTAAACCCTTTCACCGCTCCGCATTCTTTCGTGATATACCCCGATCACCTCTGTCCACGAAACCAAAAAGGTTTCCCCTGAAGATAAACGAAGCACTGCACAAATTAAACAATTACAGCTTTTTTTATGTATGAAAGACAATTATTTAGAAATCACATTTCAGTAAAAACGTTTTCTATTAAAGGTTTCCATTTGGTACTCAATTTTGCGTGAGTGGTTTGTGAAGAAAAAATGTAGGCTTTTTAAACAACTTTGATAAGGCTGCCCAGATGCACCGCTGGTGCCAGAAAAATAATCTTTATAGTAGTTAATTTGGCGTATTTCATCATTTCCTCGACACAACTACCATGAAATAACTATACTCTGTGGTGTGTTGTATATTCATTTATTGAATAGTTTTTGACAGTTTGAAAAAATATTCAAATCAAAAACATACGTCTCCAAAGGCGTCTCCAATAGGCTACAGGTTTATAACAAATGATGTAGGCTATATTACCAGCGACGACCACTTTCCTCTCTTTCTCTTGCCCCTTTTTATTCTTGGAAAATAGGAAAGAAAACTGAAAAGAACTTTTTTCTTCAGTGGGAGCGTTTAGATAGTCGAGGAGGTTTTGTCTGGGAACAAAACGCGGGCTGGGAGGTTTTTGTGGGAGTGTTGTTTGTTGAAGTGGAGCTCAGTATAAAGCGGCTGCTCTCCGTCATTGTGATGGAAGCAATCAGTGGTATTTGGAAAACTGTTAGCATTGTGCACTTCTTCTGTGTCCTTTGTAGAGGATTTCTTTTCACAAGGTTTTTTTTTCAGCCGATCCAGCTGGCCCGAGTGAATACCTCTGCAATGTGTACACGCTTTGTCCCTCCAAGGCCCTGAAGTAGCCCACACTGAATGGAGTGAGTTGACACTGCATGACAGTGAAACAACATAATAAAAAATACATGAGCGCGTGAATAGAAGCCGACGCATAAATAAATAAAATGGGTGACCAAAACTGGATAAACCGAATGACAAAACGGTGAAAGGAGAACAAAAAGATATTTAACACACTAGATTAGCATTAGAATGCGATCTACAAGGCAGAACAATTGATGAATAGGTTTACCGGCCAAGAAAGAAATGGACTAAATGGCTTTTGAATAGATATACTTTTTCCCCCAGTGCAGAAACCGGACAGAATGGTCAAGGTGGAGATGCAGCTATGCAAAATAGGCCATGAAGCGACTTTTTAAATATAAAAATGCCATATCCAATATTTTATCATGAAAAATGAATTTTAATCTCTATTGGGTGTTTTGAAAATGATTCATATTCATGGGAACGTCAGTAGACTGACTTCCAAAAAAATAACAGAGTCCAAATAGCGCACGTCACAGTTGACCGAATAGGAAATTGCTTAAATTTTTAAAATCGCAAATGTAAAAGTGATACTCCAGTTTTATAAGCATTTTTCATCACAAAAAGTTTTTAGAATTAATTTGAATTGAAATTTATATTTTATTTTACTCAGAGCAGGACTAGTAAATGTAAAGTTGTGTAAGTCGCTCTGGGTAAGAGTGTCTGTTAAATGCTCAAAATCTACCCAGTAAAATGCCCAGTGTTAATTCAGCTCTAACAGTGTTAATTCAACTTTTAACAGATAACATTTGGTCTCACTCTGGAACGTTAAGAGCTAACTTTACACTGTTAGAGTTGAATTAACACTGGATATTTTAGTGTGTAGTATCACAAATTCATGTGAGTCATGCTGCCTTTCTTTTAAGACTACATAGGCTATTCATCTTAGGTTGAAAATGAAAATACATTTTTAAAGCTGATAAAAAAGATGAGATTTTATGCAGTTGAGCTATTTCAATCATTGACATGATTTTAGGCTTGATTGAGAATATAGTAACATATGAAGGCTCAGATTTAACCAATATAGGTTTTAATTACTTCATATACAGATGGTACTTCGTCTGCAATATTACATTCAGACATGTTTTGCCCTTCATTTCATAAGGATCACATTATAATGCTTCCTTGCGTACTTGTGTTTGTATATGTACATTATTTAAATAATAACATTCCTTAAAATTCTTATATTAAATGATTTTTTGGATGAACATACATGTATTTCCAAGTGAGAATCCCAGGACTAAAGGAGTTCATTTTTTCAGAGACTAGTAAGGGGAAGCTGAATTGTGCACCGTTACTGATGTAATATTGCACATCCACTTCATAGCTGTGATATTGTTTGATTGACCACATTTAGACTCCACAACATGGATTAAGTGAGAGATTAGAAAATATGCAAGTCACTTTTATTCTGAATAAAAGCCAGACAAGGCTGGATGATTCCCTGACAGGTTATCTTTGGAAGGCCTATATTGCATACACGTGTATTCTTTAAGATTGGCCTACTCAGACAACCCACTATGCCAAGTCAAGAAAGGTAACAGAAGGTCTAAAGTTGATTCTAGGTGTATAATTTGTATTCAGATTCTGTTGCTGTTGTTCGTCCACATTGGTTTCCTCAGGGTACTCTGGTTTCCTCCAACAGTCCAAAGACATGCATGTTAGGTTAATTGGAGAGTCTAAATTGCCCCTAGGTATGGATGGTGTGTTGACCCTGAGATAGACTGGCGACCTGTCCAGGGTGTATTATTGCCTCTTACCCAATGCATGCTGGGATAGGCTCCAACATTCCCCACGACCCTTACCAGGAACAAGCAGGTTAGATAATGGATGGATAGAGTCTGTTGCTGTTGTTTCTCAACATGAGGACCAAATAAGTGCCAATGCCAGTAAAGCAGGCTATCATGAGGCTGAACAATCAGAATAATTTGACCAGAGACATGTGACAAAATCTACTTGTTGATACATTGTTAGGAAGCAATAATGCCCTGGTGAGCTCAGCAAAAGCAAAACAACCTGATAGACCACGGAAGACCCCTGTAGTGGAAGATCGAAGAATAATTTCAGTTGTAAAGAAAAACTTCTTTTCTGCTATTTGACAGATCAATTAGACTCTCCAGGATGCAGGTATAGATGTGTCAAAGACTACCATAAACAGAAGACTACACCAGCATTACTGCAGAGAGTTGACTACAAGATTCAAACCACTGGTAGGCCCCAAGAACAGGTGATGGAGAGAGGAAAGTGTGGAGACAAAAAGAGCTGTTCATGTTCCAAAGCACCCCCCCCCCCCATGCATTTCACTCACTTGAAGACAAGACAAACGATTAAACGCCCCAGAATCTGAAGATGCCTGCTGTACAGGCCTGGCAGAGCATCACCAGGGGTGATACCTTATGTCTGATGATGTCTATGGGCCACAGACTTCAAGCAGTCATTGAATGCAAATGATTTGCAAGTATTAAATATGATGAGTTTATTTCAGATTATGAAAATATGTTCAATTACGTTTGCTCTCCTAAAATGGGGGGACAATATAGAAAGTGCTGTAATTCCTATATGATCACCCAATACGGATGTAAATGCCATCAAATTAAAACTGACAGACTGCACTTATAATATTTTATTTTAAATCCAATTTGTGGGAATACAGAGCCAAACAACAAAAATTCTGTCACTGTCCCAATACTCTTGCGTTTAACTATTTGTGTGTGTGTGTGTGTGCTTTTATTATTTTGTTATTTAGCCAGATAATTACCTAGATTTGTCCTATGGAACTAAATTCTCTTTGATCAGCATGTGTGAATTGCTGGAACGATTGCAAGGAACAACCGGACACTTTGAGACAGGTAAAATATGAATAATACATGAATATATAATTTCATTTTTTTAAATCAACAATCAGATTTCCACAGTACAACTTACTCAATTTTCATTATGGACAAAAAATACTTTTTTGGGGTAATTTAGGTTACCACACAACTACTCTATTTGTTTGAGATTGTTAATTTTTTCACCAAAGGCCTCTTGGGAGTTATCAGGCATTCTAATATTTGAAGTGACCAGGAGACATGAGGTCAGCTTGTCACTGGTCAAATAGGTCACTAACCACACCTTACTTCCCAGGATAGGATGAATTCCTTTACTCAAACTGACATCATACTTTCACAGTGAAACTGTCACTGAAATCATAAAGCTGAACTTTCTCGGTTAAAGCATTATTGTAGTAATTGTAGCAATTTTGTTGTTGTACCTTGCACCAGTACCACTTAAACCCAGATTAAATGTAACCACAATGCCCTTAACAGTTTTCTCTTTTCAATTTCCTACACAGTATACATTTCTTGCAGCCATCTGCCGATTGCCAAATTAATTAAAAATGCTGAAAGACATGGAAAAAAAGCTTATATACATTTATTATGCACAGAAAGTACAAATGTCAAAATGGGTAAATGGACACAATTATTCATTCCTCATGTCAAATTAATGGAAAGTTTAAACACATGCTACTTGGCTATTTTCATGTGTACTTCACTATGTTTGGTTTCTTGAGAGATCTGAATGTATTCCTTCACTCTGCCAATAAAAATGAACTGCCAGAAGATGACACCCATTGACATAGCATTGATACCCATTTAACCGAGTTCTCAAAATAGCAGTTAATTATACATTTTTTGGGCTCCAAGACAGTTTGACACATATTCAATGAAGCAATACACCTTCTGAATGCAACATTTAAACTTCAGACACATTGTTTTTGCCAACCAAGGAGCATTGAAAGTGACACAATTCCAATCATTAGGTCAAGTATAACTGCCTTAATGTAAATTCTAGATTATTCTTCATCTGTCAAAGCCTCATTAATGATCATAAAGGGCAGTAGTGCAGTTGTATTGAAATACATAATATTTTCATTTCATGTAATTTCAGACCAAAATAAATGGCAACTGCACACTGCAAAAATATCAGTCTTCACAATATAAACATTGGTTTAATTCAGCTCACATACTAACAAACTGCTAAAGTAATCACTACTTTGGTGCACAAAACAAAACAAAAAAAGGCACAAAAGTTTTGATCTCCTTCATGTTATCAGTGCTGAGGGGCACAGCAGTCACAAGCTCTTAAATAGAGGCATGCATTTGAGTCTGTTCGCAGTTCACTTTGGTTGGTGCATCAGAGTGCTTTTTGTTTTTGCGTTTGTTTGTTAGTATGTGAACTTATGCCAATGTTTATACAGTGAAGGCTGATATATTTTTGCAGTGTGTGGTTCACATTCTCATTTATTGATTAACTTTTAGCTTTGTGCACCTGCATCATATTTTGGATGACGCTTTTGACAGAGTGCAACCAAACATCTCTAACCCTGCCATTTTTAAACAAGCAAAAGTAATCTCTGTGCAATGAAATAATTCACTAAACTGACTATTTGTACTTCAAAATCAGCCCAAACCTCTTTGAGGTTAAAGCTCATCACCTCTGAAGTGTCTTCCCACCATATTTCTCAGACAAAAAATTGGTCACAAAGGCAACAAGGGATTATCATTTAAAACAACTCCAATAGTAATTGGCTAAAACACCCAATATTTAAAAGTGAAATGGAATACAGCGATCAGGTTTGAGAAATGAGAGCAAGCACTTCCATGCTAGCCATTCTTACATGAGGTATGAATGAATGCTTCTGTAGTATGCAGTCTAATTGAGATTATACCACTGTATTTTAACCATCCACAGGTAGCACTGATTATGTCCAAATGATAAGAGAGTTGTGGGCACGTGTTTGTAGATAATCAGAAAAGGCCAAATTATAACAATTTTATATTTATCTAAAGTGGCACCATTCTTAATATCATGGTCATTTGAGCTATTATCAATTATGAAATGGTAATGCATATTTAAGCATGACTTCAGACTGGACCACAAGTGGCAATTTAATTCCACAGGAGCAACAGAAAATGAATACTCAAGGAGTTTCACACAAGTTCCGCAGAAGTTATATGGGCAATAACATTATGAAGATAAGTAATACATTATCTAAATTATAATGCATTATAAGATGACTCTCATACATTTAATGTCAGTGATAAAAGGATTTTATGCTCTTGTCCATTATATACATTTAAACTGGCAAATTACTTGTATGTATTTTAATTATAATTGTCTCTTATTAGCATGATTCTCATTCAACTTTCTGCGGAAGTGAAACCTCTTTGGTGGTCTTTTACCTTAATTTTCCTGTGTTGTTATGAGAAGTTATGGCTTTTTTGGCATTTATGGCTTTGTCGAACTTCTAGGGAGTCTTTTCTTATATACCAGTATTATTGTATCATAGTATTATACCTTTAAGTCATCTTTAAGACACATGTACTGTAGCATCATGGTTATGTGTGTTTACGACTGTGGATCAGCTCAGCATTGACCCCAGAAGAAAAACAGGTATCAGATTTAAGTTCTAAAGATTGCATTAAGAATCTTCTGAGTTCAATACCATTAGTACTAAAGGCTATTCATCGTATTAGGTTTTAGTGCATGATACAAGCCTTTTTAAGTGTTTGTATTCTTGCTGCAGTAATACTGAAACCAGTCTGACCGCTATTATTTTGTCATTGCATTTAAACAAGGGCTTATTATTTTGTGGTAACTGCAATTAACAGAAAATATTATATAGCAACAACAACAACAACAACACCAACAACAACAACCAAAAACTAGCACTTGCTTAAATTCAGGACTTGACATATGTCCACATGTCTTGGAGGCAGAGTGAGATTTTGTTTATATAATAAGAACCTGAAATTCTCTGACTCCTCCAGTTCATTTTAGGTCAATCAAAGTGTGAAAAACCTCTCCTGAAGCAATCTTGCCATCATGGTACTGTGCCAAGAATGTTTATGACTACCATGTACTGTATTACCTGTAAATTCAGAAAAAGGCTCTGATAAATTTTTAAAATTCTTTATGCTCCCAGGAGGGGAAAAATAAATTATCTTGCGTTGCACCTTTTCCGAAACACCTTAACACGCCAAATCAGAGCTCTAAAACCATATATGTCTTCTTGCCCAAGGTCATTCAAAGAAATAAGAAGGTCTCTATATGCTCATACAAACATCCTGAATTCTCTGAAGCAGATACTTTAAAGTTTTTTTGGGGAGCATATATTGTGTTGGGGGTGTGAAATGCTGACCTGGGTCAACCAAAAGCATTCGTCCCCACAGCACCCACTGTTCACCCAGAAGACAAATAACCTGAAATCCAGCTGAGGTAGAGGAAGATAAATGGAATCAGTTTATCTTCAGCTCAATCATTTGTAGCTGATCATGTGCATGTGCAAGGACCAGAGCAAGCTGATTCTTTAGACGTGTGAGGCTAAATGCCCTTTTTTTCTACAGTGTTGGATTTTTTGCTGTCATCGCTGTGCGTGGATTTGCTTGTCTACACATAGCACAAACCTATGTAGATTAAAGTTCATTTCTTGGTTCAGGTTTAATAAGATTCAGTGGTAGTTTTATTCAATGTTTTTTTAGTTTTATTAAAAAATGTAGTCAAAGTGGAATTTTTATTTCTGTAGAACTAAAGGCAAATGAAATAAAGAAGAGAATGAGAACAAGGATTTTACAGACCTTAAACTTCCAGAACTAAAATAAGCCCTAATCCTCTAATGGTCATCGGCCAAAAGGAGCACATCAATGAACCATAGCACTACTAAATCTTATCGTAAGATGAAAGCTGAAAAAGCTGTATCATTTTCTGCTTTTCTCCACAATTCATGCCTGGCAAAACCAAGCACTGGCAAACGTGAATCATGGAGACTACAATTTTCCCTGGACTCCTGCAGGTTGAAATGCATTTAGTTAACATTCTTGGGATAGGCCTGTCCTGCAAAGATGTTAAATTATTTAGATTGGATCATTGTCAATCACTGACCACAATAGGTCCAATAATATTGGAAGTAATCAAAACCTATTTTAGACAAATGACCTAACAGCAATTCAACTATAATGACCTGAGTAAAATATGGGAAGCAATGACCTAATCGACCAGGACCAAATGCTAAAATGTTTCAATTTTGTTTGCAAAGTACTTAAAATAGATCAACAGAAACAGGGACATTCAGAAAATTAGTACCTGATCGCACCCATCCCCCTCCCCCTAAAATACATGAATAAATAAAGATCAAATAAGCAATTAAGTTTGTGAGTAGTGTTCCTTATTCATTTGTGAAAGGAAGTGAAAAAACTATGGTCCTTCAAGCTTGGCCTCCTGTTCCAAAAAGACTTCATTTGTGACACAAAGGGTTTTTAAATGGGCTTAATATTCTATTCATTGACATTCTCTTAAAACGAAAAGATATCTAACAGATATAACAAAATGTTCAGCACCAACTAGCCATTCTGATGAAATTGTTGGTCAACAAAGAGACAACATTGCGTAAAGCTACTGATTATTACCATAAAAAGTGGAACGTATTCTTTGAGCTTAATTGACCAAATGCAAAGTGTTTAGAACACTGGATAAATTGTCCTGTTACTGTCTTATAGCATCTTAACTGCGGTTTAAGGACTGTAAATATTTGAAGAATACATTTGAGGCACCAAGTCCTTTTGTGTTTTGTAATACAATTTATATAATTGTAACTCACAGAATTTGGGCTTGTAATTTAGCTGGCCGAATCCGGCTGTTTATTCATTTCCAAAGCATTTATGTTTCTGTGAAGAGGGTCGTTTATGCCAAATTACCGGACAAATCCATAAATAAATTAAAATTAAATGGAAATGAAGGTGCATCACTGTCACAACCATGACATTTCTTGTTCCAGCTCCAAAATGTCCTCTGGCTGAGATTGTCAGCCTGCATATTAAATTCCCATGTTTTTAGGGCAAAATATATCTATCAGAAATAGAAATAATGAATCTGAAGAGCGGATGCCCTAAAGAACAGTCACAAAGAATTATATCCTTGTATAAGACGGGACACAGGCAATAGATAAGTACCTGGAGTTGGCAAAAAAATAAAAAAATAAACTCCACTACATGTGCCTATCAATAAAGAAGATTACTGTGGTGCTTATTACACTAGAGATCTGGGGTGCTTTAGATTGCACCTTTAATTGAGAAAGGAATGAATTACACACATTTGAAACTCCACTTGAAATAAGTGAGATGTAATGCTCTTTTTTTCTCCCAGCATTTATTAAATGAAAAAAGAAACTACATTAATTCAAATGCTTGATTTATTCACATTTCAACAGGATTATTATATGCAAAGCCTTATTTGGGATTCACTCAGTGCATTGTGCTATCATGGTTTCACACTCCAATCCCGTATACTTGCTTTAATTAAAAACAGCAGCAAAATAGATCATTGCCAAATGATATGTTGTTTCCTTGCTAATCCCCATGTCCGGAAAACAGCCTCCAATTTTGAGGGTAGGAACTTAGGCTTTAGGTTTCTATAGCTCTACTGAAAGCAGAACAATTATTTTCAGAATAATGTATGTGTTTATTATATCTAGTAAAATCTGTTTGAGACCATTTCCTGGTTTCTACAGATTACAGTGACTGAATTATAGCTGTGTCTGCTGATGTTTTCACCATTACAAAGAGCTGCTCCCATTTATACAGCAGACTTCAGTGACCAGTAACAATATTATGTCAGCTTTGTTGTGTTTAAACATCTTGTAATAAATAAATAAATAAATAAATATTTATTGGGCAGAATATATGTTTGTCACACAAATATAAACTAATTTAAGTACTCATTTTTAGAGAAACATTTTTTGAATTGAATGGAACCATACCTCTCTGAGCATTAACTTATTCAAGGTATGCTAATTATGCAACTGAAGATATCCTTAACTGAACTCATACTTTGAGTGCAGTTAAGGATACTCATACTGTGAGTGGTCTGCTCCAAGACAGAAGACAGAAACTAATAATAATTAGCCTATGGCTTATCCACTTCTCTGCATGATGACTCCTTTCAGGAAGGCTGGCACATGTTGCTTGGTGTGGCCTACTTGTGGACTCTCTATGATAGGCATGATGGGACTTGCATCATCCACAAAGAGAACTTCCTAGGCCATAACCATAGCCTTGACTGTCCAATTTTCCTCCCAAGGTGGCATAGCAAAAAAGGGTGCTTTTAACAATTCCTTAATATGAAAAAAAGAGTGAAAAGCTAAAAACCTTTCACATTGCAGGTACAAGCTCAAACTGACAACAATGAAAACAGATATAACTGTTTATTAAATTAAAAAAAAATATATATATTTCTGTGAATTATATACAACAAGTCCTGTGACTATATCATCTGTAACTCTATCTATTTAGATTAAAACAAATAAAAAAATGAAAGATTGTTTTCATTATAAGAAAATCTGTATGCTAGAAGAACATTTATTTTAGGGTCAAAGCCATCTTGTAAATCCACTTGAAATCATTTATGCAGCAAGACTGGCAGTAGTGTTATGTCTCCTACCATCTAAGATTCATGGTACCTGAGTCGACGATTGAAACCGAAACTGTCACCTGGGGATTTATAACCAGTTTGCACTGGTCCTCACCCTTACTCTTAGTGTGAATGGGGGTATTAGTACCACTGTATATCAACCCAATGACATTGAGCAAACTACAGGCGATGAAATGATTGGCAGAGAAATCGGGTGTGTCATTCCTGGTGATTGTGTAAGGATTTAGCCTCCCCCATTACACACATAATCTTGGTTGGCTGTTGGTGTAACCACTTTAAACACTTAGCCAGTCAGAGCCCCACAAGGTATAATCTTCTTACCTTCTCTCTATGTACTTTAAATAATATAATTATTTATTGAATAACATATACCATTAAACTTGCACTTTTTTTTTTTTGTAGAAACAACAGTTTAGCCCTCTGTACTACCAAAAATTACATCTGCCGATTGTGGAGTAAGAATTATTGGAATGTTTGATTAAATAATTTTGAATTAGGCTGGATTGTGAAGTTGCGGGCTACAAAGCTACATTGCAGCTTTCCAGGAGTATGTGTATATTCTCAACACACATACTCAAAAGTGGACACAGTAAAGAACTCATCAGGCCACAGTCATCGTGTGTTGGTGTGTCATGCAGGCCAAATTAACTGTTCATTAGTTTGAAAGAACCACTAGTAGTGGTTCAATGCCTATAATCAACACGTGTTGAGGACTACGGTTAATAATGGCTTTTGTCTGAATTTACATCACTGCTGGTATAACTTAACCAAATTTTCTGCTTTCTTCCTTATTCATTTTTCTTTATTGGTCACTGGAAGTTAAATGATCAGAGAATGTAATTTATAGAAATGTTTGCCATTGTTGTTGGTTTTATGTGAAGATAATCATGAGGTTTAATACTGTGAATTGTGAAGCATTGCATCACTGACAATACAGAATGTTACCAAAATTATTTTCCGGTGAATCTCTCAAACTGGACAGCTTTTCACTGAAGAACAGAAAGTATATCTATGATACTGACGTATCATAGCCCAATGTGGTACAATGCCTTTCTCTAACCATGCTTGCCGATAAGTCAGTCAGTATTGTGAGAAATAGAACAGCGACAGGCTGTGCAGAATTTCTTCACTGTAGGACTGAGCAGGCATATGGCATCTCATTGCCATGCAATGTGGAATTACCTGTCTGAATTCTTGAGAATTTGTACAGGTCAACAATGCACACAGGCAAGTGCTTTATATTTTTCCATATTGTTTATCTAGAACATTGTATCTTTTGTGATCTAGTACTGTGCTTGTGTTTCAATACAGAAAGTGATGGATAAGGTATGTGCATACTCTCAATGGCAACAATAGCGACTGGCAGTTCGTCACACAGATGAGGCTCCTGCTCTCTTGCTCTAGTCAGTGGCTGCAGACCTGAATTGAATAGTGTGGGAAAAGCTACTGATCTGATTCATTTCTCTGCCTTTGGAAAGCTTGTTTGACAGTTTGTTTGACAGTAATTTGACCACAAACACCACTGGGTCAAGTGAATGGGAATGTGTGAGCGATAATTGGAAATGAGTTGGATGGAAAAGAGTTCTTCGAATTGTTCTTTGTGAGTGTGATTTTGAGAGGAACAACTTGCCCCTGGTCCTTTTTCCCATTTAGTTTCAAAAGCCATTTTCAACAGGAAGGGTAGAACTTGAGATGAATTTGTGTATGACCCGATTCATCAAATAACTAAGCCTAAAAACACATAAATGTGTAAATGCCGCACAATGTTAAAATTCAGTGGACAGTGGTGTTAAACAACTTATTCCCATCACTTGAAATGCTTTGAGCTATACGTTTGCACTTGCTGCCTCTTGGGAATAGACTTTTCCCCTCTAGGGAATTACTGCACTTCAATCCCTGATCTTTGTGTTGTAAGTTGCTGTGGATAAGAACATCTGCTAAACAGCATCAAAGATATTCTGAAGCGTTCAGAAAGCATTATAATCACTGAAGTTTGAGTTTAGTATAAACCAATACATATGTCATGAACACGTGTACCTGATCACTCAAATTAGTAAAACTAGTCCCAAATTAAGTGCCACAAGTCCACAGTAAAACTTCTCCTTCTGTGGTACAACACATGCCACTGTGTTACTCATATAAAAGGTTTTCAGGGCAGACAAGGTTAGCATTTTTCTTTTCCATGTTTTCCATCACCCTAATGCATGCATCAAATACAGAAAGGTTACAGATTATTCACAAATATAGAGCTGACATCTTTAACAGTCAAATATTCAGTTGAAAATGAATTTTATCAGAGCTTATACGGGGTAAAAAATACTTAGGGTAAAATCCACAATTTCTGAGTAGATTTAACAAGGAATATTTTACTGTTTAGATTCCAAACATACAAACAGTTTTATACTAAATACCTGTATACCACTCACTTCCACCACCACTTCCAACACCTTGTTTGCCACAAACAGACTGGGGGCAAATGGAGGACACAGAAGCCCCCTTAGATATCAGCAGTAACACAAACATGGACCACCTTTTGAGACATAGGGGTCTCGTTCTTGTTCGATAATAGCCGGACAGTTTCAGGGCTGATATGTAAAACACGGCCTCAGCTGCCATAACGATTATAAAGAAGAGGAAGAAAGGAATGATGTTTGTCAAAACTAGAAATTCAAGCTTCGACCCAAATTCCCAGCCCCTTCTCCCTCCGCAGCCCGCTTCTTTGAGCCCGGGGCCCACAGTAGCAGTGTATCCCTTACAGAGGGGATTGCCAGTGCATTTACATAGCGCGGTTAATGAGAGATCAAAACCGGGGAAGCGTGTTCAACATAAGTCTTTCTTGTAAAAATAATGAGCGAGCGATTGATCCGTACCGGGGGAAAAAAAGCAGTTAGCTGGGTTAATACCAAAGGCATATTAAAAGCGGTGCCAAAAGTGTCTTGGCATGCAACGGCAGCACTAAGAGGACCCCCAACTTGTCATCACATTAGCTCATGGTCAAGGAGTACATCCTAATGCTTTTATAATCTGCTTTCCTGCACAATTAGCCTGCTACAATGAAGCCACTGTCAGAGACCTGGAATTAAAGGGCTGAAAATGCTATCAAACAAAATTGATCCCTTTCACAGGCTTTCACCAGAATTGACCATGTTTTGAAGCTGTATGTTATAAAAATATCTGATAATTGAGCTCATGTGCTGTACAACATGCCATCGGAAAAGGTGATTGGGTTTTTGGATTGATGCTTCAAATGGCTGGATCTTTAACCCATTTCTGCATCTTTAGCATGTAGAGAACTGTGTGAAACTGACATCGGTTGACCTTTAAGATGGAGACACAGCCGGTTAAGGGTACAACAGCAGTTCTTCTAAAAAAATAAAAGGTAGACCAGCCCTACCTTTATACCAGGAAAGGGAAAAATGGGAAGAGAAAACAGCGGGGAAGGAGCAACAGAGAAGGGGGTAAAAGAGAAGTGGGGAAGGGGGGAGGGGTAGGATAGAATTCGGGAGCACTCCTCGAGAGGAAAAAGAGGGAAAAGAAGAAAAAAAAAAACATTGACAACCCCCGGTTCCATTCTTCTGCTCTTGCCGTTCTCCGCTCTCTGCCTCGCAGCTCGGCGGGCTAAGCTGGGAACTGTAATGTCATTAAATTGCAAATGCTTTTTTTCCCCCATTTCCGACACACACTGTTTACTTATCTGGCAAAAACATATGTTGGAAGGAATCCGTTAAATTCTGCCCATTGCCTTGGGTGAAAGTGCAATAGAAACGTGCCCGCTGAGCTCCTTCTGCCGTCTCCTTTTTAGCTCTTTGCCTTATCTACAAGGCTGCTTAGCGGCAAACTGGCGAGTTCAATGAAAAAGCGAGATACAGCGGCAGATTAGCGGAGAACAGTGAGGAGAAAAATGCTCGGAGAGAGGGTCATCCCATTGCAAATGATTCCGCCCCTCTCCATCTGCATAAATGACTATTTTTAAGGCACCTCCGTAGTCTGTATATTTTTCTCACTCTGCCACACATTTAATTTCACGCCCGGTGTTCTGAATATGCTTAAATTCATATCTCTGATGCACCTTTAAGCCAGAGGAAAGAGGAGGGTGTGTGTGTGTAGGGGGGAGGGGGGAGCACAATTAAAGATAAAATGGTGTGATTTGCACTGCAAGTCTATTACTTTGTAGCATTTACATATAGTTTACCTCTGCAGTTTCGAGATTTTCCCTCTCTCCCTCCTCTTCATATTTGTATTTTGGGGGGGGGGGCTTCGATAAATATGTATAGAGCTTTGATGAGACTGTTTGCGGTGGCATTGGAAAGTTTGGAGGCGCACTCTTTTTCCGGGCAGGTGCTGCGGTGTCTGGAGGTGGGTGCTCCGGGGCTTGTTCTGGGATGGCTCCATTGTGCTTAATCCCCGCACCCCTCTCCTCTGTGACACAGATCAAAGAACGAACTCCGGGCCAGCGCCGGGTTGCGAAACCTGATGTCGGCCTGGACGAGTCATGGTGGAATTTCTGTGGCCGCTGGCCCCGTCTTATCGAGTGGCCAGAAAGAGCGCCACTGCATCCCCAGAACCATCCCCGTGCACATCAAGCAAATTATCTTACGCCATTACGCTGCTGGCATACTCCAGGACAGCTGGCTATGTGTGTGGCTGTGTGTGTGGCCGTAGAGGGGAAGCTGGTAAGACCCACCCATCTGTGGGTGGGAGGAAAAGGCCTGGGATTGGTCGAGGGCTGTCGGGGAGAGTAGTCTATGCAAAGGTAGAGGTCATTACGGAAGTGTAATTTGCACCTTCACACCTGCTAGCAACATCATTGCTAGCTCCATATAAAACCTGATATGAGGATTAAAGGTATCAATAACAGTTGCATAGGCGTTAAATTCTGACAGAGTGCATTTTACTCTGATCAAGTAAATTTGATCCCTACTATAAACCCTCATAGAATGAGATTAAAACTGAGAATTTTACTGTCTACAATCTTAGATTGTTCAGGAGTCTCAGGGACTCCAAGATTATAAATGTTTTCACAAATCAGAATCTTAAGTCTTAAGCTTAACTAACCCCCATGGATATGCAGAGAGGTAGCTGTAGAGAGTTAATTTGCTAACTGTAACTCCATTAGGTATGAAGCTAGGTAAGGCACTACTACTGTTTGAGAAACACCTGCAAGTGTTTGCCATCTGCTGGTTCAAGAACAATAATTTAGTCTGGGGTTTTATGGCCTAGGTTGCAGTTATGCTCTTGCCTGAGCGACAAATCAATATGATGTAGGGATTACATGTTAAAGGATAATAAACACATTTTATAAACATATTTGTATTAGCCACAGAAATTATACTACGCAAGTTCACAAGCAGAGCTATTGCTTATTTGTCAACGATATGGATTGTTGGAATATTTTTATTTTTTCCTAAAAGATGCATTTGCTTAAATGTCTTTTGCAAGTCAATAGTTTTTTTAGTACTTTTAGGATTTTAAAATGCACTTATGATCAAGCAGTGAGCCACTACAGACTAGTGACACTTAGCTGTCACATAGTAATTCACTAGGGTTAAATCAATCTGGTTCTAATACGAAAGTTTCCAATAACACATACGTTTGTGATCACCCATTTGGGTAGCTCTTTATCATGACAAGAGAAGTCATAAGGTCCGAACTGGCAAACCTGCATAGACTGTAAAGTAACTGCCCCTACATTAAAATATTTAAAAAAAATAAAATAATCTGATATGCATTTTAATCCATATACATTCTATCCATGTGAACATAATAAATATATGAGAAGTTCCGACAAGCAATCGACTTCTCTCAAGAGAAACTGACTCTGTGGCACCAAAGTAGTTCAAGTTCAAGGGGCAGAAATTAACAAAACATACAGCATATTCAGTAAACAAGACAATCTGCATATTACTAGCGAACGTACCTCCTCCAACATTGTTATTGTTTTTGTTTCAGCACATATTCATGGGAGATCAAATGTAGAGATATGAAACGAAGATCGGCGCACTGTTAACAGCTCAATCAAAGCTAATTAACTGCGAGCTCAGAGGGAGTGAACCCCAGAACACACGACGGGTCCACTCCCCAGGATGCAGTATGGGAAATGTATTTTGCACGTACTCTCCCTGCACATTCAGTTTGTTTCGCGCAAAAGACACACCAGCTGCAAATAAATAAATAAACAAATAAATAAATAAAACCCGGATCCTCTCCCCAAGCTATGAGTATTTGAAGGATTTGAACGCTGTAAATAGCTCCAAAACTGCTCTTACAAGGTTTACCCCTGCAGCACTTTGTAACTTATCAGGGCTGCCTTGTGCCCCTGGTAATGCAAGCATTATGCTGAAATGTAAATCTCTAAGCTTCCAGAGAAGTGGGCGGGAACCACTGCGGAGGAAGAGGTACCGGTCTATCCAGCACTGATTTGGGTGGTGAAAAAAATAGTTCAGTTTCAGATGCAAGCACCACAATATTGGATCTAGATCATTTTTTCAAAATTTCATTTCATTTTCACCCGCATCCCTGATGTCATAAAGACAAAGAGCAGATAAATGCTCACTTGAGAATGCTAGTAAGCACAGATCATCAATGTGCAAAATACAATGGGCCTCATTCAGAAAACTTTTCTTAAATTGTTCTTAAAAATGTTCCTACAAAAAACCAACATGGGATTCATGACACATGTGCAGACCTTTTTGTGCATATCCCAGGTGTATGAGATGATGAGTGCAGACTGTTAGTAAATTTTATGTGCAATCCTATACATGTGATTAGCATAAGGAAACAGCCATGAACAAAGGCAGATAAGAAAAAAATGCGGAATGCCGAAATGTTCTTGGAAACGTTTTTACAGACAGTTTACGATCAAATGTGATTGTACACATTTTGTGAATGATGCCCAATTTCCCAAGGTCTTACATTCACTTGTAATTACCATTTGTAAGGATGCAATGGGCAGATTATTAATTAGAAAGTCAGTCTGAAGTTAATTTACTCCATGTAAGTTTTTACATAGCAATTGAGACTGACATTTTAAAAGCATGATAAGGACACTCTGAGAAAGAGTGTCCTTATCATATTGAAATATTGAAATCTCCATTTAGCTACCATTACCAGGTACCATATTACAACTTTTATTATGTAGCAATAGCAGGTCATTTACACTTGCCGCATGATGGATGACAGGATACAGTAACCCTTCCAAAATCTATACATGTGAGAAGGCAAGAAGGCAAAGTTGATAGTATTAAATTCATCAATGGATCAAAACTATTTCTCTGCCAATTCCAAAAGCTGTAATACTACACTTACTGCCCATTTTAGCCGCAGGTTCATAATGACAGGGTGAATAAAAGCTGTGTCCGTGTGTCTCTGTTACATTACCTTCAGTAACTGATAAGTGCTCTCTTTTAGGTAACCAAGCCAGCACGTCAATTTGATTTTGTAGTAAGAATAGTTTATCCACATTTACACATAGTCACATTTTTCACACAAGGACATAATTAAATAGCTAGCTGGAGTCGAATAACACTATTCAGACAGAAGACGCACATGCATACATCTACTTAATCTGAAATAGTGCATTGTTGATAGTAGGCCAGTAGCACAACATAAATACAAATGACCAGAAACTGAATCATATGGCATTTTTATTTCATTTTAATTTCTAAAGCAATATTTTAAATGTTTTGGGTTCACATGCATCAAACGCAGTTACACTTCCTGTACAGGTATTCTGTTTGGACAAAACAGATGAATCCCGTTTCATACAGAATACTGTATGTAACATCACTGCAAGATATTTTAACATAGTCAACAATTCCATCAGTTTAAAGTGGAAGTATTTTGTTTATAAATGGCATGTTTACTAAGAATGAAAGTAGACTGTAACACCATGCAATCCCAATTCTCAAAGAGTGCAAATGTAACTGCATAGATAGCCACATTCATTGTTGGCAAGCATGAATAACATCTGTTCAAATCCGGATACATAATGACAACTTCCCATACCAAATAATTTTCCATGCACTCTAATTGAGAAAAAATGATAAATTAATTTTTACCTTTAAACATTTGGTAAAGATTTAGGAATAAGAACAAGAGGAGGAAAAAAAACATTGAGCTTTAATCTTGTTTTCTGAGTAACATTTTTAACAGCTTGGAATCAGTTTTGATCTGCACAACATATTTTTTCATTCTCCCATTTTTTGATTTATCATTTTGTTTTAATTTGAATGTTTCTTACATCTGGCAGAATTCGACACAGATGCATATGTTTACTTTGTTCATTTAAACATAATTTACATGGTTGCGCTTTGAGTACAAATCATTGGCCCAAGCCTTTGCCATTTTATGCTTGATTTTAGAAAACATCTTATAGGCATCCTAGGTGGGCTTGTCAGTCATGCACCAGCACCGGAGCTAATGGCTGTGTACTGATGTGGTAGAACTGGAGCAACCTGACAAACAACACTGCCCTCTACGTGCCATAACGTGCACTGCATTTCCTGTGCAAATCATCAAACATTCCATCCCAATATTTAACCAACATCTTAAGCAAAAGCAAGTGAAGAGACATGGAATTTACTGCAATTAATTTAATACTTTGACAGATGAAGCAAATGAACAGAAATGACTAATTTACCTATAGCATAACTTAAAACTAAATTAATTAAACCTATACAAAACATGCACTACTTTTAACAAAAAATTGTATCGGTTAGATTATTAAATAAAATACATTTCCTTAAACAGCATAAATGCTTATATTTGGTTGTAAAAAATATGGCAACAGCACCTTTCAAAGTCAAAGTGATTGTCTATGTATTATGTATATTCTCACAGGCACTTCTTAAAATGTAATGATGAGCTATGCGACATAACACCATGTACATATATAACGCAAAGTGACTCAGTATTAGTGTTCAAGTAATGTCGAGTTTAACCAGTATTTTATAAAAGAAAACAAAGCAAACAAATCATTCACAAAAAGCCATCTTGCCTCATAAAAAAATTTACAAAATATGTTACCAACTTACATTTTGTTTTACCCAACATTTCAATAACCATTTTTAATATAACTCATGTTAGGTGAAAAACAACTTAATTCAGTAAATCCATAATTTATTTATTTATTTGTAGAAAGCAGCAGTTATGCAGTATCAATATGGACCACATAAGAACGCTGTCATACAGGAGCATTATAGCTATTTTCTTTTTACTTTATTTTATTTATCTGTGAAGCCACATATTCTCTCTAGTGGTGTTAATAATGCACAGTCCCAGTCTTCACAGTTTGTGGAATAAATGGGTGGCCAGCTACTCAAACACCGTGATATTACTAGCAATAAGTTGAAAAACCCACACACGATAATAATGCACATAAAGGTGTGCACTGCCACCTCTGCCAATATACTCTATTACCTCTGTTACTATTGGGAAAACCCCCCACAAATATAAAATTTATTTAAACAATGACAAGCCAACATACTGTAAACAGTCTATGAGGAAGATATCAATAAATTACTAATTTTACTGGACCTTTGACCAATGCCTGAAAAATGTGTACGGATAAAAAATATTTTAGGACAATATGTTTTCCATGATCCTTCTTCCAAAATGTTATCTTTCAAAAACTCAAAATTCAGTTTGGTTCGTTTTCTTTTACAGTATTTGCCGGAAAATGGTCGGAGTACAATATCTCAGAATTATTTTCCCCATCTACTCATTGGCAACAGCTTTACAGTTATGTCATCTAGGCATGCCCAGCATGCTTGAGAATCATAAGGAGAGACAAGTTTAAATAAGAGAATCTCATCTTTTCAGGCCACATGAAAGCATACATTTTCTCTGACTCAACATTACACTTTAGACTAATACACAGTAAAATCAGACACAGAACCTATTTTATTCTAAATATCCGGCACAGAACAGTATGTGCACTAGACTGACTGTTGTGAATATCTAGCTCACAGTCTGGGAACCACTGGTCCTAATATATATTACCACAGTGATCATAAGTCATCAGCAGCACTGAGTTATAATTCATTCATACAGTTTTACAATGACCTGTATGACAATTTGCCCCCCTTGTGAAATAAGAATAGCTAATATTTTCTTCTTCATATCATATTTTAATAATTCAGCGTGTTGAATGTCATACACATCCTCCTGTGCTTTTTCTGTGTTGTTTACATAGCAGTCCTCACAACTCTATGGTACCAGCCCTGAGAATGCAATGCTTAGGTTAAGCCTCCTGTAGGCCCAACCAGACCCAATTCATCTCAGCACTGCGAGCATTACGTTTCACATCCGCATTGGGCCTCTGACCCAGGGAAGCACCTTTCTCACCTGGAAGCCTGGAGACCACCCCCACCTTTAGGCCACATCCTAGTCACTTTGTCCCAAGGGCGGGTGCCGCAGTTAATCCGCTCCCCCTCTACCAGGCGGCTGCACGTTAATAACGGTTCCTGTGCCCCCTGGACATCGTCAGCGGCAGCGTGACGGAGGACAGGGAGGAGACCTCCCAGTACAAACTCCGGGACAGGAAGAGTCTATAGAGAATGACCACGGATATGGACTGGCAAAGGATGGCCCCGATGGTGATGATCTGATGGTGAACACAAAGCACGGTTACGGATGGCCTGCTGCTTTTTGCGTTACATTTGTTTAGCAATGCAACGACCAACAGTGGCACAGACGGGGCTAAGAACACTCCCAGACCACAGAGACTGTACATACAACTTCACTACAGCACTAAAGCAGGTGACAACACAAAGGTTAATGAAGGTCAATACATACAATGACATGAGGGATACTACCAGTAGCAGCTTTAATAGGTATCGTGCGCCTGCTCATAAATGACGCGTCGAATCTTACCTTCTCTCTCTGATGCACGCTGAAAACCACAGAGAGGAGCACTAGCACAGGATGGCACAGGAACCACAGGAAGCAGCCCTGAAAAACCCAAAATCACTGTTAGCGCTCTGCTATCCAAAATACTGATTGTGCTCAAGCTAAAACATTTTTAGCAGTTTACTATCTGTAGCCAAAATAAGGTCATTTTGCTTTGATTCCCGCATGAGAGGAAGCAAGTAGCTAGACCTACTTATGTTCGTAAGACCTACTTGTGATTGTTTTGCCAACAAAACCAAACGAGTGCCCTTCATGAACTGAGACTGTCTAAATTTCCTGTTCCAGGGGGTTGGTTGGTTTACTGATTTCAAAAAATAAAATAAAAATTGTGGTTTTTAAAAATTTTATGTGAACTATTTACACATATATACTATAATGATCACGGACTCAATCAATCTGATTCACAAAACTAATCCAAACTATTAGCAACGATGGATATGTTCTCATTTGGCAACAAATTATGTTATTCGCATAGTTACAGACTTCTAACTCTTAATTTAAAGTGGAAGGCTTTCATTATAGAGATATTAATTCTAAGTGAGGAGAAGATTTTGTGAACCCAGAGGTGCCAACATTGCAGAGAAGAGAAATCTTAGCCAAAGGGGTGTTTGTTTGCATTAAAAACTGTATTTTTAAATTTATTTTGTAATCTCAAATTTCCTAAATCCACATGTATGAAATATGACTAATTGTTTGGGGGGATTTTGATGCTGACATTGTTGAAGGGGAGTGGTGGAGGGGGTGGAAAAATATACAAATTTCTGATTTAAATCATATCACCTATTTCACTGAAATGCATGAGATTTTCAGAGCTGGGTGTGTGAGCGTGAGATTGGTCCTCAATCCATATAGGTGGGTTTCTTATGTTTTTATGGAAGAAAAATTGCCTTACGCATTTGCATGTAGCAACGTAGCTGAGGTCCAAAAGTCTAGCTGCTACGGTCAAGGCATAGCAATTTGCACATTTGTTGACCTTTTACTTTTAAGTGGACGGGAAAATTGAATTCGCTGACCCTTACTCCCAACCGCAGGAGAAAGTTTAACTCGTAAACCCATTACTCCCGAGGGCGGGGGCGTTAGCCGTCGGCTCCTCGCTCCCGAGTGAAGGCGTAAGATCGGGGTACCTTGGCGAAGTTCATAAAAAAGTCCCTCTTGAGGGTGCTCCTCTCGGCTGTGATTATCTGATAGAGGACGGAGGCGAGGACCAGGGCCAGGGCGATGCGCAGGGCGATGAGCAGGAGGCTCGCCGTGCCGTGATGCGCGTGGTAGCTGTGGTGCTCGGTGTCCTCGAACTGCTCCCAGACCAACAGCGCCCCCTGCAGACAGAACCACATGCAAGTGTGGACCACTTTCAGCTCAATATTGAGACCTGAAAGTGATCTCAATATTGACAGGAAGGGGTTTTTGCAGAAATTATTGCAGATTAATGGAAAAAAAAAACCATTAGATATTGATATCAGCATGCTGATGTAGGGAAATGTGTTGTACTCATTGGCGGTAAAGGGAAAGACCCGCTAACAGAAGAGTAAGGGTGGCGCGTAGCAGGGCTGTTGTACTCATTGGCGGTAAAGGGAAAGACCTGCTAACAGAGGAATAAGGACTGAGCAGCAGGGCTGTTGAACTCATTGGTGGTAAAGGGAAAGACCCGCTAACAGAAGAGTAAGGGCAGCGTGTAGCAGGGTCATTACTGGCGGTAATGACTCCCTGGCAGAAGCGCAGCGGCGGCTCCGGCGGTCTGACCTGGGTGGCCACGGCTCCCAGGGCGAGGGCGGTGGAGGCGGGCGACGTGTCCCACTGCAGGGGCTTGGGCTGGGACTTGCGGCTGCGGCTGAGGGTCCAGCCCATGCACAGGCTCATCAGCATGTAGAGCATCTGGATCTGGGACACCATGTCACAGACTGCGCGGGGTGGGCACGACAAACAGGCGTCAGCCTCACTCTCAGAGCACCGCTCCCCACGCTCCCCCACCCGCCCCACACCCCCCCCCCCCCCCACCCCACCCCCTCGCGAGGACACGACAGCGGGAGCGGCGTGCCGTTATTTTGAGCGAGGAGTAAAACGCGTTTTCCCCTTTAATGGCCTGCCAAACGCTCAGCGGGAGGCCCGGCGGCACCCCGTTCGTCAGACGTGAAAAATGGTTCCGAGGGATGAAACGCTGCGACTTACACTCTGCCAAGCTGCCCATCAAGGGAGCCCCGATCCCATCCCTGGAGTATCTGAGGAAAACAAGCACGCGGATATCCGGCGTTAAACTGACACATAAAGACAAGGCCGCAAGCATACCAGCAAATAGCGGTGAAATCTTCCTTTTTTTTTTTTTTTTTTTTTTTTTTTTTTTTTTACTGTGTCACTAAAAGTTTCAGTACGAAAGCCTCTGCTTACAACACACTGAAGCGAGGGTAACTTTTCTTTTTGATTACATCCATTCGGAAATTGCCTTAGGAACCCGAAAATAAACATAATGCCTCTTCAAATTGGAGGATAAGTCCACGGCAATTATACTTAAACAGAGGACTATGCAAGCTGACATCTGGGACAATTTCTTTTCACGGGAACAATTTCCAAAAGTAACTGAAATCACTGAAACCCTTTAATGTTACCTAAACACAGATCATAAGCCTTGTCTTAACTGACAAACATTAAGCGTAGACCTTTTAGGAATGTAGTGACAAGTTTTTAAAAAGTTTTAAATGGCAAAATAAGAAGTCACGCCACCTTTCTCTGCATAGTCGTTTTTGGGCTTCTTGCCATAAGTTAAGACCTTGTTAGCAGACTCAGTGCATGTGTGCTAGTGCCTCCAATTAACTCCTGAGTTAAGTCTTTATTGCTGGTGATGGCACTATATGCTGAAACGTTTCAGTGTTCAGCCTCATTGTAACAGAATGTACACAAAAATGGCACACACCCAAAATTTCAAGAGGTGCAGACTATCGTAGCATAAATAATGAAGGAATCACAAAGTCACACACTCACGTCCTTCCTTGCTTCGTTTATTTAACCAACGTTTTGGCAGAAGGTGCCTTCGTCAGGCATCTTTTGAGGGAATCTTCCACGGAAGTGTCGGTTAAATAAACACAGGAAGGAGGAACCTGAAAGTGCGACTTCCTGATTTTTTCCTCATTTGCAACAGGACTGATTTCCTATAAGCACCACTGTTTTGAACATGAAGGCTGATTTAAAAGCGCAATGCACTTCTTCATTTTAAAAAACCACGCTGAGAGCACACCATCTCGCAGCGAGAAGGTGCTGCTCTAACTTGAACGCAGAACAGCCACAAATATTACATACAATAATGCTCAATGCTTGTGTCCTGGCGATGAAAGGGTTGACTGACAGCCCGGCGGCTGTGGGGGGGAAGCTCCTGACCTGGCCAGGTGGATGTAGTTGAAGAGGGCGGAGACAGACTGCAGCAGGAGCGCGCTGGACAGCACCTTGAGCACGGTGTGCATGGGCCCGCCCTTGTGCAGCGCCTGCCACAGCGGCCGCATGTAGATGCAGGCCGCCACGAAGTACGCCAGGATCAGCAGAAAGTAGAAACTGTGCAGGCCTGTGAGGGAGGCGGGAGGATGGGAACAGCCTGCGTGTCATATCCTGCAGCGACTGCAGTGTAGCGCTGGCTTTCTATTTTATGATATTATCTGCCACACATCGTACAATCTCAGACAGTATAAAGAGAGATAATAATAATAATAATAATGCGTATATAGTACCTTTTATACAAAGCTGTAACATAAGGTAGTAATGCTAAACTAGCAACTGCGGCTACGATGAACTTCTCACTTTAAATCACTGAACTGAAGGAGCTTTGGTGATGACACTTGGTTCAATAATGTTGAGCATTTGAGTACCAAATGACAGAATGGTGACATGGAAATGTGTGTCCTTAAAAATAAAATAAATCCAGGTATTTGGCTTTTTGCTAATAAACACTATTACGAAAAAGAACTCACCAAACTGTTTGTGAACAGGAAAATAAACACTTCCATTTATTTGCAAAGTTAAGGACAAATGTTGAATCCAGGCCAGTGGCGTAAGACATAAGCATGTCCCCGTCATTGCTTTGTGCACAGAGGCACTCAAAAGGCTGTAGATGCAGAGGTCATCTCACCTGCCTCCTCGGCACTAAAGTGGTCTAGCGGGTTGCCGGCGGCATCAGGGTTGAACAGGTTGATCTCAAAGCGGACGTCTTTCTCAGTCTCGTCAATGCTGCCCTCCTGGCAGGTGTAGCGGTCGGCATACATCACATGCCACATCAGAGGAAAGGGCTGACTGGGGATGGTCTGGTTGTGCTCCTCTGTGCTCAGGGTAACTGGGAAATGGAGTTTAACCTTCTCAGAATGCACCTCAGAAGGCTTGTCTTTTCAGAACTACTCGAAGCTTCTCATTACAGACAAACTCAGTTTTAATAAAAAAAACACCTGCCAATTGGCCGGTCAGTGGAGGATGGGCTCCCCCGCTGGAGCCGGGTTCCATTTGGGGAGTTTTTCTCACCCCTGTTTGAGTATTCTTCTGCCCACTGGGGAGTTTTCACCTCAGTTGTTTCACCTCACTTCAGTGGGAATGCTATCATTTAGCTGTGAGTTCAAGCCACAAATCTCTAGGTTCAATTATTGGTTATAATGGCAGTTATAAAGGCAGCTAGTAGCTACACACTCAGACTTGCAACCAGACTGCCCAGACTGAATATTTGACACTAATAATAGCTACCAGTCATTGCTTAAATACATATCTAAATACATGGCTAAATGAATGTTGTAATACCTTTTCATGGGTTTCTTTGTCCTACACTCACATGAAACCAGTTTTTTTTCAACTGAGCAAAAGCAACCCAATGCTCGAATGCAGAATGATACCACAGAAGAACTACAGCACATAAAACAAAGCTGAACCTTCACTCCCCATGAACCAAGCCCAAAAGGTCTTCCAGGGTCCATACACAACTACAGAAAATAGAATGTTTCAGAGCAAAGCATTCTGGGAGAGATACCCTACAATTTAGTTACAGAAGCACAAAAGTATTTCAATGAAATCGGTATGTAGTTCTGGTTACTAAATGAAATAAAGACCTTTTCAATGTGGGAAAAAGGAATAAAAGCATTACATTTCAAATGTATGGTGAAGTAGCCTATTGCTTAAGTAGCCAAACACAACTCTGCCTCAGAACAATTAATTTGCTTTATGTTTATATGTAATATATTTGGCTCTTTTGTATAATGAGTGAAGTAAAACTGCAGTCACTTGCAATTTAAAAAATGGTTTCTATTCCAACCAACACATTACATGCCCCTGAAAGGTGTATGACAAAATGCGTCTTAAAAGGATATTCACACCGAGCCATTAGGGAAATGGATGCATTTCACCATCAACATAGTAAAGTAGATAGTTTCACGAATTAAGCATCACCTTCATCTGTAACGCTCCTTTGAAACGCTATTGAAGGCGCATTCTCATTTTCTGCACATCAAAGACTGAGCACTCTCCCTCCTGCACGATGCTGCCCTTTCAATTTGCTGTTCCATTTTTTAAACAATGCCGCGTCCACAGAGGCAGGCGTCGAGGACTCTTGACAAAGACAGGGGCCCATTCTTCTATAGACAAAGGAGGACAACGCCGTACGCATATCGTACGCTAGTGTAATTAGCGGTTCAGAAATTAACGCCACTCGCATTGCGCCCGCGTGCTGTTTGATCGCTCGCAGCAAAATCAAAGGGTAACGATAAATGTAATTCTGCAATAATTGGAGATGGGGATTAAAAAGGCCAAGGATGATCTCGCTCAACGTTTTATGTTAACGGATTTTAAAAAAAGAACCGCATTAGAGGGAATTGCAAAGCAAATGGCGATTTCTTTTTTTATTTTTATTTTTTAAGTAAAACAGGAAGCACGGTGCTGTGCAATATGCTTTTCGCCTGCTATCTTCATTAGGCTGCAGAGCTTCTTCTTTAAGATCAGCAGAAGGTCTGTGCATCAAAAACATTGCTACTTGTTGTAGGAGGGAAGATACTTTAATTATATAAACAATACTTTAATACAGGGCTGCCCAACCCTGTTCCTGGAGATGAAATGATGGTAGATCTCCAGGAACACGATTGAGAAGCCCTGTATTAAAGCCATTTCGACCCTAATTTGGCATACACGATTCTACTATTTAGCAGCTCAAGGAGATTTCTAGCTGTTGAATGAGGTGTGTTTTGTTAGGGCCAGAGTGAAAGCCTACAGGACGGTAGATCTCCAGGAACAGGGTTGGGAAGCCCTGGTCTACACCATGTGGGTCCTTTACACAAGCACAAAGTTCAAAAAAAGATTTTTCACCTGAGTTTGAACTTCAGCTAAACAGATGCTTACCCCTCCCGTGCTTTACCGACACCAAACAGGCAAAGGCAAGCCTTGAACGGAGGACGGGTACAAATAGCCAGACAGAGAGATACACAATGACCTGCAGTTTAGTGCTAGCCGGCATTAGACTTACTGGAGAGCTGAGCTCCAGAGAGATTCTCCAGACAGCTCAGGTTGTCCGCTCCCTTCGGCGCTTGGAAGAGTAGCAGCTTGGCCTCTTTCTGCTTTGCCATGGGCACATCATCCAGCTTGTAAACAATCAAGGCATTCTGTCCTGGATACAGGAAGTCATATATTAGCCCACCAATACATGTAAAAGACTCATATAGATAAGCAACACTCTGATAATTTCACTCTGATGTGATTCAATTACATGGAACAATACCGCTACAATGTAACAAGTTTTACTGGAGTTTGACATCTTTCACAGCCAACATTATGCATGAAATTGAACCAAAATCTCAGATAGCTCTGTACCACCACCTTGTGTTCAAATTCAGCATTTGAACACAATGTGATGGTGAAAAATATATTATATTATATTACATGCATTATATGGAATGCATGTAAATTGAACAAAGTGTAATTCATTTACATCTGTGCAGAGAAGATATGTGACAACCAAAGACGACTATGGTTATAAAGTATGCCAATATATCGAGTGTCACGACATAAAAAAAAGAGTTGACAAAGATCATCAGATTCTCATAAATCCTGAAAACCAGGCCAGTACCAGGCATTACACCAAACAACTTTATTAGCGTTTAGGGGGAAGGGGGGGACCAAAGACCTACAGTAAGTCTGATGAATGATGAAGCAACATGAAAACAGTAATCTTCGATATTCAATTAGGCGACGCGCATCCGAATCAGGTATAATTTTCACTGCTTGTCCACAACAGTAAACCAATTAAATAGGTAGAATATGGCAAAAGTAATACAATATGGTAATTAAAAATTAAAATATTCTACTCAAATGGCTGCAAGTTTCACACTATCTAAATAATAATAAAAAGGGCTAAACACCATCTCCCTATGCATTTACATATTCACTGTCTAATAATTAATTGCCTTATGTATGTGCCTTTGAAAAAGCCAGTAGCTTTAAAACATCCCTTGTTACAGGCAAGACGTGTAACTTCCTGCGAAACAGCAAGCGACTGCGTATATAATCAAGCCAAGGCCAAGAGATCTTTTTTAAATGTGCGGGATCTGATCAGAAGTGCATCCATTCCACAGCAGAGGGAGGGACTGAGGGTTTAGACGTCACCTATATATCAGCAATTTTATGAAAATTCTCAACATTTAAGAGCATCGGGTACAAGGCAAACACGATGTTTAAAAAAAAAAAAATTATCACTAGCGAGGTCTGACGACTACCCAGATTAATGTATTAAACGCTTTAACAAATGTGCAACGCTGGCTCGACATTGGTGCCCCGAAATAAACAAATCTGCGGACTTAAGCGTGGCTGGATGCATGTGGGTGCATTCCAGTGGACAAGTTGAACATTAATTCAAGTTAACTACAGCACCTAGCCAACGTTACAGTAACGCAAGCTAACGACAATTCCATTATTTTGAACGCGTATGGATGATATGGAAGACGACAGCAGTGACGCTAGCCAAGTTACATTTCTTCCAACCGAACCGGTCTTCTGAAATATTTGCCTTAGCTATTTATATGAATGCATACTTTTCGTGACGATTCTCACCATTAAGTGATCGATATTTTAGTTTCTGAATAAATGCTAATGTACACACAGCACGTTCGATAACGTAGGCAACAAAACACAAGCTAGCTACACTCTTTTCGGTAGCTACCACGCACTTGGCACCTTGACTGATAAGCTAATCTTAGCCTGATAGCAAGCTAAACTAGGAGAAGCTATTCGCTAAGACAATAAGCAAACCACAACAGAAGGACTAGAAATCAGCCAAATATCGTGGTTACATAGAACCAGCGAGATGTTGTCAGTTAACTGACGTTAGCTATCAGGTCAGTCAGCAAGCTATAGCCTCAGCTACTATATACTTTTAATGGTATTGCTAGTATGATCAGAACTCTTACCATGAAACAAAAATCTTGTTATGTATTGTCCTTTGTTTTCCCTGGCAGCATCGCTTTTGAAAACTCCCAATACAGTTTTTCCGTTTGCCAGTGAAACACACTGTGAGTACACAATAAGCGACACCATTAATGCATACATATTTAATTTATTAATTAATTTAGATGCATTAAAGAAAAAAACTTTGTGGCAACTCTGCATGGATATGTGGCAATGAATGGGATTATATGTAGCTGCAGTCCTCTACGCCTTCGCGGCTTGATTGAATCATCACATCTCCAATCAGTAAGCACTTCCTGCTATCTGTCAACAAAGTAAGCCAATAAGAGTTCAAGAAAAAGGAGCGAAAATGGGGCAGCGCAAGCCCCGAGTTCATACGTGTCACCAATGCCGTAAACAGAAAGTCTGTCGTGAAACGGTTAACCCTTTAGGCGAGGGAGGTCTCAACTCGAGAAATTTAAACCAATGAGTGAAATCACCCGACTCTGGAAAACAGCGGTCTTCTGAAAATGAAGAAACGAATTCTGAAAGAATCTGTAAATAGCTCTCTGGGCACAAACAAACCGACAAACGAACAGTTTGTTTCTTTCTCTAGCTGTAACAGAGTAAGCATTTCTACTGCATTGCACTCAGTGGTTCCCAGACTTGATCATGGGGCCCCCCTGTGTATGCTGGTTTTCATTCCAACACCCTTACGTTATCTGTATCATCACATATCTGTGGGTTAATAATCCATTTATGAAATAACATGGCTCTGAAATGGTCGGCTGATCAAAACACGATGGATGCATTTCCCACTGTCTTGACCAGCAAATGTGTATGTTTGCTGTGCTTAAAGTTCTGTATGATTTTGATTATCATGACAAAACATTGACCAATGGAATCAAAGCAGTAATTGTGAAGTGGTAAAATGGCAGCACCAGGAAAATGTATTATTTTTAATAAACGTTTATTTGCACACCATTATTTGTCTGTATACAAGAGAGAGTAAGAAAACCCAAATGCAAACCATTTTACTCGTTTTTAAAAAAAGTTGTAAGGCTTGTCTGCTTATACGACTTGTATGTCGTGTGAAATGTCAACCTTGCATGATTAAAGCAGTGCTTTCCAGCAGTAACTTTAAACATTTTTTCACTAAATAAGCACTGCTCATACTTTTTTGTACAGTAAAATTCAGCTGGATGAGGTCTTCACCAAAACTGGACACAAATATGTTTTTTGACATGGCTTTAAAGACTGCTGATGCACATACATTTACATTTCTTAACAGGACACGTTGGTGTTGAAAAACAGCCAATTTAAAGTGCGATGACAAAACAAAAGACAAAAAAAGACCTCTTGCATTATCATTACATAAAATTATTTTGTATAGCTCAAAATTAAGAATGCAGTTTCCATTTTCATGTAGTCCCCAACATTGTACACACGCTGTTCCAGTAAAAATGTGCTTAAATCAAATTACTGTAATATATATATATATATATATATATTCCTCTTGATTTTTGCTATTTAGGCTATATGTGACAGCCATGCAACCAAAGATTGTGGACAAATGACCTTTAAAAGAGAAATATAACTCTGCAAGAAAGCAAGCTTACACAATAGATGTGCTAAAGCTTGTGGTTATGATGACTTTAACAATAAATTATACTGAAAAGAGAAAGGGGATTAATTTTTAAGACTTTATAACATTTTTTGAAGTTGAAGCTTGAAGGGGTGGGGGTTGAGGGCTCATAAGAAGATCTGATTTATTTTGTCTTTCACTTGTAGAATTTATCCGCACAACCATACACATTTCATGACAGTCTCTGTACTCTGCCCTCTGCTGGCCATTCCCAGCAGTGCAGCTCATCCCCATGTTATGTACTTGAGTTCGTCATTTCCCTGTTTCCTGTTGCTGGTATTCAGCATCCCTGGGAATGAAGCCTACAGGGGCATACATACACAACCAGTGACTTTCCCCTCCCTTTACATTTCCAGTCCTCACCACAGTTTTCTACAACAGCTTCTGCAGCCCCTATTTCCTTTTTTCACAGGCATTCAGCCTGCATTTCACATAAATAAATCAGCTGTCGGTAAAGAGCAGCAAGCCAAATCTCACTTTCGTCAGTCTACTCATTTCAGTAATACTCAATGATGTGAAACCACAATTTAATGAAAAGAGATGTACTGAAAGCTTGTCACTGGGGAATTTGCTCACTTTCATATGCAAGTAAGGGTCTGGTGAGAAAGATGCTGAAATCCTCAACATCACTGTTATAAGCCTTAGTCATAGAACAATGTTCAAAGATTAAAATATCCGATACATGAAAGACAAACCTTTCTTTATGGATGTTGTCATCCTGTATTATCAGTATTTTGAGGTAATTTGAGGAATGCACATATGTCTATATTACAAAGGTGCCAGGCTGTGTTTGTCTCAATGTTCTCCAATAATTTACTTTCAGTTTTAAATCAATGAGCAGAGCTTAACTTGCAATGGCCTAACAGAAAGATCTTCATTCATTTCAAAGTGCAGTGGCTACATTCTTCAATGCCTTTGTCATGGCAATACTTTTTTTTCCTACAAAACACTAAACTGAATAATCAGTCATCACCTCCACTGATTGTAAACAATATCTTTACGATTATCAATAGGACCAAATATATGTAAGCGATTCTTCACTTGTCTGGATCATAATTAAGAATGAAATGCATGTCTTCAAAATATGAAATACACTGTGAACCAGGAACCTGGAGAATGAGTGAGCGATATAGAATACTAGTACTCTTTAAAAGTGAATAGGACAAATTATGAAATGGGGAAGAAAGAAAGTCCAGTAAGTGCAATTTAAAAATAAATGGTTGACAAAACACCTTACATGTTAACAGACATGTCAACCCTGAGCAAATAGATAATAGTTAAAATCTGTGATTACAAAAATAGATGATTAATACTAGACTAAAAAGAAGATTTATTTTGCCTTTGTTTTGTTATAGATGTACACCCACTTTAATGCAGCAGCACACTTCCACTTTAAAAATACTTGTATGAAAAGGTTTTCAGATTAGGAATATGAAACACTGCCATAAGCTTGTAAAGAGAACAGTGGAGAAAATTTGGGTGAATGGAAATGCATTATGGGAAATCGTGTTCTTTGACAATTGTATAAATTAAGAAGTAGGGGTCTGATTTCTCTGTTCAAAACAATATGACATTGTTCTCAGTGAATGGACGCATATTTTTTTCAATACCAGTAGAAAAGTAATGTCTGCATTTGAAAGAAAAGAATGCAGTCATTAGTAACAGCTTGATGAGATATAGCCTGACGTTTACTTCAAATTAATTATTTAAACATGTATAACAACTAAAACATATAATTTATTCATATATAATTATCTTTTGATTTAGAAAAATAAGTCATAGGAATTTATGGTTGCTTTGAAAGCAGATGGAACCAAAAGAGGAGTTTTTTATGAGAACTAGAAGTGATACATATTGTAGTATGACATGCTCAGCCTATTGAACCCATGGTTACTGTGAACAGGGCCAACACTCTTCATTAAGAAAAAGTCCGCTTTTTACTGATTATTAAAATGTGGCCCAGACACAATCTTGTCCTAATTTCTACCATTTAAGCAGGTGTTTTTGTTATAAAATGCCTTTCATGACATGATCTTGAATGTTGCTGAAATGAAAGGAAAATGTTATGCAGAAAATGGAAAGGAACAACAATTGTTTCAATTAATTAACTAAAAGGTAAAGAAAAAGCAAATAAATGCATCGTGGGTAAATTAAATCTGGACCACTGCCTCTATTAAAAGTAAATAGTCGTAAGCGCTCATACATCTGAAGTTGTTACTGATGACTTCTTCATGAATTCTCACAGTGGCAAGTAAAATTCTTCCTTTTCTGTTTCAGGATTGACCTAATGGAAACGATCCCAGGGAATTGCTTCAGCATCCTTAAGATCTCAACACTTATGCTGTATAAACAAAAAAACTTTAAAACAACATCTCGAACACTAGGTTTTCCGGGAGAGCGTCTTCACAAAGTTCTGGAATAATGAGAATGCAGTTTGGCATGTAAAAGTTGCTTGTGATGTCACCAAGCATTCTTTGGGAAAGAAGGGGTTAGCAGGCTGCAGGTGCTGAACTCTTCTGTACAAGTCTTTCTCATTGGGTGGCCGAGCTTGTAGTCCTGTCTGTCTGGGAAGGTAGCAGCGGGATATCAGCTGTCCCAGGTGAGCGCCCCACCCGAATATTATCTCCATTGCCTCTGCAGTGCCAGGGCCGCGAGGGTGAGGATGGCCGCCAGCGCCAGGGAGGAGCCGGGGCGGGCGCCGCCCGACGCCCGCTCGTCGCTCCTGTCCGCGCCCACCACCGGGGCCTCCGGGCTGACGAAGTCGAATTCGGTGACGCAGGCCTCCGTGCACCCGCTCCCACTCCCCGAGCCGCTGCCCTCGTCGCCTGTAAAATAGCGGAACGGCGGTAAAGTGGGAAAAGAGCTACGGGCACAGGGCACCCAGCATTGCAGTCTACACTAGTGCTGCTCAAGCCTTTACACTATATGGGCCACATGTCACTGTCTAATGTGGACTGCAGTTTAAAAAAAAAAAAACATTAATTTATAATGCAATTTTTTTGAGTACAAAAAAGCAATTCACACATTGATTTAAATATTCGTATTTATGCATATTATATAAATAAACAGATGAATAAATAAATACCTCATACATTATATATTATTTCCACAGACAACACAATTGGGGTGGCACCATTTGTCTGTTGTGCCACAGGTTGAGAAACTCATCATGTTGCTCTGAGGCACTGTCACCTCCTCTAACCGCAAACGATTCTGTCTGGATCGAGTCAACATCTGTCCTTCAGTTTTGTTAAGTCTCAAAACCAAAGTGTTCTCTTTCTTCACAAACGCAGATTGGCGTCAGCAATAAATGAACTTGAAAAACTATGTTTGTAAAGAAACAAATGGCATGTAGACTCGGATTCACTCGTCAAAGTTAAGGACGGACGTTGATTAAATACGGGCCTCTGCGGATTCAGTCCCCGCGTCTGCCTGGAACACTCTGCTGGGTGCCGTTTGTTTCACTGATGAGAGTGCCGCTCGTCCTGAAAAGCTACGTGCACTGAATGAAAGACGCCATTTTCATCTCACAGCACGCTGCATAGGCTTTCTGTCTGTGTCCAGACTGAAGCAACTCCATTAATAATGAAGCTGCTCAGCTACGCATGCTGAATTCTACAAACTGCTTCCAAAGGAAGAGGAATGGAAAGCTGTTATCTCTCCTTCTCAGCATAGACCAGTTTATGTACAGTGTTAAATCACATCTGATACTGATCTGATATCTCATGGACTCTGTTAGGGTTAAATTAGTACAAAATACTGTATTTTTCCAGTTAAAAAAAAAAAAAATGTTTGGGTGAGTGCAACGTGAGTACATTTTTCTGGTAAATAATGTGGGTAACTTTTTCTGGTATGATTTGGGTGTGCTAATACTTTTGTAAGGTGATGCTGAAGTCAGCTATTACTTAACAGTGTGATTATCTAAGTAGTCGCCCAATAACTTGAGAAGCATGACACGTGTATCACATCTGGGAACAGCATTTTGTTCTGAACTGGCTTTGTGAAATGCAAACAATCAAGTTAGCAAACAGTCAATCTATTAGAATGACATACAATATACAGAAGAAACTGACTCTTGCAATTATGTTAATTTGTGCACTTCCGTAGCGCATGAAAAGTCTCTCTCAGATGTCTGTTTGCTTTTATGTAACAGTAAATAGGACGAGCAAGTGAAGAAGACAGGAGAACTTTGCACATCATAATAAATGTATGACTTTCTTTTCTGACTCCTTATTCTCTTTGGTACTCGCTGTAAAGTAAATGTGATTCATAATTCATGTGTTTCTTTTAACAGGCACCCCATTGATTTTTCCCCTGTTGCTGCAACATTGAGAGCCTGAAGACTACTGTTTGTGTTCCTTGGATAAATCAAATTGATTATACTCACAGAGGAAATAAAAAAGGAAATGCAGAGCACACTAAATTGGTGTTACTGAAAACTTAAAATTGTCAAGATTTAAGTTTGAACTGCAAGGCAGTTACCACACCCAATGGTTTTAAAGCAGATGTGCACATCTATTTTCAACAGCACAGTTATTATACCTGATTCATTACGTTTCTGGTAAGATTTGGATGTTTCCAATTAATTCATATAATACATTTTATTTATAATAGATTTTAAAATAAATGATTGCTTCCTTTTAAATGAGCAGCCTCAAAAACAAAGGATACACCTGCATTCAATTTTCATTTGAAATTCAGTCTTTGCCTGTTCCTGACCAGATGGCAATGTATCATAATGGTAAGGAAATTGTGCTTGTAACAGCAAAGTTTTAGATTTGATTCCAAGGTGTGGCACTGCCGTCGCATTTCTTGTGCAAAGTCCTTAATCTGAATATCTTCAGTTAAAACATCCAGCTGCATACATTGATTGTATGTAAGGAATGAAAGCTATGCGAACCACTCAGAATAAGCTACAGTAGCATCTGCTACTGTAAACCCATAAAATAAAATGGCCAGCATGCTGCAGCTCACATGTAGTTGTCCATGACTAATAGAAGGAATTTCTAGAGCAGGCGTGACTTACTGGAATCTTGGAAGTAGATGTCATTGCCATTGTAGGCATTCTTTAGTTTGTTGGTCATAACTTTGAGGGCCATGATTTGCTGACGGATGAAAGTGTCCGGCCGGGTAATGTCCACCTCCACCTCGGGATTGTTCATCTGGTTCGTCAGACCGTCTTTCAGAACGTCAGGAAAATACCTGGGTCGGGTAAAAATTAACATTCATTTCATTCACACGACAGAGAAGCTAGAAGAAGAAGAAAAAAATCATTACTCGTTTGTAATTATTTCCTCAGGCCCTAATCGTTGGTGACGTACGCAGTTTACGCTGTATAAATATTTCATGCGACGGCAAAATGAAAATACCTTGCCAAGGGCTTCCACAGCCCTTCAACCTGCCCTGTCTGAATTGGAGCCTTGTGACTGTGAGTCAATTTCTGTTAGCCCTACGCTACCGTGCGGCGCCCTGTCACATAAACCCAATTTGATTTCGAGGCAGCGCCGTCGGCATGAACTCGCTAAGGTTTCTCGCGCACTTAAACTCAGAAGTCTGGTAGGTAGGATTTAACAGGGGTGTTTAAACAGATCTGCTTTGCTCAAATGTTATACGTACACTCTTGGAGCGCTTAGAAGGAGCAAATAGGTTTGTAAATGGCGGTTTTTGAAAAAGCAATTAAGCGAAATCCAAGCAAAATCAGCTCCTAGTGAAGAAAAAATGCACATGGAACATTCAAGCATCTCAGAAACAGAGCACCATTAAATATCAGACAAAAAACTTGGACAGCATAGTCGAGTATATTCTGTGGATTCTCTTCCCTGCCCCCCCTCCCCCTCCAAACCCCCCCCCCCCCCCCCAAAAAAAAAGTACACTCCCTCTCTTGTGTCATAAATGGAGTGAGCTGGCATACTCCTGATCCTGATGAAGGGGCTGCACCCCAGGGTGGATTTCTACACCATCTAAAAATTCCCTTGAGAAAAGTTGAGAGCATAATCAGTTCCTAGTTATATTATCACCCACTTCCTGCCACCTATGGTGGCCGTGGCACTAATCTTTTAGTTCATTGATTCCTACAGCAGTTCCCCAAGCTTCCTCATGTTCCCTCCTTCAATTAAAGGGAGCTACACTGTGTCTATGACTGCTGTGACAAAAGAAATTCGTACCTTTGAGGAGGCGATCAAACAGACATTTTGAGCTGTGAGACCCAGCGCAGAAAACTACAAGCAGCGAGAATGTTAAGAACTTAATAAGCCTGTAAAATGTCTCCTTTAATACAACAGACAGTCAAGAATATCAGAGAAGAAAGACTTTCTTGTAAACCTATCAGATTAGGATCAAGAACACGTCTGTCACTGTGGTGAAAGAAAACACCCCCAATATTCCAAAATCAAGGATAATTAACCTGGATGGTTCGATGTCAGTGAGACGGGAACTACCTCAAAAAGGCTTGCGGATTGATCGTGCCAAAAGTGGGGAGAATTCAAAGCGCATGGCACTAACCGAGAAATTCTAGGGCTGTTTATGCCTCCATCTGGTGGTATGATCTCTTTATGTCAAAGCAGAGAGAGAAGTAGACTTCTGCCAAGCTTCCTGGCACCTTGTTAAACCAGATGTCCACAAACATCACGCAGTGGTGGTGCATGGTACTCTCTTTCAAATGGTAAGGACACCTGCCCCAATTACATTGTATTTATCTATGTGCCCATGACTAGTGAGTTCAATGGAATAACATTGCTGTCAAAATATTGCATATAAACTGTAAGAGGCCGGTTTTCCACATTGTCATTGTTCATAAAAATTGCATTTGCTCAAGAATGATTTATAAATGTGTAATGAGATATTAATACCAGAGTTATGCATGGTTTTATGGAGACTAAGGATTATGGTCTTTGTGTCAAGGGTAACTGAGGTTTTAAAGGCAACATGGGTATCTACGTAAGCAGATTGCCAGCTGGAATGGCTTGCAAACAGACTAGCTGTCAGCAGTTCCTACTTTCACCATTACAGGTACTAACATAAACGAAGCTCCACCTTGACCTTGCTCCCTCTGTGACACAATGGGTATTTCAACGATGCCTGAAAATTGTCATATAGATTGGTTCACAACATGAATCATTTTTAGAATAGAAGAAGGTGCAGTGCAACTAGATTAAACTGGTATAGTCATGAAGGCTGATGCAACTGGCCTTTTGAGAGTGAAGTTATGTCGTAGTCTTAATGGTTATAACCATTTCCTTCTCCTGAATACTGGAATAACAGATGGGGGAAAGTTAAGCACAGCAGATTGCCTCTCCCATAATGTGACACAGCAGCATTTAAACTAATTTATCCACCAATTTTGCTACTAATGGAATTAGTTCCACACTGCAGTAGTAGGCTGGTCATAAAACATCAAACAAATGTAAAACTAACAAATACCACTCAAGGCAGAAAGGTTGTTGTGGAGTGACGTTTCTGTGCAGCAAACTCCATTGAGGAAAAGGAAATCTCTCATTTTCTCTCTCTGTTTGCCTCTCTCTCTCACTCTGTTTTTCCTTCTCTCTCTTTTTATATCTCTAGCAGCCACTTTCTCCCTATCTCCTTCCTCTCCCTCCCTCCTCTCTTTCACTCTCTACCTCTCACTCTCTCTCTCTCTCCTTCCTCTCTCTCACCCTCCCCTTTCTCCTCTCTCTCTCTCTCTCTCGCTCACTCTCTCTCCCTTGCAGAGACATCATCATGTGGTCTGTAGAGTGATTTGTAAACATGCCATGGCCTTTGCCCTGGTGCCAGACCCTGGTGGTGACAGTGCCCGTACAGTACCTGCCCTTACTGTGCCCGTTCCAGCACTGTTCCTCATTGGACTCGCCAGCTGTCACTTTGTCCTCCAAGCATATGCCATCGGGTAGGGTGGCCCAGAACTTCTTGGACTGCTTAAGCTTCTCTTTAATGTCGATCACCTGGGCAAAGGCAGGAAATGAAAGATTAATTGTAATGAATTTGCTTGGTAATAAGAAATAGCTGGAAGTAATGGAAATGAACAGCCTCTGACTTTCCCTTTATTGGAAACAAGACGAAGGATACTGCAAATGTTAGCGCGAGCATGCAGACTTGGCACTAACGTATTAGCAATTAGCACTTCCGTGTCAGTGCTTATACTGCGCTCAGATTAGTCATTAAATTGTCTAATGGCATTTAATTCTGCCCCATATGGTAAAGGTCTAGCTAAGTGAGGTAAAACTCTTCAATTGATGAGACAAATTAGGCAACAAATATATCACAGTGAGCATACTGAACAATTAATGCATTTTTTTATGCACTTTCATAACACATCACTTCCTTTATTAATATCACAATTAGTCATATTCGGATATTAAACCTCCAATTGACCTCAAAAATGACTGTATCCTCAAAAATGATCCATTTACTGGGATGTTTATTGTTTGTTGATGTCATAGAATACACTACTTTAAAGATTGTGAACCAGAGGATGCACTTGTCATCCTAATGGCAACCTTGAAAGAACAGCATGGCTATATGATGCTAATCAGACTCCTACAATGTTGTGAAGCGTCTCCTCTGGGTTGACCGGGGGTTTGCAGATACAGTGTTTCAGTTAAGCAGCAGCAAATTCCCCCAGTTTCTGTAAATTAGATACGAGAGCTTGTGCTGATGAGTTCTGCAACGCCAGTCTGTGGACGCAACCGTCGGTGAAGCCATCTCTCCGGGCTAACGATCCTGTTTGTTTATTACTGAACATCACAGGGGATATAATTGGTATTAATGAAGTGCAGAACACTAAAAAAAAACAAAACAAACAGATTGATGTTTATCAGTGTATCTAGATCCATTACAACTCGGCTCATAAATAAACAGCTGTCTCATCTCCTCATATAGTATAAGATTCCACTGAGATTCCATTTCATAGCGAGTACAGATTAGATTTAATCAATTGGTCCTTAACTCTGGCAATTACTAAGTCTTTTTTATATTATTTTTTATTACAACCACTATTTAGGAAGTTGAGACATTACCAAACTTGTAAAACTGTTTTGAAGAGGAAAAATGTACTCAGTGGCGTGATATGAGTATCAGCAACATTTGAACAAAAATGGTCCTGTTTAGTCTTTGCCCTTTATAGCAAATCTTCGCTAAAATTAATGATCAGCCACTTATGTTGAAAAGCACAAAGGTGAGCTTGTCTAAAGCACTGCTGTTGCCATGTAACCACCAACAAGAAGGCGCAGTCAATTACGGGCGCTGGTAAAATAAAACACAATTGATCACCGCAATGCTACGGCGTGAACTCAACCGCTTTCTTCATGAACAAAGGTTGCTACTAGTACCGCAGTGTTGAGAAAAAGCGAGCAGGGAGTTGACCCCTGGGCTAGCGGTCTAGAGCAGACGGGTCCAATTTTCTAAGAGAACCTCAGCTGAGAAGTCAGCTGAGAGAGAGAGAGAGAGAGAGAGAGATCCTGTCATTCGGGGATCCCTGTCACACGTGGGCGGCTGAGGAGAAAATGAACCGAGGCCTCGGGTATAACATGAAAGCGCCCGGGCTGATAACGCGGCCCTGCCTGCCACCGCGTTTGATGTCGTAAACCTGTCACGAGGACACCGAAGCTGTTCTGGCTCAGTCCGCCCAACCTCGGGTTTCTGATTCACATAATTCCGACATCACTGACCTTTTCAAAACCGTCCCCCTACAGAGTCAACACGCGGGCTTGACGGACTGATCAGATCATAAGGAATGAAATGAAGAGCACCCGGGGCCGTTCTCTGATAAAATTACATACCCAGCTGACATTTGTCCTAACGCACCTGAATTCGAAGCTCAGATATTAAAAGTAGGAGGACTGCCTACTTGTGTTCATCTCATCACTGCGCCCTCCTCTGTCAGTTTGAGAGTGCTGAAAGTCATGTGACGCTAGCTGCTGCACCTGTTCACGCTGATGGATGAGACTGAGGGTTCTGATTGGTCGGATGGGGGTCGCTGCTGCGTGGAGCAATGCTTCCTGCAGGCTGAGAACTCTCCCTCCCAGAGCAAACCTACAGCCAATTACATGCTACCATGCAGGGCTGCCAGTCAGAGTTGAGACTGGCATGGTCTGGATGCCATACCAAACATTTGGCACATCCTTTATGAACTAGAAAAATGAGCTATGAGCTATCCTGCAATTCCCATTCCCAGAACTGGACAATTTTTGTGTTAAAGTTGTTTTTCCACATGATGTACCATTTACAAGGCGGTTGGCAGGCATTTCAAAAAAGAACATAAAAAACATCAAAGGTTACAAAATAGAGATTGCAAAACCAAGCTTCAAAATAAATGGTTCTGGAGGAAGTAACAACTATTTCAAGATGTACAACATGATTCCAAGACAACACATGTAGAGTACAAGAAAGATTCACAAGTGCTTGTTCCAAGCAAACATTTTCTAACAGTACAATTATAGGTGATGTTAATAAAGAGCACAACATAACACAATTTTGTCATTTTTTTTCTGAAAATAGTCTTGTTCTTCTCTGGGAACAGATGTGCTCAGACTGTGACAGACAAAGCCGCCGCATCAAATCCCCCCCCCCCCCACCATTACGGGACAAGTCCCAACACATAGGACTCCAGAGCTCGGCGACCAGGATTGCTAATCTCCCCGAATCCCACTCACTTGGAGGGGCTTCTGGAGAGTTCTGAAAGGAAAGAGCTTTGTGAGACTAAGCGGAAGGGAGCTGGAAGAGGGGCTGCAGAGTGACTGTTTCCGCGGTGACGGAGCCTCTGATTTAAACAGCTGCGAGCGCCACGTGCTTAATCGCTGTTACTGAGAAGCCTCCAACTGCTCTGACAAGCACTGCGCTCGCCACATACTGGCATTCAGCTACTGTTTTTGCAATAGGTTTTATGACCTTGATGTTTATAGACATCATAAAAAAGCACTGGAATATATTTATGCCTTCATGCTCCACAGCTAACAAATTAATTTAGCTATGCCATTGTGTAACTAGAGCTGCGGCCTTAATAGACCATTACTTTTTGTATTCAGACTATGACTTTCAATGCTATTCAAACAGATATTTATTGAAAATGGAATATGGCATGAGTCATATTTATACAAAAGGAAAAATTCAGAACTCTTCTTCAACATCTTTTTGTGGGGAAATCGATTAAACAGTCTGATTTTACATCAAGGGCTTCTGCCTATGAAAGAAGGAAGAGATACATGCTTTCTCCTGCAGGCATCATACACATATGTTATTGTCGTTGTTGCTTTGATGAGTAGTCTTTCACACCATTGGACATCGCTGAACATTTAAACTTCACCAACAGGACTGATCTGCTTTCACTGAAAGAGTCAGTTTTACAACCACTAGATGGCACTACTATTCTTTGTGGTGAGAATTATAACAAACGGTGGTTTTTGGCATATTTATAGTATAACTCAATCCAGACAAACATATGCAATATCATTTTAAAATACAGCAATGTTTCCACTAATTATTTTACTTCCAGTTATACTTGCATATTAGTGTAGAAGATCACAGTAAATGTTCCAAGTTAATAGAAAAACACACTCTATTATCAATCTGACCTGTACCAAAGAACCAAGGAAACACCGGGTTTCTTTCTACCATATATAAAGTTTACAACCTCCTGTTGGTTTTCTAAAATGAAACTGTAACAGTCTTGTAAAACAGCAAATGTGATTTGTTTCAGTAATTATTAATGTCAATGATTAGTAGAGGGAACTGAACTGAATTTAAAAATCCAAAATGATAATCGGAAAGCAAACCAACATTAATATCAAAATAATAAGCTATAGACGAAAGCGCACCATTTACTGCAAGGCATGACAAACAATTAACTGAACTGAAAAAATGGAAAATAACGTAAATGGAGGAATTCCGTTTTAATAGAGCAGAGAGGTGTATTCCTAGTGACTGACAAAATATTTGGAGCAGTGCAAATGTCAAGAGCAGGAAGCCAGTCCAGGGTTCCGCAGAATATATGCAAAAAGGAGGCTATTACCTGACAGGGGGCATATTGGCAAAGTTAATCAGTGTCCTACTGCATAATGTACATGCGAGGCGGGAAAGAGGGGCAGGGCCTGGATGGCGGTGTGGGGATGGTGGGGAGGTGGGGGGGGGGGGGGGGGGGGGGGGGGGTGGGTTGAGAGCAGGCGGCTACCTTCCGTATGACACAGAAACGAGGCAGAGTGAAAAAGAGAGATCAGGGTAGGGGGAAACGCTCTAATGTGTTCTGACCTCGCTGCTCCGCACGTGCCAATGGTCCACAATTGGAGCAATTAACATTAAAATTTAAACTCTGCCGTGCAGCAGGTGGTTGGAGCAGACTGAAATGACTCGATGGAGGCTCCGGTTTAACCCCTCAGGCGTCGGCCTTTGTTGTTTCCCGACTCGCTCGACCCACGAGCTGTTATTGACGAATTGCATCTTCGGGGCTACGCAAGGGGCGTGAGGGAGATAATCAATAAAGCCTCCTCAGATAGGAAATCGGACAGTGTTGATTTACGCTAAGCCAGGGAATTCTGGGTGATGTCTCTCTTTCCATCCATTTCCTTCAGCCTTGCCCGCAGCCGTTGTTTTTCAATCAACTGGCAAAAAAATAAGACCCATTAAATTATCAGAGTGATAAATGTGGTGATCTTTGTGAAGATCAGGAAATAAATCTGGTCATTCTGCACTGCCTCTTTTTTTTATTAATTCTGCTTAAAAGAGGAGAAATAAACTTTCTTTTCTCAAACTGGCCCGTGTCCCGCCCAGTTCAATATCTCCCATGAGCCTCTGTGTGGGTCATCATGACGGGATTTGTGGGTTGTCAATGTGCCGCAGCGTTTCTATCTCAGAAAAAGAGCCCGCCTCTGTGATATGAAATCATTTCATGTATAATCCATTGCCCTTTGAAGGGCAGTCTTTGATATTCCGGGCTAATGATGGAGCGTAATGCCTGCAGTGGATGTTTGCCTGGTACTGATCCAAATTGAAAGGCACTCTTCCCTCGCGTGCGCGGATCCAGGACAGTCCAAACCGCGGCCATGCCCTAGTTTGCAAAGGAGCAGACATCAAGGAAACATCCTCATTTACAGCCGGAGGATTAAAAGAACAGCCGCGTAGCCCCACAATTTGGTCTGTGTTAAAATGAAATGAATGCCATTTTCCCCGCTTTTTTAATGCATTCTTTTTTATTCAGGACCAGAATTTAGCCCTGCCCGTTTGCCGTTTGACATTGCTTTGAAGAACGGAAGAATGGATGTTATTGTTGCGACAGACTTTAAATGGAAAGAGCACACTCTGCTAATAGAAATATGGGGCAAAATGAGAACAAAGCAAATCCTTGAATTTAATTCTTGTTGTCAATTCCATATTAATATCCTGGTGTGCAATATATGTTGCTATCTTTATACATTTATAAAACCAAGTGTTTTGAAACAGTAAAACGGTTTTACAGATTTCAGCTTGAAGTAATCACACTGCTTCCTCTCCTCAGGAATAGGGAGCGGCATTACCTGTGGGAAACCAAGAGGTCTGACTAATCGATATAAACAGCAGTTGTGTGATTTACTGCTGCAGTAAACATCATTAAAAAGCAACCTGTTGTGTAATTATGCCAGAATTAATGTCTATGGCCATAGCTGTTTTTCCACGCTTCAGCCAATGGAAATGTAGACACAGATTGGAAATGCAAACATATTATCCTGAAATGTTACCCTCAAAGATACGTAGATAACTTATTAGGTATTAGGTATACAACAGTCCAGTTCCACAATTAACATTTAAGTTAAGTAAGTATATATGTATGCATGTATGCATGTGATTTTTCATCTTTAGCAGCCCGAGCCAGTTGAATTCTAGTTGGAAGAAGCACATATTGGAAATGTTTTTGATCTCTCATAACACACACACGCACGCACGCCACGCACACACACACGCACGCACGCACGCACGCACGCACGCACGCACGCACGCACACACACACGCACACAAACACACACACACAAAGCAAACCAAAACTACATGTGAATTGTTAGTGCTGCTGTACATTTCCGTGGATGTGTGATGTCCTGTTTCTCAGTGTAATTCATTATGTATTGGTTTAGCCTGGTTTACACTGAGTCATGCCCAAAGCCTTCATTTGCCTCCAGCCCTGCAAACCGCAAAACTCAAGTTCAAGAATAAAGCAAAAGCTGTGAAAAAAAACCAATGCATTCATGCTTTCACAGTGTTAACTCAGTTTAACAGTCTGACATTCAACCAAGACCATGTTGACAGCATTAACAATTTAATTAAAGCTTTGCTTCTTTGCAGCTCCCACTAGTTTTGTTCTCTCAGAAAACGATGCAAATCTTTTTTTTTTAATCAATCAATCAACTTCAACTGATTTGGCCAAGCATTTATTTATTTTTCTTCTTCGGCAACGCAGACACGCGAGGAGCTGTGCTGTGTAATTAAATTCCGCTCGGCTGCCCTCGTCCATTTTCTAAATCAAATGACGCCGTTCTCCTGGTCTGAGGCCAAAAGTCGCAGCCCCAGCCTCTCTGCCAAAGGGCTCGACCTCTTTTTACAGCCTGCGACAGGAGCGGCTCTGATGTCGGCAGACGGCCCTTTGGGGCGAGGCCTTTGACAGAGACCCGCCTTTGCTCATTTTCAGGTGCCCTCCTTAAGGGACACCCGGGCCAATTGATGGACACCCTCTGCGCCCGCGATGATTACGGTGTCAGCTGAAGTGAGGAAGAGTGGATTTAGATGATTAGGTCAGGAAGACCACGGCGTGCGTTTCGCTTCCCTTCGCTGTGAAAACGTGTCCCTCGGCTTGCCATTGGACCGCTTAACGAGCTCGAATGCTGGAGAGTCCTTACAGTTTAAGCCTTCTAAATGTGCCTGTGGCGCATATTAGGGATTTGCTTCGTGGCACTTGTAATCAAAGCACAGGCGAGAATCAAAAAAAAAAAATTAATTTGAATGCAAAGGCACCCATGAAAGGGTCCAAGCAAAACAATACTGTTCATTATTTTAACTATTACTTTCTCATTTAAATTATCATTATACATTATAACTGCATCTTTGTTAAGCTAATGGGTGGCCATGGGAACAGAGATGCATTACAACAGTAACATCTAGTATTAGAAGCGATAATTACCAAAAACGACACCCAACAATGTGACACAACACAATACGTATGATGACACATTACGTACATGCAAGCTATTTTTATACCACCAGCTATAGAAAAAGGTCTTAGACTTTGAAGATTCCTGTCGTGTCATGAGTGAAACGGCTGATCCTTGACAGACAAGCCGTTCGCCAGGACCCGTAGCAACGCACAAGCTTTTTGCAGCCTGCTCGACACCGCCTGCATCTGCAACAGGAGCTCGACGGGAAGCGTGACGGGTAGCACCGCGATTGTTTTCCTTTTTCGCGTCTGTCTCCAGCGCTCAAACGATCCAGGCAAGGGCATCTGACAGCAAGACACCTGCTTTCATTTACCCATCTAAATACGACACGTGTCTGTGGCATGGGCCCTGCAACAAACAGAGGGCACAAACAAGAATAAAATGAAATGTAATTTTATTTGCCCTTGTCCACAGACAAGCTGTGGGCAGTGTAATTTAAATACAAAAAAAAAAAACTATAGCATGTGCTTCAAATGCCACAGACAAGATACTTTGGACACACATCAAATTTACAGCAAATGTACGTTTTATATTAAATTTACAGCAAAAATACACGTAGGGTCACGCAGGTAGGTGGCATTTGGCTCTACTCCTTGGCTATGAAAAAGTGGGCGTTCATTGTGTCCTTGCTTGAGGCATCGAGCTCTGCCAGTAAGGACGGGTGTGTTCACCCTGTTGTGTTCAGGCATCGAGCTCCACCAGTAAGTATAGGTGTGTTCACCCTGTTGTATTCAGGCATCAAGCTCCACCAGTAAGGATGGGAGTGTTCACCCTGTTGTGTTCAGGCATCGAGCTCTGCCAGTAAGGACGGGTGTGTTCACCCTGTTGTGTTCAGGCATCGAGCTCTGCCAGTAAGGACAGGTGTGTTCATCCTGTTGTGTTCAGGCATCGAGCTCTACCAGTGAGGACGGGAGTGTTCACCCTGTTGTGTTCAGGCTGCTGATGGAGTGATCGCTAGTCTGTATGCAATGTTGAGAATGTGCCGTTCAAAGAACTTTGTGACACTTTGAGCAGCAACATCCAGACTTTTCCAACTCTGACTGTCCTACTTTATTTCCCTTTAAAGTAGAAGTCAGCTTCTTCCCAGAGGTGAATGAATGCCATGATGACAGATTATGCAAACTGGCGGTAGTACAACATGCTTTTGCCCCCATTAAAGCCAAGGCAATCACATGTGAATACCCCCCCCCCCCCACAAAAAAGATCAAAGGAAGTTTTTAGAGCAGTTTGGTTCATGTTGCAGTTGAGCATGTGTCCCAAATTTACTTTCTGTCCTTTCCATAGCTCTGTGGCTCAAGCGCAACTACCAAAATAAAAAGGGAAATGGCCATAAAGCACACAGAAACGGCAGAGAAGAGCCAAAATGAGACCCAGCGTACTGGGCAGAGAATGGAGGAATGTTAATTATTCATTTATTTTTAAAAATAAATTAGGCATGCTCAATTCCCTGCCCAATTAGAAAATGTCCAATTAGCCATTTACGGCCGCGTTCACGCGGAGATCTCTGCAGCTGATTCGGGAGAGTGTAGACATCCACGGTTCTCTGAAACACGCGGTGCGCCAGCCTGCCTCTTTTAACACCGTTTGCCCACAGGCCGAATCGGATGAACGCACTTTATGAGCAGCTTTGGCAAATAGACCCCTGGTGCCTGATTGACCAGCGGGAGTCGGTGAACCCACAGGTCTGTAGGGGAAGCTATCCCCAGTTGTGCACTTCCATTGCGAAACTGATGGCCACACACAGTTGCCACTGCCACAGGCTAAAAGGAATGTCTTGACCGAGCCAAAGACAAACTGACAATGTCCTCTCGGATGCAGATAGAGGCAGTGCAGTAAAATGTATGCAAAACTCAACAGAAGAGTTGAATACTTCTGTGAGTTTATTTTCCGATTTACCTCCGTACATGAATGTCTGCTCATACAGGGGAGTCAGTAAGCTAAGACAGCACAAGCTATCGCTTAGCTAAGGGAGCTAATTAATAACAAATGAGAGACCGCAGCAAATCTGTGAGTTTCTCAAGCTGAAGTAAATTTTTTTGTTTATTTTTATTCAATTGCAAGGGCTTTATGTCTGCTTATCAGGCCTGAGTCAGCTGGCAGTATGACTACTGAACAAGTAGGACAGTGGCTGAGTGACTGTCTGAGTACAGAATAAGCAGAAGCCGTGACAGTGTGAGCCCTTGTGATTTGCCTATATCAATGCAAATTGAAGGATATTTTTAACAGAGATGTGTACAGAGACACGTCTGATAATTTCAGTCCATTAAATTATATTTAGCTACAATCACAACACAAACCTGTCAGTTAGAAAAATAATTATCCAGTCTGATTTTGGTTCGGTTTTTTTTCATTAGAAAACATGTGAAATGCAGTCTGCTTCTCTGCTGGAATACATTTTACAAGGTCATCGGAGCATCGCAGTTTCTCCAGCTCTCAGCAGTTCTGTAGAATCTGTGCAGTTGATTCATCTGACCATTTGGTTTGATAGTATGTTTTCGTTTGTTCATGAGATTTGTTTTGTCTTATATTGAAGATAAAGGCTGCCTTTATCTTCAAGCAAAGAGCATAAATGCTTTTGCAAACATATGCACAATTTATTGTACACTAACAAATATCATCTAACCTAGGTACCCTCAAACACATAAACACAAGCCAAAAACAAATTAAAATATCATAAACATGAAGTAGAAGGTAATAATTATCAATATGAAGTACTTACACACACACACCCACGCATGTTGTTTTCACAACCTGATAATTTCCATCAGTTTAAAACATAACAAAAGCGGCAAAGCATACATTCCTTCAATCCACTGTTAGTTCAAAATAACTCACAAAAATTAGAATGTTGGTATGGTTTCAAGAGATAATCTTCATGTGTCATTTCGTGTATAGTCCAGCCTCAGGAATTTCCATGACATTACTTGACCTCACGTTCTCTTGCCAAGATGCTAACCCTCAGTCAACGTTAAAAATCTAACTGACATGATTTTAATGGGAGAAAAATGACTGATTCCACAGGGGAAATTATTTTATGCGTAGTAGGGCGGTGCACTTCCTACTCCAGTCTTTGCTGTTCACACTTATCTCTCACAAATTTCCACCGTGTCTACTTAGGAGTCCCGGCTTACTGTAAGATATTACTTAAGCTGCTCATCAATGGAAACTCATCAATCCTTAACTTGTGATTAAAGCCAAGTGTTTTTCTTCACTAATGCTGTTAAAACACTCTCATTTACTTTGCTGCCGTAGCGACTGAATCCTGTCCGTGTTGCATAACAGCCATGGAGTGAAAGACTCATTTAGGCATAAGTGCGCACGAGGCACAGCGCCATCCCAGAGGTGCAGGGCACGCATAAAGGCAAATGGTAAGAACGTGCTTTTAAGTTTCCACAACGTATCCATTATTCATGCTGAAAAATCCCAAACTTGTTGAGTAGAGAGGTCAGCGCTAGCGTAACCGAGCCTATTAGTCCCCAGAGGTTATAACTTTACAAAGAGGAGGCGCTTTTCCGCATGAGTGCCGCTCTCACTGTATACATTTCCCTTTAAACAATCGCATGCTTGTGGCTTCTGTTTCATGGCATCGCTACAGTGGCCCATTGCCTGTATTACACATTCCTCCCATTTGCTGGACTGAGCATCACATGCACATTAATGTGTTGTCCTGAAGCTGCCTGTTCGGCCTGTGCTGCCTAGTAGATTATGTACAGTACAGCAACGTTTCCCCCAGGGCCTGTGTGTCTGTGTAAATGTGTGTGTGCACATAAACTACTACTAAATCTGCTTTATTATTTGTATAGTAAAATACTAGAGAAAAAATACAGCACCTTTGGGCTCAAAGTCAATATGAAGACATACAAAGTTAAAAATAATAATAATAATAATAAAAATAATAATAATAATAATAATGATAATAATAATTTAAACCATAAGACTAACTGCCTTGAAAACTTTCACATTTTTAAAGGAGCATATTAGTCTCAGTGATTTAAATGCTCTTAATATCTAATGTCTACATTTCATTGCAACAGGGGTCATAACAACAGGGTCATGTATATATCAGAACAATGACTTGCATAATTTCCATGTATATTTTAACATGCATCAAAAAAGTGATATGCTCAGGTGTTTAATCTATTGTTCATGGAAATAATGTAAATTACAGTTTCTTTTAACAAATTGAATCCTATATTTTAAGCATAGATTCTTATTATTTTTGTATATCAGAAAATAAGAATGTATTCATTCAGAAACACACAAAAAAAAAAAACAGCATAATAAACGGTGCTGACTACAGCTTTCTTACAGTCACATTATGCAATAATTAAATGGATTAGAGGTAGGAGCAGCTCTTAATTAAATTACTGGCATATTATACCTTGTGAACTATTCCTCTGGGGGCAGTGACCAACTGTGTACAGCAAAGCCTTTTCAACCATGCTTTACCATCTGCTTATGAAAAAAGCACTCTACGGCCAGTAAAAGCCTTCCTAAATAAAAAAAAATTGTAAAAGCTACGAACCGGAAACGTTTGAAACACGGCTGCAGTACGAGAGCACAATATGAGACATCAGTGGACAATGCAACGGTCTCCTCTCTTGAGTCTCTGAGCGAGGCTCGCCCGTACGGGAAATGCAGTACGAGCGCTTCACTTCCTGCTCATGTAAACCGTGCGTGTCTTCCTCCTGGATTAACACTGACCAGTCACCGTGCGTTCGAGGTGGTGTGCCGCGCACGAAACGGGAGGGTGCTCATCTCGATTCAGCTAATCGACAAAAGGCAACGAAGCAGCAGCACGCTCCAGCGTGAAGGGTCACTTGGGTAATTTTTGTTTAGGTGAATAGATATGAGTCCAGCCAACTGTTTGCATTTCAGATTTACATTACCAGGGTAAGCACAGAAGGCTTTTTTACACTTCAGCAGTTTCGTCCTACATCTCCTTCGTGCGTAGGTCAGGTGACGGAACGCTGCTCTATAATCTTACTGGATAGCGAGGAGCTAGCTGTACCTCTGTGAACTCCGACCACGGAACTGCCTCACTGCAAAACTCAATGAAACCAGTCATGAAGTCATGAACGGCAATACATAAATCGCTACTAGAGTGGTATTGCTGGAGTGCCATTGTTCTCCACCCTTTCCCTGGGTTTTTGAAAATTACAGTGACTGCTGCTCAATGGCAGTCACTGTAACAGAACTAGTGGCGCACCATAATCCAAACAGCCAACCCAGCCACATCAGCAACAGTGACAAAGCCCCAAAAAGGCATCTCCTTTTCAAAATGCTGCACAATACAGCCAAACATAAACTCAATGTTTTGTTTTTTGTTTGTTACTCTTACCAAGGCTTCAGCACATATAAGAGGTCACTAAATGCTTCACAGTGGTAAATTTACTCATTGTTGTCCTGTAGTTGGCCCCAGAAAGGAGCAGCTGCTACTGAGCATGAATAAATGAACAGGCTAGCATTGGAATTTTGTCAAATATAAAGTTGCATCAGGGCATTTGCATGTCGGTATTATCCAGCCTGAAACACCCTGAAGCAAATCTGCTACCTGCCCTGCAGCATTGAGGCAAGAAACAATGGCAATACGTTTTTAAACCTAACGGATTACAACGTGGATAACTGCATATTTATTTGAAAGAGATTACCAACTCCCTCTTTTATTTATTTATTCTTTATTTATTTATTTGTTTGCTTGTTTGCCTCCTGACCTGTGGAGATCAATACTATTTCCCTCTTGGTCTGGGTTCTCCCAGCAGTTTACACTGAAGCCTAATTGGACACTAGATTACTTCATTTAGTCGACTCGTAGTCCAGACTTCTACTTTATTCCTTCTGTACTCATGGAATAGAAAAATGCACAAGGAAAGGGTGGAGACATGCTTTTTCCCAGTATTTCATCCGATGCATCTGCACAATGCAATGAGAAAAAGATTATTGTTAAAATTGTTCGATTTATAAGCAAATTTCTGCATATAAAAGAGATTATCTTGTATGTTAGGCATATGGCATATTAGGCTATATACAGTATACAGTACCTGTATATTGTCACGACCTTTTAGGGAAACTTGCAAATAGCTTTTGTAGCTTGATAATTATGTGAAATAAAATACCAGGAGAGCATATCATTAGGAGGAGGGTATTTCATGTTTGTACCAACAGATTGTGGCAGCACATGGCAGGGGTGTGACAATACAGCCTGAGCTGGTACTTACTCCCCATTCCTCAAAGGGCCATGACAACCTCGTGGCGGCCATACATCTGCCAGAGAAGACAGCGATAACTTAATATGCCAATCTCAGACTCGCAGAAGACTCAATCTTTTAAACCCTCCCCTGCTTCGAGGGCCAACTCTATTATGATGCTGTTAATACAGCATATTTAGGAATAGAATGCCTCATGCCACAAGCTGCACACAACTGCATTCCGCCCACCCCTCAAGTACAGAGGACGCACAGAACAGGAGAAAGAAGGAAAACTGTTTCCTTCTCCCTCTCAAATGCAACTCCATCTGCCTTTTGTATCCTTTAGGCTGATTCTTTACCATTTAACAATTTATTATTATAGTTTCGTAACGAAGTGATCAATGCAATAGACCCTTTTCATATAGGGTGAGCTCTGTAATGTTTGGCTCAAAAACTTTTGTTTTCTTGATTTGACTCTGTACTCCTCCACAATTTTAGATTTGTAGTCGACCCATTCACATGTGGTTAAAGTACACATTCTCAGATTTTGTTTAAGGGTATTTTCATGCACTTTGGTTTCGCCTTGTAGAAATTACAGCCCTTTTTACACATAGCCCTCCCCTCATTTCAGGGCACTATAATGTTTGGTACATATTCATGCTATGTAAATTAAAGTCATGTTTAGTACTATAGACTATAGGTTCTGAGTATCTTCTCTGGTGATTCGCCAAACCTGTATTACAGCCATTTTCTCTTCAGCATATGAAATGCATGTTCAATTGGACACAGATCGGGGAAATGGCTTGGCCAGTCAAGGATTTCCCAGCTTTGTTGTTTAGCAGTATGTGAGGGATCATTGTCTTGCTGTGGGATGAAGCTGCAGCTGAGAATCTGAACTTTAACCACATGTGAATTGTTTGATTACAAATCTAAAATTGAGTACAGAGCAAGAAAAAAATATGTCTTTGCCCAAAACATTATGCTCATTGTACATAGCCATGTACAGACTGCACACTTTTTTTTATTCCCGGTCTAATCTCGCTCTCAGTACATCTCATTTGTCCTTTTATATGTTATATCAAAAGAAAAGACTGTTGAGCAAGGCAACACTTTTGTTCCTTACGTGAACATTTTCCATTACCTCCACTTACTGAGCTAACGGTAGTCTGCGGTAAATTCCAAAGAGAGACCACTTGTGGCAATTTGTAGCTCAAAATTTAGGATCTCGTGCATGGCAGTTAGATTAAAATCTCGGCCCAAGAGGGTCTCTCGCAACAGCGGGATTGCTGCGTGAGCCAGGGCCTGATCTTGAGAGGGGGGTGGGGGGAGAGAGAAAAAACGAAAATAGTGTAAGATGCTCCCCCCGCGGCCTGTGGTGATAATAGCAGCGCCGTAAGACGGCTGCTCCGTTGGCTTCGGGAGCGCTGCCTTTGTGACTTGTCATCTCCGCAGCTCCCTGCAATTAGAGGAGCTCTGGCTGATGGATCAGCTGTGGGACGAGGCTCCCTTTTGTTCGGAGGCTTCGGGGAGAGAGCGAGACAGCACGTGCGGCAGAGAGAGAGAGAGCGCCTTTATGTCCTCAGACTGCAGACTTGTCAGAGGAACAACTGAGACACATGCTGGCAGTCAGAGTGCATAAAAGAAATATTCATTATAAATGTCATGGTGTCCATGGTGTTCCACCCACCACCACCCACCCCCACTGACAGATACTGTTCGATATACTGTATTGATTTTGGTTAATTGTCTAGCACGTTGACAGTGCAGTCGATGGGAAAAGCACTGGAAGGAGCCAAAAGCAGACTTATTAATTCTGCATTTGGTTAAGTCCTGAAGAAAAAAACATTGCACACCTTAAAACATTTTCTTTAACGGTTCTGCATTGGTAAAAATTACACTGTATACTTCAAAGACTGGAAATAATTAGATGCTAAATGCCAAGGTGATGACACATTGATTGGGTTAACAATTTTAATGCAGTTGTCTGCTCTGGCAAGAATTTTGCAGTCACAACTTCGAGGTCGAATCGACAGAACTGACATTTATTACAGATTATTTCGCACCTTCTCTTATGATTTTACCAAATCGTTCTACAACAAGATGAAACCCGAAAACCGACTTATTTGCAATGAATCATCGTGTAAGTGGATGCACAGATGTCTCTCACTCCTCCCAACATCATTAGAACAGCTGCCTTAAAGTTTTCATTATCAGTTCCATGTCAGAAGAGGTGATAATAGAAGTGGTAGGACTTGTGAACAATGTTGCATGTCATCACCTGACAGCCACACTCGGCGCTCTGCGGAGGAGCTGAACTATGAGTCAGAGCTGTGCGCGAGATGGTGGGCTGTGGCTCCATCGAGATGAAGCCCGCTGTCAGGGAAATGACCAGCATTGCCATGTCCCTGCACAGGCAGCCACATACGTAGCTTCCCAACACGTGAGAGTTAGCTCGAGCAATATTACTTCAGCAAAAACCCCTCTGTCGTGTGGGATCATTTTCATTTGTGCTTGGCACCATGTTAAACTTAAGGAATTAGAAACTATGTTGAATTGCGACCGCAAATGTTCCTGCTAAAGATCGTCATTGGGTTTGGCCTTGCAAGAAGAGAAAAAGAGTTCTGCCTGTGTACTTCAGTATTTATGAGTGCCATTCTCCTGTTTGGATTCTTCAATTTGGCTTTTTTAGAAAGCTAAGGCTATTCACCACTGGGTGTTGACACATGGTTGCTGGAAGAGATAATGTTTGTACAAGGCATTTCAAATGCCAAAATGTGGAAAAGAACTACAAACATTAAATATATAAGCAACTGTAACCAGACTGGAGGATGCTTGTTGTCGGGGACGATGAGGAATGTCGCGGAGCAGTATAATTAAAAAGACGCAGGACTATAATAGATCACCTGCTGTAGCTTACGTGTTACTTCTGCTTAGTGATAGAAAATTATTTTGGAGAAGAGCACAGATTGCAGTGAGCCAGTGATTGCCCCAATTCCTATTATGAAACATCTCTGAGGAATTGGTGGCGAAACTTTTGAAGAGAGGGCTGTTTCCCCTCTGGTGTGGGTTCTGGATCTGCACACTGGCTGCCCAGTGACCCTGCAAGCTGTGCTGTACTTATATATGTATATATTATTTTTAGATTTTTAGAATGGATATATTCCCTGCTTTGTTGGATAATAAACTCCCATTTATCTTTTTTTTATAGCACTGTGTAGTCAAATGGGACTTCTCTGAGGTTGGGGTTATTGTTAATGTGACTTAGTGTTACATCCATTATCACCTGGTTATTTTAACACAGGTGGGTTTTGGGATATAACACTCGTTTTGCATGAACAGTTCACACATAAGAGCTGTGAGTGTCTAGTCTTGGTTTTAGCCTTGGATCATGAGCAGACCTTTTGTTCTTCCACACATTCCTCTTTCCATCACTTAGCTACAGGTTAAAACAACCGTCTGTTTGACAGTTAAAACTGGTTTTATCCATTTCAGCGGTCTAGAAAAAGAGGAGTTGATTCTAGAATTTGTATTTGCAGCTTTATTGACTTGTATTTGCAGCTTTATTGACACTTCTTTGGGGCGAAGTGGCGACATAGCTCAGGAGGTAAGAGCGATTGTCTGGCAGTCGGAGGGTTACCGGTTCAAACCCCGCCCTGGGCGTGTCGAAGTGTCCTTGAGCAAGACACCTAACCCCTAACTGCTCTGGCGAATGAGAGGCATCAATTGTAAAGCGCTTTGGATAAAAGCGCTATATAAATGCAGTCCATTTACCATTTACCATTCTTTGGTCCTCATGTTGAGACCACAGCAGCAAATGCAAATTCCACACGTAGAATCAACTCCTCTTTTGTTAGCTTTCTTGTGCATGAACAACTGCTGCAAAGATGCACAGCTGGTCAAGAACTACTGAGTAGCCAATTCAATTTTACTCCCCTAAAACAGGGGAACTGTGTATAAAAGGGCTGTACTTCCCACAGAGATCATACTTTAACCTCTTATTCATTGCTTTATTTCATTGACCTGATTGAGTATAGAGCCAAACCAACAACAATTGTATCACTGTCCCAATACTCTTGCATTTAACTGGATATGCTGATGTAAATGGTCATTTCCAGATATCTTGCTTGTGAAAGCCGGTGTCCTTCTCGAAATGAGAACTGCTCCACAGACTGGGCCACATATATAACTCTATCTACGCTTTGCGGACTGTACCACATACATAACTGCACTTAGCTTGATTGTTATTCTTAAAGTTGCTGGACAGCGGTGTCCACTATTATTCTGACTGAGTGTTCAGTCTGCACTGATGTTTCAAAACAAACCACACTATTTTTCCACCCTGTTAAACCACTCCCACCTTCGTACTTTCAGGTCTGCCAAGTATGTTAGCCAAACCCAAGCCACTCCGGTTTTCCCTTTTCACCAAAAGCAGATTTGTCTATCCACAAAAAAATTACTCAACCGTCCACAAGTCATTCCACCATGTTTACATTTTAAAGCACAGGCAAAAAAAAGGCAGCAGAACAGCACTGTGGTGGCCATGTCTTTATCCCTTCAAATCCCTTCTCAAGCCCTAAGAAGGGAAAAAAACAAAGCAATTATATATCAAAGCAATTTTTTTCAGTGAGAACTATGGGGTGAAAATTCAAAAATCAACCCAGAATCTGTTTCTGTTTTTGTTAGACTGTGATAGGCACTTGTAGTGCCCTTACTGCCATTGTTAGTCATTCTTGACAGTGTGAAGTAGGGAGAAATCACTCTCACTCTTTTCCAAGGCAAAAGATTATAAGGTGAGCAGTTTGAGTTGTTTCAGTGATCAACACAGGCAGGTCTGGGATTTAAGATGCCAATCTTTCCTGTTTTGCACTCAGCATCTACCTACTGAGCAGAAGTTTCGTACACACTTCATCCCAAACGTTCAACTGAAACCCTATAAAAATGTGATGTAATCCAAGGTGTTCTCACTTTGCCTTTCATTATAACCTAACCCTCTATGAGGCTGAACCTGCCAAGAAATAATCAGTAACATGCTGGGAAAAAAGGTTAAACACATATATTTCCCCAGACATCTATCAGTCAAACTGTTAGGAGTCACCACCATGTATGATCTCTGAAACCTCTGATCATTAAAATAGAGTTGTTTCAGGGGCTACGTGATTAACTGTTAATAGACTCATTCTCAGAGGTGCAGTTTGCGGTTCACATTCTAGCACAGGAAAATCTGTTCATTCTCATCCATAGTCTAATTTCTCCCAGGTGAGTAGTACAAATAAGAGGAGATTCTAAAAACGCGACATTAACTCCTGACTAAGCTCTGAAATAACATGAATGTTCAAAAAAATGTGGTTGTACGCACCAGTTGTTATGAAGCACATATTTAATAAAATGCTGAAATGCTATGCAGGGCTTTGCATAGTGAAAAGGAAAGGAGTTGCAAAAAGTAAAACTTAAACAAAGAAAATGTGCTTAGTCTAGCTATAGATATCCAGTTCCATGTACTTACGACATGTCTAGTTGTCTATTATATATCCAGAAATACTGTTCTGTAAAGTGGTTAGAGTTAATTTAACTCTAGTCATGACTAAGTTTATTTGAGTCTAAGCAGGGACAAATTTGCTCTATCAGAAAGGAACATATTCTGTCAGATTTGATTTAAAACTGATCATTGTGCTGCGTACTGGTGGTTATATCCCTGTTTATTTGGCTTTGCCCGCAAAAACTAAGAGGGATCAGCAAGTCTCTACAAGAACGTGAATGAAGCCCCTCACATAATGTTGCAGCAGGTCATAATACCCATTGCTTTTTTCAGTATATTCACAGTAGCTATTTCCGCATCAGCTGCTGTAGGTCAGTCCCTAGGCAACAGCTCTATACTGCACATTGTTGAAGATGGTTTGAATAACACTCAACACTCCAGTTCAGAGGAATAGGTCAATCGTGTCCTGGCCAGTTGAAATGGATCCTGTTCTCCAAAAGAAGGAGGATGTTATGATTTTATGCCAATGGATGTTATGCATAATCAGGATGTTTTCACAACATTGCGACCATTGAGAAAATTGTCGACTGCAGCTTTAATAGCAGAATCATTTCTCTAATGACACTGATGCAAGGATGAAAATATTATAAGTTCATTCTGTATAGACCGTCAGAAAAATAATCATTTGAGCACAGGAGGCCGTTGATTTCAGTCAAGTTCAATTCTGCAAGGAGTTCAGTGCAGCTTCTTGAGAATGTATTAGGGTATCATTTTACTCCTCTTCTTCCAAAATTACAAGCTGTTTCACAGCAATTAAGATAATATAAATCTATGAGCTGGAACTAAAAAAAGACCTGATCCTTGCTAAAGCATTTTCTGTTCTGTGCTAGTTGTGACTGATGTGCTAGTGGATAAAAACTTTCATCCTACTTCAATGTGAAGACACTTTTCTGTAGCACAAAGTAACCACTTTTCAAAATACATGAAAACATGAATATTTTAACATCAGCATGATATTGTAATTATCTGTAGAAAATACACACAAGCATGCACGTGTCTGCAAGGCCATACATGCACTCATTTTTACGCGATTTCTAGCCGTGCACTCTTTGAGTGATTGCACGCTTTCCTCACATGCTGTTTTCCGATTCAGAGTGAGATGAGCATAACTGCTTTCGTAAAGAGGGCCTCTCTATTCCTCAGGACAGGACAGATTGATTAGACGGCGAGTCTCAGACTCCCAGAATGCTCCGCCGTGGCAGAATTTCAATTCTGTGAGACGCACTGAAAAGAAAACGTGCGGCGGAACTTAGGAAATCGCCACAGCCTCATCCGTGCATTTGTATGTTGTTCCATCAACCCACAAAGCGTTTTGTCCTTGTATTGTACTGCGGAGGGCTCAGCTGGTGGTCGCTGGAGGGGTGGGGGTAGAGGGGGGCATTACCAGAAAGGGGGGTTGCATGAAAGCCTCCCAGTGAACGCTGCAGAACACCTCGGCGCGACACAACAAGCCGTCTGATGTCCTGCCTGCTCATGTCGGCTGGCTGCTAAGTGATGTCCCGGGGACTTGTACACAGCGCTTCCCTTGCGACCCCCTCTCTCCAGCACCCCAGCACAGCCATGCCCAGACAGGAAAACTGGCTCTCTACCCGTTCCCACTGCTGCTCTTAATGCAGTGCGCACATTGTTTTTTTATTTTTTTTTCCCTTATTTGAATACATCATTCTGTATTAATTCACTATGATTTCTCTCTTTACTGAGATCAATACCATGTAAATAAAATGGTCTTGTTCACAGGCAGGATTAAATATTAAAGAAAAAGTATATAAGGATAGCGTGGTCTTTTCAGAAATGCTGTTGGTGGTTCACACTATATTTAAAATAAAATGCGAAATGAAATATATGTGTACGAGACATATAAAATGAATTTAATTAAATAGAAGATGTTTTCAAATATATAAAAAAATGGGAAAATAATAAGGCCCATCTCTCTGCTGTCTTATGTCAAACTACTGTGTGGTTCTTCTGGATGATCTATGGGATGCCAGGTTTACTGCCCAACAGATTTCTCACCGAAAGTAAAGTGTTATGGACGAAGCTACGCATGAGTAGTTTATTTTCCTTTGTTTAAAAAGAGGCATTAAAACACATCCCACACATGAGAAACAGCTAGCCAAGCTGGTTGCTTGTATAATGCTAAAAGCAAAATGACCTTGTCCATTACAGCATACGACATTATCCTGTCAACCTCACCATAGGCTCACTGTAAATACCCGTATTTATGAGTTCAGTCACAATGTGCATGCATTAGAGGGGTGGACATTTCAGAGAGAATGTCACCAAGATGTAGACTAAGATCAGCATCTACTTCAAGTGATGCTGGTGAAATTCAGATGAACAGCATCGAGGCAAGACTGTCAATACAGGACAATCTTATGCCTGTCAGGGTGTCTCAGATTCTAATAGCCGTGCCCAAATGCACCATGCCTGGACAGCACTATGTCTCAGAAAAGCCTGAATGTCATTATCCTTTTCATACCAGGTGAACAGCATACTGTCCATCATCATCATTTTGCCAAAATGGAGCAGTTCACCAATTCTATGCCTGAGTATAAATTGTCGTGATGAGTGAAAATTGTTTGGCACACTTTATTTGGATGACAGGTATACCACCCACCAAGTTTCTACATAAGTGGATGAAGTCCAGCCCTGGGTAAAATCAAGTGACTGTAATGCTATATTGGGCACCACCAACTTTTCTTACAGTACATCTTGATAACGTAAACTTAATATAGTACTTTGTACTATGGGTGTGTGTGTGTGTGTGTTGTCTGTGAATGCAAAAAAAAAAAAAAAAAACATTTTTCTTTTATGGAACTAGCAAGAAATAGCTAGATAATACATGAATAAGGCAGGCTGATGAAAATTCAGCTAGCCAGCTAACCACTTTGACCTTAGGAAATGAGAGTAAATGTGGGTGAAATGGAAAATAAATGAGCAATGACTTTGGGAATGGTGATAAGTCTTCCACCAGGAGTGTGTGCCTACCGACCGTCTGCTTACCTCCTTCCTTTTCAGTGTGTCTAACACTAAGCAGACTGTGTGTGTATCTGCGACCATACAGCATGTTAGACAGGGCATTGCTCTTTGAACACAGCATAACTGGAAGCAAGAAGCAAGAAAAATAATTTGTTGGTACATGTTACATCTGATTTAGTATACATTTGAGGCCATAATGAGTCTTCCGTTAAGGAGCTACGCAAACAAATTAAATCAGGATGGTGGGCTATAGAAATTTGTGCTCAGAAGCTGGAAATATTTTGCAAGAAGTGGACTCAGTTTTATTAAAATCCAAACCAACCTTATATCACATCGGTTATTCATATTCAGGAGCTTTCTCTTGATCAAAGAACTGATATTTAAATAAGATTCAGTTAAATCTGTTTCATGATAACATCAGCACTGCTTTGAATGTTTTAGAATAACGTTAGTACTTAAAATTGTGTCAAAAGATATGCTTATATGCATTTAATTAATACACAGGTTGTTTCTGTTGGTTGTATCATATCAGAAAGGGTGAATCTGGCTGATGTCAATATGTCCAATGCCTCTATATCCCCACACATTAAAAAAATAATAATCAACTGAACTTGTGAAACATCAATAATCCAGGTGATAAGACACTAATTTAACTGTACCCTACAGGCACTTGAGAGCACTGCACTGTTGACAGACTCCACCCTATACTAGGTGAGACATAACACATGTACATCACTCAGACAGCTGAGTCCTGGAACAGATAGTCCGAGTCACACCTCCCTCATCCTATCACAGATCACCATTCTGAAGAGCAACAAGAATGCACAGAGGCAACTCAAAGTTCACCTTTCGAGCAGCTTTAAAAAAAATAAAAAAAAGTGGGGAGAAAAGATTGAAAGTTAAGGAGGAGATTATGGTTTAGGGGAATAAAGCAGAGAGCATGCCCCGTTCTCTGTGGCAAAGACGGGAGTTCAAGAAAAGGAGATCTACAAAGGAAGGAGTAAAGGAACCCCGCCCAGTTTGTTGACAGGGATTAATGAACGGATTTGCTTCTGCAGGACAAGGGCAGCATGGTAAGTGGAGTAATTTTCCCGGATGGTTCTTTGCCCTGGGCCTCTGAGGAGTTCCTGTGGATATGATAATGATGAACCGTAGGATGGGGCCAGAGGCATTAGAATGCGCCTGCAGACCCTTCCTTCCATCCCGGCGACAGCACAAGTTGAAAAGTGCAATCGCGTTAAATTAATTTATTGAGCTCTTTTAAACATTTTCGCCAGCTGAATTCAGGAAGCGTTTGGAGTTTAGCGGGTTAGAGGACTTCCTCAGCCTTCTGCAGCCGGGTATTCACATGGGACTGGGTGGCATGGTGCCGGCAGAATTTTGTAAAAGGTGAGACAAAATTGTTACATTAGTGTGCTTCATCACTGTCAAATAAGCTGGAGGCCATTTAGTTTACTGAAACATGCTTATAATATTTATCATTAATATAATTCTCCATTATCTGCAAAGTAGCTCACACCCCCCCCCCCCCAATGCTCATAGAACTGCTATCAGTTACCCACTAAAGTCAATAAGAACGACACAAAGGGCCATATTTTAAGCATTCATGCTTCAACGCATACAACTCTCTTACATCTTGAATAACAAAGTAATTAGGCTACATTACACATTTCCATCATAAAGTATTATGTCTATTAAGGTACATGCACTGATTGTGAAAGCATTTTGCAGTCTAAGAGCACTTTTTCACTAACTGCAATTTTCCTGTCAGAGAGAGTTAAAGCTCTTAGTGTCAGCCTTTTTAAGTATAGTCAGATTAAACATTGCATGAGTTCTGTGGCTATGATTATTAGAGGCCAGTGTTATTTATATACTTGCTGATATTTTCTGTATTTGAAATTCTCATACTTTTTTTTTTTACTGTACCAAGAAGCAAACCTTGATCACTTCCATTGCCATTTTATGTTCATAGATAATTTAATATACCATATGTTAATATAATTATGGTCATCACAGCAATGAAAATATGCTTGACATGGTTTAATGTATGGAGGCACTTTTGCTCAATCTACAAAAAAGCATGACTCCACATTACGGAATTTAAACAAATATAAACCCAAAATTGCAGATTTGTTCTCCCCAGGGCACTATGTAATTTTGGTTTAATGGGATAAAAAAAAGACGAAACCAATTCTGCAAGAGAGGACATCCGAATTCTTGGTTCCACGAGGCTGAAACTTGAACCAGCAGAAAGAAAGTTTCAGAGATTTTAATGACCCTGGTCTTTACAAGGAGATTACAATTGGTAGTTACATGAGCCAAAACATTTGAAACAGAGACAAAGATAGAGACCAAAAATGTGTGCCTGCCAACCACCTCCTTCAATTTCAGTATGTCTAACGCAAAAGCAAACAGAAGGTGTGTGTGTGTGTGTGTGTGTGCGTGCGTGTGCGTGCGTGTGTGTGTGTGCGCATGTGGGTGTGACCTAACAGTATATTCCCAAAAGTCAGGCAGTTGCTCTTAAGTCCTGTAGCCAAAGACATCAGGACGGAACCAACATGGATACGGATATGACATACTGTCAAATAGAATCAAAATAGGACTTTTTACTACATGCACAGACTGATGCACTCATCAGAGATAATAATATAAGAATACGACATTCATTATGTCTCCACACTGGTAATTGGTAACCATCAGTAGAATCAAATAACAAGAAAAAGTGTTTGTTTGTTTTTGCAGTGTGTGGCTAGAATTCTCTTTTGTTCTAACAATCAGTAGAACAATGCTGACAGTGATCGGTGGATACAGCTTGCTACCAATACCCACAGGAAGTCAGCAGCATAACTAGAAAGAATATAAAAATTGCCACCAGCAATGTGCTATTGGTTGTTACAAAAAAGGACATATTATTTAAGTCAAGTGCTAAAGAACTACCTTTCAATCACTGCTGTAATGGAATTTTGATCATTGCATATTCAAATATTTTAAGATGATGAATAAACATATACCCTCGACATATATTCTACTTTCACAATAGATCAAAATGTGGTTTGAGACTATATTTGCCAACAAACATATTCATTTTACTTAAAATAGATTGGAGCTTTTATAATGATGGATCCGATGGATTTTGTGAGCATATGAAGATGAAAGGGCAGATACCTGATGCCTACAGAAAGAAGGCAGGCATGATGCAAAAGCATTCAAAGAATGAGGTATGTCCCAGTGTGAACACCGTACTCCTATTAAAAGCACTGCTGACACTGATGGTCTGGCACTGCATGTGATTCAAGGCATCTCAGTCCCCAGGAAAAATCCAACCCATGCTCCTAGGAGCTACATTAGGGCAGTTGTTCCTACGGTGCAGTGAACAGAATACCTATATATGATCCATTTGCCTTAGTACAGGAAGGATAACAACAAACATTTCTTTCATGGGGTTAAGCCACACTTCCACTCTGAGGATGCAATTTTGATATCTCGATTTTGAAAAGTGCTGCAAAGCGCTATCCGGTTGCCCTTCGACTGTGTAGGGCGCCACATCAGTGTGGAAGTAGAGAAATGTACTCCAAATATGATCAGCTGGAAGCACAATTAATTTCCAGACACATAAGAGAATCAGGACTGTAAACCAAATGCACACAAATGCATGGTAATGGACAACTGCGGATCAAATGGCAGTAACCTGAAACCATTTATAATTTTATCATATGCAAATAATTCGACTGAACAAGTTATCTGGTGACCTCTTAAAAGCCAGATTAAACTTGTATTTGCACAACTACAAAATTTTAAAAGGATACATCATACATATTTTAGTGTATATCACATTGACATTTTATGTTTCAGTTTAATAATTACAGCTATCTGAATTCTGATTTTTTATTTATTTCCTGGGTATGATTCTTAAAATAGAAGGGATCCATTTGGACTTGCTCATGTTTTCACAAGGACTTATAGCAGAGATTACACACAGCATTTAAACGCCATTTAAGGTTACTCCAGGCACATGGTTTAGGGTTTGGAAGGAGGAATGAGAATATGCGTGAGCAAGTAATTCAAACAAACCATGAACCTACTGACACTTTGTGATAAGGCAGATCACAGATCATGAAACCGTTGTAGCGGGGGAATGAGGGACGGGGGGGAGGCTGCAGCCTGACATTCTACTCTATACTCATTTCCCACCTGCATTAAAATCCCTTTTTCTCCATTCTTCAAAGAACACCTATGCATGGATCATGGTGATGCTGAGGCGGGGAATTACGCAAACAGGCCATAACAGGAGGTGGGCCGGCCTTGTTCTCTCACATCCTAGAACAGCAATGCGCGTTAATGCTTCACCGATCAAATGTGCCCCTTCACTCCAGATATCCCAGCCATGATACTAACCGACCGCTAAAGGGAAGCTAAGTTTCACTAACATTCTACAGGGTGCGAAAGAGGATGAATAATTAAGCAGATTACATGCAAACGAGAGAGCAAGCTGCTATAAGAGGCTGCAGAATCTATGAGTCCTTCCTCTGGGAATTCAGACACCATTAATGCCCTGATGTGTAAATAATGTTTCTGTACTTTATGAAAAGAGCTGGAAGGCACTGAAGAGAAACACAGCAAGGCTACTAAGGCCAAAAGCACTTTTTTGTTTCACTGACACCTGAAAGTCGCCAGTAATACATTACGACTGGACTAAGAAGACAACCCCCCCCCCCCCCCCCCCCCCCCCAGGCAAAGCCAGTGGCTTCACAGAGCACTTGAACATTGACTGAAGATCAACGATTCATGTCTCAGATTAATATGACTCATATCCTGTTAAACAGTTTTCTCCAACTACACTAGCAATGGATTTGTCTTTGGAAGAAAAATAACATGTACCAGCAGGTCCAACTTCTTATACCATGTTTGTTGAATCCAGCTGCAGGACATTAATTCAGGGTTTGATCTTAGTCTTAGAGGACTGGTACAGTAAATCTGGAGAGAAGTCCTGGGTTTATGAAAAAATAAAGCATTTGTGCCCGAAATTCTTTGTAATTCCAACTGTCTTTTATGTGTAATTTTCCCTAGACTGTCTTAAAATGACAGGGACAATTTATGAAACTGTCAAAAATAGTGAAATAAAAAGCTTGTGGTTTATATACTAAATCAGCCTAGTCGGCACATCTGCAAATTTGTTTCACTCTGTTGCTATATAGTGCGTGAGCTCTACAAGCCCCTTAAATGGCAATAAGATAAGACATGGCTCAATAGACTTGCAGATAATCTTGACAGCAAACCAAGTTTTGTGGAGAGCGGGCATCACAATCTGTTCTACAGAAACCTGGGTAGCAAACAACCATCCTTGAGGTCGCCAGTACGATGAGGCTGTTTATACATGTAAGCTTGCTTTGGAGAGAAGCAAGCTCTCCTAATTCCACTGAGGGCGGTACTCTCTGAAACCTCACAAAACAAATATTCTTTTTTTGACTAAGCCCAGTATTTCAGTCAAATGGTGTCCTTTTAGAGAGCTTCCAAAATGGCACTTTTCGTGTTTGCAATTCTATTTACATACATAGAAATGCTTGTTTTCAAATGCTCCTGAAAACACTTTCAGCTCAATGAAAACAATGCCTAATGAATAATGACTTTTGCTAGCCTAATACAAAGTGCAGGTTGATTGCTTGGGGATCAGAGGGGGATTTTAGTGATATCAATACCGTCACTGTAATATTAGGAGTTGTTTGACTTGTTGCGGACAGTTATTGGATTATAAAAGACCATAATAGGGGTGTCAACCAGGGGTGTCAATTTCAGCCCTCCTTTGGGGAAAAGGACTGCCTGGTTATTTCTTTTGTTATCTCGAGTGGTTTCTACCAATCGAGACTGGGTTTTTTGCATCAAAGTGTGAAGAGTCTAAACTTCCCAATGGTGTAGGTGTTACAGCAGTGCACCTTGAATCAGTGACCAATAAAAGTAATAATTTAAGAGAATGCTATTTTTAGACCCTGACATCTAATTGGGGCTTTACGAGATTAAATGAATGAAATAATACTAATACATGTGTTTTGTATTTACTCAATTTCCCTTTTTCTAATATTACATTTTGTCTAATGATCTGAATATACAATAATAGAGGCAATCAGGAAGGGGGAAAATACTTTTTCACTGCACTTTATATGAATTCTGTGGTGGAGAGAGAAGGCCAGAGGTTGAAATGTACTTTCGATACATTTCAGTGACATAATACACTAAAGATAGAAACACAAAAATCCCACTGTATTCAGAAGTGCTACACATGCTAACTGCTCTTGTTCAACATGGCTATGGCACAAAAGCATGGGTGAGACACTGCTCACCCCAGTTTACAGCTCAGATCATTGGCTGACTCTTCTGTGCTGTCACTGTCTAAATTGGATTTGAAGGGAAAAATGAAAACCCTGGAAATGGAAACATGCTATGAGCCCAAGGACGGCAAAAAGACACACGCAAAAAATTCCTTATGCAATAAATTGGACTTTTCTATCAGGGATGCATTTACCAGCTATGGAATGATTGATTGTCATTGGGAATTTTCTGTAGTCTCAGAAGTATTTCCATTTTGATAGTCTACTTCACTGTCCTGTCAAGTGCTACATTTTAGATCATTCCCCAGGGGAATGAACAGCTCTATTAGATTTATGTCCCTTGCAATGGAAAGCTAAACTCTCCAGTCAAACTAACACCAGTGAATATCTGTTCTGCCGTGTATGTTAAAAGGGGTCACATTCATAAAATCAGCATCCTGGGAAATATATTGCTGTTGCAACATGCAAATGATTCTCCCTCAATAGAAAAAGACAAGCTTATTTGCTCTGTGCAAAACGTGTTATAAAATACGGTCTCCATATTCTAAGATACGGTCTCTAAATCTGTCCTTTTTTTGTTAGAACAATAAGCATTTCCCAAATCCATTTTTGACATGAAAAGACATCTTTACGGAGCCCCCCTGGGGTCAGCTGAGAAAAAAAAAGACCCATGTGTAAATCTGTGCTCTCAGTCTAGAAAGCTGTGCGCACGGTTTATAAACCGTGCTCTCGGATTCACAATCCGTGCCCTCGAATTACGAATCCATGCACACGGATTTGTAAACCGTGCCCTCGAATTACGAATCCATGCACACGGATTTGTAAACCGTGCCCTCGAAAACTGAGCGCATGGATTGCAAATCCGAGGGCACAGTTTACAAATCCGTGGGCATGGATTCATAATTCTAGGGCACGGTTTACAAATCCGTGGGCATGGATTCATAATTCGAGGGAACGGTTTACAAATCCGTGTGCATGGATTCGTAATTCAAGGGCACAGTTTACAAATCCGTGGGCATGGATTCGTAATTCGAGGGCACGAATTATGAATCCGAGAGCACAGTTTATAAACCATGCGCACAGATTTCTAAACCGAGAGTACAGATTTACACATGGGTATTTTTTTTTTCTCAGCTGATCCCAGGGGGGTTCCGTACATTTTACTAATAATTTGGTAAAAATATACAACATGCAGCATATGGGCATATGATTCAAATTTTGCACAGAATCCATAAAATAATTAAAAGTGGATCTGCAGCACAGTGGAACTGCATTCTTAAGATCAAACTTACTCCCACAGGGAAAAAAATAATAATAATCTTTTTCCAAACACAGCACTGCCAAAGAGATACAAAAAGAGAGAAAAAAACATTAACTGACATGCCGCATCCCACACACAGAAAAGAAAAAGAAAGTTTTTCTTAACTTACAAAGATATACGTCACTTTTAATACAATACACAGCATCTTAGAATACACACAGATTTGATGAGAAGAATAAGCTAAATGATGGAATGACAAAACACAAAACTGGCATGTACCTCCGTCAGCTTCCTTGATTTCCCAAAAGCTTTGAGTACAGTTGATGTCTTCCCCCATTTTACTTTGCTTTACTGTGATTCTCAGGCAAGACCAGTTCCTTTTTAACTCCTGTCAGGTGCACTATGATGAAAATAAACTCAATACTGGATAGAGCACAGTATGTGCTGTATTCAGACAAACAGATCCCATGATGATTTAATGCCTCTGTACATACTGTGACATTTTAAAAGGCTTTTTTTCCTTCCCCCAGACTTGAGTTATTGATGATTTGTCAGCAAACAAGTTCCTTCCAAAGTTCTAAGAAGACAAAAATGGTTTTCTTACCAACTTTAAATGTTACTGACATCAGTAAAAATGCCAATTTTTTGTGCTTTAGGGCTAATGCATTTATAGTTCACTGAAGACACACAGGGCCAGATTTACTAAAGGATTGTGACAGTTGCTTGAAGGTCGCAATATCAAAATTGCTATTAGGATCTTTTTGATGCATTGTTAAATGTGTTCATGTATATGTATACCTGGTGTGAATGTTCTAAAGCAGGGTGGAAATTATGTAAATTAGGCCAATTCAATATTCTCTCTAATTTACTAGAGCATACATTAATTGTGACTTTCCTTCTGATCGAGAATTTTTCTAACTCTTAAAACCAGGCGGTAATTTGCGCTGATATAGCCTATAGCGCATACACAGGATGCCGGAGAAGGTTGTCGGGCTGTACACACATCCTCCTCAGTCAAATCAGTTTCCCTTGTGGGCTGCGTGGGGTGGAGATGAACGAATGCATTCTGTGATGCATGACACTCTGGAAAGGAGATGGGATTTTAAATACGTTTCCACATTTCTACTAATCATGTCTCGTTTACTATTTCTCAGCGCCTTGTAACGTGGCTGTGGAAGCATCCCATATTGTTTTACACCCTTTTTGCGGGTGTCTCCTATTGAAAAATTGCAAATGAGGTTGTTGGAATAATTTTATTGCGTAAATAGAACTAGTCCTGGAAAATCAGTTGTTAATGTGTCGGTATTGGCGACCTCAACAGAACCACAATATAGTGAATGTTTTCCGCTGCTACTTTCCTTACTACATTTCCTAATTTCCTAATGGCCCACAGAACCACACAGACACAGCTGCCAACAGATCAAACAAGCTTGTCTATGCCTAGCAAGCGTGTTGAATGTGAAAACAAACTCACTGACCATATACTAGTACACCGATGATCTGAACAGAGGTTAATATTTGTTTGAATAGGCTGTACCTTTTTCTGCATCCACAGAAGCTTTAATGACTTTGTGATCTCAGGCCTTGCAGTTTGTCCTTAATCCCAAATTTTGCGAAAATGGCAAAAACCTTAACAATCCGATGTTCTAAGTAAGATCACTGGGGGGAAAAAAAAAAGGACGCTGATAGAAGCAGGCAGGCTGATGGTGCGCATTTTCAGTTTCATGCTTTCTGAGAAGAAGAGCTGCCATTATGACATGCTGCATGGCTGCAGGAGTTACTGTGGTCCTCCTGGACCCGACTCCATTAGTTGCTGCTACAGAGGCCCCAGTTGTGCCTGGGTGGTAATGGTCAGAGTGCCCAGGGAGGATCTCCCGGGACGGACCCCCACAGTCAGCACCGGCCGTGCCCCACAGAGCTGACCCACTTTACCAGCTAATGAAACGAATCAGACAGACCCTTCATAGCAGCCGCAGCTCAGCGACACTGACCAAAGCATTAAAGACACCCTGACAAATCTGACGTTAGCTAAGGAACTGCACATAGATGGAGCAGTAACCTAGACTACTGAGAGGTTTTCCCCCACCTTCGTTAAAAATTCATTGTTTTAATTAAAAAAGCATCACATTTATAGTGGGAAAAAAAGTATGAAAAAAACAAAACAAGCTGGCCTAGCTTTTAGTGTTCTGAAACCTAGTTTCAATCATGGGAAATTAAGGACAGCTTTCTGTGAATCATTCAAACATAATTGTTTATCTGGAAAAATATATATTCAATTATTGTTCAGTATGGGTCCATTATAAGTCTGGGGCCTCTACAGCAAAGTATCTTCTATTGCAAATCAATTTAGTAATCTGCTTAAGTATAGATCATTACCACATGCATCTGGATTTATCTAAAAGTAATTATTATATCAAACATCTAATGCCTATCTATAAGATCATTATGCCAGTGCAGTGGAAAAATGGATGTATGGTATCAGTTTCAGCAATCTCACCACGTGAGAATGCATGCATCTTGTACAGTATGTGATATGGATGCATGTGCAAGCCCAACTCGGTGTGACCATTCATATATTCACTATCTCTGGGTCCTGACAATATGTCCTGGATTAGAGATGACACAGCCCATAAAGGTGATCCCCAGATGTATTTAAATTTAAGAAGCTAAATGCATGGGCCATCATTTGAGTCATCCAGTTTTACCTCATTTTCAAACCATGTGTTCAGCAGTTTTGCCGTGGTAACAGGATCCCTGCTAAACGACGAGAGCGGTACTTTACTGTCGTAATTACGGGCCTGTCTTTCCAACTTAAATTGTGTTTTAATACCTTCGGCCCCTCCACAGCCAGCCACCGATGAGCATTTCCTTCAGTGATAAATTCTTATTAAACATTGCAAGTGTAGCGTGGAGATTTAGGGACAGTGAGAGGAGCGAATGCAAACTCCGCTCTGCTAAAAAATACATCACACCTGCAGGACACATAACCTATCTAAATGATATTCATATATTCCTGAGGTGTCAGTGTGGTTTGGACAGTCTCCTGCACCATCAGCTCATCTTTATACATTATAGCCATTATTGCCACCCCAAAACAAGGCCCTGGAGTAAAAAAAAAGAAAAAAAAAGAAGGCAACTACACTAAATCCCTTTCAAATGCCATCTGTGTTGCTGCACAACACGACGGCAATTTAACCAATTCTCTTCAACGTTACATTGAGTGAGTGCACAGCCACTGGACAAAGACACAGGGAGAGGGCTGGGAGAAACCATCGAACAAACGGCGGAGGGGAGATGGTCACAACAAAAAGGCTTACGCTGTGTTGCATTGTCCTCCAGACCATCCTCTGGAAAGCAGCATTGAAACAAAGAAGAGAGGCAGTTCACTGAATAGGCAGACATATGTGTGTGTGGAGAAAGAGAAAAACGATCCATACCTTCCAAGTAACTGAACATTACAATTCACAAATTACTTACCATTTACAAAAATCATGTATTTACAACTAACAGCAATTGCGTATAATGAGTGTAAAACCGGCTGGTTAAATTATTTAAGTATAAGCACTTCTGACACTTTATTAACATCTCTGTCTCTTTCCGTTAAGGGTTGTGCAGGCATTGCAGTTACTCAGTAAAGAACTTATGGGAAAATAACTCAAATTTTCACTGGACTCCGAGGCCAATTCATTGATTGTGCACAGCCTTGTTCTGTCAACTTTAACAACATTTTTTGAGTGCTTGCTTTAGTTTAGTTAATAGTGTTGTTTAAACTGTTGAGGGTTAAAATGAAAATACTAAAACTGCATTACATTTCATATAGAAGTTAGAGGCCAAACCACTTTTTAATCTGATTAAACTGTCTAGCATGACATTGGTGTTTATCACAACCAAGGCTAACCTTGCACTATAATGCTGTACAATACCATCCATTGATTTGAATGCACTGCAGACTGGACCATAGTAATGTAAATCAAAAGTACAAATGGAAGTGTAAGAATAACATTTACGGCTAAAACTGCAATTAAAATAGACATGCCAGGGAGTTGGTAAAACTACACAAATCATCTATAGTATTTGGCAGTAAATACCGAAAAGACAAGAAAGCAACAAATGGAATCGCAAAAGCCAATTCAATAAAGGCAGAATGGTGTACACTTTGTGCTGGGAGCACAAGCAATGCAGAAAAATCACACCGACAATGGTATGTAGCTAGGAGAAGGACAAATTAGCAGTGCATGCGCCTCTCCTCACAGAGCACGGATAACGACACGCAACTCAATAGAGGAGCGTGACCAGGAGATAGGTACAAAGGATTAATTTCCCTCTCCGGGGGCCTACGTCGGCAAATCACCAGCTTTAATCAACAGTGTCAAGTCATGCAAGACTTCCCTGGTGACTAACTATGTTTACACCGAGGCGGAGTCGGTCGTGATGGGCTGAGCCCGCCTCTCTCTCTCTCTTTTTCTCTCTCTCTCTTGCTCTCGCTCTGTCTCTCTCTTGCTCTCTCTCTCTCTGTCTCTCTCTCGCTCTCACTCTCTCTCTCGCTCTCTCTCCCTGTCTCTCTCCAGCTCTTTCTCTCTCTTGCTTTCTCTCTGTCTCTCTCTTACTCTCTCTCTGTCTCTCTCTCTCTCTCTCTCTTTCTCTCTGTCTCTCACTCGCTCTCTCAAATTCACATTCAAATTGCTTCATTGGCAGGAAGTACACTTGTAAATATTGCCAAAGCATCAGATTTTGCTCTCTCTCTCTCTGTGTCTCTCTCTCTCACCAGTCTGTCCAGGCTGGTGCCAGCCGCTGTGGTGGGCCGCTCCTCTGGGCTGTAGGGCCTGAAGCGGGCGTTGAACACATCCGAGATGCCGCGGGTGGACCGGGCCATTCCCGAAGGCTTGGGCTGGCCACATCCTTGGAAAACCTACGATTACGGGGAGATACGTGACCAAGTGCTGGGCAGAAACAAGAGCTGGAATTAACACCACAGACATATCATCAGCGTTCCAGGGACAGGGAGAAAAAACAACAAGAGTGTCCATTACACATAATAGGTACATGCTAAAACATTCACAGGGCATTGTTATATGCATCTATTTAGTTAGATTCTACTTTTATATTTATCTACCACAAAACCCCAGAAGATGGTGTTTAAACTATTATACAAGCATAGATTTAAGAGCCCTGGATCAACATTAGTCCTTAACTTTGACTCAAAATTAAGTTTCTTTTTGCATGAAAAAGTTTCCTTTTCCTTTTGAACAAAATGTAACTTGCCTTTTTGTATTAGTGATGAAAGTAATAGCAATGTTATTTATTGGCCAAGGTCAAAGGAAAAATGTTGATGGATTATATATAGGCCATACTGTACAAAAGGCACTCTCTCTTTTGTGACTCACATAACAATACTCAAAATACACACATATAAATGCTTCCATTGCTCAGTATTAAACAGAGATCACACCGGGAAAACAGTCTATCTCAAATAATGTTATGCCTTTCTAGTAAAGTGCTAAAAAAAACAAGGCAATGAAAGAAAAAATACATGAATTTGTTCTTCTCATTGTGTTGGTTACAGCTTATTGCTAACTATGAGATTTTATAAAAAAAAACCAAGCAACACTGCCTCCATCTTCATGAATAAATTAGGATAGTACATAACACAAGGTCATCATCACTGTTTGTTTGTTAGAAATATGGCTACATGTTTAAATTGGCCGTGGCTTAAAGACACAAAGGCCACAAGAAATGTAGCAAATAAGCGATGCGTGAAGCAGGCCGGCACACTTCGGGATCCTGCTGGTCCGGGTTTGAGAACCCCTACTTAATGGACATGAGGCGTGTTGAATGGATCTTTAAAAAAGTCTTGCTGTATTGAATTGCATGTGTCCTTAAAAAAAGTTGAGTGTATTTGATTTAATCTGGGCAAATAATTCAACTCAAGTGGAGCTTAGAAAATGGATCTAAATAAGGGTCCAGATTTAAATGACAGAAAATAGTTGATGAGTGGATGTTTTCAGAAAATATATAAACAATGTTACTTATTTGGTTTGTTCATGTACATATGGCTTTGTTTAGTGGAACTGCATCTTGTTTTAAAATAATAATCTCATCCCTTCTTTTTGGCACTTTCAACACTGAAACAGCAATGTGTTTTGACTTAAAGGAGATATTACATTCTTTCTGATAAAATGTGAAACATTCAAATTTGGCTGTCTGAAAAGCCAGGTGCACAGTCACACCTGTAAGTACTAAAAAAGACTCAAAGCCAACTTTCTACACTGAAAAATATCATTTGTTGAAATCCCAGTAATATTATTTAAATTCCTAAGTACGTTTTTAGATAGAAACCATGAACTGAAAGCAAGGGTACACTGGTACATTTTTCTCCACGAGAATTAGTGTAATGCACACTGACGCACGCATTTAAATTTATGAGTAAAAACTCAGCTTGCAGGAAGCGACTTCAAAAGATGATTTAACACGGCTCGTTGCTCTACACACGTACGCCTTACCGGTATTCAAGTGTTTTTCAGGAAAGTCTTTAGCCATTAAAAGACAGGATCAATCACCATTTCCTGTGGTGTGGAGTTTTGAAATCCAGTGCACAAAGCCGTGTAAACTCAATGACTTCTTATTCATCACTGCATAAGAATTTTTTTTATGGCAAGACACCTCAATTTTACTTGCTTATTTTAGAAAAAAAGGATAGACAAACTAAGCTTTTGAGGCACCAGGTTCAGCAACAATGTCCTACATCTGCACTGCACTGAAGTAATCCGGTTTTAAGAGGACTTCATTTTCAGAACTAAGGTTTTCTGAACTTGGTACTGTTAAAAATATTGTAACTATGTAGGCTGCCACTGGTTTAAAGTGTAAGCTTGAATTGGACTGAGCATGAATGGTAATGTGATTCTTTCCCTTCGCTGTCTAACGGCACAGTAGCTTGTATGCTAATATGTTGCCCAGATGCACTGTGAATGGCTTGAATGACAAGGAGCTGTCTTTGCTCGCATCCATAGCCACAAGAAAGCAGTGGAACTGTATAGCATGCATACTGATTTACATAGCCTGTCACTTCTTATCCAAGGCTGCTACCCCAAGCTCACATTCAACCTCTGTTCACATTGTATGCACAGCCCTCTGTGTTCTTCTATTAAACATAAAACCACAGGTCTCTGGAAACGTTTTATAGTGTGAGGAATATCTCACAGGCAGCATGGTGGTGCAGTGGGGAGAACATTCGCCTCACAGAAAGAAGGTCGTAGGTTTGAATCTTGGCTTGGGGCCTTTCTGTGTGGAGTTTGCATGTTCACCGCGTGGGTTTCCTCCGGGTACTCCGGTTTCTTCCCACAGTCCAAAGACATTCCGGTAGGCTAATTTGAGACTCTAAATTGCACATAGGTATGAGTGTGTGAGTGAATGGTGTGTGTGCCCTGCAATAGATTGGCGGCCTGTCCAGGGTGTATTCCTGCCTCTCGCCCAATGCACGCTGGGATAGGCTCCAGCATAAGCAGTATACATAATGGATGGATGGAATACATTACATTACATTACAGGCATTTAGCAGACGCTCTTATCCAGAGCGACTTACACAACTTTTACATAGCATTTTTACATTGTATCCATTTATACAGCTGGATATATACTGAAGCAATTTCGGTTAAGTACCTTGCTCAAGGGTACAACGGCAGTGTCCTACCCGGGAATCGAACCTGCGACCTTTCGGTTACAAGCCCAGTTCCTTACCCACTGTGCTACACTCCGTCACTGAATAGCTCACACATGTGTACAAGACTTCAAACAGGTTTAAGGAGGGCCTTCACGGTTAACCTGCCACCCAACTGCCACATAAACGAATCCCTACCCTCATTGGAAAGAATATCAGTTCACTGATGTTGGTTTATACAACTTTACTGGAGAAGTATTGAGAATAAAAGTGGCTATTCGGGAGCATTTGGTGATCTTTTCTTATCAAAAGGGCAATCACAATGGCTCTGAAGAAATTCATAGCCCTCTTTAGTTAGGGAGACACATCTATGGAATGTGAGGCATTCACACCGGGAACACTTTTCATGTTTCCCAGCCGTACACGTAAGCACACCGACTGCACGTGTTCCCGTTTACGTTGGATGAAACGCTGCTTTTGACCCTGACCTTGGCCAAACCTCGAAGAAAATGTAAGCCAAGGAATTTTTCAAGTCTGCCCTAAAATCAGTGGCTGCTTTTGTTTTTCTTCCTACTCTAACTACAGTTTGCAGGCAGTGAAAAATGCAGTTAAGCAAGAAACACATTAAACATGGTTACTCGCCACTGAATCTTTCTGACCAGAAAGCAAACCTATAATTCAAAAACAAAGGCCTATAACTGGGTGAAGCTTGTTTATTTACATGGCAACATTACACAAGTGGAAAACCTCATGTTCCTATTTAGAAGAATCTCACAGAAGGCCAAGTGGTTTCACCACTCAGACCTTAAGCAGACAAAGCTGTTTCTGCCCTCCAATGTGCCTCAGTCCAGGAATTTCAAAATGTTTGTTCAAATTGCTGTTTTGGTTGGACAACTGGCCAGTTGAGTGCTTAAAAATATGATTTATAGTGGAAAATGTATATTTATATTTAATTAATATATTATACCATCATTTATTACATAATGTTTTGTGAACTACTTGTATTAGTCATTTTATGTATAATGAACAACAAATTGTTAGTATTAAAGTATTAAAACAATAAAGTGCACAGCTCTCAACCTCCAATAAAATAACAGTTTTTGTGGATGCATCCAAATGGCCACAAATGCCAAAAGGGACATTACAACAAGCTATTACATAGCTTTGGACTCATCTTGCACCTGCGACAAGTATTATCATTATGAATTTTAATATTAAAGTCAGAACAAAGACTCAGATAGGCTATGTACATGTGTAAACATCCCCAAATAATAGCGCAATATATATTAACATTCAATGCATTACATTTTCAGGTCCAGACTAAAGTTATACCGAGAGAGCCATTTTAGTATTTATTTGTTTGTTACAGGAAGAATAAAAAAGGAAGGGGTTCATGAAATCCAAACAGTTGATTCTGGTTAGCCTAAGGTTTGGCCAATGTCAATAGCCAATGACTATTTTTTTTCTTATTTCTCTGCTTTATAATGGCTTCCTTGACTTTCATTGGCACAATGCAGGTCCCCATCTGGAGAAAGAGCAATAACAGATTCCAAAAGCAACCAGGGAGTAGTTTATGAATCAAGATTAATGAGATAGCTGGATAACTGTACTGAGTAAAACCCAGAAGCCTCCCAAATCTGGATAATGTACGGAAGTAAAAAGAGCTGTTTTGGGTTTTACTCAGCACAGTTATCCAGCTAACTCAGTAATCCTGCTACACGAAATACTCAGCAGAGGCTTGTTGAATGGATCTTTAAAAAAGTCTTGCTGTATTGAATTGCATGTGTCCTTAAAAAAAGTTGTGTATTTGATTTAATCTGGGAAAATAACTCAACTCAAGTGGAGCTTAGAAAATGGATCTAAATAAGGGTCCAGATTTAAATGACAGAAAATAGTTGATGAGTGGATGTTTTCAGAACATATATAAACAATGTTACTTATTTGGTTTGTTCATGTACATATGGCTTTGTTTAGTGGAACTGCATCTTGTTTTAAAATAATAATCTCATCCCTTCTTTTTGGCACTTTCAACACTGACACAGCAATGTGTTTTGACTTAAAGGAGATATTACATTCTTTATGATAAAATGTGAAACATTCAAATTCGGCTGTCTGAAAAGCCAGGTGCACAGTCACACCTGTAAGTACTAAAAAAGACTCAAAGCCAACTTTCTACACTGAAAAAATATCATTTGTTGAAATCCCAGTAATATTATTTAAATTCCTAAGTACGTTTTTAGATAGAAACCATGAACTGAAAGCAGGAAGAATAAAAAAGGAAGGGGCTCATGTAATCCAAACAGTTGATTTTGGTTAGCCTAAGGTTTGGCCAATGTCAATAGCCAATGACTATTTTTTTTCTTATTTCTCTGCTTTATAATGGCTTCCTTGACTTTCATTGGCACAATGCAGGTCCCCATCTGGAGAAAGAGCAATAACAGATTCCAAAAGCAACCATGGAGTAGTTTATGAATCAAGATTAATGAGATAGCTGGATAACTGTACTGAGTAAAACCCAGAAGCCTCCCAAATCTGGATAATGTACGGAAGTAAAAAGAGCTGTTCTGGGTTTTACTCAGCACAGTTATCCAGCTAACTCAGTAATCCTGCTACATGAAATACTCAGCAGAAGGCTAGAATCAAAAATAGATTCAGAGCTCTATTCTATCTGCTCTAAGGAAGCAATTCAACACACCTGACTAATCAGAAACACCATTTGTCCCAAACATTATGATGCCCTGAAATGGGGAATAGTTATAAAAAGTGCCATCATTTCTACATGAAACTAAAATATATAAAACCACCCTTAAATAGAAGCGGAGCGTGTACTTTAACCATATGTGAATTGTTTGATTACAGTTCTAAAATTGTGGAGTAGAGAGCCAAATCCAGAAAATATATAGATTTCTACTTTGTTACATTTATTCCTTAGTGTCAAATTGGAAAAAAAAGTGCAGTTTGTCTTTTTCTAAGGGAACAGGCATAGCTAATCCCATTTGCTGTTCAAATATATTATATGCCACTGAAGATCACTATACTACTGGATGATGCAACTCGATGATATTCTTCAGGAGAATATAAGACATTAGTTTGTGTAACAAGGGCACTGAATTGCTAAATATTAATTAAATAAATGTGCACGCTTGCATTGCAGTAACTCAGCCAGAAACTATCAAAGCAAGTACAAGTGAAACTTAGCCACAGGCTCATTTTAATAGACAATAAGTCCTACCCGTGACTGACAAGATTTTTGGTCAGCCCTGAATCTGTAATTGGCCACTGATTCATATGCTTAATTGGGCTCTTTTTTTTTTTTTTTTTTTTTTTTTTTAGATTTTGGGACAAGGGCAGTCTAACAATTCAAAGCATTCAGGCCCAAAGGTAGTATTCATTTTGCTCTTCTTTTCAAGTATAAAGGGATTGTAACTTTTATTTCTAATTCCCACAGCTCTCCAGTGAAAGAATGGTATCTCCACATCATTTGTGCATTGCTTCCTCTACACTACACTGATGCATATTATCATTTTACAATTCCAGTTCTACCTTCAGACAGCCTGCAAGGGCATTATAATTATGACAAGCGTCAAACATACTCTACCTAGCAGGCAGTTCATAGTGTAAAATCTGAAGAGTTTCTGGGCTAAACGCACCTTGGCTGAGACTTGCATGCTGTTGTCTTGCATGTTCATGATGGCCTCGGATATCTTGACGTCGATCGGCTCCATGACGGCCTCAATGTTGAAGGGTCCCTCCAGCCTCTCCGCCACCTGCAGCATGGCATCTGTCACAACAGGGGAGATCGTCAGAGGGGAGGGCACAGAGAGGGCCCCCCCGAGCCCACACCGGGCGGTGGCCAGAGGAGGCGCCACCCCCCGACCCGGCAGGCCGGGGAGCGGCCGAAGCCGATAGCCTCGGGCCTCCCCTCAGGACACAGCGGCACAGATGACACCGCGGTAGGGGAGAAGCGACTGAAAGGACAACCCCCACAGCACGGCCCGCCGAGCTCCACCATTCGCATTATCTGGGATTTTCGCTCTCGTCGGGCTTGATCTGAGCTGAAGTGCCGTAATGTGGAAGGATATCCCTGTCATCTCCTAACATGCCGCTGGTGAAAGCCTTAGTAAAAAAAAAAAAAAAAAAGATGGGGTGACCTAATCTTTTACTTTGTCTAACAGGTACTGTAAGTCAAAGCCCCTGCTCGCAAATGGGCTTCACGTCGGCCCTGCAGTTTGAAATCTGCGGGCCTAATAAAGGATTACAGATAGGAGAGCAGCAAAATGCTTGACATCTATTAACCCGATTCGGCACCTCATTTAGATGCCAGTTGATATGCAGTGGTGTACTGAGAGCAAGAGTAAAATTAATCTGTTACAGGATCACGTGGGCATGATTTGCACTGTTATTAAGTAATAATTCTTGTAAAAAAAAGTGTTTTTTCGAAGTTAGAGGAGGAATACTAATGTTCACAAAATTATACTGAATAAAAAAACAGCGAAGCCATAACCTTACCACTCTTTCATGTTGCACAGATACAGACTAATTGAGCAAAAAGATCATATAATGTATCATCATATCTGACTGCTCAAAATATGGAGATGAAAGAGGCTGCATATTAAACACAAAATACAAAGTGGATGATATGGCCCTCAGAGCTTTTTCTAGAACCAATTTTATAACAAAATCCTTTCAACCAATCACCTTTATCTAAATAGACAAGGATTGTGCATTAGTTATTCTTTTCCGAACTGATTACAAAATCTGAAGAAAATACCATCTTCATAATAGCGTGAAAAGGTAAACCAGGCATAGTGAGATAAAAGAGGCCCATTATGACAATATGTCTTTTCTTATGATATTATCTTCTAGGAGGAATTTTAATTTGCATTTCGATCAACATTGAAATCAGAAACATTTGCTCACTTATTAATAACATGCTAACATTACTGTGTAGACAAATTGGAATTATATCATTTAAAAAGAAAATCTGGATGGTGTATTCAGGCAGGATGTAAAACACATTATCCAAGAATAATTATGATTTCTCCCAAGGGAGACAAACAAGCCGTTACTTGAAGATAATTAAAATGTTGGCTCGTTCTGAGATCTTATTTGCATCAATATCAAGTGTGGCTGTGCTAGGGTCCATGTGCTGTTTGCTCACCATTCATTTCACTGTATTGATAAAAAACCACACGGCAATGTCTGATCAGTCTGATTTGCGTACAATTAATATTAACTTTGTGTCTTGTTTTAACCAAAGCATTTAGCACAGCATATAGATAGGAGACGAATGAGCATAATTCAAACAATAAGACTACTGTGCACAATAATCTGCAATATGAGAGAACTGCATGAGGTACGTTCTTATTTGATTCGCACAATAAAATTTAAAACCTAAAAAACTGAGTGTCTGTGGTGAAAAAATAATTTCAAAATGTGCTAAAACTTTCTAAATGTGTTATTTACTTATAAATCTGAAATTTAAAGCTTACTACAATACTTATGATGTATGTGAAATCATGATTGTTCCCATTCAAAAGAACTGCTGTATCTTACTGTAATTAATCACTGTAATGTTCTTTCCATTGTCTTTGTGGCAATGGGGGTATATTTTAACCAAAAAAAAAAAAAACCTCAAATGGGAAAAAAACACGAACTCAGCACTGGTTCTCCGTCAATAGCCAGGAAGACTGACGGATGGGAGCTGTTGAGTGAAAGAGATACCCTGCAACATTCGAGAAGGGCCTGCAAATAAATGTACGACTGCTTGGCTGACTAGAGCGTGGCGGTAAAACCGCAGTACAGAGAGCGAACAGAACCTATGACGACATCCCGCCACCCCATGGGGGCATGCTCAGGTCAAGGAAACACGCACGTAGGTTCTCCGTTATATACAACCTCCAACCAGAGACCTCCCAAGAACATACCAAACTCAGTCTTTTATTACACTGGGCCATTAGTTAGCTCCCCTATAAATTCAGAGGAACGGAAAAGGTTAATTGCAGAACAAAACAATGTCTGTTTTAATTAATTGGAAATCAAATTTTGAACACTGACCTAATGCTTCGCAATATGACACCAACAGTTCCAGAGAAAAGTCAGTTGTAACCGCACTGTATTTCTCTACTGTAAAAAAACAAAACAAAAAAACAAAACAAAAACGACGGCAGAATGCGTATCATTTCTCCCAACTAATGAACCATGCTAAATTTGGGTTGTGAAGTAAATAGCAATGCAGAACAGTGCCAGAGGGCAACAAATCTTTACAGATTGCCTCTGGGGATACGGAAGGTCCAGCCTAATTGTTTTTATATTAGTGTTTCCAAATTCAGACAGAGCTCAATTACTTACTGTTTATGGTTAAATATACCCATGTTGTAGAGACAACAGTTCAACGGATCTATATGTGATTGCAGGTACAGCATAAACTGAACAGAGACACCTCCCACACATTATAGGTGCCAGGAATAAAAATGTTATGATTTATGTGCAGAACTCTCAGGTAAATACACACACTTGATATAAGTATATAGTGCCCTCTGTAATGTCTGCGATAAAAACTAAGTAATATACTTTCTTCTTGACTAGGTGGGGGGCTATGTAAAAAAAGTGCTGTAATTTCAACATGGTGAAACCGAAATGTATAAAAATACCCTCTAATAAAAGCTGAGAATCTGCACTTTAACCACACGTGTTAACCACATGTGAATTATTTTATTACAGATCTAAAATTGTGAAGTACAGAGCCAAATAATAATAAATAAATAGAAATATTTCTGTGGTCTAAAAATTAAGGAGGGCACTGTATAGTGCCAAATGTAACCCTAATATTATTCCTATAATACTCAGAAATAGAAATGAACAGTACTTAAGGAGTGCTGTATTTTACCAGGACAGATTTATAAAGCCTTACCACAGAAATGGCTGGGTGTCTCACGGTGTGTAGGTGGCCAAAATTGGTACACTCCAAATCCTGGACCACACATAAGGTTTTCCACTCCCTTGTTACAGCAAGGGGAGATGTCAGCATGTGCTGACTAAGCAACAGCTGCACAAAAAATCAAGAAGGGGTGCAAAGGCCTTTTTGAGTAGCCCTCCTCAAAACACGGGGAGGTGGGTATAGTCTGATGTATCCCAAGTGACTGTCTAGTCCTCCAGGCCAAATTCCATCTTGGGTCAACATGTCTCTGCCAACTCAGACGATGCTATAGCAACGACTGCTGAGCAGTGAGCACACAATGACTGTGCAATGCGAGTTTGAAACAGTAATATGACTCATTTCGATAATTGCTATTAATAAGTAATGAAGGCAAATGATTTCAGGAAAATGATCTGTTCAACGCCTCGAGTTGGAGTATAGAGTTCATTTAGAAATAGCACTGGAAGAACTCAAAGAGCACCCGGCATCATAGAGGGTATGCATCTTATAGGAGCAGGAGTCCACAGAAAGGTTTTATAGGTTTCAGTCCAGTTGAATAAGCATTTATTTTGCATATATGCCCTTTGGCAAGAATTTTATTAGTTATATTTAAACAACAGCTACGAGAATTGTCTTACTTGACAAAAAGCTGAGCTTTCTCATTTGCAAGTCCTTAGAAAGTGTATTGTTAAGCAACCTGGATTTTAGTGATATTATGGAATTCTCAGCTCCAAAAGCAAGAAAAAAGAGCTTGCAAATCGGTACGTTACCCCCTCCCTTGTACCATTAAAGACAGGGAATGTTAATGTAACATGTTATCCTTTAGATTATTAGGCCTATCAGACTACATTGACCCTATAAGCAGGTGGGCCACTGTGTAGGCCCATGCTTATTGCTGCTGTCCATTTTCATTTGGATTTGACTCGGACTGCGGATTCTAACGGTGTGCAATATTATTGTGCTGCTGATTACATTGAGTTGCTACTGACTGCAAGCTATAATTGATGTGTTCTTCATGTGTGAAGTGTTTGTTGAGTAGCAGTAGGCTTACATATGGGCACTGTATTGGTTTTGCGTTCACATTTGCTAACATTAGGCTGTTGCTCCTCTTTCGTGCAGTTGTCTCATGCTAGCTGTGATTCTGAGATGTGAGCTGTTGTTCATTTGGCTACATTTTATCTGTAACTTAGGCTGTGGTCCTAAACCTAGCACTTACGCTTTATAGTGCTATCAATATCTTATTTTTTGAGGGTGGTTCGGGAGGGGGAGGGTTGGTGGGGGTGGGACGGGGGTGGGGGGTGGGGGTGGTGAAAGGCTGTCCTTGTCCTGGGGCCCACGTAGTTGTAATCTGGCTCTGGGGCTAGGACCCAATTCACAGCCAATGCACAATAGGAAATGTGCATGTATCTGCAGATAGCAGATAAGAAAAACTGTAAAAACATTAAACAACAAAACTATGTCTAGAAATCTTTGTCAATTCTTCTGTATTTCCATTATTTATAAAGCTACCATAATCACACTGCTTTTTGACACCATTTCCCACCATTTAATAAACTGCATAAACAAATTGTGCATTATATTGTTAAATAAATCATTTTAAATGAAATGTCTAAATATGTTCCGGGAAATAATGTGGAACTGCAAGGCCACTGCACAGGGCAAGGACGAACAGTATATCCGAAGCATTTCCATTTCCCATTGCCTGGCTTACTGTACATGAGGGATGGCATGAATCAATGGGGCGGAGGGGGGATGATTCCACGATTTAATATTTTCATCTCTAAAACGATATGTAATCAATTTGTTTTCATATGGAACCCATTACCCCAGATAAGATGGCGCTATCGATCGCCTGAGCCTCATATGCGAATATAAGAATAAAAAAAAGCATTTGATCCTTTCTGTAGGATTTCTCTGGTACCTCAAGCAGGACATTTTAAAAGCTCTGGGATGTGAAAGCAGAGCCTCTGAGTCTCATTACCAGGAGGAGAAAGGTGACACTGACAGACAAACTTCGGGGACGTTAGTGTCGAGCAGCGTGAGGGAAACGGAACACATGTCTGCGCTTGCTTGAGTGACAGCAGCCACGTGAAGCCAGCCCTGAAATGATGAATGCAATTAAAACCCTGGCAAACCGAATCAATGTGTTGAATCAAGACCTGGCTTTCCTGCAAACAAAATAATCCATATTTAAACTCTGCTGCTATTACAAACACACAGCATGACACATTCTCAGTCATACTTGATGAGATATTTTGAAGCAAAGAAATGAATACATAGTTCCTGTGAGTAAAAAAAAACCAAGAAAACTAATTAAATCAACTGGATAATAAATACTAAGTTAGACAGCAAAAAGGAAATTAATGGCAAAGAAGCACATGCCAAGATGCTTAAAACTATCTAACATCCTTGATCAGTCTGATACAAAACAGTTTTAGAGAGAGTGAGAGAGAGAGCTTATCCCATAATTAAAGGAGTACTTTCAGTTTTTTTTTCATTAATAGGATTTATTGCTTTTGAAACCAGACACAAATAAGCTTCACAAGTAAGACTAAAAGGAAGCAGAAGCACTGCTTTTATAGCTTCTATTTATTACCCATATTTTTAGAGCTCCATATTTTAATAATCCTATACTTAATTTCTGAAGTATGAATGTTCGGTTTGTGGACTTGGCATAAAGCTCTAAATTCCATACTGTGCTATTTTGCAAATGCTGTTTCCGCTCTCATTTGTAATAAGCAGCAGTGAGAGCCACATTGTTATTATATTCAATCATTGGCCAAAAACAGTTCAGTCTGAGGATAAAAATCAGTGAAAGGAATGCACAGTTAGTGAGTGCTAAATGTATATATATATTTTAAAGAGACAAGATACAACACATTCCGCAGCATGCTGCTTGTTTTCCCATAACTTACTTTTAAGGGGTAATTTTTATTAAAAGTTCATTTTTCACAGAACCACAAGAGATTCTCAAAGCGTCTCAAGATAACAGTTTTGGCAACGAAGTGTCACTTCATTTCCCCTGATGGGAGCTCTGATTAAAACACAGAAAGCAACACAACTTACAGTACTTCACAACTTACTATATTTGGTAATAACACAATAGCAGCATGAAATAAAAAAATAAAAAATAAATTAAATAATATTTCTACTGATGCCCTTTATTTCTTTGTTTCAAAAGCTGAACATGCTCCGTAACTAGAGCTTGCAGAGAGGTGGAAATGGCTTTTCCCTGTCTTTTTCATTTCTTCTACTGACAGATCAGCCTTTGAAAAACACTCACATTTCTTTCACTGGAGCTTAACAGGAGACGGAGAGAGGGAAGGCCAGAGCAGGGGGCTAACCCGGTTCCCTGTAAATATTCATCTCCATTGTGGTTTAGAGCACAGCATTTTTCTTGCAGAACAGCAGAATATCATTTGTCAAATGAAGAAAAATGGCATCTGCAAAGTGATACACACATTTATTGATGGGCTACTTGCACTCAGTACATCACAAAAGAATCTTGAATCAAGAGTATGTGATATCATTTTACTATATTTTTTAAATGTCACAGCCACCAATTTAAACCTATCATTTATTTAAATCAAGACACATCCAACCAATTGATAGATTAGGGTGAAGATGATTTAGCTTAAGCATTGTAATAAAGCCCCGAAAGCCTTTATTAGTGTGGTTGCCTTTGGCAATCACACTACTATTATCTCACAAACTATTCTTCTTTATTCCACCCATTTTTTGGACCGCTACTCCTCCCATAGTTTTCGCACCACATACACGCAATATGTCAAATTGAGCGGCTTCATCGGGAATGGTGTGCTATTACTTTGTGGAAGTTTCGGTGCACGGTTTCTGAAAAATTCAACTTTTTGTGGGCAATTTTGCCCCATAGAGAATGAATGGTGGAATGTTGACCCTATAGACATCACAATGCCGTCTAGCAGTAAAAGACAGAGCATTGTGACATCATGAGGGTGAACATTCCACCATTCATTCAAATTGCCAATGTTTATTATTTCAGAGCTATTGAACTGCTTGTGATAGAGAGTTGTGGGATGCCTCATTGAACTTTGAAGAGTCCTTTGTTCATTGGTGAACGCTAACCCTATCCCTAGCTGTAACCCGAACCCTAACCCTAGTCCAAGCTGTAACCCTAACCTTAACCTTAGCTGTAACCCAAACCCGACCTGTAACCCTAACGATAACCCGAGCAGTAACGCTAACCCTAACCTGAGCCCTAACTGTAAACCAAACCTTAACCCTAATCCCAAACCTAGTTGTAAAAATAACCCTAACACTAGCTGTAACCTTAACGCTAACCCTTACTGGAACCCTAACCCTAACCCTAGCTGTAAACCTAACCCTAACCCTAGCTGTAACAGTAACAGTAACCCTGACCCTAACCCTAGCTGTAACCCTAACACTAAACCTACACCTAGCTGTAACCATAACCCTAACCCAAGCTGTAACCCTAACCCTAACCCTAACCCTGACACTAGCTGTAAGCCTAAGCCTAACACTAGCTGTAACCCTAATCCTAACCCTTACCCTAGCTGTAACCCTAACTCTAACCCTAAACCTAGCTGTAACTCTAACACAAACCCAAACCCTAGCCGGAACAGTAACTGTATCCCTGACCCTAACCTTAACCCTAGCTGTAACGCTAACACTAACACTAACCCTAGCTGTAACCATAACTCGAACCCTAACCCTAGCTGTAACCCTAACCCTAACCCTGGCTGCAACAGTAAACGTAACCCTAACCCTAGCTGTAACCCTAACCCAAACCCTAGCTGTAACCCTAACTCTAACCCTGGCTGTAAACCTAACCCTAAACCTAGCTGTAATCCTAACCCTAACCATTGCTGTAACCCTAACCCTAACACTAGCTGTAACAGTAAACATAACGGTAACCCTAACCCTAACTGCAACCTTCACACAAACCCTAGCTGTATCCTTAACCCTGGCTGAAACGCTAACCCTAACCCTAGCTGTAACCATAACCCTAGCTGTAACAGTAACCACAACCCTAGCAGTAACCATAACTCTAATCCTAGCTGGAACCCTAACCCTAACCCTAGCAGTAACCCTAACCCTGACTCTAGCTGTAACCTTAACCCAAACCCTATTAGTAATCCTAACCCGAAACCCAGATGTAACCCAAACAATAATTCTAGCTGTACCATAACCCTAACCCTAGCTGTAACCCTAACTCTAATCCTAGCTGGAACCCTAACCCTAACCCTAGCAGTAACCCTAACCCTGACTCTAGCTGTAACCTTAACCCAAACCCTTGCTGAAACCCTAACTCTAATCCTAGCTGGAACCCTAACCCTAGCAGTAACCCTAACCCTGACTCTAGCTGTAACCTTAACCCAAACCTTATTAGTAATCCTAACCCGAAACCCAGATGTAACCCAAACAATAATTCTAGCTGTACCATAACCCTAACCCTAGCTGTAACCCTAACCCTTACCCTAGCTGTAACCATTACCCTAACCCAGGGTGTAACCCTAACCCTAGCTGTAACAGTAACCCTAACCCTAGCAGTAACCCTAACCCTAACCCTAACCCCAGCTGTAACCCTAAACCTAAGCCTAGCTGTACCCCTAACCCTAACTGGAAAACTACACCTAGGAGTAACCCTAACCCTAACCATGGCTATAACCCTAACCCTAGCAGTAACCCTAAACCTAACCATAACCTTAGCTGTAACAGTAATCGTAACCCAAACCCTAACCCTAGCTGGAACACTAACCTTAAATTTAGCTGTAACCCTAACCATAACCCTAGCTGTAATCCTAACCCTAACTCTAACACTAGCTGTAACCCTAACCCTATCCCTAGCTGTAACCCTAACCCTAGTTGTAACCATAACCCTAAAAATAGCTGTAACCCTAACCCTAACCATAGCAGTAACCCTAACCCTAACCCTAGTTGAAAGCCTAACCCTAACACTAGCTGTAAACCTAACCCTAACCCTAGCTGAATCCCTAACCCTAGTTGTAAGCCTAACCCTAACACTAGCTGCAACCCTAACCCTAACCCTAGCTGTAACCCTAACCCTTACCCTAGCTGTAACACTAAACCTAACCCAAGTGTTATCCCTAACCCTAACCCTAGCTGTAACAGTAACCCCAATCCTAACCCTAGCTGTAACCCTAACCCTAGTTGTAAGCCTAACCCTAACACTAGCTGCAACCCTAACCCTAACCCTAGCTGTAACCCTAACCCTAGTTGTAAGCCTAACCCTAACTCTAGCTGTAACCCTAACCCTAGCTGTAACCTTAAACCTAACCCTAGCTTTAATCCTAACCCTAACCCTAGCTGTAACCCTAACCCTTGCAGAAACCCTAACCCTAATCCTAGCTTGAACCCTAACCATAACCCGAGCTGTAACCCTAACCCTGACCCTAGCTGGAACCTTAACCCTAACCCTATTAGTAATCATAACCCGAAACCTAGCTGTAACCCTAACAATAATTATAGCTGTACCCTAACCCTAACCCAAGCTGGAACCCTAACCCTAGCTGTAACCCTAACCTTATCCCTAACCCTAGCTGTAACCCAAACCCTAACCCTAGCTGTAACCCTAACCCTTACCCTGGCTGTAACACTAACCCTAACCCAAGGGGTATCCCTAACCCTAACCCTAGCTGTAACAGTAACCCCAATCCTAACCCTAGCTGTAACCCTAACCCTTACGCTAGCTGTAACACTAACCCTAACCCAAGCAGTATCTCTAACCCTAATCCTAGCTGTAACCATAACCCCAATCCTAACCCTAGCTGTAACCCTAACCCTAACCCTAACTGGAACCCTAACCCTAACTCTAGCTGTAACCCTAAACCCAAGCCTAGCTGTAATCCTAACCTTAAGCCTTGCTGTTAACCTAACCCTAATCCTTGCTGTAACCCTAACCCTAATCCTAACCTTAGCTGTAACCCAAACCCTGACCCTAGCTGTAACCTTAACCCTAACCTTAGCTGTAATCCTAACCCTAATCATATCTATAACCCTAACCCCAATTCTAGTTGTAACCATAACCCTAAACCTAACCCTAGCTGTAACCCTAACCCTAACCCAAGCTGGAACCCTAACCCTAGCTGTAACCCTAACCTTATGCCTAACCCTAGCTGTAACCCAAACCCTAAGCCTAGCTGTAACCGTAACCCTAACCCTAGCTCTAACCCTAACCATAACCCTTCCTGTAACCCTAACACTAACCCTAGCTGTAACCCTACCCCTAATCCTAACTATGGCTGGAACCCAAACCCTAACCCTAGCAGTAACCCTAACCCTGACTCTAACCCTAACCCTAACCCTAACCCTAGCTGTAACCGTAACCCTAACCCTAGCTCTAACCCTAACCCTTCCTGTAACCCTAACACTAACCCTAGCTATAACCCTACCCCTAATCCTAACCATGGCTGGAACCCAAACCCTAACCCTAGCAGTAACCCTAACCCTGACTCTAACCCTAACCCTAACCCTAGCTGTAATCGTAAAACTAATCCTAGCTGTAACCCTAACCCTAATTCAAGTTGTAACCATTACCCTAACCCTAGGTGTAACCCTAACCCTAGCTGTAAATCTAACGTTAATCCTAACTGTAACCCTAACCCTAACCCTAGCAGTAACACTAACCCTAACCCTAGCTGTAACCCTAACCCTAACCCTAACCCTAGCTGTATCCCTTACCCTAACCCTAGCTATAACAGTAACCCCAACCCTAACCCTAGCTGCACCCTAACCCTAGCTGTAACAATAAATGTAACCCTAACCCTAGCTGTAACACAAACCCTAGTGGTAAACCTATCACCAACCATAGCTGTAAACATAACCCTAACCTTAGACGTAACCCTAACACTTACCCTAACCCTATCCATAACCCTAACCCTAACCCTCGCTGTTACCCTTGCCCTAATCCTAGATGTAACCCTATCCCTAGTTGTAACCTAAACCCTAGCTGTAACCCAAACCCTAACCCTAGCTGTAACCCTAACCCTATCCCTAACCCTAGCTGTAACCCAAACCCTAACCCTAACCCTAACCATAGCTTTAACCCTAACCCGAACGCTAACCATAGCTGTAGACCTAAACCAAATCCTAGCTGTAACCCTAGCTGTAAACCTAGCCCTAACCCTAGCTGTAACCCTGACACAAACCCTAGCTGTAACCGTAACCCTAACCTCTTAGAACACCCTAGCAACCACATACAACACCACAGCAACCACATGGAACACCACAGCAACCTCATAGAACTCCATAGCAACCACCTAGCAACCACCTAGAACACTCTAGCAACCACCTAGAACACCATATCAACTACCTAGCAACACCCTAGCAACTGCCTAGATCTCCATAGCAACCACCTAGCAACACCCTAGCAACCACCTTGAACACCCTAGCAACTGCCTTGAACACCATATCAACTACCTAGCAACTGCCTAGAACTCCTTAGCAACCACCTAGCAACACCTTAGCAACCATCTAGCACAAAGTCGACTTTGCATTGGCGGCAACCACACCACAATTTCTGCAGTAATTATCTAGTTTACTATTTAAAGTCACTTCTAGGTTGAGAAAACTAAAACAGGACTCAGGTAAATGTGGCCACAAGCCCCAATTCTAAAAAGTATTAATTCATAAAGTTAAATTCAACACCACCAACACAGATCTCTTTCAACTGAATTTTTTGTGAAATGTATGCTTTGCAAACCACTTTGCCTTCCCTACCACTTTGGAATAAAAATGCCAAATGGTAATGCCTGCAAAATGAAGATGAAGCATGCTTATTAAAATAATGAAATAAATAAAATACTGCTTTAAAAAAAAAAAAAACTTTGCTTTCAAATTCCCTTAGCAAACATATTTGCATAGCCTAGGTAGTCAGGTAAGTTTTGTGACAAACATTCCTGAAATGTCTATGAACACACTCATTATGAAGGCAGTATGTGCCACTTCATTAAAGTCACAAAAAATAATTAACCTTGGATCAAGGGCTGGTAACAACAGCAGCTTAAATAAGGGTATCTACTCACAAATTTGTGCGGAGAAAAACCTTGTTTTTCTCCGCACTCTGGCAGTGTGTGGAACACTGACGGACAGGCTAAACTACCAGCTTCCAAATTACTCTGTTGTTGTCCAAAGCCTAAATGAGAGAGTTCATTCATTTTTTTTAATAGAAAAATATTTTAGAATTTTTTAATATTATATTTAAAAAATATTTCAAATACATTTTACTGTATTTAATAAATTATGCAGTCAATATTTCAAGTTTTTCACTGAATTCAATTACCTGGCTAACATTCCTCTGGTCCAAACAGGGTTGGAATTGTGGGGAAATACTGTGATATATATTGAAAATAGTGGCTTATAACACTGAAATGGAATTACAGGCCTCAAAACACAGTGTAGGATGAATATTCATAATTAGAAACATGCTGTACTGTTTACTATATGAAGCAGGAATTTGCTGCTGTTAGCTAGCAATCACACAGTACAATGTCTGACCATGAATCCGTCAATTTAATTTATAACTAGAATAGCATTTACCAACTTGTGTGTCCACAAATTACCCTATCTGATTCATTTTACTCTTGGCTTGATGAGGAAGCCAGAGACTAGACTCTAGGAAGGCAGAGATTTTCCGGAGTCGACAACATAAGAGTTGCAAAACCGAGGGCTCAGTGTGACCGAGTGGAATTACTGGCAGCACACATCGGCGAAGATGGCAATCTTTCCCGGCCACGGTCAGAGGAGCCACACACTGACTGGAAGCGCTTTATCAGATGGGCTCGGCGGGAAAACAGCATGGTGGAGGGCAGGCCGACACATCCGCAGGCCTAGGTCTGATCGAGCTCTTCTCCACATGGCCTACTCCTCCCTCCCCTTTCTCTCTCCCCACCTCTCCAGTGCTCTGTGGTAGGCATGTCTGGAAAGAGGGACAGATGTGCCAGTAACAGCGAGGTTGTGTCAGGGCAGAGCTTGGCACTGGGGATCACATGGAGTGCGGGTGGGAGGCGGAGCAACGTGACCATAGCCACTCCCTCCACCGTCACCGCCGAGGTAGCCAAACAAGGGTAGCCAACCCAACATGGAGGATTAAGCATTTCTGTTGACTTGGTCCAACCTAATTAGATGAATGTCCTGCAGCACCAAACGTCCCTGAACATGTATTCTTGTGGTGCAGAGATAGGCTAACATCCAACAGGGTGAGATCTGGTTATCAGCAATGAAGAGCACTATCTTCTGACTGCTTGGAGCCAATGCAAATGGACTTAGGGAATAAATGAAAACAACTTGTTCTGACCTCATGTTTCCTCCAAAATGATGTACAGTGTACACATTTTGTCAGAGCTCTTCAATTTAAAAGGAATACCATAATTAAGCCCATTACTAGGCATAATTACAGAAATGGAAAAATAGAAAAAAGGACTCAATGGCTTTGAAGTCATGAAGGCCTATGCACAGTAAACACACGGATATATGTATGTGTGTGTGTGTGTGTGTGTGTGTGTGTTTGTATATGTGTATGTACTCCTACACACATACATCATGCGCACAGACATGTATATACATACCGAGTGAGGATTAAGAGGGATTTAGAGAAAATTTTAAGCACTTTCAACAGTGTGCACAGGAACTAATTAATTTGGCCCTAATCAGCATTTTGAATGTGTGCACTTGCAGGCTGCGTGGAATCTTGCCCAGCTTGTTAGCAAGCTACCGGGGTTAAGGCATGGTATAAATCTTAAAAACAAACAAGCACATATAAGTTGCTTATGTTTTTTTCCCCCTGCAAATCCTGAATTAAAAATGATGCTCCAGTAATCTGTCTACTGTAAAGCATATCTCATCTGCAGCTCACTGGGCATCTACTGTGATGGTGTTACATTGTAAAAAGGGCTCACATTTGTAGTCATAGGAAGGACATTTTTTTTAAAGGTGTGGTATTTAAGTTTGTTTTAGCACACTTTTGTTAATATTTGGTAAAATGTCCTTCACATCCTGGCAGATAAAAACTGCAGCTATGTTCATTGTTTGCATTCATTATGATGAAGTTATGTGTTTTCTTTTCTACCTGTGAATGGGACATGATGCGCTGCACTCTTTCTGCTTTTCCGTGCTCTATTATTCTGTGTCCTCTCCCCAGTACTCAGATATGAGGCAGCTTGCATGGCTGTGTTTTGAGGGAGGAACCTTGGAGGGAGGACTGAGTGAGCAGAGGGGGTGGGAGGTGCTGGAACATTTTATTTTTAAATCTAGCTCTCTCTTGCTCATTTATCCAAACTTACACACTGTACCTTAAATCAATTTACACAAACACAGAAGTTATAGCAGCATATATAGTTTCATTTCATCTATCAGGGTACTACCTTCGCACAAGTAGTGAAAAAAAGGCTAATATCCAGTGGTAATTCAAACAGACAGCATGGAAAATCAATTCTTTCATGATCTGAAGGTTCATTCCATCATTGACTATTAAAATACGTTTTTATATTTATTTTAATTTTACCAGAAACCTCCTTGAGCATGCTGTTAGATTTTACTGGCAGCCAACTTGGTAGATATAGTATTTTTCCAGCCTCGGAAGAATTTAAAAAATGTTCAAAGAAGGTTGATGCTTTGAATAAAGGTTCAGTGTTAATCTCACGGTCAGTTCAAGAGTGTGGCTAGACTACAGTATTGACCTCATGACACTTCTGTAAGCGTAAAGGAGACAGCTTCTGAAGGGAAAACAGGATCTGGCCTTAAAGTATTTGTATGCTTTGGATTTAAACACAAGGCTATGGAAACACTAATAATTTCTGTTTAAACTGAACTTGACAGCAGAGTAAACAGCCTTTAGTAAGACTGACCTTCAAGAAGCCAACTCGTAATAAGCCACAGCTTAATATGCTTTTTACTGTCTGGATTGACAAGCTGTTTTTCATGTGCACCTTCAAAAGTGCATCACTTCAAATACTCTTATCATAAAGGTGAGAAAAATATAAAAATAATAAAAAATGACATCTTAGCCTTATCCCTAAGAGGGTAAGAAGAGAAATAGGCTAAACTGTCTTTACTTATTGACAACAAAATAAAGCAATTCTCGGTGTAAAATGCTGCAAACATTTTCTGAATGTACAAACAAATCCCAGTGGGTGTTCTTTATTTATTAGTCCTTGTCCATGTGGGAAGATGTCGACACTAAGAGTAATGAGTTTCTCCAAATCTGGGACAGGTTTCAATAATGGAGTACAATTTGATATCAATTTAACTTAAATGTCCCCAAGACCTTCCATTTAGACTCCAGTACACGCCTTGTGACATTTTCATATTTTATTTGCTGATGTTATAAAAATGAGCAATAATGTAACATAGGTTTTGTTGACACTTTAATTTAAGGTCTCTTAATAAACAAGTGATAACCCAATAGTTACCGTGTAACAACTTGCAATTACACAGTGATTTAGTACAGTGGCTCTAAAGTTAATTCCCAGAGGACCCCTGTGTATGCTGGTTTGTTGTTCCAACTGCAATTGCAATCCCAGAATTTTAGCTTAAAAGCTGTTACGTTTCTTAATGCTTTTCATCTTTTGATGGATTTTTACCCTCTGAAGCCACATTGTCAGAAATAGCTATGCATGTCATGAAGAATAAAGGTCCCACATTCAACACTGTGCTATATTGCAAATGATTACATAAAGAGAGGGAAAACATTTTTAAACTGATCAAATTAAAGACTTGTGAATAAACAGGCTCCTAATTTGTCACTCTATTAATCATAATGTTTATCATAACTCAGTTGCTCTGCAAAAGAATATTGTTAAACAAAAAAAGTAAATGCATTTGCCAAATGCATGAGGACAAACCACAGTGAGGGAGGAATGAATTTTGGCCATAGTTTGGATCTACACGAACCGTTAGGTCACTCAAACATCTGTAAGAGTACTAAATTCCCAGGCCTGCAAGCATTTTCTAAACTTGGAGAGAACTACCCAATGATTAAAGAAATTGGGTCAAGGGATTTGGGATGTCCTATATTAAAGACATCATTTGCGATTAATGCATACTCCGTGCCACAAAATGAGTTGACCATCTGAGAAGAATTCTGTCTACAGTACTCACGCACTGTATCTGTGCTGCAGAAGCGCACCCATTGTGTACCAATATAATGTCCTCGTTGAAATGTATAAAAGCCTTGTCAAGGAAGTGGCTTTTTCTTCACCAGCTCAGGAAAAAACAAAATCATGGAGCCACACACACACGCACACACACACATGCACATGCACACACAGACGCAAGCAAACACACACACACACACACACACATATATATATATATATATATATACACACACACACACACACACACACATTCTTATCAATGAATTTTCTCTGACCTACATGGGCCGGAGGGATGAATTGTGTGGTGTTAGCAGGGAGTTTGGGCTTGACTGGAAGGGTCACAGCACCGGGTCTCAGAAACAGGAATTTCCTCATTCACATATTGGGGCAGAGCAGGGACATTGTGGAGGATGACAGGGGAAGGTGATGAATGTTTTTTCTCCTCGTCGTTTCTGAGACACCAAGGTGTTCATGTCATTGTGGAAGAGAGGTGAGAAAAAACGGTTTCTGCATAACTCTAACAGGAGAACGGACACAAAAGGTTAATGGGGTTTTAAAAAGCAAGTGGGGAAACAGAAAGCGATTGTACAGCTACTGCAAAATACATTGGACACAAAAAACCTTCAGCGATTGGTTCGGTACAAAAAAGTCCTCAGCTACAGTGATTTTTCGGTTTTTAAAACAAGCGTATAGTTTGCAATTTATACTCCCTTCATTTTTTTATGTGAAAGGCGGTTGTGTTAAGTGGAACAAATACGACATAATTTTATCACATTATCAATAACACTAATCATAATCATCTTTCTATGAACGCTGGGATAAAAACACTGCCAGCGCAATTATCAGCTTTAAGGGAGAGCAAGGAGGTTAACAACTTATTATGTTTTATGCGAGGAAAGACATGGAAAAATATGAGTACTTTATTATTACTATCCTAAGAATCTTTTTCTGAGAATAACAGCTCAAACACTAACCAGTAAGAGTAAAATGTTTGAAATACTAATGGCCGCATCATGTATGTCCACTTTAAAAAAAAATAAGATGGAAATTGCTAAATTGTATAACTGCACGGGATACTAATGTTATAATGTGATCTTGCAAATTAATTAAAATAAACAGGGCACTTTTTAGGACTTGCACACCACACCTTTGATCACCACAGTAAAGTGAGCAGAATACTGAAACGATTCATGGAAATGTTAAAATAATAGATCATTGACCTTTCTATTAGTTTTTTTGAGAAACAAAGTAATGGACTAAGTATTACTTAAACATCACTTTGTGAATTCTTTTCAACTTGTAATCAAAATTCCAACTGTGCATAGTCTTGCTGGAGGCATTCTATTTAAATGACAGCGCACTGTCATGTTGATTATATTATGGAAATAAAAGGGTTCAGCCGAAACCACACAATCTCTGAGACTCATTTAAATGGAATCCTGAAATCAAAACCAACCACACTAATCTGTGATACTTTGGCTTGGATTCAATCAACATTTGACGAATAAACAAGAAACATTTTCTTCACACACACAGTTTGTTGACTTCAACCATCACTAAAACTCACCAAACTGAGTTGTGTGTTGAAAAATGTAACCCTTGCATTGACTTGTAATTCAGAGTTGTTGATTGTAGACAAATGTTGATTAAATACTGGCCAAGCATGTGATTCAGGCAAACTATTCAAAGTTTGCTTCATTTCATATGAATTATTAATGCAATGTAAAAAACAATATCAGCTACACAGTTACACGCAAATCAAAGTTCTGTACCACAGACTTATTGTACAGAAGCAAGCACAAAAGCACAACAGCATCTCATGAAACCAATCCAATGTGAAATGTACAAAGGATAGCTAAAAATGATTTCACTCACAAATGCTGATCTAGACAACCAGATTTCTTCTGAGCAACAAGGAGTAAACAAGACTCCCTTTCTATTTGAGATCTAAAAGCTAAAAAAAGTGAATTATTTGGCAGAGATTAGGTTTACACTAAATATAATATTCTCTATATTCATACAACCTTAGCCCCTGTATTGTCTTCATATTACGTATGCAACCCATGTCCAGACCCTCTGTGATAAAGCAACTTCAGTAGAGACAAAACAAGGTGTTAAGTCTGACTGTTAACTAAAAGCTGTACTTTATGAATAAGAAACATGCACTTGCCTCCTCATGTCATTAATCCTGATGAACTTCTGAAGAACATCAAACCTCCATACATAATTAAATTGAAAACTGAAAGATCATTAGGATTAATGACAGTTCCAGTTTTAGTTTTTAATGTATATTTAGGTTATATACATTAAAAAGGTTATATAGGTTATCATAAACAAACACTATGACTAGACCTAGATGTGAAGAAACATTATTGTTAACTGAAAAAAGAGGGGAAAAAAGAAAGTTTTAAGAAAACCTGTTCTCAAAACTATCCAAGCCTAACTAAAATAAACTAAAAAACCTGGAGGAAAATTTGAGCTTATTCAGATAGGTAAGTTAAAGTAGTTAAAAGCAATTATAATATCACTGTAATAATTGTATGGATATACATTTTGTGGTTAATTTGAGGTCTGTAACTACTTAAAATGACTTAGTAAACATAATAAAGTATTCTAAATAGAAAAAAAAGCCTGCCATAATGTCTGCGGAAATGCTCAGGAGCACAGTTAACAAATCTAATTGCATGTTGTGCAAATTAGGCTCAATACATCTAGTACAATATTAATGTTAGGAAACTCATTTATAAAGAAAAATAAAGCTTGTTCAGTTATAATTTACTTTGAACAATACCATTCTCATAAAGCATTAACCCTTATTGCAAAATCCATATGCTTAAGACACACAACATATGTATTAGCAGGATATAATGCTTGCCCCATCAGGGTCTTTCATAAATAGCTTTATTAGTGCAGCAGAGCTGCAATGAAATGTCACCCAGAATTATTATGTAAATTACATTTGGTATCTGACACAGAGCCAAAATGGAGGTAATGAGAGGCAGCTAATTCAGGATAATTATAATAATCACAATAAAAGGATGCATAAAACCATCTTTATACAGCAGTAACATGTAAACACATACTTGGCAGTTTTTTATTACCCAAAATGAATTGTTTGGGCTATACAAGGTTTGGCAGCTGTTCAGAACTGGGAAACTCAATGATGAGAAGGTAAATTGTAATATGTATGTTGATGTCCTGTATGGTGATATCACTGTTAGGACACATTCAGAAATGTAGCCTAGGGAGGTGGGTGCGTTTTGGGTTTAGGACCCCTGAAAAGATATTATATGGTTCAGGTACATTTTTACCCTGCGAATAGTACAGCACCATTCAATATAATTTTGTCAAAGATTTGCAATTTGTTACCATGTAGATAAAAAGGATAAACAAGGTTGCAAGATCCTATATGTGGCTTCTTCTACAGTAGCCACTTTGTTCTGCATCTTGCCTTCAGTTATTATTATTTTGGAAATCCTTGCCTACTTAGATTTCTATTATTTAGTTTTATTTCTAGTTTTAGCTTCATGGGAATAATGCATGTTTCAGTTAAAGTGTTATAAGAATGAAGGGCTTTTGCCTTAACAGAAAGAGAGTGGAAACATCAGCAATGTCTGGAAGTAGCTTACATTAAAATACATAAAAACATTTAACTAAAATGAAAACAGTAATTTACCAAAAAAGTCAACTTTTAATTTACAGCATTAGCTGTAAAAATGCAATTAAATATAATTCTAAAATGATAGTAAGAAAAAAGTCAACTCTATTATGAGATACCCCTGCTACTACAGTATGTAAAGTATGCCTAACAGTGTAATTATGATTTCTGACGGCTGACAAAAAAGCTAATACTACTGCTGGTACTACTACTGCCACTACTGGTACTACTACCGTTAGTGCTACTAATGCTGGTACTACTACTACTACTACTGCTGGCGCTACTACTACAGCTGGTAATACTACTGCTGGTGCTACTACTGCTGGCGCTACTGCTACAGCTGATACTATTACTGCTGTGCTACTACTGCTGGCACTACTACTACAGCTGGTACTATTACTGCCATTGCTACTACTGCTGGCACTACTACTACAGTTGGTACTACTACTGCTGATGCTACTACTGCTGTGCTACTACTGCTGCTGCTACTACTACTGTGCTACTACCGCTGGTGCAACTACTACAGCTGGTATTCTTACTGCTGGTGCTACTACTATTAATACTATTACTACTAGTAGTACTAATAATAACGTAGTATATGCCTTCTGTCTTTAAGTTTGAGTAATTCATTTCATTGTTACCTTCAAAATCCATTCAATCCAATTCATTTTCTGTTCATTACATCACACCTGTGCTGTTGTGCAGTTTCCATGTCAAGAGTAAAGCCTAAAAATATTTTTTTCTGATTTACTCAGCACACTATAGCTCCAGGCTTTCAGCGGGAAACAGACTGGTCAGAAAATAAAAGAATGTCCAGTGTTCTCCAGACACAACTCTGAGGTTATTTGGGTCATGGGCTTAGGGACAGTCATTTGGAACAATTTACAGGATCTAACCTGAGCAGTAGAACTGAATCACCAATGCAAGTTACTGCAGGAAAGTATCCTTGTGTAGTCGAATAGAAAGCTTTCAGAATGGTACTCTTCTGAGTTCCTTTAAAGAAAATTACAATCAATGCAATATTCACCTACACTGAACTGAACTTAGTTTCTCTAATATTTAGTCAGACAGCAAAGTCAAGATTCTTCTCAGATGTTTTATTAATCCCAAAATATTTGTGATGAAATGTGACCTGAACTCAAATGAAAATCACTATAGCACACCACATACTGAATATGGAAATTATTCTATTTGAGAGGGTCGAGATCAACCTTCACTCATTCTGTCAAAACTCTTATTTTTATACAAGGACATTTAGATGCAAGAGAACAGGGATCATGTGACCTTTTGGATATAATAGGATGAAAACATTTTTCAGCCGTTTTCATCCATGTTCAATTAAAAATCAATGTATTTTACTCCTTTATGGATGCCTAGTCACTGTAATATTTGTGGAGAGAGGGAAAGAAAACTTCCACCTCAACCCTCAAATACAGAGAAGAACAGAAAAACAGTCTTGATGGGAAAAATGCAATTGTCTGTCAAAGACAGTTCCATATAGTCTGACAGGAACACCTGCCATTTTAATTTTATTATCCTATCTTCATTGCTAACTGTGGGCAGTTTAAGAGTTAAATAGCCAATAGAGTCACATGAAAAAAAAAACTGTAGAGAATAATACACATAATACAAACAATACAAGATAAATCATTTTGCAGTACTAAACCACATTGAATATGTCCCATCGAACTTATAAATCAAATTTATTCCTCTGCATAACTAACTCTACCTCACACCATATAATGATAATTGCCCCATAAATTCTACATATAAAATAGATTGCGTTTAGAAAAGGCCTTCACAATGAAACATTGAACAGCAACAAACTGCCATGCAATGCTTGGCTCAATACAAAGATTTTATCAACACATATATCGTATGCTAAATGCTCAGAGCCTATTTAGTACTGTATTTTACTGTCATCATTAAAATACAAATACGGTAATAAATTAAGAAAACAGCAACAACAAATTCAGTCATACTATGTGTACTGCTTATAAACAATTTATATTATAATAAAGTCAGCTTTTATCAAGGAAAAGAGCCATAACAACTTACAAATTCATATTTAGAAGTATTAATAACAGGATTTTTAAAAAAAGTACTGCTTATATCCCCGGAGTGAAAACACATGAAGAAAGTAGTAAGAAGTAATTATTTACAGTGATAACTACAATGACTATCCATGTTAGATTAGTAGCCTGTCATGCTTGTATGCGAGTAGCAGAAGCTTGCTTATGTTTTTTGGGAACAACACTGACCTTAAAATATAGTGTTTCTGTGCATCAGAGAGGGGTCATTCAGCCAATTTTTACAGCAGCAAAGCAGTGTTCTGCACCTTCGGCATGGCCATTTCCTATTAATGATTTCTGAACGTCCACAAAGGATGGCCATATCACACGGGATACACTATTACTTATTTATATTTACTTATCCCTGTGTTCCAGTGCAATAAAATGGACCAGAGAGACTACGAGAGAAGAGAAAACAGCCATTATAAAGCTATTTAATGGAGAGGCTCACAGAATGATGAGATGGCAACTGACAGGGTCCCTGTGAAATTGTCTCTCCGCTAACAGTTTTACCTCATACAAGGGGATGAAGCAAGGTAAACAATGCAGTTTCCTCAAGAGGAAGTCCACTGCTGAATTGTCTCCATGGTACATCATAAACACGATGAGGTATTCTAGTGTAACATTGTCAGTTTAAGGTTCTGAAAGCCCCTGACATAGGCAATTGTCTTCTCAAAGGTACAGTGGCACATTTGATAGTAATTCATGAGTACAATACACCTGAGGTTCAGAGCCATGTCTAACCATTACTCATGGTTCTAAAGCCTGGACTTATAATTATAAAGTGGACACCAGGTATGAACTGAAGGCCGAAATTAAATGTGGATACCAGCCAACCACTTTGTTTTCAATTTTGCATTTAGTTTCTAACATCCTATTTTTAAAATATATTTTACTGAACACTATGTTGTGACAGAATAAAGAAAAAAGAATTAGTCAGACATTTGGGCAAAGCATATTTTATTATATTGAGCCTGGGTATTAGTCACACAGCTGGGATGACTGGGGATGTTTGGATGTTGTGTGAATTTGTCGAGTCAGTCCAGGGTGGTGAGACGTGACTTCACCAATATTGTGCTCATGCAGCATGTAATTCACAACGGCTGCCCCTTGTGTGTGCTCTTCCGGTACTGAGGTATCATTTTACAGTTTTCATCTTCACTGTTTGTCACTGTCCTTGCAGTGTTTTTTAGGAATTTAGCCACAAAGTTTGGTCGGGTATTGGGCAATGGGGGCAAGTGTTTTTAGTGTTATCATTTATTTTTAAATTCTGGTTATTCAGTCCAACAGAAACCAAAATGAATGTCAAATTTTATTTGTATTATAAAAAGTTTAACTTTATATCTAAAACATAAAGACAACATTCTACATTACTATGATGTTTACCTGATTTTATATGCAAACTGTTTTAAGAATGCAACAAAACACATACAGTGTGTGATACAGTATATGTACTCATCAATATTTTAACTTTAGGGAACAGTAACTTCTTTTTGAAAAAGTAGATAAACTCTCTCCATCTTAACCACAACTGACATGTCTTCTCAATAATAAAATTATGTAAAAGGCCAGGGATTACTTTAAAGAGTATTGTGACAATTGTAAAAGTAATCTTTCTGTCCATTATGGAACCCACTTATACCTGGTCAGGTTTACTCTCACAGGGGATGCTGGACAGGTTGCCAAGCCATTGCAGGGCACACAGCATTCACTCACACACTCACACCTAGGGACAATTTAGACTCTCAAATTAACCTAGCCTGCATGTCTTTTGACTGTGGGAGGAAATGGAGTACCCAGAAGAAACCCACATAGACATGGAGAGAATGTGCAGATTCCGCACAGAAAGGCCCCGGTCGTCTTGCCGTGAGGCAACGGTACTACCCACGGCACCGCCGTGTTGCCCCTCTTTCTGTTCAGTAGCCACAATTACATTTAATAACAAAAAGTCCCCAGAATCTGAAATGCCATCGGACAGCTGTATTCCATCATGGTTTCTCAAACAGCTGAAAAATATTGATATGGCAAAATCACCCATTATGTAAACAGAATGGATAATATTTACACTGAAGCTCAAATATTGCATTCTTCTTTTATTAATAGTAAAACAGCCAGTCGGAATGCTACAACAGCCAACTGCATTACAAATTGGTGACAGTTTTACCTAATATTGAATTTGATGTATATACTATATCTGACAAGCTTTATGAAACTTTTCAGGTTACAGCAACCTACAAAAATAACAGTATGTAAAACTGGATCATGAGTATGTGGAAATTTACACATACAAGAAAAAACCTTGCCTTTGTCCCAAAAAATATGGTGCTTACTCTATGTTTAAATAATTATAAATGTATTTTGCCTAACTTTCATACAGCACCTTTCATCTTATGATTGGGAAAAAAAAACAAAACAAAAAAAAAACTTTAAAGTATGAGGAGGAAACTGAACCTAACCAACATCAATGGGTTCAGATTATTTTTTTCTATGACATTAAACTGGTTACCTACTGTGCATTTCAAGCTACAACTTCAAATGAGGCATAGGACATGGATAATAGCATAATGTGTCAAACACATGACATATGAAAAGGAGGAATACATACTCAGAACAAGTACCCAAGTTAAAAACAAAACTTGACTTAAAAATGAAAAAGCCTTCCCACTCATTTAGATCAACAGAGAAAGCAGCCTTTGTATGTGACAAAAGAGATTAAAGACACCATCAAGAAGACACAGAACACGTGAACATCCCTTTTCAAACCTGATTAATTCATCCAAGCCCTCTGCTATCTGTCATGGCATCTTGTTGTACCCATTATAGCAGTGACTAACACTGAATAATTCCTATGGGATAGGAGAAGACTAAAGCTGTATTTCATGCTGTAAGAAGAAAAGATCATTTGAATTGGCTGCTGTGTGGCATGCCCCCGCTAGAGCACTAGATCTAAGTGTAATGACTGAGGTAGTTCTAGTGGTACTAGTTATGAGTGTAATGGTAATGGAATCCTGACCAACGTCAACTATGATTGGCAGCCCCTGAAGGCGGAACATAATTGGTTATGACGTCAGCCAGATTCATAAGCTATTGTCTGATAATGATAATTCTGAAGTGAAGGATTCTGCATCTCTCAGTGATTCAGAACATCACCCAAACCATTCCAACATGCTTGAACATGAGGAATTGGTATTGTGAAATGAGACAGTGAACACCCTATAGATCAAGGCCCTGCAATCCTGTTCCAGGGGAGGAACAGGGTTACTGCCCTAAGAACAATTGCCTTACCTGGAAACACCACCCGGTGTCACTTGGCTTTGTAATGTTGAAAACGCATCTTTTTAAAGATATATTATTCATAAGCATCCTTTATCAGGGGCAGGAAATATGACTGCCCTGAATTTTCATGACTCGTGAGGTTGTGGCTAGGTCTTATTACACAGCTAAACAAAACCATACAATTAAAAAGAAATGAGGAAGAAAAATCAATACAGATCACTTACACTGTGGTGACAAAGGAGTCAACAAAGGACAACATGGGCCTGCATCTCAATTAGGGTGAAAAAATTATATATATATATATATATATATTTATCATAGAGGGTTTGAAGATATTTTTTCCATGTTAGCTTAAACCTAGAAACTTACAGTTATGTGTGGTAAGGAATGCATGAAACTGAGGATTTTTCCACCCCTCTCCCTGAAAATATGTCTCGACCAGCTGACAGAAAGAGAAATGATAATGAATTGTGCATAATCTAGAGCGGAGTGCATTTGTCAAAGGAACATGAGACTGATGTTGTGATGCAATTCATCGGTAGAAAATGGATCCCCTCAGACAATCCACAGACAGGCTTTCAGATTAATTGTTTCTTTAGACGACCTTTAAGAACATCACTCAACGATTCAATGACAGTGCTGTGTAACTATTAGGCAAAGCAAAGCCATCATGACTTATAGTGAGTCAACTGTAATCAAACACTAGTGCAGTCCAAAATATAACATATGTTCAGATGTTAACAAAGAGCAGGTAAAATTAACCACACACTGGTATGTTTCACACACAAATTTATACAGTAAATGATAAATTAAATTATCACAGCACTTCACACTCTAAAACATAATGAATTGCCATCATGCATGTAATATAGAACATATATCAAATATATACAGCACAGATGAATGCTAAGGAATAAATCTTAAAGTCCCCTCCATTGGGGGAGATTTTTTCATGCAGGGCAAAGAGAGAATTGGGCTGACTTCATTACTATACAGTTCTGATGCTGCCACAGTCTGAGAGGTATGTTTGCTAATTTAACCGGCAAAGGTTTCGCCTGAAGACATTTAAACCAACGGAGAACAATCAGCTCCAGTTGGCTGATGTCGTAATGGACTCATACTGCTGAAATGGCATTGATAAATTACGTGAACTCAAACGACCAGTTAAAGCCATTGATTCGTTTTCTAAACTCGGCCTCAGAGACAAACAGGATAGCAACACATCCATTCAGAGTAGCCTTGAGCTTGCACCACCATTGGACTGTGGGGGATACCAAAATCAAAACTAACCATTAAATAAGATGGTTTCGTTTACAAGAAATATGTACAAGTCAAAAAAATATTTTTATCACAATGATTCATTCTCATAAATGTTGAATACATATTTAAATAATTGATGATTTATCTGTAATACTGCTATTTTTTTGGGACAGAAACCCATTAAAGAATATAAACTGATTGATATAGCCATTCTCTGTGATCTCTGATTCTTCCAGATGTTTGGGGAGGGGCTGCACGCAGAGAATTATACATGCCCTGCGTGAACTGCACCATTTACAGAAACCGAGAAATATGTAAGTCACTTTAATTTCAAGCATGCTTAGTGTTATTGGGGTTCGCATATGCAGTATTCCATAGAAATACTCCCATGTTCGTTTGAGGTGATTTTCCATTTGCAAGCTGTTGTCTCAATAAAAAAACACATTTTGCTGTGGCTGTGGAGATGTCTCCTCCAAGCACGCTGTGCTAAGATGTTGTTTAAGATAATTTGCAGACCTTGCTTGTTGGGCAAACCTGGGACTCCAAACATTAAGAAGAAAGGATTTATTTCAGACAAATCTCAGCCATGTTGAGAATTCACAAGCTGAATAATTTTGACGAAATGGATAGGATTAACAAATAGGAACTAGGATAGGACACCCCACATCCTCATTGTTCATTCATTTCAAAGCACAAGCTGAACAGCTGCATCTTCTGCTGTACTCGTGCCAAATTTGGGTTGTATAATTTTTATTTATTTATTTATATCTGGGTAAGTCTATTTCTGGCAAGAGTCTTTGGGTTCAGGTCTGGTCACATGCACATGCACAGTTATGATACAAAATATCAATGTATAATTTAGCTTTTTCTTGTATCGTTAAGCATCTTTAAATAAATGGTCTGAATTCAACCAACACATGTACTTAACGTTTTATCACAAATAAATGCAATAGTTAATTTGTTCCTTCACAAACAATTTATTAGCTATTTTTGGTGATCACTAAAAAAAAGGGGGAAACAGCCTTGCATACAATTGTGAATCAAATTTAGGTATGCATGATGACTGACCAATCAAGATCCTTATTTTAATTTCAGGAATCCACTGTAGAAGATATATTGTATAGTGCTGAAAAATATAGGTTATTTTTATCCTAAATAGCTGTAAAAAAAAAAAACCAAAAAAAAGAAAAAACCCAACAATGGGTCAGAGGTTAGGATTTTTAGCAAATGTCCAGAGAGGCATACTCAAATTATCAAAAAACAAACAACAAAAAAAAACTTGATTGCTGAGTGTGATCTAGTGTTGTCCATCCATCCATCATCTAACCTACTTATTCCTGGTCAGGGAGCCTATGCATTTGGCAAGAAGCAGGAACACACCCTGGACAGGTCGCAAATCCATCACAGGGTACATACACCATTCACTCACACACTCATATCTACAGTACCCGAGTACTCAGTGGAATCCCACACAGACAAGGGGAGAACATATACGCTCCACACAGAAAGGTCCTGGCACAGGATTCAAAGCTGGGACCTTCTTGCAGTGAGGCGACAGTGTCACTGCACCACCGTGCTGCTCAATGGCAGTATAGACACATTGTGTCAAGATGAAAGGCTGTTATGGCTGAACAGCCTTTGTGGAATGGAAAGATGGGAGCCCGCACTCTTAATGAATGAGATATAAATTATAGATGTCTACGCAACAAAATAATTTTCATTGTATTTTATTCCTATTTGGACAAAGAGACAGACATGTTTCTGGCCTACGCCGTCCTCAGTGTGTGCAAAAACTAATATATCACATAATCGACACCAGCTGGAAATACATCATTTTCAGTAGTAGGGAGAGGGTGCTTGGACAATGTTTCAAAACTGTTTTATGACAATTTATACTGGACTACCCACCCTTCCATTAGGGCGTATCAGTCCTTGGAGACATCTGTAATTGTTGTACTTTGTTAGATTTTCTAAGTGCACAAAAAAATATAATGGGCCTCATGGGGCAGCTGGATGGCTCATTTGGGTGCCTCGATGATCCCTGTGGTTTCAGATTGAACCGAGACTGTGTCAACTGGTGATTGTTTAGCTAGTTTACATTTTTAAGTTAATTTTTAGATTAGTTCATTTTGAGAGAAGGTCTGCTAATTTCAGTTTAGTTTTTTTCAAAAACTCTTTTTGATTTATTTTTTTAATTTCAGTATACACTAATTTTTTTTCACACCTAGTTTTCATCTTGTATAGTTTGGGATAACAACCTTGTTGGATGAATTTAATATTTTGATAAACAGTGATTTATGATTTATGAAGACATATAAAGACTCACAAGTGCACAATGAAACCTCACACTTAGCAACGGCGTATCTGCTGCCTTTGGATTACTAGGCTAATCTTGCCTTGGGGAGAGAACGTGTCATCAGGGACCATGCAGATGTATTTGCGGAAAGCAATGAATGGCTGATGTTTGCACATGGCCCTAAAATCAGCATGCCTTTTACAGGATTGCTGTGGTGTTTACTATGCTAATCAAAAATTGGATGCACGCGCATCCAGTTTAAGAACAACTGGCATTCATCATCTGTTACACCTGGGATATGCGCAAAATAAAAGGTCTACAGGTTTCACTAATTTCATAAGAATGTTTCTTTAAAACAAAAGTAAGAAGAATTTAAGAAAGGCTTGAGAATGATGCCCAATGTTTCCATCTTATCAATCACAGAGAAACCCTGTCTTGTACAATGTGTAGAATTACTGTAGGTTGGCAGTGAGGCTTACTGGTTAAAATTCAAAAGAACAATTTTACTCTTAAGCAGGAACCTGATTTTCTTCACAAAAACACAATTTTGAAGGGCCCAGTGTACATGTTAAGAGATAATATTCTCACTTATATAGCTTGCCTCTTCTTGGTGATGCCCTATGTACTGTGGATGATCACTCAGTTATGAAAGGGAATGCTAATTATCTTCTAATGGCAGTCATATGTTAATGACATAATTTAAAACTCACAAGGGCCCCACTAATCCACTGTTTTGGCTTCTGAATAGGAACAACTATTGTATAATCTGCTCAATCATAGCATATGTATATGGATAGCCATAAATTCCTTTCTTTTTGTAAATACAGTGATCTGGCTAACTGAGAAAGACTTTCATTAACCAGATAAAATGTCAGTCCTCCAGTGGTTCAAATTTTTCATTTCTAATATGAATGTGGCACTAATATTAAAATTACAAAGGCATTTGTATATTAAAATAGTTACTTATTGCAGTTTGAATTTCAGAAACGTGCTGTAATTTGTTTGCATATATAAATCTCATATATGAACATATATGGGTTGCCACATGAATTGGAGCTGTTTGGATAATTCCTGTTTAGTAATTCATGAACAGTTAGGAGCATCTTGCTCTGTGAAGGGAATCACATTTTAATGCTGAGAAGGAATTCACAAAGAGGTCAAGGAAGGTTTATTCTCAAATATATAAACAAACAGAATAGAGGTTAGTTACACCATGCTCAATTTTAATGAACATTTGTGCAAATATTCAGCACAGGAAGACCTATACAAACTGTCTCCTGGAACTTGAGCCAGAGTCTTATGCTGCATTTAACAGCTGGGGACCATCAAAAACAGTCACATTCTGTTATGAAGAATGCCAAACAGTTTCTGTTTTCTTCAAGTTCAAGGCATGCTTTTACTTTAACACCGGTTTGAAGTATGTATGTTTGGGTTTGCAGATGTCTGTTATTGTTACGCAAAAGCCACTGAAAATGGAAACATCATTTAACGAAAGCGAAGCTTCAAAACGGAAACCACAAATGGACAAAACCGCTGAAAGCAACCAAAGACGGGTTCCATTGACACGTATTCTGCATCAAACACATTATACCATTTACAAGTCAACCACATATGTCAAACAAAATTATTCATGCTTGCTAGTATAGGTTTAAACACATCGTGTTTCCACACCACACTGATTCTCAACCGCATCCAATTGCCCCAGTGTGAATAAGGCTTTCAGATGCAATGTAGTGGCCCAGTACATTCTGGGAAAGAAACTTGCACAAAGGAATCAGCTATGTCACTTCTTTACATACTGTCCTCAGTGAAGAGATTGCCCATTAGAATTACTATGGGCTAAAAACAATTAATCTTACTACACTGCGACTTAAACAACTTTTTTATTTTTTAGATTGCATTAACATTACATCTATTTATACAGAAGCATTGCAGGTAAAGTACCTTGTTCAAGGTGTCCTATTTGGGAATTGAACCTATGAACTTATAAGTCCAACTCCTTAGCCATTATACTACACAGCCGCCTACATGAGTACAGCAGAGCATCTATCTCTGTTCTTTTCTCATGCCAATGAGTTTCTCTGAAACCCTGAGCAAAGAAATAAAGAATACAGTTTGACCCTGGACTTTAAGTTTAACTGGAGACAATAGCACTGCTTTAGAGAGGCCTTCATACTTATTTATCACTTATATTTTATAGGCTTTAGCCATTTTCTTATAGCCTGAGGCAACGCACAGTGCAAAGGTACTCCTACTAGTACTGACAACACACAGAGGAGCACAACAAGCACAGTTTTATCATGAAATAAATTATTACCTACCAAGGATAAGTAAAACTTGGGTTAACACTGAGGAGTCTGTAGTTTTTCAAAGTGAAGAGTATCTTCATGGGCAAGGCATTGCACAATGAAACAGAAATTAAACTGACTTATACAGGGCACCTCCTGCACCCGATTTCATGTTCATCTGAAATGTTCCCTTGATCTATATTTTACTAGTATAGTAAACGTGTAGCTGATAAGTGAAACACACAAAGCATTAAAGTCAAGGCTCAGAAAAGGCAGACGTATGGGGTTAATCTACAACCCCCCCCCCCACCGTTTCTCGTTGCGAATGTATGTGAGTGGACAAGGAATCGGAAGAGATTTATTCTGAGCGGAGGGGAATGTCTGAGAAAACTCTGCGCTGCCCCGGAGTTCTTGAGGGTGAACATCTGTTTCCGCCTGCTTTTGGCAGTGCCACGAAAAAGCCCTTGTATTTAACACCCCGGCTAGGGATGAATGGAGGTCAAATTAGGGGTGATATGAATGGACGCCTTGTTGTTTAAGTTGTATAAAGTCGGTTAAGCTGCCCTGATAGCCAGAGCACTGTTTTTCTGCATTGCAAAGACACGCATGAGGCACCAGGGGAAGAGTGCAAGAGAGCAGGGATGAGAAGCTTAGCTTGCAGCTGGAGAGGCATATTTTGGTCTCCTTGGTAATATCATATTTTTTGCCCCATCCTTTCTGATATCCCATGTTATGATAGGCAAAGAAAGTATCTGCTGTTAGCTTGGGTTATTGCAACAAGTATGAGGATTCATATCTTTTCCAAAGCCGTGCTGTCAGTTACTCCAGGGACTTTGTGTTCTATTGCATTGAAATCCTCAAGTTGCCGAATGTCTTTACCAAAGAAACAAAAATGACATGTCTGTGCGTGAATTTCTATATTAAATGCCTTAAAAGAGCTCACAAAAGGAAGATTTGTAAATGAAATATCAAATATGCATATCAAACAAACATTGAAGTTTGATCATCTAATACTACAGAGAAACATAACGGACTGGATAATATAATTTTTTTAAATTAAAATACGCCTGAGGGTCATTTTATTCCTGCATCCTCATGTATTTCTCTATGAAAAATGAACAATACAGTAGATAAATACCATTGGCTCAAACTCAAAGTAAAGGTGTGTCACTTATGAAGGAAACCAAATGCAGTCTTCTGTTATATTTATAATCAGAAGAGTATATCCACAATGACTTCATGAATATTTAAAGTACAAAGAAATTCACCAAAAGAGGTTTGACATGCTCACAGTCACAATAGACAAAATTGGCCTCCAAAAGCCAAATCAATATTGCTTTGTGGTCAGACCATATGCTAATTGAAAAATCGTTATAGCAAAAATGAATATGAAATGTCAAAGCAAAAAATAAATAAATAAATTAACACAAAATGGCATTTAATCCATCATGCTAATACATTATTCTCGTAAACTAATGACAGAGAGAGAGAGAGAGAGAGAGAGAGAGATCATTTACTCCAATTTTTTTTTTTAAATGTTAATAGTGTTAGTTGCTTATGTATTATTGGAATCATAAGTACAGTTCACCAAATGGTACTTGATCTTTTGTTTAATCATGTGTGTGTGTGTGTCTGTGTGCATGTGTGTGTGTAGGGACAACGGACCACAGGAAACACAGGGGACGTCAACAACATCATCCCCAGCTTGACATCCTGTTAAGATAAACCAATCATGTAAAAGAGAAAAACGTAACAGGACATAAAACCGAAAACTGAGGTAATAAAACTGAGTGACCATTGGACTTTACCTCTCTCGACCTTTTACCTCCTACCTCACCTCTCTTGCCACCGCCACTCACGACGCGGTGCCACCAATGAGACCCAACGTTAGAAGTTTGCAGGCTAGTTAAACAAACGTAGCTTGTTTAAGTTTGGATTGAGAATATGACCAGAGATCTCTTCGTTAACTCCTGACAAAGTTACCCATCCCTGGACTGGACGCCAGCAATACCTTTTAGCAAGCTGTGCTGTAGTTAATTACCCACTGTTAATCTAACAGCAAACATAAACATGAAAAGAGTTAATTCTGCCCATGGTGAGACTAGTCTGTTGCAAGCTGAGTACATGTTTATAATCTTCACAAAGAACAGCAACCATTAAATCTGGGGATCATTAAATGCTACTACTGAGATCAGTGATTTCCGATATAACTGGATGGTGAAAATAAATGCACTGATAATGACACCCACAACTGTTTAAATTTTCTTAACTAGGGAGTCGATAGGAATCACTTCTGTACTTTAGAAATACAAATGCAGCATAAAAAATGTGTCAATCACATAAAATATAATTTGCATAAAACCAGTATTTCCACCTACACAATTAATCTGTAATACAATTCTGCAGAAATCCATCCGTCACAAAAAATAATTAATATTACAATTGTGACACAAGATTAAAAATACACACAAACCCTTTTCTCCAAACTGTTAACTAGCCAGCCATCCACACATACTTCTCAGCCTTCAGCCACAGCCTTCAACATATCAATAACATTTCAAAGCCAATTCAAAAATACACACATATTTGCTGATGCCCTCGCCCCAGAGGAATTTCAAAGCTTTAAACCATACACACTCTCAACAGTCTTATCCAAATATATGCACCGGAGTTTTCACTCAAGTCATTTCACATTTCTCAGTCATAGAATGTCATGTGTCAAGCCATCATTTTTCCATCAATATGCATGCACAAATTCAGGTGGCACTCCAGCACTTAATGCAAAACAGAAATAGCCCCTCAGGACTGAATGGAAATCACCCGATGAATGACAAATTGAGAGGCACAAGGACACTCTTAAATGTATTCTTTTCAACCGGGATCCTCACAAATCAATCGCCACATGGAACATTACAACATAACAGACATTACAAACACACACATACACACACACAGATTGAATTCTTTGAACTGGTTAACAAAAACAGTAGCCTATTGCTTTAAAGAGGATTCTAAACACATTCTGTGCTGGAAAGATCCAGAGACTACATTCTCCCATCGCATCTGTTTACTCCGTCCTTCAACACGAAGAAAGCTGTTATTTTGTGTTATAGACATCCTTTTACATCTGCCACATTGCTCTGAAACATCTCACTCAGGATATCTCACCTCTGCTGTTCCGAAACACATTGTATCTATTGGGAAAGGTGGATACCATTCTTCAGGGTGGCTTTTGACAGCAGGCTTGTCAGACTGCTGCAAAGTGCTGCTTGCTTTATGGCTGGTTTTCTCAACAGTGCCCACATTTGTAAATAAAGCATTAAACTAAATAAGTAAGAAGGGTTGTTAAATGCATGGACCTGGGTCAGTGAATGTTCAACAGGATGGTTCATAGGAGCAACACGAGGTCCCATAGCAACCACTGCCCACAAGAATCAGTCTCTCCAACTACGAGGCACACAATGCTTTAACCACCTACTCTCCTGAACTAATGCGGATCCAGAAAGTGTTGGAGATCGACAAGGGTGCACAGAAGGACCAAGAAACTCAAACTGAAAAGTATGATAGGATGGAAAATAAACACGTATACATTCAAACTCCCATTCACCTACTAAACACAGTGGGGGAAATTTTGAAATCGTTTTCTGGTGGACATTTTGCAGTGGAAATCCAAAACTGAAAATAGAAATTGCAGCATTTATAGAAACAAGACTCAAATATTATCTGCGACTCAAGTATTCAACAATGGAGCGGAATTCAGGTGAACACACATATTTCCACAGCAAGCCCATACAGTAGAGCAGGTCTTACCGATGAAATGGTTCCACTCCGGGTCGAGGTCGGCCTGGTTGGCGAGGCAGCCCTTCATGATGTTCAGACAGTAGTTCCTGCAGGGCTTTGCCGCCGGTAGACCTCGGCAGTACGGACAGTACAGCATCTTTGTTAGAGCGCGGATACAAGCAGGTGATACAGTGACCTATGGACACGAGAACAGAGAATTGTTATTTCACATGACAGTCTGATGGCAGGTCCTGTTCTGTGATCCTAGAAAGGAAACACGGGGATGGATCATTTGCATGTTTGACTGCAGGGGTAATAAGAAAAATTTCCATGACAATCTGTGTTAATAGTACAGTATGTGCACTTGGTTACAACGTCCGGGACACAGTGCCATTATGCTGCCTTTAATGTGCATTTGAATGAAGTCTTGCAATGTGCTCCATAAGATGTTTTATTCTTAGCAGTTCACAGATACTATATATATATATATATATATATATATATATATATATATATAGACAGGTGAAAAATTAAAGGAAAAACCTGAATAAATGTGTGGAGAAACATAATGAATGCAGGTGCTTCCATACAGATGTGTTGCATGATACAGTTAAGCAATTAACATCTTATGCTTTGCGACATGTATACAAATTCTGAGCAGGCCCAGTTGACCACAATTTTGGATCAAGATGGCAAGAGGAAAAGATCTCAGTGACTTCGAAAAAGAGTGCATTGCTGGGGCATGGATGGCAGGAGCTTGATTTACAAAGACTGATAAACTGGCTAGTGTTTCAATAGGAGCAGTGACTAAAGAAGTAAGACCAAGAAATCAGAAATAGGGTCGGAAATTGTGATCGAAAGCATACATTCGATGACTGTGGTGCTCGTCCATTAGTGCAATATGTAAGGGAAAAACAGATGGAAAACTCTTCCTCAGGTGACTGAGAATGTCAATGCAGGACATGATCAGACTGTGTCAGCAAGAACTGTCTGCCGCCAACTACATAGAGAGGGATATTGCAAATCAATACAAAGTCATTCTGAGTGATCACCTTTATCCTATGATGAAACAATGAAACACTTCTATCCTGATGGGAGTGGCCGCCTTCCTAGGGATTGCTCTTGCACATTCCTCCATTGGCTGAGAGGTTCTTTATCATATTGTGTTCTCATATATTTCCTTTAAGGTGTCCTTATAAAGCATGTTGTGTATGCTGAATACATGCATACATTTTACACACGAGTCCTCTACTCCTTTCCTTTGGATTCTGCTGTCCTATGCAGATCTGTCCATTTATATCAACCAAAGGGCAACAACCCCAACACAGACACGTGCTCACACACACACACACACACACACACACACAAGCACGCACGCACACGCCCGCTCTCAGACACACGTGCACGAACACACACACACGTGCACACACACACACACACACACACACACACACACAAAGTAGGTGACTCCAGACGATATCTGCTCTGGCATACCTGTCACAACTGGCTACTCAATCAAATTGCAGCAGTCTCCCATGAAAACTAAGGTATCTGTTCAGCAACAGCAGCTTGCCATGAATAAATAAGAACGACTGCATAGAAGAAGCACACTGTATGACACAATTCAAATGCACTTGATGCATGTCAATGCATATGACGGTGCTGTCCCTACCATGTCTGCTTTCCAGTCAAAAGTGAGTAAAAATGACAGACTTATGTGAGAGCTTCTCCTCTATGGGGAAAACTCCCAGCAAGGTACTGTCACCTTTATTTATATTTATCTTCCATGTGTGCCATGTTTAGAAAATCAATTAGTGAGGGTTATTCAAATGAGCTCCAGGTAGCCATGACAGGAGGAACTCAATTAAGGCCAGGTGCGATTGTACATGGCTTCTGCCAGGAACTGATTCAATTCCTAGTTGTTTTTGTTTTGCACCCCTTCCCCAATAAATAAATAAATAATGTTCCATGGTTTCTAAGTATTATTAACAGCCGTGAAATCAAAAGGTCATATCAGGCCAATAGACAACATTTATCACATTCGCCCGTAATCATTTCTCTGGATTTCATTTCATGGGTCACTTAAATCTTGACAAGGGTGATTCGATAAAAAAAAAAAAGCCATTGTGAATACAAGAGGGCTTCACCTCCAGGTTAAGTGCACAGAGCAAGAACTGCTCATTTTAGATTAGAAATGAGATAATGATACAAATCTCAAAATTACTGTTAATTGTTTGGTCACACCGATGGTGCGGCATTAATCATTCAATGCGGAAGACCTAGTCCGTTCTCATAATGCAAGTGTGTCTCTGTCACAGCACAGAGTATATTACCATCAGCTATTCCCAGTCAAAAGAAAGATGTTGACTCGGGGCTTATTTACCTTAAACTGGCTAACTCACAAACTCAGCATGAAACCTGTATATCTGTGAGCCAGGAGTTTACAGCTTTGGTCACGTAGAGGCACATCGTATGTGGGTTTTGATCAGGTGTGCTAACAGTATAATGAACCAACCTGATTTCTGAGTTAGTTAGACCCCTGCTATAAATACCAGCTTGTATCCTAGGTGAATTCTGAAGGATCTTCAGCAATGAACTAAATATACTTTGCAAAGCTAAAGGCGACACACAATGTCTACTTACAGTATTGGAAAAAGACATGCTAGTGCAAATACTGTCAAGAAGTCTGACATGCTTTCATTTTCTACTACACAAGTAGCACTGGAAAAAAAACAAACAAAAAAAAAAACTTTTTGATGGATAGTTACACTTTCTTTTAAATCTGAATATGAGGGAATAGTTATTTTCTTTAAAGCATCGGCTATGAACAATCACAGTGCTCCATCACATTAAGGTTCCTGCTTCTTTCTTTCATACACCAGTTTATCTTATTCATCTTATTAAATGTATGTTTTTGAGAACAGCGAGTAATTCCCACAGTACATATTGGATACTGTGCAACTGTAGTTTGATCTTCAACTGCAAATTTCACAGAGGACAGATGTATCATTAACGTTACAGATTATTTGGTAAATCATTTTAACATTTGAAATGGATTAACAATGCCCGTTTTAAATTGAGGTTCATGTGGCCGTGATCAAATAAAACTGGTCTGACAGATATGCTTTGCCAGTAACATCAATGATGCATTACAGATGGCTTTAAACATTTCCCACTGTTGATCTCATCATCCACAGTCACGCTAAGATTGGCAGTACACATTTATTTTAATCAGCTTTTGCATGCCGACTGGGAGGCCCAAGCTTCAGATTCATTTTTTTTTCCCCCAGGTTCCTGCCAAAGATACACATTGAAGATACAGTTCCATCATTATTTCATTTGCTCTCATACATACTTTGTCAGTTATGGAAGCCAAATTTTCTCTTCTCCTTGTAAGACGCCTATCACTCCCCACTCCCCTCTCCTTTCCTCCCCACTCAGTGGGAGACTAGGCCTGGTATAGACAGCATTTCCAAAATTAAGGTAGGCGGAGAAGAGAGGGCTTGCTATGCAGTGTGCTATAAAAAAAACCCACTTGCGGCACGTAGTCTCAAAGCAAATAAACTTAAGGATTTTAGATTCTACCAAAACATCACATTTAGGAGACATTCTCATCCAGAAAAACTATGCCAATTACATTTGATTACATTCAATTAATTTATACACCTGGAAAACTTACTGAAACAATTCAGGGTAAGTACCCTGTTATAGGGTACTAGAGCAGTGTTCCAGCTAAGAATTGAACCTGCAATCCTTGAGCTACAAGCCCAGATCCATGCCTATTGTAATGTTGCAATGCTACGTTTATTATAATGCATTGATTCTTCAGCAACCCCACAATATCTTTTCGTGACTGGTGTGTTGCTGTTTAACATTTGATCTGCCATTTCAATGTCTTCCATCTTTTGCACTCTGAATTAACATGGTTTGAACTCTTTCCTGCAAAGCCAAAGTAAGTCTACTGAATCGTTCACAGAGCAGGTAGAAGTCTAATCATTTAAAAATCTCATTGGAGAGGATCATATGACCATGATCAATAGCGAGACCAGCCTCCCTCAGGCGATAAATGTGTCAGCAACCTACCGTGGGGAATCCTCATATTGTTTTGGTATTTCAACAATGTTGCTGTTAAAGTAAGAATCCATAACATTATTTGGAGAGGTGAAAGGTTTATACATTGCTTATACTGTGAATAAACAAAATCCATAGAAATCCTGATCTACCTAAATCAGTACATCCAGAAGAACACCCTCTTTGTCTCTGGAACCCTACAATGACTATAAACCACAGCATTTAATATAATTAATGAGGCGATAAAAGGCTTTTCCAAAAAGCCAAACAGGAAAAACAGATCACTGATGAGAGAGCCCACAAAAGGAGTGTGATGCTTTCATGTCTGCTAAACTGTCGCAAGTACAAGAAAAATAAAATAAAAAAAGGGTAGACAAAGCATCTGTGGTGGGTGAGCACAGCCCAATCCCAAAGAAATAGTAACACCATGTGCCATCTGGGTCATGCATATATGAATTGTGCTGTCTACATAAATTTCAGCCGCAAAATAACAAAGTTGCATGCAAATAAGCTCAATACATGGAATATTTTATAAACAAAGATGAACACAGATTAACACATGCAATAAGCATGGATTTTTAAAAAGGTTACCTGCTGGTAATGCAGCAGAGTCTATTTAAAAGCGGCACAATGAGTAAACCTGTCACTGACCATGGCAGGGGACATACAGTAGTTGCAACAGGAAGGCATGCAAGAGAGTGGATCTTCTGCCTACAAGACTATCCCTGTTTGGGTTAATAGATGGAAAATGCGTGCTGTAACAGCGATTCAATACTACATGTTTGCTTGACGCCAAAGATTACATCAACCCTGTCCAATGTGCATGCTCCTGTACCCCAAATGTGTGTGATATACTGTACATGAACATAACACGAAGGGCTCAATGTTTTAAAATGTGTATGTATCATTTGCTTCATTTACAAACTTGACAAATTTTGAAATTATCAGTGACCGCTGATAGGAAAATCCACAATTTTCATCTGAATTGTGCAAAAACAATATAATCATGTAAAAAAACAACACTGTGCACGTATCACATGATTAGCAGAACAAATCTGAGCTGAGTGGTATATTTTATTCTTTTTCCAGCAAAAGCTGTTTTTTTTGTAGTTTTTTAATATATAAAGGAAACATGAACAGATGTTTTTCATCAGTGGGGGTGGGTCAGGGTGATCTAATTTAATTATACTCATTGCAACCCATTTGAGAATGAAATGTTTGCATAGACTCACCTCAAGTAATTGGGCATACATTTTGGAGACTAGTAAGCCCCATGTCACTGGGATTGGGCAAAAAGCACTTCCTAAATTTAGACTGAGTTCCTGTATAATTATGTTTAGGATAACTGGTAACCATTGCGTTTTAACAACTATATATCATTATTACACATATTACATATCAGTTTACTCTGATTCTGACTTGTACACACCTACACCGTATTATTGTTCTTGCTGATCCTGTCAAATATATTTAGTGCATCACACATTCTTGCTAATTACTCTTGATTAGGATACAATACCTTAAACAACAACTTCTACAACAACAAAACTTCTGTCACAACAACTTCTATTATTATAGCTGCTGTCAATCAGTTTTCAATAAAACTTATTTTCTTCCCATCTCATTTCTAGACTTTTTTTTTCCCTCCCTGTCTTCTATTCAAGCCACACTACGGAACACATTTACATCTGGCCGTTTTGTTGCTGCGCCTCTAGGGTCACTTAAAAAAGGTGATTCACCTAACAACTAAGTAAGAGAGCATTAACCTTGGGGTCAGAACAGAGGGACAGTGTGTGTTAAGATCAATTTCTTGCAGTAATGGAAAGAATTTCCAGCCGAAAATTCACTCCCCGAAGCTAAGGCATGTAGTCAGTCTAACCTTCAAGTAAAGTGACCTTTACCATCAGTAAGACATGTGTGGTATTGTAAAAAATGCAGCAAAAGATTAGCAAGAAGATTTTTAAATATGTTGAATTGTACTGTGTTATATCAAAAAGAGCATCTTATAATTTTTAATTACCTACTGAGTTGTTGGTTGTTGCATTGATTTATAAGGCATTGGAAATGCATTAACTATATTAAATCACAGTTTAACTGCTGGACATTTGAGAATCAAAAGCTGCAGTCATCATTCCAACTCTCAAGCATATTCTTTCAGTATACTGATTGATTGTGCAGGCCAAATTTGATTATATCAAAAAGAAGAAGTATTGTTCCCCCAATGTGTACAGTTATATGAACACGCATGTATATCCAATATAAACATATTGCATGCAACCAAATTTCAATTGAATTTTTATATTTGCATCAATATTTATAGTGTAATTCCTAAAAGCAAAATTTAATTATTAAATGCCAAACATGCCAGTGCCAGTGCGTATTTTTGCATGTGTATAAGTCAGTATACAGTAAATGATGATGAATTATGTATGCATTATTGGATTGAAAAGAAACATTCTACAGATACATATGAATGAAAAATATTAACAGAATCATCTTTCATTGTGCATTCATGCATTTGTCTTTGCAATAACCAAGTTAACAGTAAAATAAAATCTAAAATTGAATCTGGACGGAATGCAGATTTCACTCTGAAGACAATGAAATTTCAGGGAGCCATTATTAACATATACTCCTTTCTGTTTGTGTATCACAAATACAAATCAAAAAGCGCTTATTCAGCTCCATGTGGAGGACGAGTGCAAGTACATGTGACACAAGCAATATATGATTTTCTGACAGTCATAAATTATGGAGCAGTGGAAGAGTGAAAGAAATATGTTTAGTCGTGTACAACAATCTTGACAGAAAATCTGCAGTCTACAGGGAATTTTGATTATTATTACTGTTCACACATTTTGAATAAAAAGCGAGAAGTGGAAAAAAATGCTCACTTTTGTGACACACATATTTGTACTCTTGAACATTTTTGCTGACCAGATGAAGATCTATCGTTTTATTCAAGCAGCTTAAACAGTCATCCTACTTAATGTGCCAGACTCTGTCCTTCTTATCCCACATATATGCACACACATGCAAGTGCACACACACACACACACACACACACACACTTGCTTGCATGTGGGTAATCTATCGTGACCAATGATGACTTCTACTGCTTTTTGTGGGTCTGTTGAAGGTTTTCGTCTCTTTGCCAGACGATGCTGTGCCCTTTTTTCCTTGGCCGGTTACGCTCAGTGATGGCAGAGTCTGTGCCAGGTCATATTGCAGGAGAATCTCCCAAAGTCGATCACAGTGGACTTTGTCAAAAGCTTTGGAAAGCTCCACAAATGCCATGAACATGCGTTGGTTTTGTTCCAACACCTTTCCTGCAGTTGACGTATGGTGGAGACCCTGTCCACTGTGCTTCTCTTCTTTCTGAAGCCACGCTGGGATTCTGGTAGCAGGTTCTCAGTGTGATGGTGTTTATGAGTTAGTGGAGCATGATTTTTGCTAGTTTTCCCAGCAATTGAAAAGAACGATATACCCCTGCTTTTGCCACAAATGGATCCATCCCCCTTGTTTTTATAGACTGTGGCAATATTTGCATCCCTGCATTGATAGAGTATGGTCTATTGCCGTCATACCAGGGAGACGAACAGGTGGACGGTTCTGGTGCACAGATAGCCCCCCTGCTTCAGGATCTCAGCATGAATGGAATCAGGTCCTGGAGTTTTATTATATTTTTGCGACCTAATAGCGGGGCAGGCCTTGGAAAAGGCAGGAGGGGGATCGAGGCTCTGGATGGTGGGTAGAGTGAGAAACTCCTCCAGGACTGAGAAGTCAACTAGATTTGATCAGTTTAGGAGGGCCTCAAAGTGCTCAACTTTGGCGAAGCAGACTGACATAAGCCCTTCACTTATGCCAATAGGTGTCTGTGAGATAAGGCAGGAGGTGGTTCTTTATGGCAAAGCGCCCACAATGCAGGCGCTGTCCTTCTGGAGGGTATCCATTTCAGAAAAAAAAAAAGGTGTAGCCTTCTCCTTCTTCTCTGACTGAGCCTTCACCCTTGACTGGTCTAACTTACAACAGCAATATAAATGTTATATCGCTTAAGCTCTGCGCAATGAGTGCAGTCCTTCATCCGAACCTGTTGGTGCTATGGCTGGAGTCTAAGAGAGTCCTTATGTTGTAAGGGTACATCCTTTATATTTTGTGTAAATTGTCCCAATAGGTGCGGTAGCCTATCCAGGAGGATTAGAGTAGGCAATTTTTAGGTCACCTGCTCTAGACCTCTCCACAGCGAGTGAGGGGTGTGGATCCTTAATAGGGCTGCTCAGTGGTCTACCGAGAGAAACTGCCACTCAAATTCCAGCTGCTGACAAGAACATACCCTGTGTCGCTACAGCGCAGAGGCCGGACTAGGAGCTTACAGATCATTCAGTCCTGCCCCTGTCATCAAGCACTCCATCACCCAGAGACTTTATTGGTGCAAGAATGTGGCTGGAGCCCTACTGAGCCAGCAGTAGATACCTGCGCACTGAAATTATTTGTGGTGAAGGGGATGCGCTTGGTCAAACACTACTTCTTCACTGTGGGAAGATGTACTCCAGTGGCAAGGAGGAACTCCAGGATCACCAGCATCTCCTGACAGCTGCAGGAGGCTGCCAGAACTCCAGGCTTTTGGAAGACCGCCTATGGTGCGTCTACCAACACTTGCTTTTCTCTCAGGAGGTGCTCCCCTTTGTCTTCCCTGACTTACCCACAAGGTAGTGGAACAGTGGTTGGCTGATGCCAGGGCGTTCACTCTGTGGGTCTGCACATCATGCCTCTGGGGACCACTGTAGCTCAGAGATTTCCTGCTAAGTCAGCCTAGGGCTGCGAGGGAACCCAGTTACCGTGGGTGGCCGCGAGGAGGCCTGGCAGGAGTCTTGGTGAAGGAGAGGCTATATACTGGCAAGGCAAGACTTACACACCAGGCTGCTTTCCATCTGACCACAAGGGCTAGCCAGCAGCAGCGAGCTCATAGCAAGAAGGTTGCAAGCAAGGGGGACGTATCCATGCACCTTCCCCCTGACTACACTCTACTGTGCTAGAGCACACTGCAACACACACTGGGCATGCCCCCACACACACACATATATATATATATATATATATATATATATATATATATATATATATGCACACGTACACACACGCACCCACATGCACATAGGCACTGTGAGGACATCCAGGAAACCAGGCACAGTTGCATGCACTGGGATCATTTACCCTCAATTTCTGGGAATGTTTTGGTAACCAAAAATTGTTAGCTGGGTTCAAGTTCAAGTAAAACAAAGTCTCAGAAAAGAAAGGGCAATGTATTCACTTTCATCAAAAGTGCATGCCAATGTATGCGATGTTTCTGGAGATATAATCAATACAAATGAGAAATGGTAGGACGGTCTCTCCTACCAGTCCTGTAGTCTTCAAATACCCCTGATTGTTAAAGAGGCAGTCTCTGTTTTATCATGATGAGCTGCAAAATATCTAGGTAAATAAAAGTACATCACAAAATGCAGGTCCTCAAATGTGAAACCATTTTGGGCATTCTGATTATGTACATTTACCATGATGCCACAACATGTAGTAGAGCTGCATTGTATGTGCGCCGTGAGCGTCTTTATTCTTGGAAATAGCTAGAGTATTTCTTTATTTACAGTATTTCTGGGAAGCCAAAGAGACAAACAACACTGTCCTGGAGGACAGTGGAAAGAGCAAGCAGAGTGTGAGAATTATTTCCTGCCTGGTGTGATCAGGTTGTGAAAAATGACACTGAAATAGTGAGCCACCAGGGCTGAACCAAAGAAATACCAGGGGATCAACTGGAGCAAAATTATATTTGTCATCTTTGAGAGACTATTCAGACAGCTTTTACCATACCATTACCATTACTTCCTCCATGTAAATCACAATGTAAAATTCAACATGAGATATGACAAAGGGTGAGTCTACAGTCCAACTTCCTGTCTTTGTACACAGAGTACACTAAACTCGCTGACTCATTAGTAGCTTCGATGGTATCAGTGAACTGTCACAGAACACGTCAATACACCACCTGTTTCAAGGAAAAGCATCCAAAACAGGGCAAGAAGCATTTGGACTTATTCTGGGGTAATAAATCAGAATCAGGGAAGTCAATAGGCATTTGAGGTTTGCACATTTTATCCTTTTAATTCAACTGAACTTACTGCTCTTGGCATTCATAGCTCAGTTGCAGTGTAGCATAGCAGCAACCTGGGCTTGTAGCCAGAAGGTTGAAGGTTTGATTCACAGGTTGCCTACTACTGTAATAAACCTAAACAAGGCATTTGACCGAAATTACTTTAATAAAATTCCAGCTGTACAAGTTTACAAAATAATTCTCAAAAGGCACATTGCCTTTAACTTATTTGTTAGTCAAATAAATAAAATGCAATTAAAACAGATATGAATATCCAGTGAAAACAGATTGTGGTTCTCAAAGTGTAAGATATTTTCAAAATAGAGAAAACTCTGCTTCTCTGTTTGAAATTCAGTGGACCATTAGCGATGCCCTTTCTGGTACAGTGTAATGAATGGGGGGGGGGGGGGTGGGGGAATAAACCTATTTAATGTATACTACACAACCAACAATAAAAATGCACAGCTGAAGTCAGCACTTCCAAGAATATCAATCACACTGAGGATCTAAATAATACACATAATCCTTCCCATGTACTGCTTGCTGTCTTTTCAAAATAATACTACTTGTGACTAAACATAACAGAAAACACAGCGATAACTCAAAGACTTATTTATAATACAATAATTATATTCATATAATTGGATTTTGAAAAAGGAGTCACACCATTGCATTTAGCTATAGAACAGAATAGAATAATTTCATTTTTTCCCAGAGGGAACTTCAGGAGAAGTAGTCAGTACACAATAAATTAAATAAACAATTTACATATATGGGACAGAGACTTTTAGATGGAGATTTAGATTTCAAACAATTCACACCTGGTTGAAGTGCAGATTCTCAGCTTTTATATACATTTTGGATAGAAACACCCTCTTTTTACATACATTTGCACACTCTTTCTATACATAGCATAAATGGCTTCATGGGTGTTTCTGATGAGTCAGGTGTGTTCAATTGTTTCCTTAGTGCAGATATGAGAGAGCTTTCAGTATCTAGTCTTGGTTCTAGGCTTTCGATTGCCTTTGGAATCTGTTATTTGATTTGTCAACATGAAAAACAGAGTCGCACCAATGAAAGTCAAGGTAGCCATTATCAGGCTGAGAAATGAGCCATAAACAGTCAGAGACAAAGGCTAAACCTTAGGCTTACCAAAATCAACTGTTTGGAACATCATTAAGAAGAAATAGCACTGGTGAGCTCAGTAATCACAAGGGGCCTGGTAGGCCAAAGAAGACTTCTACAGTTGATGACTGAATAATTCTCACCATTATGAAGAAGAACCCTCAAATGCCTGTCCAATAGAGTAACAGTACTAAAGTAGTAAACATAACTACTTTCATTAACATGATATTAATATGTTCAAAAAAAAGAGGGGGGAGGATCTACGTTTAAAACAAGCTGTAATTTCTGCATTGTGAAACAACCGAGGTGTATACAAATTCCCTTAAATAAAAGCTGAGAATGTGCACTTAAAACACATGTGAATTGTTTGATTGCATCTAAAATTGGGGAGAACAGAGCCAAATTAAGAAATAAAAAAAAATTGTGTTTGTCCCAAACATTATGAAGCTCACTGTATATATAAATTATGAAAACACAAAAATACGTTTCAGACTATGCTAAATCTGAAAATGAAATAAAACATTAAAACTGTGCTGTGTCACGAATCAGGTGATTTTCTTCCCAGTGAGGTGTAAACCCCGCACACAAGGCCAAACTCTGATATACTGCGACAAGGCTTTCTAATCATGTAGTTGTGTTAATACTTCTGTTAATAGCAATGATTTACAAGAATATATTTTAAATAATGTGATAATTAATAGAAATTATTTTAAGAAAATGCATGAGTGACACGAGAATTTTGTAATATGATGGGATTTACCTCAGGCTTTTTTTGTATCATGGCAGATGAAATGCTACCCAACTGGAGTTCAAATCGTTAGTATTTGGGAAACCCGATAACCTCTGATTTACACCACATAAAGTGGATTAACCTCCGGGTGCAAGTAAGAATTCAGACCTTGTCAGTATCACAATAAATCTGTCTTAATGAAGAAGGATCAAGAATCGTTATACCGCTTGATTGTTTGAACGAAGAAGAAGGAACCTAATAGCATTCTGCCCTGGCCTTTAAATGACCAGCGATAAAAGAGCAGTCATTATGGATAGGACACGTTCTAAGCCTATAAGTCACCCAACCCCTGCCGTAATTTCACTGGCCCCACCACCAGCTCTACAGGCTGACGGCTGGGTGGGCTCATAGCGCTGCACCACACCTGATGTAAGTGGAATGAAGAAGCTTAATGTGAAAGCATACCCCATGGCCAGGAAAGCAGTCAATTACAAGACCACACTGGCAATCCCTGTCTTGCACTGGAGAAGCAGTGGGCACCTTTTTATAAATGTATTCAGCGTAAGTTGGCTGGGGATTGAATTGCCGTTTCTGAAAGCTGGTAATTAGAAAATTTATCTGTCAGACATTAGGCAGGCTTTATCTTAGCTCAATTGTGAATGAATTAGATGTTGTCTAGAAATTACAGGCAGCTGAAATTTCACTCATTTCTGATGTTGAGATATGAAAGTTATTTTAAACATGGTTTGATTCAAATATTTCTCTTTTTCATAAGCTACATTTGGATTTCTGTCCTATACATCAGATTACAGTTTCTGAATGTGTCAGTGTCAGCACCGAGTTCTGGCAGTAGTTTTCTAAGATAATGTGTGGTTTGTCTTATAATTTTATGAAATATATAAGAAAAGGTTAGAGGCAAACCAATTTAGTTTCAAAAATGAATTTGAGATATAGTGAAATTAACTTCCTACCCTGATAAGAAAAAAAAAGATATCCCCTTCAAGTCAGGCCTAACAGTATCTGAAAGGTCAAGGCCTGAATGGAGCTGTGTGTTCCTTACCATGGGAAAAACTCCCTGGTGCATGACTGGAAGCTCTGAGATATGATGTAACCCCCCCCCCCCCTACCCCCCAGCTCCCATCTCTCTTACTCTCTCTTTTTCTCGCTCACAACGAATTCACTACGTAATGAAAACAAGAGCAGTTCATACAATTAAAAGAACTTTTCTGACAGTACAATGCAGCCAACCTTTCAGATCCCTTTCTTTTTCAAGGATGTACATTCAGTAAAATAGCATACTCACTGCTCTTAGAACAGCGAAAAATATTTTGACCCACAAACATTTCTCTCCATGCACACAACACAGTCCTACCAATGCGGCAAAAAAGATTATTTCCAGGATTATACTTGTTCTGGCTGCGAATTACACAGAGAATTTCAACCATACACATTATCACTGCATCTGCTGGGAACATGTTATTTCCCGCTGCCCTGGATTATACATGTTTCGGTCATTGAAAACTGCCCTTGTTACAAATAGTCTCTTTTCATGGAAAGTCGTTATTTTCCTATAAGAAAAATGGCAGCTTTCATACAGCAAGAACTATAAGAATGAAATAACATCTTGAGAGTCAAACAATGGCAAGTATATCACCATAAAATACAGAGAGGCAGATGCAGAGGGAGCATCTGGATCTGTGGAAGAAGAGCCAAATTCATGCAACCAAATACTGAAAACGTGGAGAATGATGTGTTCTAATTAGCAAAAATCCAACGCCTCAATGAATTTTGTGAGACGTTTATGCCACAGTCTATGTATGAAAAGAGCATGCAGCCATGTGTTTGAAGCTGCATTTACCTGTAAGATAATAAATGAACGCAATGGGTCAATGCAGTGAGATGCCTGGTCTGCCCTTCATTGAAATTGCTACTAAAAGTATATTAGGGATGAGCACGAGAACTCCAGCGTTCGAGTGCTCGAAAGACGAGGACTGCTCGAGCACTACACAATACTCTGGAAAAAATATTACTTGAAAATAAATTCAGGCGTACACTCAAATACTCCCCTGGGTACTCTAGCACTAAAAATCATCAAAACAACCATCCCTTATATATGTATATATATATATGGGGTCATATAATGGTTCTCCCACAACAAAAAAATGGCGTAATTAGTTATACCGAAATCAAATCTGTACTTGGTGAGCACACGGTGATTGTAGTCGATCTGTGAAATGGCATTGAGATTGGTTTTGAAACAGCGGAGATATCAAGGTTCAAAAATCGCTGTTTTGCATGGGAGAACCGACCAATGCAAACATACACACACACACACACACACATATATATATACTGTATATAGAGCGTTGCTGTATGCTACATCTTTTAAGCAAACAAGAATTAGCAGCTTATGTGAGTGTGAAAGAAGAACAATTGTATTAAACTATTGTACGTTGAATGGGAAACTAATCAGAGCACTGCATTTTTACTGGTTTCAAACTTGACATGCTCTGTAAAGGACACCATTTACAGCCAGCCAGCACAGTGTGTGCTTTTTTTTCTTTAAAAAAAAAAAAAAAGGAAAGTTTCTATGTTAGTAGCGACATGCACAGTCCCTGCGTCGGTAGGAGAAAAGCATATCCCACAAAGGCCAGTGGTGTCAGTTTTTACACAGTTAACAGAGATGACAAGGCCTGACAATGTCTGACAAGGCCCACTGCTGGTACTGGCATGAGATTCTGTGGAACTCTTCTGTAACGCAAGAATGTTTTGGTGTAAGCTAAGCCGGCCCACGTATGTCTGTTGCAGGACTCGGGGCCATTGTGATTTATAGTGACACACATCCTTACTCAAAGCTCCCGCAGCACCACGATGATAGCCATCAGTGCGGCAACCAGTGAGTTCCCTTTTTTCCAGGGGACACAAGTGTCGTATGTCAGCACACCGTCACCCCAACTCTTGCGCTGAATTATGGCCCCTTGGTTCAAAGAGCCGCGTTTAAAGCCGCCTCCCCCCCACTTGACCCATGTCTGGCGTACCACAGAAATGTCAGGGGTGTAGCAGGGGCACTCCTGATACCAGGAAACCCAGGGCAAATGTCAGAATGCAGACACTAATAATTCACTTCGGGTTTCTCATTAAAAAAGATGTCTTTCTATTGCTCTCATTAATGCACCAATCACAACGCCATTTTTTAATAATTAGCTACATATTTAGAGCCAGCAGAAGTGCAAGGGGACAGTCCCTTCAGTCAAACACTTCTATAGCTAGCTTACATGGTTCCTTGACTTGAGGGGGGGGGGGGGGGGTATGTAGTGACAAAATTTATAAAGGTACCCTCTAATAAAAGCTGAAAATCTGCACTTTAACCACTATTTCATTAGAAATCTAAAATTTTTGAGTACAGAGGCAAACAGATTTTTTTGTTACAAATCTGTCTTTGTCCCAAAAATTATGGTGGACATGGCGTTTTCCATGTACTACACTGGTTCTTGAAATTTTAGCACATTCTTTTTGCAAATGGCCACAGTCCACCATTTTTCACTGTTATTGATTTACTGTGTTATTCTTCAGGCACTGTGTTTTTTTTTCTTGGGTGGCAGTTATGAATACAACTATTCCTCATGAACTTTTCATTCGCATAAATAAAAGCTGTTTTTCCTCTGCTGGCACTAAATATCAACACCACAGGAAATTAAACACAAATCATGTGTTGGGATTAAAAACACTACCACTCACACCTCTATTTCCAGATGTCACAACACATTTCAATATGAGTTTAAAAAATAACAAAAAAACTAAATCCAAAATCTCAATTTACATCAACTTTTAATTGCAGCTATTTTCAAAAGCAATATTTTATAGATATGATTACTCCATTCTTTTTGTTTCCTATAATTTAATTCATTGCTTAATTGGCATATTCCTTCCTTTTTTACTGACTGGGGCACACAATTCTTGTGTTGTACAGTGCCTGGAGGTCACCTTCATATCTGTCTTTCTGCAGCTCCACCAAAATGTTTTCGCTTTCTTATCATTTTACTGACGACGTTAAACAATTGTGTTCTAAACACAGGCAAAAAGATACCTCAGGCTGAAATGCATCTAAACTACATGGCTAGTATGTTGGCTTAGATATGATCAAAATCTATTTAAGAATTGGCTGAAATCAAAATGGAAAAGTAGACTTAGTGATCATTCTGATTACATTTCATAAAGCAACCAAGCCAGTGAAATAGGACAAACAGCCTGTGACCATAGACACCAACAATGTCTCTTCTCACACATTACCGAATTTTATCCATACTGAATTTGTGCCGTCTTGAAAAATCAGAAACCATACAGGTACACCAGAAACTATGCATGAGTAACAAACAGCCTGATTGACCTCATGTATTCCAATACGCGCATCACCTTCTAAGTAGTCAGTATCATTCAGGGTGACTCATCTTTGAATTCAACATAAAGTACATTCAAATAGCTGGGTATCATTTATTGAAGCTTCAGGGTTTCAAAAGCAGAGTGCGACAACTTATTTAAAATAGAAGCCATTCAGTTAAAATCCCATTTTCCTAACATGATTTAACTGTTGTCCTGCAGACTGCATGTCTGCTACCTCATAATCAATTGCTGATTTCTCCTTCCTGGAGGTGCTTTACAATACACTGCCATTTTAAAACAGGCGCGATTCATTAGTTACACTTACTGTCTAATGACAATTCAATCACGGAAAGGAATATACAGTCTTGAGCTAACACTTAATGCACTGGTTATTTATGGTATGCACACTTAGGATATTTATGGGTAAATTAAATGTAATGAACCTGATCAATAGAGTGGAGAATGAGGGAATAGGGTTGCTTTAACAATGATAATTGCTGTAAAGATTTTCAAATTAAATAAGATATGGTCCACAATCACTTCAGCAACCTTACCTGAACCACCAATTTTTTTCCTTATATAACCTAAATGTCTAAGAAGCATTTTTACTTGCAGCATACTTATGTCTGATACTGAAGGTAGTGAACCATACGAAACCCCACACCATGGCCATAATCACAATATTTATTCATTATTGTATCAGAATATTTTAGAATGTTTTTGTGGTTACTAGTAGTGCTTACTCATAGTGCAGCAATGTATCAATAATGAATGCTTAGTAAGTATATTGGACAGCAGCTAAAAACTTTGTTGATTTTGTCAAAAATATTGCAAACATTGTCAACAATAAAGCTAGGACTGCAAGTTGGGATAAAAGAGAAAAGAAAAAAAAAACAATAGATTTAAATACGTCCTGTTTGGAATATATATTATATAGCAACTGCTCAACCATGCCCTGGCTTCCTTATAAATATTGTATTTAAAAATACTATGCTACCTAATGGTGGATTAAAAACAAACAATGTAGTTTCTGATACTGTAAGTATAACATGAGCAATAAACCAATATGTTATGCGCTTGTTCTGACAGATCAATTTAATACAGAAACACAAATGATATTTTATCTATCAAGATATTCAGACAAACGATGGCCTTGGTTATTGTAAACAATATGAATATCAATTGTGAATATCAAATCTGTGGCAAAATCAATACATTGTTTTGATCTCTGTTTTGATACAGTCAGGGTGCATTCATGACCATAGAGAAAATATGTTTTATGTGGATTTATAAAGGCTCAAGATTAGCATAATGCAAACTCTTACTTTTTATGATGGGGCCAATCCATTTAATCCATCTATCCTTTCTTTGCAGCAGAGTAGGCCCTTTTCTCAGTATAGACCGCTGATAAATTGGCTGTCCTTCTGCATGAATGATGCTTATTAAGAATAAACTGCAGAGGGGAAAAAACCTCAAAGAATTCACTATCAGGCAGAAATGCAATCACTGAAGACTGCTTTCTCAAACGTAGCAATCAATATTCCACATTTGAGATGCCATATTCACACTACGTCTTTTCTCAATGTCTCCATGAAATCCTCTGGCCTCCAAAAAAACGGTCTTTCAAGAAAAGAGTTTCAGAAAGTATTAGGTTTATTTCTTTGAGAACATTTCAAAGTTCCCTGTTCTTCTGGTGCTACTTTGTCCCCCGCTTTCGAAAATCCGAGAGGACGTATTCTGTTAGTAAAACCGAGTGAAACATGGCTTACAGCATCTACACATCAATCCGTGTCACCGTTCTTGAAAGAGGAACAGATATACTGTCAGACACCATGAATATGCCCGATGCCTGAAGACTGTAATTGACAGATAAAGACTGTGCCAACATCTGACAAGAATGCTACAATGTCTGAGGCGTATAACTGCAATTTGGCGCTCAGTCATGACCATAATTATGGTTCCCAATTCTGTCTTGTCATTTTTGCCTAGGCATAACTATTTTTGAAAGCCCCATGTGGTATTGGTATAGTCTCTTTGTATATATGTGTGTGTTTTATTTTATTTAAAAAATAAAATAAAATGGTCATAGAGAGAATGTGTTTCACTCCCAACAGCCATCTGTCCACTGAATCAATGATGAAGGTGCCCTCTTCACACCAATCTGTGTACCCCTTAGAGACAGACAGAGAGTCCACCTTGCCTGGTGCATCATGGGACAGAGATGACCTCCATCCTTAAGGAATGTGGATGGAGACTCCCCAGACCGACAGAGGATAGCGCCCCGACCAGGACTGTGAGACACACAGGGAATTGGTATAATGACTAATTTAGGGAGAAAATGGGAGAAAATGGCAAAAAAGAAATACTGGATACTTATCTATGCCTGTGGTTAAGTAAAGTACTATCAGTAACGTCACACTAGAGTGACATCACAAACAATATTAACAGTACAGAATATAAAAATTAGCTTGGGAATTCAACTAAGAGTATTGTGCACGTGTCTGTGTGTGGGTGTATGTGTGTGAGAGTGTGAGTGTGTGTGCATGTGCGTGTGTGCCCGTGTGTGTGTGTGTGTGTTTGTGGGTGATCCACAAAAGACAATGGTTTTTGAAAATAAATACCTTCAGACCTTGAATAGCAGGAAATTTGTTTAATTAATCATTCAATCCTTAATTAATTTTTATGTATATGCATTTAATTGCTATAGCACCAGTTTTGCCAAACGATTACATTTTTTAGGTTCCAAAACTGGCCAAGTTCACTTACAGATAATCAATAAAAGTCATATGGTGAGCTATTAAGTATTAAGAATTAAGTATTAAGAAAAAAAAAACTGATATATAAAATGGACAGTCCTTTGAGACATAATCTTAAATACGGCAAGACAGTTCAGATAATCCTGCCTGGTCTGTAAAAGTTGATCCATTTTACTTGCACAAGATTAATGGTCAGCTCAGTTCTTTCGCAACAGACTTTGTACATTTTCTAGTATAAGGGGGCTCACACTGACTTCCAGTTCCAGTGCAGACGACTCGTTCCAAGATGGGAATATTACTGACAGCCAATCATTAATATTTCCTGCTGGAGTTCATGAGAGGGTGGAAGGCAGAGAGGCAGATGGTGCCCACCTCATCTAATGACACACAGTGGAGCCAGCTAAGTTTCTTTTCCCTGATGAAAGCGACAGAGGACCCGAACTGGGGCACTGAGGCAAGTCTGAATATTAAAATGTAATGTAAGGATGTTGCCGTTGCTGCCTGGGCTCTGATTCTTTCACTTAGCTTTCTTTCCTCCAGCTGTTTACTTAGCGACCGCGGTTAAGAACTGGCCACCTTTTCACTCTAACAACAGGGCTCCATTTGTTAAATATTCCTTGCTGGTTTAAAGTATATTTTGGTCGCACAGTATTTTTATTTTTCTTATGAAATATTTCAGAATGACAAAATCAGTACATTAGATAGATGGCACAAAATATAAACCTTAAACGTAATGCATCTGACCTAGGTATGAATGGTCTGAATGATTGCTTGCTATTCCTTGAGATGAAAGTACTCAATACAGAATGATATATTGCCAAGGAATCCCTTCATCCTATTGGACACCAATATATCTAGGGCAGTTTTTTAAACCTGCAATTCAGTCATTCCTCAGCAACAGGTCGATAGAGCCTTCCTTCTTGTCAGTCAATTCTCACTGCCCTTCTCCAGTAATCTACATCAGTTGCCACTAATTACACACAACCGATGACTGACAGTTCACGTGCATCTTTTTGTGCATAGTACCGCAGACATGTAGCATACATCTTCATTGTGTTGGGTGGTAACAATTGTTTTTCAAGATTTTTCATTCCTGAGCAATGGGAAGTACACATAAAACCATGTAATCTGCATTAAAAATTGTAAATGAAACTAATTGAAGCAATGTCTTTCTTACTTCATCTATACTTGTCAATAGGAAGGCACACGTCTTTCTGCATCAGCGTAGTTGGCTGGAACAAACAAGTATTGTTTTGCCATCTGTGTGATATTTAGAAAGCTTTGTTTCACCTCATCCCAGAACTCCCTGAGTGTCAGTACATGCCGTGTTCCTGTGCCAATAATTTTAATCAAGTACTAAGAAAGTACAGAAGTCCTCACATACTGCCACTCGCAAGTGACACAATGTCAGCAATACAGGAACTGCATTTGGCATGAAATCTGAGGGCTACATTGTATATTTTCAGCATGTACTGTACGTTATCTGAGACAAATACAATTACATTGTTGAAATCAATCTATCCAGTGTTGCCAATTTAGTGACTTTGTCGCTAGATTTAGCGACTTTTTGACCTTCCCTAGCAACTATAAATCGTATCTAGTGACTAGCGACAAATTTGGTGACTTCTCGCAACTTTGACAACCTCCATTCTCGTTGTTGAGCAACAGCAAAAATCACCTTTCCCCGATTTGTGAATGATGTCTGCCTTTCCTAGTGCTCTAGCGTTGCCCACGTTTATAAAAGTAATGATTGACCTATGTAGAATCAGCCGCTGTAATTACACGAAAGTAGATGTTCTACAGATCTAACAGATAATACGCAGCTCGTCCAACGTCATTGGAGGGCAGGCAGACACAAAACCTACGCTATGCCCATCGCCGTGCGTGGCTTAACATACGTTTTTTTATGTGCAAATGATTATGTGGTGACGTCATACATATGCAAATTAACGTATGACGTCATCTAGCCACTTTTAGAGGAGGCCATAGCTACTTTCCATAGAAAACAGTTGGCAACACTGAATCCATCCTGAGTTCAGTAGGCATTGCAGTTCACATATGGCATCAAGGTAGACAGTGTTGGCAAGAACACATTTTAAATGGAATGTATCTGATTCTCCTTGCAGAAGAAGGTAAAACATAATTGTCTGTGCCATTTGTTGACTTGTATGTGACCATCTTTTCTTCATGCCAGTCAGCAGCCTACCCCACTGGGATTTAGATGGTAAAGAAAGCTGAAATCATTTTCGGCCATGAGCCCGGGATAAACTATTTTTCACTTTTTTATGTTCAATGGAAGAACTACAGGAAGAACTCAATGCAACTAGAGAAAAACCAGTTTCCCTGACTACAGAGAAACGGCGACTAGGATCTGTGGGTCTAAAAGGATATATTGTGTATCTGTGAAAAAGTATATCTATGAAAAAGCCCTCACTGCAAGCTTCTAACAAGAAGAAGAGACACCAATGGGCCATGCACCATCAACACTGCACCCAGAAAGACTTGTAAAGGTACAGTAGATACACATATCCTTTTAGACCAACAGCTTGTAGTTTCCATTTCACCGTAGTCAGGGAAACAGGCTTCTCTCTAGAGTTCACACACACAAATAAACACACACGGAAACATTACTGATAAGGGTTCGTAACATTTGTTGGTCATTTCATTATGCTCTCTCCCCCCACAAAAAAAGAGGTACAAGCAAACAAACCAATCTGGGGAAAAAATCTATAGCCTAAGAACTTCAAAAAACATGCAAGAATATGTAGAAAGAATATGTAAGAAAGAAAAAAAATGTGAACAGGAATGCCTTTTTGTGTTTATTTTTAATACTTGCTCCTGTCACGGGCACATTACTTCCTTCGATATAATCAGGAGTGCTTAAAATGTGCTGGCAGAAGGAAATAATGTGTTTTCCTGTGTTTTTTTTCTCACTGCGTCTACCAGTAAACAGTTGCTTGTTAGGAAATAAATACACATTAAAGGGATAGTCCCCTTTCTGGAATTTTTAAATATTATTTCAAGTTTAGTGTTTGTTTTTGATTGGCCCAGACAGTTTTTGTGAGTGATTAAGGATATTTTAGGCACTTACAGAGATTTCTGATGACATGTGGGCAATGACGGGTTTCCGCCTGAAAGCAAGCAAATGTGCTTCAAGTAACTCCTAGCAGCTTGTACAGCATGTTGTGTTTCGACAGGCTATACATATGAAAAAAAATCATTTATTGCATTTATTCTCACAATTATTAATATAAAGGTCTTTTATTTTGTGTCGGTACTGCTTCCCTTTTGTTCATAACAGGTGCAAGCTCTTAAGTAAGAAGGCTATAAATTTCTGCCAGAGAAAGGTGTAAATTTATGCACTTGATCTGAACAGAAAACACAGGAATAGTGCTGCAGGAAGCAATGTTTATGAAGACAAATGGCAAATGACTGTCATAACCTGCGGAATTTAACCATCCTTATCATTATACTCATAATTATGTATGTAATCTCTCTCTCTCTCTCTCTCTCTCTCTATATATATATATATATATATATATATATGTGTGTGTATGAGAGTTCCCAGCTTCAGAAACCTGGGGTACCTGTCTCCCTTACAGTGAGGATGTGTGCACTAATGATTCTAACGGGCCTTTGTTTACCCTGATGGGTGTGATTTATAGTAATCCTGCATGCGGTGCCCTCTAGGACTGCAGCAGTGCTCAGGGTCAGAGATAAACCGCATCCGGCTTCAACACTGCCACCGCTCACTTATAAAAAAACACTGAAGTGGGAACAGTCAGCTGAGGATGCAGAATAAGCCCATTATTCAAGGGATTTTAGGGTAAGTCCAATCCATTTCTGAAACCACCACATTTATTTTAGTTGTTTATTAAGTAATACTGTGCTGTCGTCAATATACGTCAAAGTTAAAAACTAAAAATAGATCTGTTTATTCAATCAAATATATGGTCTTATGTACACTCAGTTTGTCCCCTCAACTATAAATATGGTCTTTTTTTAACATGTAAATTGTGATGTGTCATCTAGAAAGGCTATGATAAGAAATACATTGATCTTGAGCTGATTCAACTAATCCAATGCCAATAGCAATTACATTATTTTTTACAGTGCAGTGGAAAAACATGCTCAAAATGTAGGTAGATTTTATCAAAGATAAATAGATCAATAGGAAAAACATAAGACAAATCTCTAGTAATACTTCGGAAGACTAACACTGGAATATTACTCCCAGTGTGGCTACATTATTTAGCCTTTTGTGACCTTATACAGTATATTTTATATACAGCAAATATTATTATAGGTTATCAGTCCTCAACCCTGTCATGCATTGTCATTCTATGCCTAAAATGCAACCAAAATATAAGCCAGACGCAACTATCAATTTAAAGAAAAACTGATATTTTATACCTGACAAAGACATAGAATTACTACCGCAATTGGATCTGTAAAAAAATAGTGAATCTTCAATTTCACGTGACATCAATCAGTGTTTGAAAATAGCTTGTAGTTTATTGGGCGGATTTTGGACAACAAAGCAAAAATGAAAAAAAATCTACAGTATAATGTCCATGGAGAAGCTCCCGATTGAATGCTGACCGTGGCAGTGGCGGCTCTGACTGGTAATTCCAAGAGGAGATACAAAATTTACCACAGCATCTCCAGAAGAAGAATTTTAGTAATGTAGTTAGATATCTATCCCCACCTTTTCCTCAATGGTGACTCTGCAATCTGCCTGTACTAGCTGCTCCAGCTGCATTGTCCCCAGCTCAGTCAAGTGGCTGCAGAGTTAGCTGGCTGGCTACACACATTTTGGAAGACAGGAAGAGTACTAGTTTGCACCCACCCTCAATTTCTGGAGGACACGGCAACAATCAGAATAGTCTTACAATGACAAAAAAATGCACATCAAGTCAGAAGAACACAAAGCAGAGAAAACCAAAGAAGTTGAATGATCATCTCTCTCTGTCGTTACACAGGGCGATTTGTGCATCTCTGAAAGGTACATAGTACAAATTAATGTGCAACCTAGAGTAGCCATACGCTCCCTTGATGTTAAATTGGCAGTTTTGAAAGCACTGTCAGGGTCTTTGGAACGTTCCAGCAATGAGCATTAAATCACCCAGCGTGATACAAAGGGTGTCCGCCATTAGCATATTAATTGCGCGGACAGACCACGCCAGCCCTCAGCAGATGAATCTTAGAAGGCACCTTGCGGACCTTCATTTCCTGGCCGTTCACGCAGAGGACATCTCAATGAAAGGCCTTTGTCTTGGAGGCATTGCAGAAATAAACATAAGTGACAGGGAAAAATGGCTCTCGCTGTCCCGACTGGCACACCTGTCTGACGTGACAAAAACACGACCAGGAAGGATAAATAGATTCAGCACCGGGACACTGATAGCCCTTTTACAGTTCCCCGACTCGATGATTATCCTCAAAAGGATAGCTCCCGAGAAAGCATCGCTAATTACAAAGTAACCTGTACCATGCATCTAGCCGCGCTGTAATGAAACACTGATCAACGTGATATGACAACCTGGGTAAAGCTCGTGTACTTTAAATGACAGAAACCCAAACTCAAATTCCCATAAGCTCTCATGAGAGACATGGAATTGAAATGTAGCATTAAAACCACATGAAAAAAATGAACATGTTTTATGATGAAAATGGGTTGTTTACTCATTAATTTTTCAAAATGTTCAACGGCATACGGACTGCTAAAAATATGACACCGTGGAAGCCAAAAGGAGAAATATCGCAAAGTGAATCTCTTACAGAAACATCAAAGTGACTTCTTGGACATTCCTTCAATCTCTCTATCTCTCTCTCTCTCTCTCACGCTGGCATCAAACAGAATATTTAGTTTACACTTAGGATACACTTAGTTTACATTTAGGATACACTATACACAGAAACAAATATTGTGAGACAGTGATGCAAATATGCAATCCAAACACAATTGTTTTAAGTGAGGTCTAATGGTGCCACTGGAAATGCCAGGCAAATAAGACCTGGGGTCATTACAAAAGGTTAACAAGAAACAGGACGACCTCCCATGCTCACGGGCAGAAAAGAGCAAGAGCTTTAAACCTTTAAAACACATCTTGGTGTGAACTGAAACATTATTATGAGAGTCCAAAAAAAAGGAAAAAAAAGAGCCCAAACATGAATCCTAGGCAAATTATTTAGTTGGTCTCATGGTTGAATGCTTTGTATGTCTGTATTAGCAATATCACTGTGACTTATTTATTATGGAAATATTCTAAATATTAAATATTTAATATCAATATTCTAAATGCCATCAATTTGAATAATAATATTGAAAATTCAATATTTAGAATATTTTCATTGCCATCAATTAGTGCCACCAAACCTGAGAAAACATTTCTATGCATAATGTTTGAAATATCTTTCAGATTGTTTTTCAAAGGCATACTGTTTGTCTGTTCCATTTTATTGAGTTCAGGATCAACTGAGACAAGAGAAGTATCCAGTACATTGAATGACTAGGTCTAATAACCACTTCAGGACATAGTGCACCAAAGGCAGGAACATCTTTAGGAAGCCAGTATTCAAAGATTGAGTACTGGTACACATCTGCATTAAAATCGTAAACAACATCAGAATATATTCCTCTAGCATACAAATTGCCTTCGCAGTTCAGGGACTTTCTGTCCTACAGATTTGGGGCTTCTCCAAAACATTTAAGAAGGATAGACTGGCCTGGATTGAAACATTTAAAAATATATAAAAAAATAAGATAATTCCATGTGTTATCTTTTTTATTTACAGACACATTTTGATGATTTCTGGGTTGAATTGTCAAACTCTATTAGTGAATAAACATGCATGCATTCGTGAGGCAGATTTAATGACAAATGTTGATTGGATGCAGGCTACTGTTTTTAGTTATTTTCTCATCTCAAATGAATAAAATTACATTAGTACTGGGCATACCTTCTTATATTCATTCAGTTCATTAAGTGTAAGCCACAGGGCTGGGAGTTTAAAAAGCCCCCAGCAGTCTATAACCGGCAGTGTACGAGAGCTGGTGTTCGGACCTTACCTTGGAAACCCTGTTGGCCACCTCTCGACCGACCATGAGCCCCTGCACAAAGGTCCTTGCTGCAATAAATGCCCGGGTGACCTGAGCCTTCAGCTTCCGGGGCACATCTCCAAAGGGCTTGAGCTGGTCGGTGTACTTGCTGATACATTCCAAGTAGTCGTCCGTGAAGTGGTACTGTGAGTTGAGGAGCTGGAACATGCGCTCCAGCAGACGGGCCCAGAAGTCGTTGAGCATCTCCTCCAGGTTGACGTTGCCGCCCGTGTAGTAGCGCTTGAGCTCGGTGAAGAGGTCCTGAAAGACGCCCGAGTTCTGCATGTACAGCTTCCCGTATGTCCGTACGAACATGTCGTTGAGCGACTTCTCCGTGTTCTCCAGGAGCTCCAAGAAGAATTCTGAATCAGGGAACACAAGAGAGGGAGAGTCACTCTGAAACATCATTGCTCTTGATTATTCACAGCATTTTGAGGTTATAATATTTTTGTTTTTGGGTACAGAAAGATTCAATCAGCTCAATTTATAATGTAAAGAATAATCGCCCTATCCAAAGTATAATGATTTTTTAACCACTTGTGTAAGATGATGTGAGCTCCTTCACCAAATATAGCATATCTGCCTATACTGATAATATAATCTGAATCACATTGGTGTCGCAATTATTTTGAGTATTTCAAAGTATTTGTTTATTCATGGCTGAATGTTTCATAAATTTGTTTGAAGTAAAACTGCGAACTTTACCATCTGAAATTTACTTTATACAGCCAATGCGTAACAGAGAAGCTAGTAAACACAAGAACAAAGAGAGTTGTTTCATATTTAACCCCTTTAACTGCCACAAGAAAACAAAATGCACAGAAAAATGCACCACTCAGCTGGGAAGGCCTGGCATCAGTTTCTCTATTGAGGCATTTGCATTTGTTAGGCTGCTTCTCTTCCATATGGTTTTTAAATCACATTCTGTTACTAATATTAAATGTTCCAGTTTCTTTCGGCACCGTCGGTGTCTACTAAGGCCAAGACTTACCGTTTACTTCCTGAATTCACCACTCAAGCCTTCACGACTGAACAGATGTGTAATTCCAAACTGATCAGCCACACTCTTTCCTCCTTATGTTTCAAGGAAAGTACTTAGCTAGCAGAAGCCCAGTCACTGCAGACTTACAGAATGGCTTCGATTTTTCAATCCATTTAGCCATTATGATGTCCAGAATGCTCTTATACTGGTAATACACATTGCTCATTTTCAGACTGTTAAGGAGCTGCACTTGGTTATGAATTGAAAATTCACAGATTACCTAAATAATTTAATAGTAGGAATAATGACAGCCTCTACCACCAATTTAATAATTAATGAACATGTTCTTATTGCTTAGGGAAACAAAAGTGTTCAGAATTAAATCACAGTAGCCATTGTGATGGCTTTCATCATGTTTACTCACACCCTTTTTCTTTATTAGATGAGCCAGTTTCTAGAAATTTCCTATGCAAATAGTTAAATGTTTTAAACAATACTAAAGGAAAGCCACATTACAAACAAAAATTTAGCTGTGCAGAGTAGGGCATAAATAAATTCATGCTTAAGAGGCAAAACAAGGAAATGCAACATTAGCCATTAGCAATGAACTTTATACTAGCTAGTTACAACAATGAATATCAACAACTTACTTCAAATGTACCTCTAATGTGTTTTTTTAAAGAACACATTGCAATGATAATCATAATAACAACACAGCATTAATGGTATCAAAGCAAGCTTCTACGATAACAGCATTATTGCAAAGTTAGAACATGTGGCATTTATCACAGAAAAAAGCTACAAAAACCAATAGAAAACTTGAAAAAACCACTCACAGCTGGTAGAGACAAACAGCAAACATACAGAGACACACTTACGGGCACGCACGCATGCACGCGCACACACACACACACACATTTTAAGAACAATGGGAAGAAGAATGCAAGCTTGATGACAGGAGCACAGGGTCTAGCATATTGAGCAATTTCATTAGTGGCAGCTTCGGCAAACTGTTTACTGTTTATTATTTTTACAAAAACAAATTTGCAACTTCTCCCCTTGGCTTCTCCCCTGTTGTGTTGCCTTCGCCAGCAGTCAATAGCCAACACCTCAAAGTCTGAGCTACTATACAGCTAAACAGAAAAAACATCATAACAACATCCCTAGTGCAGGCTTTTCAACTCTACCTGTCCATGCTGCAAACTTAATCAAAGCATGCGATATATGACATGCCTTCTAATGGTGCTCAAAGGACTTTCTCCCTCAGAGTTTAGCCGAGTTGCGATTTATCTTTGATGGTGGTGATAGGAACTTGGGAGTTTAATATAGGTTGTCAAGAGATAGCTGTTATCCAATTTGCCTACCCTACTTTTTTGTAATTATACAAATAGCCTTACAGCACAGCTGATCAAATCTTTTTTTTTTTTAAATCACTGTTTTGCTTAGCTGCTTGTAAAGTTACAGGCTCGCAAATATGAAATAAAATGGACCGAAATGTGATATTTTTGTACTTTTGCTCTGACATTGGTGTAGACAGAAACTGAATAATTTATGAGCGTTTCTACTTAAGCACAGTATCCTCTTATTCTGACAGCTCTAGAATCTACTGGCCCATTGCCTTCACTGTTCTTTCGTAATTGCAGTGATGCTAAATCTGAAAAGCATGTCTATGCTTTTATTACAAGCACCGACTAAAGGTGTAGAATTTCTCAAATTTCCATATACATTTAACAATGTTAGGCTATATTCAAGAGACAGGCACGTACACACACATACTGCACACATTGACTTGGATTAGGTAAGGGACAGTACTGGTACAATCACACCAACTGAATCAGTTTCCTGGAGCCAGACCAGATCCAATGACCAGATCTATACCCGTCTGCCTCATATTGGAAACACCTGAAACTGGACAGTCACTGGACAGGCCATTTTATTCCAGTAACAGGGTATCAGTTGATTTGTCTCAGTCAATCTCCCATACTAAATCCCTGGCACTTTTTTAAGGTGATGTTCACTGTGCAGCTGACCAGAAAGACATCTGCTCAACCATATAAAAATGTAAATTTCACAACAAAGAAAGCTTATAAAAAGAAAATATGTGTTCCTTTTGAAGAATCAAGGTAATTTCTGAAACAATTTCCTTTCAAAGTAAGTCCATTGCTATTCAGAGACTTCCAAATTAAACTAATTTCTCATACATAATGCCCATCTGCTTTCTGTTTATGTAACTTAACATTTCAGTTACTTACCACTGGAAAATCAAATGGATCTTGTTAAACATAAAAGGCTTTATAAGTGCTCATTAGTGCTCCGCAACGCCATAGAAATAAAAATTATATTCGGAGCAACATATTTTTTTTTTCCAGGACACTTACATTTTACATTAACTCCATGGATCTCTGTGGCTGCTCTGAACCTGATTTGAACAGGTATATCAGCTGTTCTCATTACACAGAACCAAGTCCCCAGTTACTCACTCAATTTTGACTGCAGCTAAAAGACCAATGATTTCGCCTTCATTTATTAAATAATAATATCCTTCAGGAGCTTTTAGGTTTATTTCTCCACGTCCCATTTTTGAGCAATAAAACTATTTCAATTAGTGTTTAAATGATGTCAAACTACTGCAGTGTCACTTTTTTTGTTTACTTTTCACATTTACAGTCTTCATGTATGGAATAGAAGACTTTAATAGCAGATGAAGTACTAGTCCTTTTACAATTTGTTTCAACTTCCTGATGTAGGATTCCTCAAGCTTAAATTTTAAGGCTGCCATATAATATTTTATTATTCATTGTGCAAATTTGCAAACCTGTTTGTTTGAAACACTTAAACTCGGAATAAGCAACATAACCACTCACTAATTTATTTAATTACCAGAACTCTGCAAAAGCTTGTTTAATAAGATACTTCTTCCGGTGACTAAATTAGAGGACTGTGTTTTTAATAATTCATCAAATTCCCTTAGAAGTAAAATAAACTGTAATCAGCATTTAAATAATTAACATATTATCTCCTTCATGTTTTCCCTCTCAGAAGTGTTTAAATGTGACAAATTAATAGTGGAGATTAAAAACAAAACTTTCAATATTCCTCTTAGATGCGTAGCAGTATGCTATCTTTGTTTTTCTGTTATCTTCTAGAGAGTCTCTTTAATGAGGATAATCGTTAATACCTTAACAAACACTATTCTTTGTTGGAAAAAAGTTCAAAGTTTGGTTATAGTTTTCAACTTTAGTCAAACTTTCACACAGTATTAATTTATTAATTGAAATAAACATTGTATGTAATCGGCCCAATTGTCATGGAAGTTTCTTAGTGTCACAGTATTAGCACCGGTACTTCCATGCTTATCTCACATTTAGTTGTGAATAAGTGGTTTTTAAAAGGAAATACAAAATTATACAGTGATATAGATGCCTGTCGACATACCAGCACCTCAAGCTGGTGTTGATTCACCCTCAAAAGATGGCTCCACGAGATTCCATATGATAAAATTAGACTGTCTTCATCTTCAGGTTATGAATGCCAGGGGTCACAGTGTGAGATTGTTTAGCGAGAGCAATAGACTGAAGAATCCTAGGACAAGGCACAGAGGTGAAAATTGTCTATGGTGATAATTAATTGCACTTTGAACAGGTTAATTGAGTGCAGAGAAATTATTTGGGGTGTCATTACCCACGTGTCACATGCAATCTCATCATCTTTCTTTAGCCTGCGTGTCAAAGCTGAGGCAATTAACGTTAATGGGAGTAGTCTGGGTTTGCAGAGGAAAGCAATTTCATGTTTCCTAAAAGTAAAAAAAAGCCTTAAAAAAACACCTGCATGCTTTTCTCTAAATCACAGAACTCCCTTGAACAAGGCTGACAAAAACATGTAATTTCATTTAGCATATTCCTGCTTCCAGAAATGAAAAAAGTGAAAAATGTGAAGTCTTTTCAGACCAAAAGTTTCATATTGCAAATTGGTGGTACATTAAAATGTATCGTTATGTAATGAAATTAATGCAAACACCACTGCCAGTTTTACTTCACTCAAGTAGAAACAATGACAAATCTATTTGAAATGAATGTACAAATTAAATAAATCAGACGGTGATTCATCATAACATTTCACTCACAAGTGAAAATCTATAATGTGTTATTGTGAACATTTTATATTGGAGTTCATGCTTATCAAGCTACAAGCCCACATAACACTGTATTTTGAAACTACATCTACCTTTAAGGGAACATTTGTGCCTCATAATAAGAAAAAAATATTTTAGTAAAATAACACAATAAAACAGAAGCTTAGGAAGAAGGTGTCAATCAACAAAAACAAGAGCAAAAAGGAAGGGAACTGTTAGAACAATGCTTCACTGAAACATTGATTCAGGTTCATCCATCTTCCCTAACCTTACACCTCCTGGCAGTGTTCTAATTCTAATGGCTCCATAAATGTCTGTTAATATTTTGCTGTGTGGGGCAATAAATGGCAGTGGTGGTTGCTGACACAGGATACCTACTTGGCAGAACAGGCCGTCATAAATTAGTGAACTGCAGATATCGATTTGTCCATCAAAACCATCCATCACAAAATAGACAGATATCATGGTGATTGGCCACCTTGGCTGTCTTTCACTTGTTTTGAACAGAAAGTCACACCTACAGGGATTATAATGTAAAGCCATGCATAATGCATGTTAGCCTTGGTTGGTACAGATGATTATGGTTTCCTCTTTTTAAGCACAATGTATTGAGGTCCATATCAAGCTGAGGATTCATTTTTGTTTTTTTTAATAAGCAGTCTTTTTTCCTCCACATGGACCAATAGGCTTCAAAATAAGTGTGGGCTACTTGTGTTCTTAGTGTTCTAGTCTGATCGGTCATAAAAATAAAAATAAAAATTCCATATAGTTAGCAGCAAAATACACATACATTTCTCATTTTCATAACCGATGAGCTTTTCCTTAACATCCAGTTCTATGGGGAATTGTCTTTGAATTAACATGAACATATCTGTCTTCATTAGGCAGTGTTTGTTTTTTCCCTGACAGTACTACATTATTTATTTGCTTTGCAGAAGCCATTACCATTATACCATTATATATACAGGGTTTTAATTTTTCACAAAAGCCTGTAACAACCTGGCTGGATGGAACATGTCTGTTTCATTCTCTCTGCACATGAGACAGAAAATGAAGGATACAGATTTATATAAATCAGTCCCATCTTTTTCTTCTTTCAAGTTCTCATGTGATGGAAACCACATTCACATCAAGGTGAAAATGAGGCTGCCATAAATATATTGTTAGTGTGGAACGGTGAATGAAAGAAAAAAATGCAAAAGAAAAAGCTTGCACAGCATGTCTTCTTGACCATGGGAAATCAGTCAGAGATTTATATTGAAAATAAGGCTTAAATGTTCTAACAATGGGAAATCAAGTCCACTTTATTATGTTTAATTGCATAAACCTTTTTTTGAGCAACTTCTTATAGAGACTGATTATTTGGGTTTAGTACTCTTGTGTACAACATCTAATGCAATTAAAATGGCTAAATTTTAGTAATGTTGTTTGATGAGGCTTGTTTTGTATGCATACGTTAAATAAATACACATTCTCTCCAAGGCTTTCTGACAGTTTTTTTTCTTCAATTGCCATTTAAAGCACCAGATAATTGGTACATTTTTCATGCTAAAGCAATTGGTTCTGTGACATTTCATCATGTGATTGCTTAATGTGTTGCGCGGAGGCTAACGGCTGCTGTGAAATGTCCTTTCAGGGGCCAATCATTTTCCAAAATATTAACCAAATTACATTCTGGCCTGAGTGGGTGGCAGTCTTTTGTCACAGCATTCGAGATGAACCAAGCAGCTTTTGAAAAACTGAAACACAGGCTGTTAACGAAGGAGAAACGTTTACGAGAGGGTGAAATATTGTGCAAATGGTTGAGATTACCAAGGGTCTCAAAAGAGTCGTTTTATCACATACAAACAAACAAACAAACAAACAAATAAATAAAATAAATAAATAAATAAATAAATAAATAAATAAATAAATAAATAAATAAATAAATAAATCTATTTCCAGGTACAGCTTCCAGAAAGAATTATATACAGCTCAATAGCTCACAGCTCATTATCTGACAAAGAAAATACACCAGAAATGCATATACCTTGTATCCAGTAAAAATATATGCAAAATATATGTTTCATATATGCACCATCACCATATAATACAATAATTAAGGTCAGAATTCTATCAACGAAGGTGGGAATGCTGTACACTCTTCAGCAATTTATACTGCCTGAATTTCAAGTACATATAACTGTTAACTTAATATTAGCTATTACTGGGATATTTGGTGCAACACATCCCTATATTTGAAAACACATAGAATGAATTATTAATATGACAAACAACCTCTATCAATTCAGTGAATAACATAGATATACTGAATGTAATTTACTTTGATTTAATATCCTGGTGTGAAAACACCTGAAATAACATGTTACATCCAGACAATTACAGCTAACAGCTGAAGTAGTTAAGGCTATAGCTCAATTAAGGTCTCTATATATTGGTAATGGAGGAATTCATTTGAATGAGATGCAGAGGAGTAGATAGCTCTCAGATCAATGATTCTGAAATCACAGACACAAGTAAGGCACATATTCCCAATCCAGCAAATATGCAGGTACATTTTTATTTATTGAAGGAACTTGCTATGGATATTTACAGAGACTGGAATACAATTACTAACCTCAACCTTCATTTAAAATAGACTTAAAACAATTTCAAGTCTAAATAAACATATTTAATTTGCACTCTACTCTACTACTGTTATTGCACATATGTGTATTTTTTTCCATGTATAACAGTATATAGCATTGTATTCACAGACAGGACTTTCTGAAACGAAGGCAACAGCTATGAGCTGTCAACCCTCCCCCTCGTAAATGAGAGAGCAAATTGATCGGGAGAATTTCTGAAAAAAAATATATCATATAAGAAAATAATGGAACAAAATTCTTTTTTTCAGACAGATTCCCAGGTATGCCTATTTTTTTATTTGCAACTATACAGGAGAATAAAAGCAAACACATTAACAGTTTAGCTGTCAAGGCTACATGAATGAAAGCTTGTCAACTTGACAACCCTCTGTCACTGTATAATTACAAAGAAGAAATGTATACTGTATATTTAGAGCTGTCAACTGGACCAAAACAATTATACTCAAATATTTATTTCTGAATAAATAATAAATATTTCGTAATATTTTGACATTCACTAATAAATTAGCAAGAATTCATTTGAATAATTACTGTATTACCATATAATATTATTTGTGAAAGGATAATACATATATGTTATGCATGTTATGTCACTGGGGCGGGGGCGGGGGGGGGGGGGGGGGGGCAGGTCATAACATTTTTACATGTATCATTGACACATAGTGACAAAAGAGGCTGTATATATTCTGTATATATGTATTCTTTTTGATGCCTTTTATCCCTTTTCTCCCAATTTAAAATGCCCAGTCACATTAATCAGTGCTGATTGCTGCAACCTCAGGGTAATCGATTTGGGCGAGCACAGGCAAACACGTTCTCTCCTCTGAACCATGTGATGTCAGCAGCATTTACCAGCAGGGGCTCACTGGAGCATGATGGGACACTTTGCTGAAGCAGCGCTAGCAGATCTTGGTAAAGATCACATACTAGGCATGTTGGGAAAGGTGAAAGGCTTTGGATATTGTGTATGGGATGTAACCACCCCTGATATCTCTCTTTCCAACTCACCGAATGCTTGTTATGACAGAAAAGACATCCCTATTGCATTTTAAAGCAACTGAGCAAAAAGGCCTTTTTTGGAAAGTATCCAGGTTAATCCAGCGATTTGGGGTAAAGCACAGTAATTTTCGATAAATTATGAAAACCTTGTGGTGGATGTGGTCCTTTGTCAACTGCACACATTTGTTTATTTTTAACCGGTAAGGACAGCTACAGTGCCTTGTCTAGATTTTCAGTTTTCTTCCCTTTGGTTTATAATAGACTACGGGAGAGTGACAAACCCAGCTGTGCGATTCAAATGTAACTCCCTCATTTGCAAATACTCAGAAAAAAGGGGCTTCAAAATTGGAAACACGAATAGAAATGGGAAACAGTGTGAAATCAGATTTAGATTAAGCTGTAAACTAAACTGAAAAAATCCTTGCTGAGCTCAATGTTTGAATCATCCCTCACAAAAAAAGTTTTAGTACTTATTTTCATTTAAAATGTTTGCTCTTCTTGTCAAAGACACAGTTTCTTTATGCTATTTTACAGGATACCCATAGCTACTTCATTTGTCTTTAAAGTGCTTGCAGCTGACCCACTATTTTGTCTGAGGTTACCAACACACCATTGGCTCAGTTTCAATTTTCTGTCAAAACACACTAGTTTACAGCTGACCTGCAGCTAAGGAGGGTCAGTGGAAAATGGGATTTATTCTACCCGGCTGCATCATTAGTGTACTCCTACTGCTATGACAGGAGTCATGTGAAAGTTTTCCTTTAGTCTGTAAATTATTAACTTAAAGGAAGATAGGGATGTGCCTAGAAAAGAACAACATTTAATTAAAAATGCAAGAAGAGAAGCTCACGATTTGCAACAAGCATGTCAAATGTTTGCATTCTACAGTGAAAATTGTAGGTTTGTGCCACTGTTATCACAGTTTTATGTATTATTTATTTCCTGTAATAGAGTGAGTTTATTTTAAACGTGTCATGATCCACCATTAGTTTGGAAGACAGAGCGTTGAAGAAATACAAACATATAGCCTATTTCTTCAGTCACATTAAAAAAAAAATCTTGCTGGCAGGAGACCTGAGAGATTATTGAGGAATTACTCCAAAAATATTGAATAGGCTCTATGTCCATAAAATATTTTTTCTAGTCTCTTCCTGGCAGACAACCCACAAGCCATAAAAGACAGCCAATATTTGTTTAAAAAAGAGGAGAGGTTAATACATTGGTTTAACGTACCACTCTATGAAAAGGTCCAATGAACAATATAATTAACACAGCCATAAAAAATAACTTTTCCGAAGTCAGTCTTCTCTTTACCACGAACAGGTTAAATTCAGACAGCTCAGTACATGCAATATGCCTGCCTTTTCAAATGTCCGGCAGTTCACATCACAAGCCAACAAATTATACAGGTCTACTTCTTTGTCTAATTGAAGCACTAGACCATGAGACATGTTGTTCACTAATGTAGGAAACGGACATGTTTAAGTTGGTGAAGCAATCCAGTTCCAGCAGTATTCTTGTGCTTGGAGGTAATAAAATGCAAAGGACCACAAAACACACTACTAATGTATTGCTTTCTGGCTGATTGTGACCTGGCAGCCAGTAAGCTATTTACATCTAGCTCTGATTAAAGATTTTTAGCTGGCAAAATGAATTTCAGATTGCTAGTTGTCACGTGGTCCTTCATTTTTCTGTTATTTTCTCAAACAAACCTACACTCAGATTCACTGAGACAGGCCAGCTAAGCACTAAAAAAAGGTTCATCTTATTTCATACGATGGAAATAGCTGGGAATCCACTGATTAGGGCTATCTTCCTTAAATCCTTTAAGGTGCCAGCTGAAATGTACCATCTCAGATCCATAGTAATAGCGCACCAGTTTCCAACATGCTTCCATGTCGATGTCTGCCATTCTCATCCCACTGAAACTGCCGTTTTTAAAAGAGCATTCACACCTAAGCACAGCAGGCCATCATATTACTGGACTAGGAAATTGTCTCCTACATAAAGCAGAGAGGATGCCACATTTAACTGGAGAGGAACAATGCTGCTCACATAATTACTATTATTCATTTATTTCCTTATTTTTTAGAAAGATGTTGCATTATGCAGGGACACTGAGAGACAATTTTCAACCCTCCATCCATCATCGGCTGACAGCTCATTCATAACACATTTAAAATTAAGGGGGCAGCAGTCTGATTTTACAGCATGTGATCATTATTTGACAGCTAGGCCATAATTCTTGCCTAAGATCCATGCAGAAAATTTGAGAGCAGAAAGCATTCATGCAAAGAGCTGACAGGTCACGTTAAGTGGAAGGCCGTTTGCCATTCCAGGTAAGCTAATATTGCGCATGCTAGACCCGATGCTATTTACCCCTGGCAGAGAGGACAAATATTTGCCGAACATAATAGGTTTTGGATGTTATTGCACAAAGCCAGCGGACTGGGCTGCCTCTACATTTCCTGATGACAAACCCATTGCCAATCATTACATTTGCATTTGAGAGCGTTCAGACGGGAAGCGCAATATTGTGACCGCGTTACTGTCTCAGCTGGTGAAAATGAGCGTCCGTGTGGACACTTTCATCAGCTACAAACTTTTCTGTGGCCTCAAAATTCACTTTTAATATCAGATATGTTTCAATGTAGTTGAACATGCTGTTTACCTTGAAACAAAATAAACACACAATATGATCTACATAAATAAACACCATAATAATAATAATAATAGTAACAAAATAATTTCATAAATGATTCCAACACATGGATAGAATCATTGACTGATTATCACATAATTCTCATGTCTCCTCTTATCTTACACTTGAGTGCTTTTCATTCAAATCCCTAGCAGCAGTGTGGAAATGTGTTCTGTTTCACCAGGATAATGGCAGGTTCTTCCATTACAACTTCATTTAACATTTTCTGGCTGTTTTTAATATTTTTCTTTCCATGAAGGTAATATTCATGGCATTTGTTCATGTCATTATGTTCAAATTCTTTTTTTAAGCAATGGCAAAACATGTAAGTTTTGTCAAAGGAAGCCCATTTTTCTAGACATATTTATCACCTAAATCACCTTGTACTTCACAGCATTTAACCATGAAATTCATATAAATAATGCACAGAAAGATTTTACGAACGTATGTATGAGTGTAAAAAAAATCAAATGCTGGTCTATAATGAACATGGTAAATTTTATTTGGAAATTTCTAAATTTCAGTTTGGCAGCTTACTTGATATGCACTATGTCTTGAACTCTCAGCCATGAGAATTCTGAGATTCTCCAGGTTTTTGGCCAGAATGACTTGATTCCACTGACGCTAACAATCCTTTTACATCTAGCATCTAAAACGACACCATAATATGTAAGGTCCACCACTATATTTAGCCAAAAAGTCCTCTTGGTGGTGCAAGGAACTGGCCATGTAAATGTTACAGGTTCGATTTCCTGGTGCACTGCTGTTATACCTACTTAACATGCATTGCTTCATATATACAGCTGTATGAATCGATACAATGTAAAAAAAGAAACAAAAAAAAGTCACACTGGATAAGATGCCTGCAATTTAATTTGGACAAAAAGGTACATTTTGGCCTCATCTGACCATAACACTTATCAAATATAACATCCTGTACTGAACTCTGATTTGAAATGGGAACCTCTCAGACGATTAGTACAGTGTGGTCAGTTCCTTTGCACACAGTAATTTGGAAGAAAGTTCCCTTTGCTCACTTCTTCATCCTTTTCCTGCTCCTCACCACCTCAGTTGGAACTTTCCTGCAGTCAGCTTTCTTAGAGAATATAGGTAAGGTAGCAGATGGTAGAATACTTCTTTTGGTGACCCCAGGTGAGTATGGTAACTCATAAAATAAAGTATAAAAACTTAAAAATCTAAAATTATACAAATATGACAAAAATGAACACACACACACACACACACACACACACACATACAGTATACATGAACTATGAATCTAAACACAACATCATGCACTTGTCTGTGCAGCTATTTGCTGAGAATTATCACAAATAAATTGAGATTCCTAAAGAAAAGAATATTGTTTCATAAATGCATATAAAATGACAATTTACTGTACTTCGGCAGATTGATTAATCACTGCATTTTAAAGAAAAGTAAGCATGCCATGACTTATGACACAAAAACTATGCAATTAAAAACTGATATTCCACAGTTGCTAAGTACCTGGCTGGCAAAGTATTATTTAAGAATTTATAAAACACCAGAGGCAAAGTTTTAAGTAAATGAAGCAAAACAAGCTTCACCAAAGAGATAAAAGTCAATAAAACAGCTGTAAATCCCCACGGCATGGTGGGCTTCAGTCGTCACGGTGACTAGGGCCATTCTGATGCTTCCAGCTGCGAAGGGACCATCTGCTCCCCCTTCCTCATTTCAATTAGCACCTGTGATTTCTTTTTCCTTGTGTCACACAAAGCTCTTCCCCCTTTTCCATGGACTACATCCAATTACATAAACTGACCCTGCTAAGCGCACGTCTCTCTTATACAGGTAAACATCAACTACAGTTCAAAGCACCACATATAATCGTTTTATCATTTAAATAAATGTGTATATTTAACAATCTATCAGCATTTTAGAATATCAAAGCTTATTGACAGTGAAGGTTTTTGTACTTGAGAAAGGTCAGCAATAAACACCTGCATTTACCATGTGAGCTACGGCTGATTGGCAAGTGAGAGAATTACATACACTTGAAATTGAGTACTCACAAAACAAGGTTGTGTCTTGTTGCAAACTTGTGCAAGCGAGTGACCTCAGTTTAACATTTGAGCAGTGAGATCATTACATACTGTACCTTTCCAGCATGCGTGCTACAAGTTCATATACTTGAATTATTCAGTATGTTTTATACTGAATAATTATAAACAATATGGTATTCAGTCATTTTTTAAGCTGTAAAATAAACCTTACGTGTTGTTAATGGGATACTAACTACCAATAGACTGGTTTAGCCATTCATGAGCAACCATTTTTTGTTTGTTCCATGCAACCAACCTTTTGTGATGTTCACACTTTTGGCTAAATAAAATACTTTCAATAAAATGAAATACATATTGAAATAATGAAATAAAATAAAACGGCAAGCAGAAATAATAACAGCCTGACAGATTTTCTGCATCAAACTGTCAGGCCATGCATGTAAATACAACAAACCTAACATTTTCAAACTGGCTCAACGTCTGCAGTCTATCGTAAGTCATGTCGTTCTGTCTGTGGCCCATTTATTGCACTGATTACTGTTTTCAAATGCGTACCCCACTGAATGAAATAGGTATAAAAACATTGACTTGTTTCTGTAAAGCACGTATTACAGTGAGGCCCCCAAGGATTAACTGAGCAGGTAATTCTATATGACTTCAGAGGCAAGCCGAGGGCTCTGCTGACTCATACCGTAGCTGCGAAGTTGCAGGTTCAACGTCTGTCTCGGGTGTCTGTCTGGGCGGAGTTAACATGATCTCCTCATGTTTTCACTTCGCGTCTCTGAGTATTTTTATTTCCCTGTAAACACCCAAGGACAAGCAGGCTAGTCAAGCTGGTTATTTTAGGTCAACCATTGATAGTTCTATGACTATTTATGCAATAACCCTTCAACAGGAACTAAATAGTAAAACTCCAATGTGCCTGGGACTTGCTAAAGAATAATCCAGTGCCCATATAGCTCTTATAATGTGTTATATTTCTACACTTTTATCAATATTTTCCAGTTAATTTCACAATTTGGAATGCCCATTCTAAACTCACGTGTTAATTCAGGAGGGCATCTGCACATATTTTATCTGAAGTGCGCAATGTGCTGCCATTTTTTTTCAACCTAATTGAGCTGGCGCAGTCAGTCCAAAGTCACCTCATCAATTAGCATTCCTGAAACCCTCCCTTCCTCCATGAATAACACAGACATGGATAACAGTTCCATGTTCTTTGTTAGCTTATCTGCTCAGAGATACTTGATTGCCATCACATTTAAATTTCAAGCCAATAATCTTCTGGCTACAAGCTCAATTGCCCAACCATTACATCTTAGTACACAGACATACCAGGCATAAAAACGGCTAAGGCAACATCAACCGCAAATTGAAATAAGTCAGTATTCACTGGTCAGGTCGTAATTTAATAATTTATCTGGCACTAGGCCTTCAGAATAAACTCCAACTGCCAAATCACTTAAACTCCAAGTCCCCCACATGCAAACCATGTGTGCACCCAGAGGGCTGCAGCCAAAGAGCACTCTGACTGCATACCAGCCTATGAACCCCACGCCCTACAGAACACTTGGACAGCTACTAGGCAGCAGTGATCACAAGAGGGGCTAATTCTGGTAGCCCGTGGGTGCCTGCACATTACTGGAAGGGCCCAGGAACCAAAATTAACTCTATACCTAACAGGGTGAGGCCAACTCTCACCCGCTGCTGCAGACATAGTTAGCTAATAACACAGCCCATGCTCAAATATTCATCCAGCCTGCTCTGGTTCTTTATCCACTGAGCCACTTGCGAGCCCAAATGTACACACTGATGTGAAAACAACAGCTAATTAGAAAATCTTGCTTTCTGATGGGAGTCTCTCACACCTAATCATTAGCAACAGAGCTGAGAAAAAATTGATTATGTGGGTAAATAACTGAAGCAAATCCACATGATGGATGAAGGTATGGATGTATGCTTATGTTCATTCATCAGAAGTGTGCCCATCATTCTCACTTTTGTCATTTTGCTGGAATGAGCTACTCTTCAAGGACAGTGTCTCTTTTCTGTCTTTTTTTCAAGACTGGAATGTCTTTGTGGGATGCTGTTATCTCAGGATAATAATGATCGCCATGCGAGGGATTTCTCTTGGGCACTGCTGCATCTCCGGCCATGCTAGACTGGGATTTACTCTCCAGGCAAAGAATCAGTCCAGGAAAGACCAACAAGTCTCCTTCAGAGCATGCTTATCAGTGCAGAAGGATTTAGGGCTGAGAAACAGACACGTGTGAGCTGCTTTTCCATCAGCCCGTGCTTCTACACGTAACCTTCATTTTGGCTCTGGGGATGGTGGTTCCACCTGTCAATCAAGAGCTGTTTCACAGAGCGATGTCGGTTATTCCAGCCTTAAGAAACGGTGTGAGTAAGTGGAGTGTTTTTAAAATGTGCTTGAAATCTGTTCTCAGAGAGATAACATGACCCGCTGACCTTCTGCCCCAAGCATGAATATTCATTGATATTGCTGCGGCGTCTCGTGGATTTCAGGCAAAGTTGTACATCACGTGTGGAGAAGGAAGCCATTGTGTGTGTGTGTGCGTGTGTGTGTGCGCATGTGTCTGTGAGAGAGAGAGACAGAGGGAGAGAGAATGGGATACAAATAGGGAACATTCCCAGAATGTAAGTGCAGTATTGGCAAGACTCCTGGTCATTGCTCTCCAGGTTAACCAATCATGTCTCAAAATGTATTCCTTAGGAATCAATATGCTCAGGCAAAAGTAATGTGAGGATGCTGTACCAAATGCTAGGTGTCTTTATTTACAGCAAGATAAAACATCTTTTTTGCATTATTTATGAAATTTGCCAAGAGACCGTTTTGTATCTATGAAACCAGAGAACTTTTGAAGCATCACTATGATGACAACAATCTGCTGTCCTTTAGGATAGATAAGGAGCTCCACGCAAGATTTCAATAAGTGAACTAATGAGATCTGAAGGTGATTTCTTTTTATTTAAACAATGGAAAAGAACATATATTTCAATGTACGGTAAAATATCCTACCTCTGCTGCATGTAGGCTTAAGTAAAACTATCTCAGAATGTTATGGTTGCACAGTTGAAGCACTTTGCCTAGAAGATAATACATTTTTCAAAATATGGGAATTTACCCATGAAATGAAGAGTGCCATTGTGGCGCACTGCCACTTCAATGCCTACACTGTGATTCTATGGGACACAGACTTCAATTACTTCAGCCATTGCTTAGGATATCGCAACGGATAAGTAAAAAAGTACTGAACCTGACTACTTTCATTAACATGACATCAGTATGTCCTAAACATTATAGTACCCTGAAATGGGGGGAATATGTATAAAAAGTGCTGCCATTTCTAGATGGTGAAACCAAAGTATGTATAAGAAATCTAAAGTTGTGGCGTACAGAGCCAAATAAAGAAAATAATAAGTCTTTGTCCCAGACATTATGGAGCTCACTGAATATATATGTTTATTCTGATAATGTGTTGAAAATAGTAAATTGCTCTTAAGAGACTGGTAAATCACTGCTGTCGTAATGTGAAGAATAACTCAACAGCTGGTAATTTACATAGGGTTTTTTCAAAATTTTGTTTTATTGATGAATTGTTTAACAATCCATGCAAAAGGAAACACCTGAGCAACAGTTAACACCTGTTAGTCATCCGTTAACTTAATTTTACACAGCTGAAAATGAGGGGACTCAACCACAAATATATAGAACCAATCTATACATGAAACAATCATGAATATATAGAGAAGGGAAACAGGTAGCCAGTCCCATTATTCTATTCACTTCTGAGGTCTCTAGTTGCAAAAAAATCATATGTTCTAAACCAGCCAATCAGATAAGTCAACAGGCATCACATTTTTAAAGAATCCATATATGTGGATATGTCGACACTATGCAGGTATAACATATTAAATGACAAATAAAGTGGAAATGGCAAAATAATTGATATACTTGGAAAGACAAACCATAAATGACTGTTTTTAATGTATGAGTTGTGTTTCACAAAATGATATGTATTAGTTATTGCATTAAAAGTTATTTACTTTGAATTCAGCTGAACCACAGCATGACTACAATGCTTTACAGCCAGATACAGTGCTGAGAACAGTTTGATTACTGATACAACAAACCCAGTCCCTCAGCTCACCTCCGCGGCTAGTGGAATTGCCTTTGAGACATAAATCACCCGATACTATTTCTTTAACAGAGGCCAATTCTTCCCTGTCACAGCAATGAGACAAAAAGCAGGTACTGTTAAAGTAGCTTTGAACTAGTTACAGTGCAAAGTGATCTGGCCACAGAGGTGGGGGAAAAAAGAAAAGAAATGTGAAGCAATTGAGCTTGTGGACTGATTTCATTCTCTTAGGTGGAGCCATTTGCTGGCTGAAATGCCTTCAAAAGAAAAGAAAAGAAAATGATTTTTTTTCTTCTTTCCTTAGGCCATGTTTTAAAGATTTAAAATAATTGACCTTGAGAAATTAATTACTTGTGCGCACGGTCGCTTTCTGGGCTGACGCTATGGAGAATCGGAAGGGAGTGGCGACATTTTTCATTCCGTTATCAGCTTTCATTTTTCAGGTAAATGTGTAGCTGCTTGGGGAGAGGTCATTTGTTTGTGACCACAGGGGAGCCAGAGAGGGAGGAGGCACCAGAAATTCAGACACTGGAGCAGTTCTTCATTTGGTAGTTTTAACATCTTTACACTCACAACCAAGATGGCATACAACAGAGGCAAAACTAAAAGAAAGAAATAAATACATAAATAAAATGAACAGACATCCATCAATCAGGAATTTCGCATATGGCCAATACAATTATGTTGTTTTGCTCCCTCAGCTGAAGGAACTTCTTTTAAAAAGCAATCCTTTTTTAATCACACAATGTAAAATAATGTTCCTTTTATTGCGCTGACAGTATGAACCTCTCATTGGTGATATGTGAGCTGTAAGAGCAATATGACACATTTACTGGCCTTCCACTCTCCCTCCAACATGCACTAGCCTACACATTTCAGTATTTTGGAATATGGGTCAGGCGTTTCATTTCTACAGTCCTGGAGTTGCCGTATTTTTCAACTAGATGATGCACCTTAAACAATTAAATTAAATGAAAATTAAATATTTATAGCAGTTTTGAAAATGAAGTGATTCTGCATCAAGATATCTCCCAATATCTGACTGGAGGTTCATACTCAGTAACAAAGGGACACTATAACAGAAATTGAAACTGAAGTTGAAAAATACACGCACCCATGCAGACACGCACACACACACATGCACGCACGCACGCACGCACGCACGCACGCACGCACGCACGCACGCACGCACGCACGCACGCACGCACACAGATACAGTACTTTATTTTAAAGATTCAATGAGATATAGCCTATGCTGTACAGCAGCATAATATTTGACTGGCGGCTATAATTTGTCATGTCTTTTTGACGGAATTTTGAAATTTGCTCACTGGTTGAAGCATTCTAGATAATGACCTGACCTTGAGAATGTCTGAAATCCTAAGGCATAACATGCTTAAATCTTCAAAAGCAGGGCATCTGGAAATAGCAGGTGTTCAAATGTGGCATTGATCCTTGAACAAAGCAATGCCTGTACAATCTATGGCAGTGGCATCTTGATGCATATCAATGCTCCTTCAGACAGAAATATTTAAGAGAATATTATGAATATATAATGTTATTCAAATGATATTATTAACATATTATATATTACACAATTAACATGCAACAAATGTAATCAAAATATTACTTCTCTTGTTTGTGTGATGATTTATATGTCTCATCTTTGAAAATATAAAAATAAATAATTATAAGAAAATCATAATGATGAGATCTAACTGTACATATGCAATAAGCATGTATTGTACTCTATTGGACAAGCTAATACGAAGCAATAAAATAGCATGTGGTGCTGTTTTACAATATAATGCAATACACCTGTAACAAACTAAGATCAACTGATTGGGTGTAATAACAAAGCTCTGTCTAAGAGCCAGTGAAGATAACTAACTGGTACTTCTTTCCAAAGAGATATATTTTTAACCTGACCTGCCTCCAATATTTTTATTCGCAGTTGGTGTGACAGGAAATAAGGTATCAGTTGATAAAATCTGACCCTCTGATTCTGGTAACGACATGGCACGAAATCTATAGAGGGTATAAGTATTTTCCTCAGATTCCGTGTGCTAAGCATTCTAACAAAACACCACAACACCCTTTTCATACTTGTAGATAGACACACCAGAGTACTGCCTTTATGTTACACAAGAAACAGTATCAATGACCTCACTCCACCAACCTTGGCTCTGATAAACACCTATATCCACATCACATCACTGCAACTTGCTAAGGCAGATCATGAACAGCAAGAAATTGGGAGCCGGCTGCATATTGCCCATCCAGGGTGCATTAGCACAGAAACTTTTACTTATCACAACCATGACTAGTACATGGATATGTCTATATTCTGGAGAACACAGGGCAAAACATGGCCCCACCATACTGACCATCCTCTTTAATATTTCAGAAATGAAAGACCTTGTATGTCTGCAGGAGAAACCAGCGATGAGACAAAATCCCTTAATATTGCTTGGTCCATATCGTAAACTATCCAGGTGGATGTCGGTATGAATTCAAGAAATCAAGTCTTGTTGTTCCTCATAAAACATAACATCTGTTCCTGTGAACATTTTTATAAGGAAGCGCACATATCATTTTGCTCGCTGTTGAGGTCAAAAGATGCAACATATTTTATTTATAGTGTTGGTTGAGCAATTTGAAAATTGCTGCATTCTTACTTTTTCCAATCTTTTTCAAAAATTCCCTGCAACCTATAAACAGACTGACATGATTTTTTTCATTTGTTTTGGATTCTTTGGCAGTTCAGACATGTGCAGTAAGTGACATTTATAATAACCTGACATTTAGAATAACTCTCCAACAATAAATACTCATTTATAGTAGATTATGCAGATTACAACTGGATGGTTATTTCATTTATTACATTTTGCGTGAAGACTAATGACTAATTTTAGCAGCAAATCTGAAATACGGCTCTTAGGCCGTGAGCACACAAAGTAATATAAAACACAAGGAGCTCTTAGTGCAGACCTAAAGGTTCTGTGCCAGTAAGTTTGAACAGATGCATCAGCCAGAGCAACTCATTTTAACATTTTATCACCCAGTCACCTGGCCATTGGATTTATATGCATGCAATGCTGTGAAGGAGCCATTATGTGAGATAGGAACTTCACATCATAACATGCATTCCAGAGCCAAGAGTTCCTTTTTTGCCCAAGACATACTGGATGTATACTGGATAAGGTAAAATGAACAGAAACAATCTCTGCTTATTTTCCAAGAGTCTATATCTAATAATCTTAATGCAAGGCACTGTTCTTTGAACCGTTCTATCTCAATCCGAAAATCTATAACCAATTCTACCGAGGAAAATTGTAGATATAATGCTATTTTGTTTGACAACATCAACAATGCATTGTTCTTTATAGGGGGTAGATTACACTGTGCTCCTTCTCTAAGGGGCAATTTACCATGTGTATGCCATCCTCTTTTCTATCCATGTTCTATGATTGATGCATGACTAGCTATCAAACAGCTGTGCAATTCTGAAGGGCAATTAGACGACATGAGAAAACTCTAACACAAGAGGAGCCATAATGCTAGATTGAAGCACAACTTTGCTTTCAACAACATACAGTTGCCTCTACTTCATACAGATAATTCTGCCATCATCTGAGCCAAGCTTTTGCCATTTAAATCATGACTGGAGCTCCTCATCCACAAAACACAGGGGATCCTATATGAGACTCCCAATCAATATATGCTCTCTAATCAAATCATGTAAACAGTGACTTTAATATAGAACTACACAGACCAGGAAAGTCAAAAGCTAGTAGTATTACAGGTGCCAAACAATCTTGGACTGGATATAATCTTTAAAGACATTGGGGGAAAAAAACAACAAAAAATGCTCCCAAAATGGTCTCCAAACAATACTACACATAAAATGTATTTTAAATGCTTAAATGAATACTGAATTTTAAAAAAAATGTTAATAATGTGGCATGCCTAAATATTGAAAGCACAAAAGTATACGTCAGTCAGTGCTCACAGACTGTGTAATAGCTGTACTGTGTCATAGCTGTGTCATACAAGAAGTTTGTTTAAATCTGCTGCTTTTAAAGAAGCTATAGAAAAAAAAAAAGAAAAAACCACAAAAACAGTTTCCACAGTACTTTTCAAGTAATTAAAAGTACTTTTTAAAATAACCCCCTAAAAAATAATCCATCTTGGTGATGTCTTAGATGGGAAAAACAATTAAAGATATGGCCAACAGTAATTAAAATCAAACAGAATTGAACTTCTAAGCTGTAAAATTGTTCCACTACTAAACCTTTTTTTTAAATTGAATACCAACAAAGTTCCAAGATGACTAATGTCCATAATTGTAGAATTGACTGTACAGTATATGTTTTATAATGAATACAACTTTGATAAAACTAATAACTAGATAAAACGAATATTACATTTTTCACTAATGGCCTGTAAAACTGCATTTGAATGACATGTCTTCTTGTTGCTTCAGGGGGCTCCCTCTCTCAATGGGTGCATCCCATTACTTCAGACTCCTCACCCCCTTTTTTGCATTCCCTCACTACCATGCCTCTACTAGCTGGAGGTACTATGTGGAGGAAAGGAGGGGAGGAGACAATGGAGGAAAGGACAGAATGAGAAGAAAATTCAATCTCTTTTTTTAATTATAGTTTTTTGGGCTTTTCAGCTTTATTGGACAGAACAGCATAGAGACACAGGAAGAACAGGGGAAGAGAGAGCGAGAGATATGCGACAAAGAGTCGCGCGGTCGGACTCGAACCGCCGACGTCATGGCTCGTAATGAGTATGTGGACAGTGCTCTACAGGCTACGCCACGAGACACCCCGAAAATTCAATCTCTCAGTCAGCTTACCCGCTTCTCTGTCATCAAAGCCAACTTCAACCATTGATGAAATAGCCCTATCATAAGCGTTTTTTTTTTTTTTTTTTTGCAGAGTCCACAAACAATCCCATAGCCAATCTCAGATCTTACATGTGGTCAGCCAATTTAAAGCTACAAGATAGATTCTAAGCAAACATTTTACAGTATAAGCAAAGATAATAATTTACTGTAATTCCAGAATCCAGATTTGCCCAATGTCTGAACATACAGACCATGAATCCACCCAATATACTACAGTATACTGTGACAGCCTTAATTCTATTGCCAGTTCATTCCATCTCACAGACTAATTCAGAAACATTTCTGTAGATTAGTGAAAAAAGTCTGAACTATTGTTATCCTTATGTTAAACACAAGCATGTAGTCAGGGCTTCAGCATGGTTTAGTCAATATAAATGCTACACCACAAGTGTTTGAGTTCTAAATCTAAATCTGTTTGGGCTCTTAATCTTTGGCTAAGCTGGTGGGACATAAATGGCTCTGTCCCACCAGGGGTATAGTGGACTGAAGCTGGCCAGGCTTCCTCAGGATATCTCTGCTGTAATGCCTCACAGTAATGCCTCAAGGACCCGTAGGATGCAAATTGTCATCAGTGAGAGATATGACTTGGCGCTGGCTGGACCGCTGCGTGGCCTGTTGTGCATCAGATAATCCATGGCTCAGAGGCAATGACGGCACACGCTTACAAGCTACAGTGTGCCTAGCATGAATGCAGTTGGCAAAGTGATTATCAGACTTTTCACATCCTTTCAAAAACATTTATAAAAATTTTTTTCAAACATATTTTTTTTATAAAAAATTGTATAAAACATAGTTAAATGTATTTTACGTGAATTAAAAGAAATGTAGGCAAATAATGGGAATCTGAATAACATTAAAATTACAGTTAAAATAATTAAGTTTTTACCATGCGGCAAAAAGAAAATGTTTTCCCCAGTGTTGGGTTGGATGAAACACGGGAGCTCCTCATAAAATGATTCATGTCAGAATATATTAGCATTCAGCCCAGGTGGCCGACCTCATCACATCAGTGACCAGTAGAGGCCCAGACATTGACTTATAATTACCATCCTCCCCTGCTCCTTGCTACTGAGTGAGCTGAGTAGCGGGTGTTACATCAGGGAGAAGTGGAGCAAGAAACCCAGTCATGCCCACTTCCTGACTAAAACAAACAGGCTCTTGAGATGCTAGAGTAAAGAGCTTGTCAGCATAGCCAAATGCATATGAAAAAAGAACCATATTTAAGCAAAGCGGCTAAATTGATGAAAATATGTCAGAATCTTTCCTTACATAAAACACATATTGGTGGAGAATCTAATCTCTTTCCTTTAAGACTCTGTATTCTGTGACCAGCTCATTATTTTACAAAATGTCAGTAAAAATATGTTGCATTCCAAAAATAGAGAGAGGAAAAACAGTTTATTCCTTTCACCTGCCCTCTTTAGCAACATACACAACATCCCTTGCTCTTGAAATCTGGGTGTTGGGATTCAATCGATTCTCATGTATATGTGAAACTGAGAATTGAGAGCAGGACTACTAAACCACTATGGGAACCAGTAGGTGTTGAGGCTATTAACCCTGAATGTGACTCGGAAGCTCAGTCAATTCTCTGCTCTAAATACCCACCCAAGGCTGAAATTAATAATATTAAGAATGGGTCTTATAAGGCATTTAATTTTAGCATGTGTTTGCTAACTACTGGCAGAGGAAGAAATTAAATACAAGAAGCACGTCTAACTGTTTCTATTCTGTATGTAAATACAGTTTTACATACCTTTGCATGAAAAAAAATCACTTCACTTTGCCTTAATTTGAAGAATATACTATAATCTTAAAAAATTATCAAGAAGACTTTGTTTTACAATTTATCAATAAAATTAGCTGTTGGCCATGATTTAACAAAACAAAAAAAAAAACATGATATTCCATTAGATTTCAGAATTTAGTAGGAGGTATTATGCAGAGTGACTTGCTCATATTGTGACTTATACATTTTTACACACAATCCATTTGTCCAGCTGGATGCTTTACTGAAGCATTTCAGGTTACGTACCCTGCTCAAGGGGACAACAACAGCACCCCAGCTGGCCAATCAAACCCACAACCTTTGAGTTTCAAGGCCAGCTCCCTAACCATTATTCTACCCAATAAAATGATACACCATAAAACCTCAATTAATAGCCTGGGTACTTGATTGCTTACAATGCAAGTAAGCCCTGGCATTTGTTTGGGACCAGCTGTTGTTGGAAACCAGCATCTGTTGGTGTTTCTCACCTCACCTAAAGCTTATTCTAAAACTAGGCTACTTGTTCTGAAGCTGACAGTATATAGCCTACATTTTTGTACAGCAGATGTGAAAAAACAATTTAAGATTGAATGATCAATGATAAAAGACTCGGAGGAATGGAAATGTGCATAGGACCTGTTAAAGTAAATTGCTAGCCTGTGGATAGCGCATTTATCCATTTGTTTGGTCTATGGAATATTGATAAGCTTTTACTTTTTTTTCCTTTTTCCATTCACACACTCTTTGGGTTTATTCCAAAGCACTTGCTGCTGCTCCACTCTGATTGGATCTCATTTCAATTTAATAGCAAATTGTCTTTGTTGCCACAGTGCTAACTTCTGTAAGTTAACTTGCTGCCTTACATTAACTGCACTGCAACGGGACATTGAAAAACTGATTTCCTCTTACCTGGGTGATGAATTTTCTGGTTATTATTGAATTTGCAAATAAAGAGACCAGCTCTTGATAGAGACTCGGCATCGAATGTAATAAATAGTCTCACTGTGCTGTATAAAACAGGTTAATAAAGCTTTTGTTTTAATATGCAATATTCATCTAACCTCCAGCTGATATTAAGGTCGAGTCACCAGTCATTTGTATGCCTGTTCCAGAAAAAGTATCCCAAATTTCTTGAGCTTTGGCCATGAAAATTATTCAGATTAATTTACATAATTAAACATCTCTTTACTTCACAGTGAATGTTACTCTGCTCAAATTCACAACAAGGCCATATGTGTAGCCACCCCGAGACAACCTCTCAGTCTCAGCTTGCCAGACCTAGTTCAATATCCATCAGCCTTAACTATACATCAGTCTAAGCTGCACGCCATTATTAAGGTTAGCATCAGTTAGCTAGCTTGCCAAAACGGCTATAGTTGTTATCACCAGCTGGTTAAATCCAGTTTTATTTCATTATTGTGAAAAATTGCTAACATGCTGTGACATAAAGTTGTGAATACCTTCAGAAATAATCTGTGATGATTTTTTAAATTTATATTAAATAGCCCTACATGTAGCTAATCTTTGCTTCATGATCAACATAACCTCAGGTAGTGTAATCTACATCAGCCGTGTGACGTTACTGTGCACAGAACCCAAAATTGACCCCCTTTCAAATCAGACAGGCCTTGAAAAATGGGCAGTGACAGTTAGCAAGCTACCGCTATTTTTGGCATGCTAACAAAGCACACCTGAAACTTACGCAGGTATAGCTTAGACTGATGGATGTTGAGCTAAGGCTGACAAAGCACAGCTGAGACTGACGACATGCAGCTTAGACTGATAGCTAGTACAGTACAGCTAAGGCTGATGGATGGTGAGCCAAGCCTGACGAGCTGAGATTTCATCTCAGGGCCACTGTATATATGGTTTTATCTCCAGCAAGACATACTTTTTTGCTTTCATACAAAACTTTTAAGTTACAATAAAAGAAGAAAAAAAAAACAGAGCAACAAATTATCTACAATAATGTGATAAATAATGAAATAATCTATCTAATAATAATAAAAAAATAATCATAAATATTGAGCCTGGTCATTTTTTTTGCAGTGAAATGGCTTATAGATCAGTGGTTATACAGTAACCCAATAGCACATCCTATTTGAATAGCTGCAAAGCCTGAGTGAAGGTTCAATGGAAAGCTATACCTTTCCACAGAAACCTGGATTTAATGAGCAGATAATGAGTTATTTTTGATATCATGCTCGGCTTCATCGATGACCTTTCCGGCCCTGGGAAGATGCTCATGCTTACACATCACAGCTATCTTTTCAAGTGAGGTTTGTGCAAAGACAGAACCCAAAAGGGCAAGCCCTCTTTCAATGGCATTTTGATGGCATTTGTGTGAACTACTGTGACGTTTCACTTTTCTTCTCAGATTAAATTTCATTTGTGTCGCCTGCATCAGTGGCACAGGCTCACAGGATGTAAAGCACCAGCTGTCGAACGCTTCCGGTAAGCAAGAGAACGCTATGCGCCTCAAAGACACAGTCTTTTGGGCTGCTGGGAAACAGAGGCCTTAAAGACAAAGCGCTAAGACTTTTTATGTGTGCGCGTGTGTGTGTGTGTGTGTGTGGTAGCCAGCAGAGTAGAGGATGCTGCCTGTGTGGAGGGAATTCTGTGACTGATTAACTGAAAACCACACACTCACCCACTGTGGTTCAGAATTAACCTCATACACAGCCTTAATGTACAGGCCTGCTTGCTCCCATCGACTCAACCCTAATTTAAATCTCAACAGACCTTTACTGTGATGCTGTCATTTTCAGAGAATAGAACTGATTATTGAATAAAAAATAAAAATATAGAAAAACTTTCCAGTTAAAGCACTAGCTTACATGATTCTTCCTGTTACGCAATCATCACTTATATTTGCTGATATATTTAAATATTCTAGAGTGGATTTTTGTGATGTTCTCCAGGACAATGAAGAATATAATTTGTATAGTAGTACAATAATACAAAGTGTTTTAGTTAGAAATACAAACTTAGTTTGCAGTACAAACTAAACATATGACCATTACAAATGTGACTGATAATTATCCTACTACAAATATTATTTCCTGGGGTTTAACTTCTAAACAGAATGTTTTTGTGCTTGTCACAATTTAATCTTTGTGGTCAGATTATTCACAATTAAATTACATCATTGCATCCTACAATCACTTGTCATATTAACTTGGGATCTTTTCTTTTTCTCCAACTCCAGTTCAAAGTCAGAAACTGGAGAAATCATCAAGCAATTATTGCCCCAGACACAGACAATGAATTTAAGGAAAACTGCAAAAAGCTGCAGTTTTTCAGGATTTTAAGAGCAGGATGTGCTCAACTGTGCAGAGTTTTACATTAACTGTAATGAGAAAATAACCATAAATGCACAATTGTAGTGCTACTAGTGACTATTAGCTCCACACTTGGAATTAAGAAACACATTTGACGTCATTTATTTTTACCAGGAGACAAGGTGATTCAGACTTTGCTTACATAACTAGGATAGAACTTGACTGATGTTCTATATTATAATATGCACATATCAGACTGTATATTACAGTTTAGCAGTTATGAAATACAGGACCGATACTTCCTCATCATCGGTTATAAGGCACGGAGAAGATCGTTTTATACTTCACTGTCATGGAACCACATTTAATGGACTGCATTCCAAAACTGATTAAAATTAGTGATCATGTCACATACAGCAGGCTTCATAATGTTTGGGAAATAGAAAATGTTTCTTGATTTGGCTCTGTAATCTAACATATGGTTTAACATATGGTTAAAGTGCAGATTCCCAGCTTTTATTAAAGAGTATGTTTATACATTTTGCTCCATGTATAAATTACTGCATTTTTTAAACATTTCAGGGTACAATAATGCTCGGGACATATTCATGTTATGTAAATTAAAGTAGTCATGTTAAGTACTTGATAGAAAATCTACAATTGTGGAGCATGGAGATAAAGAAGAATAAAAAGAAAAATATCTTTGTCCCAAACATTATGGAGCACACTGTAATTACAGTCACTAACTTCCAGATTTTTTCCCAGTGTCGAAAAACATACAGAGCAACAATCACACACTGATTCAAAAGACTGGACTGGACTGGGTTCCTTCTGGTTCATTCCATTTATATACTATACACTATACTTTCTTTTTTATATATACTAATGATAGGAGATGAGCCACTCATCAAGTTAAATCTGAATATACCACACTATGAACCCAAACACTGACCTGGATCTATGGACTCTCAAAGGAATATGCTAGGAATATGTGTTACCCTACAACCTGCACTGCACTACCTAATGAACTGTACGTCATTAAAATTGTACCACACTGGCATTTTTTTATTAGTATTAAAGGGAGATAAAATTACTCACTCATCTGTCAGTGATGACTGATCTCATGAACCCATTTTCTGTTCTTGAAATCCATTAAAATGCTCTAGAATGCCACTATTTCATATTTCAATTATAGTACATGAAATGGTGGTACAGCCAGGGCAAAGTCCTTCACTCTTTGTTCAAATACCTTCAATACAGATAGTTAAAACTGATATCAGTGCAGTGGAATTGGTGCCTTTCCTCTACATAAAACCTCTCTGTTTGATAGCATCATACAAAATCAAGTTTCATTTCATTGCAATGGAGTTTCTATGCAACAGATTTGAAGTATCAACATTAAAAAGACAGCCAGCACTCTCATTTGCACTCTCGTTTTTTCAATTTGTCATACACTTTAATTTTTTAAATGTTGTTTCATCTTATATCCAGTTCACCTTCCAGTGAGGTGCTCATGCACACATTATTATGGCACCAAGGATTGCAGGACTTTGTAGAACGTCAGGTTTGAATTTGGCAATTGCATTCCTCACTATATATGAAAAAACCCAGTTTATAAAATTCTAAATAAATTTAACTCATTTCCTGCTTTTGACTTTCCTTGCTTTGAGCCACAATTACCAAATGCATATAAATACTTCCACAGTAAGACACACTAAGAGGTAACCATTTCAAACAGTATAAAGTACAACAATTGTAACATAAATAACATTGCATACAGAGAGTGTTTGATTATCATGGCTATTCCTTAATTCTGTTAAACAGGGGTTTGGTGTTCACATTTAAATAGAAGGCACAGGGCTTGGTGGGGCTCATGCTGCCAGGTGATGTCTCGTCACAGTGATCAGCCAGCTGCAGTGGTCATGACCGCTCTTCAGAGCAGGACTGGTCTGCTCTGCATGCATTCTCTTTCTCGACGATGAAGGGTCATGTGCACACGGGGCTGCTTTATGCATGCCAGTAAAAAGCAATTGCCCATGACATGTGCAGAGCCAACAGACAGCGTAAGCATGCAGGTGAAGTAGATTCAACTTCCGGTCTCCACCAAAATAGAACTTTCAGGACCTTCAATATACAGCACTTTCAATATTTTCTACTAGACAAAAAAAAAACAAAACACTAATCTCCATTTGGTTTCCCAACAGGGATGGGTAAGGGGGGCCATATCTGTTTCTGGATTTCAGAAAAAACTTCTGCTCTTAATGATTTAATTAGCCCAACCATTTACATGATCTGTCATTTTAGTTACATTCTCTGATATGGCCAGCAGTTGTGCCTGTATGCCTGCATTATAGCATTTTATTTTGGACTTTTAAATTGAGTTAAATGGTATTGGTATGCATGACTAATTAGCTGAATGAACCAGGGTAACTGGTGGCAGCAGAAACCTGCATATGCACTGGTCCCCCAGGACTGGAGTTGCCGACGCCTGGCTTACGGTATATAGCTCTAAAGGAATGGAAGTACTGACATCCACAATATTTGTTTAGCTGATGCCCTTGCCCAAGGAAACTTACAAAACTAACATTTTTTGTTTACTTATTTCCAGTTTAGGCTAATGGGAATTGTCAGCATAATGGTCACGATTCAACAGCAGCGTCACACTGCATATTAAAAATACAGTTCTCTAATTATTAGGCCGCAATGGCATCCGTATTCACCGCCGGTGTCTTTAAGAATTATATACAATTATTTTCAGTGAACAGGAAGTGCATTAATGTCTCGCGCAATTTGGCTTTACACTTGGAGGCTGCAGTAGTTTCATTATAACACTGACCCGTAATGGGTTCTTTTAACCTTTGGCAAAAAGCATCTTCTCTCTGCTGAGCCCAGCCTCGAGAGATGGGCTCATGCTTCAAATAATTTCAACTGACGTGGTAAAGGTTTTAACAGGTTGTGTCAAATTAATATCCGTGTTCAGAGGGCACCACCTGCTCACTTCATTCTTAGGCCAGGCGTCGGATGCCAGGCTTGACAATGCACTGTGCTGTAGAGCATTGTACTTTCCAGACAGTGCAGACCCTCTCAGTGGCCCTCTCTACTGACGGTCCAGTCATGCTCGCAAGGCTGAGGTCCAGATGCAAATATACTGTAGCAATGCCTGCAGGGGTCACTGATCAAAATAAAGATGTGTTTTTCTCACTGAGAAGAAACTGTCCTTGTCTCAGCTATTGGGCGCTTATAACTAAAAAACACTTACTCTCCTCAAAACTTACCGCTGCATTTTGCTGTTGCCAATACAGCAATATTATTTTGGTTTCTTACAGTATATGTTTTTATATATAAATATATATATTTTAATATAATTATCTGACATTGTAGCTTATGGTTTTGCATAAAAAAATGTAATAGCACTATCATTTCTAAAAATAGTTTATTCTGAATATTTCAACAAGCTTTCAAAGGTACTGAACCAGCTGTCATAATACATCTAGTTAGACTTGAACATTGTCACTAGTTGGGATGTTCACTCTATTTGAAAAATTATGACCTTCAAATGAAGCTCCTTGTTATATATTTCAGTTCACTGTACCAGCTGTATTCAGAACCATTCAGTCATTTAAATCTGTCATATGTCCAAATCAATAAGGAAAATGAAGAGTCTCATAATCAATTATGAATTATGAAAAAGATTCAATTAAAGATAAATGGCTAAAATATCACTCTGTCCATTACACATATCACAGAGAAATATGAGTTAATTCCCATCGCATGCAAACAGCTGAGAGCTATGGGGAAAAATAAACAAATATATAAAAATAAGACCACACTTAGTAGTAAGTAATATCTAAAGACATGGAACTGCAGATTGAGTATTGTAAATGTGGATACTATTTTGAAATATGCATCCCTTGATACCCATCACAGAAGCATTGCTTTCTTCCTAATTTTCAAAGCAAAGCTGCCTGACTCTGCATGATGGAGTGCCTGTGTGTATACCGGTGATGAAGTCTGCCAGGAATTGGGCAAGTTTGCAATTAGAGGGCACTTTTTCCTCATGAAAAACTTTTCCGCACCCGGCACAAGAACCGGGCCGACAGCTTAAGGCCCCCTCGCCCTGTCTGGCTCACACTGGGTCTTTGACTGCACTTGTCTCAGCCTTGCTGCATGGCTACCCCGATGAATATTAAAGAGCATATCTCCGACAGTGCTGGGGCGCTGGATTCCCACTGCTAATTCAGCCATATTACAATATTTGTACACAAACGTTGGCTGTAAATTTTCCGTTCCTGGATTTATTTATTTATTTATTTATTTATTCATTCATTCTTTTTTTGGTTCAATAAATGTAAAATGTACAATATTTGAAATGCTCTAGAAAAATAAACGAACATCAACAAGATCTCACTATGCTACCGTATTCCATCTTGCTCAGGTATGCCACTGCATGTCTCTGGTACAAAAGTCAGGTTTAATTAGATTAGATTAAATTGATCTCAAGTCGCATGTTGTCAAGCACCAAAGACATGACAGCTGTGCATAAATGAAAAATTAAGAAATCAGAGCTTTAGAGTATGAAAAAGCAGTTTCCACATGAGGTTTGAATGTGTTTTTCCAAATCCATCAGAGTTTCATAAACAGTCCAATGAAATTTATTCTGTTATGTTCAGTTTGGTAAAATGTTCCCTGTATGCATGTTTAATGTGTTAGTGTGTGCGCGCATGCCCCATTATGGAATATGGGCTGTTCCCGATGCCTTAGACAAGGGGATTATGGGTTCAGGCTCAGTGCGACCATTAAAAGAATAATGAGGTGAGAAAATGCACATCAGTCACTTCCAAAGAAAAGCACTCGTACTGTCCATGCTCTGAAGTGTCTGTCTGTTCAGGTTGGTGAAATCACGCTACCCCTCTATTTTTAGATTTCTCCAATGAAATTCTCAAAAGGTTATGAAGCATAAAAGCTTCAATGTTTTTTTCCACGATTTTAACATGAGTGAGGTCTGAGTTCGACAAGCCGACTGCCAATAGATGACTAAAAAACTTTTTTTTCAGCAGTAGAATAATGTCACATTTGATACGGCTTACACAATCTCTGAAAAAACACATGGCTACAATACAAGCGCAATCATTTTCTTACTGTTCATATACTGTATATTGTTCTCATGCAGTTATAGATTTGAAAACAAATACATAGAACAATTTAAATAAAACATGTTTTGGAAGGAAAACTAATATTTCAAAATCATTTATTCTTGGTACACTCTATGCAGATTATTTCACAGTCCAATGCTAGGCACTGCATTCTCGGTAGCACTGATTTCTACACACCACATGGTGAAAGTTCAACAGGCAACATGCTCTCCAAGGAGGTGTGAGAAAATAGTTCCCATGGGACCGGAATTGAGGTTACACAACCAATGACCCCATTCATCTTCTCAATGTCAAATGCCTACATAACATTTTACAGTACAGACTACAAGCGGCATTCCCAAAATGAATTTTTTCCAAAGGTCGAGAAAGATTTGTGAAACATTCGTGAATGCTGTACACAGTGTTCTTTCACAGATGAATATCGTGCATAGATGAATCATTTATGATTGTCCATGTAGTCGTTGCTTTCACAAATGCTGTTTATATAAGCAGAATAGTCAATTTACTTTAGTTAATCTAAATGCTGTTTGTAAAGATAATTTCTTTTCAGCAACAGACCTGCCAGACCTGAGTGTTTGTCAGAACATTTAATTTTTTTCTGTAACTAAATAAGTAATCAAATTACTTGTATAAACTAACCAAGGAGTAATCCTTAAATCCTATAGCAGAACATCTTGGAATTTGACCTAAGAAACATTTGTTTTGCACTTCTTATTTCTTATCCCAAATGGGAAGCTGCAGGTCTAATCCCAGAAGGAGAAAATAGGTTTCTGTGGTCAGATGATAAAAATTAGGCCTGCATATCCCTCATGGTGCTACGTAAGATACTCTTAGCGCAGGGCAGCTAGGCTGAGAGGAAGTTGTAAATTCAATAATTAAAAAGTTGGAAGTCTGAAATGGCCCCTGACTGGATTTATATACTGTAAGCTTGGGAATTGTGGATAGACTGTGCCTTATTTCATTAGACATTCCTTGACAGTATAATGTAAAGAGTAATTGGTGAGCCAAAATGGTCAAAATGATGTTTTCAGTGTGCATGAAGAAGCACTTCAGTTTAGTGTTATGACTGCTGTCCATGCCCTTTGTGCAGGTTTTCACTTTGCCGTTGCTAGCAATGTTGTGACAAGTTGAGACTCTTCACTAGGGGAGGGGTGGAGGTGGGGCAGCTAACTTATGAAATTCCTATTGTTTTCAAAACATTCATTACATTAGCAGCTCTAGCCATAGAGCAATGTGAATTTTAGAAGGCTCATGAGCAAAAGAAAGTCCATTCAATATGTCCATTTGGCATACATCACTGTTTGCTGAAATGCATTGCAGCTAACATGGGGTATATAGTTGGCTACCTTTCACTGCAGTCCACCAGGTGAACTGTGCAGCCATTGTGCACGTGTAATTCAAGTGCAGCACGCAAACTGCAAATGCTCAACCAACCAGAGAAATTTATAATGCCGGAAAAGGCAGGAGCAATCCTGTCGAGTGAAACCCCGCCTCCCACCGGGATACCGTGACCACGCTGTCGGACTCCACGCTGCAGTTGGCGCTGAAACAGTGTGGCGTGCGCTGAAGGCCCTCTAAAATGACCTGGCAGCTGGCTCCTCAGACAGCTCCCTGAAAAAAAGTGTTTTCTGCTCAAGACCATCTGAACACATTTGTCTGAAACCCCACAGAACTTACTTATTTTCTCCTAATTTAGCTGGCCTATATTCAAAGTGCTTGTTATCAAAAGACTTAAAAGAGCTTGCTTGAGAGCTGGATAGGGTGTCCCTGTATGATAACTAATATCGGCATATCTTTCTGTATAGCTACAACAAAAATGAGTTTGGCTTTGTAAAAGTTGTGTGCTTTCTTCTGTCTTAAATATATTAAAACATGAAACAGTGCTGGCTACCACTGAAGTGACAAATTCTGTGGTATCTACATGATTAACTTTTCAGTGACTTTTTAAATGCATATAAAAGGTTCTTGGGGCTTTAAGTACAGCAGAGCTGTGCACAGTCTGCCTCCAGCTTTGATCCCGCTGTTTGCTCTGTCTCCCAGCTTTGTCCAGCCCCAGTTCACCAAAGCATGGACATCACTGGAGTATTAACCAGGCAGCTCAAACAGGTGCAAAGTGATGCTAATGACTTCATTCAAACGATGCTGAATGACCGGGTCAAGATTCAATTGCACCGGTTCCCCTGCATCCACTGCAAACTGACATGTCGTGGATTACCATGTTGATTCCTCTCACTGAAAAAAGCCTTTTCTGAAGGAAAAGACACAAATAGAGGAAATACAATTAGTAGCAAGCTCCATTTGGAATCTTTGGTGTTAAGGGATAGCCAAGATTATTTATACTGTGAATTAGCCATTGATATTAGGTGTTAGGAGACCTCACACATTTGACTAAGCAGACAACTGTCCAATTGTTATTTTTTTTCATTTTTGTTCTGCCTACAATTTTCTTGTTTCACACCCAATAATCAAACAAAAAATATGTTCAATCATTTCAGTTGAATTGACACCTACTATGTACCAGATTAATGCTTCCAAAGCTCTCAGCAAGCTGCCAATTAACACCTTCAGAGTATGTATGGCTGCTTATGAAGTTGCAGTGTCAACCATGTATGTGGATTCAACACATTATTTAATAGATTCTGAAATAATTTTTGGTACATATTTATTCTGTATTCCATAGCACAGAGCCATACTGTAAGTATAAACAAATGTAATATTGCAAAATAAGATGAATCCCGCGATTGAAATCGTGAAACAATACAATCCACTGTACATCCGCTTGTTCTCCAGCTGGTAACAAATAGCATTACATGGCATTAAGGTTGGGGGGGACCTGCAGCACGGTTTGAGGGGCTTTGTTAAACCTCCCAGAGCTCCCGTGGATGGCTTACATGCAGAGGTCTGGCAGGTTAATCCATCAACAGGAGCTTTTTCTGGGCTGGAAGAAAGAGGGTCAGGTTACCACCAGCCAGACTATGAGCCACTGCCCTCTCACATGATGGCATGCTGTTGAGGTTATGTTTTCGAAATACCCATGGCTTTACGAGTTGGATTTTACTCGAATATCACAGGTGCCAAGTCTGTCGGAAGCCCACAATCCTCCTTTTGGAACCAGCACTGTATTCTTTTTCTGAGAATTGGGATTTTTATACTGGGTGGACTTAACAATTATAATTTACAAACATGCCTTTATTTGGTGAGAGCAGAAATAATTATAATTTGTTGTTTGACGTACTGAATAGTTACAATGGATTATCTGCTAAGTGGTTCACGTTTGGTCCTCTTAAAAAAGAGCAACAACAAATTGGATAATACTGTAGTATTACAGTAAAGTTCTTTGCTTTTCACAACTGACAGTTTCTTTTGCGAATATTTTTTCAGTCGCTAGATAAGATGGCCCTTGCCATATTTTAACCTCACTCCACTTCTAGTGCTTCACTGATATCTCCCAGGGTCAGCAACCTCAGTTCTTACTGAGTGAAATATTTCTGACTGCTGAGGGGATGTGAATTCAGTTAAGAGACTTTGTTTTGAGTTCTGTTTTGGAGCATTTTGAACATGTTCTTACCTTTTTGTTTGCTTTTTTCATCATGGTTCCTTATATGTGTTACATTACTGTTTTCTCCTGCATTTTGTACAGTTCCTGTACCACCGTTGTTGGAAGGGGAATTCTGTTGTAAGATCTGGCACCATAGTGATTCTTTGGTAAAATAATGTTATTCCATTAAATTGAACTGAATGAGGAAGTAACTTTTGACTTCATTGGGCCAGTAAGGTATTCCAGCATTGGAACAGAACTATGCCCATATTAAGTTTTATGTATTACATGCCAATGACACGTGAGTAAAAATAAATACATAAATAAATAATTAAATAAATAAAAAAAACAAACTAATAGACCAAATGTACCCTTTTCCATTATGTAGACATTATTAGTTCAGTTAGCTTGTGTATAACAATCCTGAGTGCTGTTAAAATCATTCCCATTCCTTTTTCATTCCTTTTCCAAAGTCCAAATGACTTTCCCATTGCTTAAAACTAGAGCTAAAAAAAGTCTGCCAATAGTATTACAATAAATGAATTAAGCCTTTTTAAAGCATTTTCAACTAAGATGACTAAGATGGTTATTTTATTGAGTCAAGGGGCATCTCAGTAATACACTGGAAACAGAATTCTACAAAACTGTAGTCAAAAAGGTTTTTTTTACAATAATCTAATATCTGCTAATATGTCAACTCCGTTAAAGTTCAGTGGTGTGTACATGCACATGGCTAAACAACTTTAAATTCACTCAGGTGGGAGTAATCTAATGTTACTCAACAGGAACTCAAGTTTTTCTCAAATGCTCTGCCAATTTCAAATAGACTTCTTGTGAAATGGTATTTCCAAAACAAAGATTCTCCCTTTATATGTTTACCCTTAGATACCCAGCACACAATTCCTGTTCCATTTTCCAGTAATCACAATGTACTGTACAAAATAACCTCGTTCTAGATGAGTCACAAGTACATCTGAAAGTGCCCACATTTTCAGAATTTTTTACTGAATACACTTTCCCAAACAGAAGGCCATTTGAACAGGAGAAAAAAAACAATGCTGACATGCAAGCTATCAACAAAAAAGTCCAGATTTTAACACTGGTATTGGAGCTGTGACCTGACACATTTTCATTTCACTGAAAGTATACTCTTGCACCTTATAAATTGGCTTGGCAGAAACTAATATAAAAATCAAACGTAGTTCCATGGCTCCATACAACTCCCAAGGCCAAATATGCACCATTTTGTTGCGCACAAGATTTAATCATACTGGGTCATTTAACTGCCAATCATCTTGTCCCAGTCCAAATCAAGTAAATGCAACGTCAACAACACGTAATTAAAGATGATATTAGAAAGAGAAAAAAAAAGAAAAGAAATGATCCTCTCACAGTGAGAAGAAACACTTTCTTTCACGAGTGAATCTATTGCATCCACAGTCAACGAGGAAAAAAGGAAAAATGAATACTAGACTCTGATGTCAACTGTAGCCTGAGGAATTCAATATCTAGAACTGAGAGGGTTCAGAAACAAAGTGAATTACAGGCCTAGACAGCGATTAAATAAATAAATAAACAGTCGAGAAATGAAATCAGTTTGCAATGGATCTCATATTGCCTCTTCGGCGGGCCCACGGAGACTCGCCAGGCATATTGTCTCCTGGAATATTCCTGGCGGCGCTAAGCCACACTGACAGGCCGTTTGCCGAGCGTCCTTTCTGACGTTGATGAAACTGCGCAGAGCGGCAGAACGCCCCTTGCGGTAGGGGCCCGCCGTGAGGCACGGGCTAAAGTACCGGGCGCGCCGCGTTTTCTCCTTCACAGGAGACATCCTCTCATGACGCTCACTCTCTCTGACACCAGCCTATCAAAACAACGCTTATTTATTCATGAACGCTTCCAGGAATTGCATATGTTGACTGTTTTTTTCTTTACTTTTTTCCCCCCATAATGCTTAAAAAAGGGGTCAAGGGCTCAGCATCTCTCCGCGTAGCCTACTTTTTATCTGCCGATTGCACTGAGAAGCTCTGGAGCGGGGACTCAAACATAAACCATGCAGCGTATCTATTTTTTATAACAGCGTACGCAGAAAGATCAGTCAGGTCAAACAAGTGCGTCTTTGTAAATCCATTCATTCTCTTATTGCTGTGAACTGAAACAGAACTGAATGAAAAGAGAACTCAGAGTGAACTTATGGTAACCTCCTGTAATAAATGTAGGTTCCACTGACTCACAAACAATTCGTAGTCACAGAAAGTATCGTTCTGCATAAAACATATAGATTCCCACATAAAGGTTTTCCTTGCATTCAAAATAAAGCTTGCACTGAAACAAGAACTGAATTTCAATACTGGTTCACAACCATGAAATCATAACTAGAGCAAGACTAATGAGGACTACTGAGATGTAATCATCTGTAGCTAGAAAAGCATTGTGGCACAGTTCTCCAGAAAGTAACGTCATTGGCCTTACATGAATCATAACATGAATTAGTGATGTGTAGGCTCTATTTGGAGCTTGGCTATGGATTTCTGCCAGTTGTGAAATATTCACTTTCGATGTTTTCAAGTTCAAAATACAAAGGACACAGTAGCAGCAAACAAGCAGAACAGTCATCTATACTTGATCTGCTTACACGTGGACAGACTCAAATAACATCTACGTTCAATACAAACATGTACTCTTCAAAAGTGTAAAACTGCAGTGGAACCAAACGGAGCTGGATTTATTCAGGTACCTATAATAGAAATTATCACTTGTATTTACAACATGTTATGCATTTGCAGGAAGCATGTTTTGCATTAATATACAGTGCTTTTCCATTCTGGAATGTGACCAACATGAAACATATCCAGGACAAATTATGAATAAATAGCAGGAACAAAATAGCACCTCTATCCACTGACTCAGCTGCTCATTGGATAGCAGGACGTACATTAATGGGTTCATAGCTTATATATGAAATCACAACAAATATCATCTAGACAGGGCCAGTTGCAGGCATAGGCGAAATAGGCAACAAATGTGTTGCATTCATGATAGTTGATGAAACACCCCCCCCCCCACACCCACCACACCTAACCCGGTTGCTATTCTGAACCCATCCATCCCACTCCCACTAGACTCCACCCCCATTCCCCAGCCAGTCTATGATCACAACCTCCCTCAAAGCTCCACGATCCCTTCACCCACACTCCCCATTCAATATCTTTCCTGGGGAAGAAGAAAGGATTGAGCTATCCCTGCAACCACATAACACAGTATTTCTGTATAAAGCCATACATCTTAATTTATATCTTTACATGATTAATGGGGTCCAATACACTTCATTTGAATCATATCTAAATTCTATACATAGTATGTACTATTTCAACATTACCAATATCAGTATCAAATTGGATAATTACCATGTGAACACCTGGGGACTACTGGATGGTCTATTTGGCAGCTTCTTCTGTTGTATGGATCAAATCCGGACTGTGCCAGCACTGACTGTGGCCAGTAGCTCCACTGGGCGACATGAAATTGTCAGCTGCATCACTGCAGGGTATGGAAGGGCTCATTTGAATAAGGGTCCATGTTCATTGCTATGACTGGTGGTCAATTGGGTACCTGTGGGCTGCATGCTAAAGCTGCATAAGAAAGGACTTCCTCTGACTGATTTATGCGAGCCTACCTATTGTCTGCAGTGTGAAAAGAAGCAGCTGGTGAACCCATGTGATTGTGAGGAGAATCACGGAGAGCACCCTCCCAAATCAGCAGCGGAGGCTTGCGTATGTACGTGGCTTCAGTTGCAGACGACTGGCTATTCCAAATTGGGGTGGGACTTAGCCCCACATTGGGCACCACATTTACTTCAAAACAAAATTAAAGAAGAAAACGACAATAACAGAAAGCAATTAAAATACAGTAATCAGGCACATCTGCTTCTGTCTAATTTCTATTTCCTTATATGGGATATAATTTATTCTGTCAAACAGCCTTAACGTTTAAAAGTATCATTTAAAATAAAACGGTTGTCCTTTCCATTTCAAAAAAGGGAAAACATACTTCAACCTCTGGGAAATTGAGGGATTAACTACAATACATCACGCTTTCAGTTGTGCAAGAGCACAATTCCCCACATGAAATAAATAAATAAATAAATAAATAAATAAATAAATAAAAATTTGGCAGCTTATGGACAATCTCCAGCTAATAGTTTCTATTCTTGTCAAAATTGAAAAGTCTTGGGCAAAGTATCAAAAAGAGGCAGAAATGCTGTAAGTTTGGTTATAGCAGTTTTATGACCTCCTGTCCTCTTCCTAATCTTGCTGCTGGATTAAAAAACCCAACACTTTCTGCCAATTAAAAACCTTCAGATAACTGCAATATAAAATAAACTATACAGTGCTTACATCAATGTACATTATTGTAGGTTTCCTCTCGGATATCACTTGGATTACTATAGTGCTCAACACGTATAATCTACATTGCCATATTCTCTAAATATTTTGATAGGTTTATCCCATGTCCCTGATGGCCTTTCAATTCTGTATAGTGCCATACTGCACATGATGCAAATACACGAACAAGAAATACACTTACATTTTCTTTAAACATGTGAAAACCTTTCCCCCCCATTATTTTCTCGCTTATTTGTAACTGTCATTTCTGCTGCAGGGAGTTTTGTCACCATGAAAGAAGCCCTGCATGACACTGATGACAACCAATATCTTGTTAAAGCCTGGCACATCGCTGGGAGCAGGTATAGGGCTGTTACCTACAGGGCCGCAGATGAACACGAGACAAAAGTACAGACAACCAGCGTTCATTTCATGGTTTTTAGATGAGTATAGGTTTTCCAATTTTACCAAAACGGCAATTTTTTTGTTCGCTGAGTCCACCCCATTTTGAGCTGTGCAAAATGAAGTTAATGAATGACAGCTCAACAGTCGCTCAGGTGGTTCTCTATCGTGTGGATTGTTCACATAAAAGAGCAGTGAGTGTCTAGTCTTGGTTTCACCCTTTGTTTTTGCCAGTGGTGATTGGATTTGGAGTCAGAAGGCAAACACAATGATGACGATCAGAGAACAAACTATGGCTTTGAAGACTGAAATCTAAATTTGCTTTTTCATCAATTTAAGTCAATTTTTTATAACCACATGAACAGCAGGAGTTAATTAAATGCTACCTGAGATAGGTCTTTAGCCTTTTTTTAAAACACAGATGGAGCTCTAGGGTGAGGGTGTTCCACAGTTTTAGCGGCATAAAAACAGAAAGCAGAAGGCCAAAACCCTTGGTTGCGACCTCAGTGGGTGGAATTTATTGGGGAACTTGGTGATAGTTTGCGGTTGTGTGCAAAGCATTTTTCTGAAGAAAACTTTATCAAATTTTGGGAACCCAAGATGGGCTTTGCAGCACATACATCACAAAAGGATATGGACATCCCATCCATTTGCACCATTGGACATCACCATAAAATAAGTAATTGAATTTTAGCCAAGGTCAGTATAGAGTCCTGTCGATATTAGATTTATAATTTTGTTTCAGAAAGTGACACGAAAAGTGGCTAAAGCTAACCTGATGATCCAGACTACACTAGCTCGCTAGTCTATCTTAGCAAGAGTCTACATATGAAGATGACATACTTTTGTAGAGCACTGTACACACACACACACACCGTATATATATATACACCATGTTAAAGAATACAGATACACTTTACATTTTTAAATATATGAAAGAAATATTATTTGTAATGATAGACATATTTTTCTTAACATCAAATTTCTGGTCCAGCATTGTCAGATGACTGTGGAACTATTGTAAAAGTATGAATGAATAAATATTACACGAAGAAATAAATAACTTATTTCCACGCAGGCATTTCAAAATGTTGTTTTCAGTAGACTGCATTCGAGTGCAATGACTTATTCAGGTCAATCACTGACAACATATCATGGACATAGCAAGATAAGTTGCACCCACTGATCTGAATGACAAGGCACCATAGTGAATCAGTCACAACATCACCAACATAAAAAAGCAGAATAGAGTTCAAATATACATACATCATAGTGACAATAAAATCTTGCTCGTCAAACTCACTGTTGATAGCACAGCCTTTATTTATGGAAGTGAATGAGAAACACATACAAAAGGCTGAGCAGAAGGAATGAAATCACTTTTGAAGATGCATGTCAAGGTTGTTGAAAGTTATAAGTCTCAGAGACTACCAAGAGTTCAGCAGAAGTACCAGACATGGTAAATAGAGCAGACACAAGCAACATGAGATGCAAGGGAGAGCACACAAATGTCCTCAAACCCCAGTGGAGCTGCATAATTCTGAAAATGGTGTTGTATGATGATGCTTAATAGAGGTAAATGCTGTAGTATTATGAAGGCTGAAATTTCACATGCCACAGAGCTTTTTGCCTTAAATAAAAGATTCATAAGATATTTTTCTGTTGTAAGTTGATGAAAAAAAGACACTCGGGAAATTAATGTTTTTTGAGCATATATTAAATAAAGTGGGCATGGTCAAGACAAATTTGTTTCTCGGACAGACCGAATGCCACAATGGCTTTCCGTTATTTTCAAAGTATATGGTGCTAAATGACAGACTGTCACCTAACTTGAAAGGGTTCAGAAAGGCTCACAATTAAAGATAATTGGTAATGTTACAGTTATATTGGTAGTTGCTTATTCCATTCCAGCAGGGTGCTTGTGTCATATTTAGCATAAACAGGCAATATTGTTTTCTGGCTGAAATGGAATGTGTGACTACAGAAAGATAACAGGCTAGCTAACATAAAACCCCTATCTACAGTCCATAATGTTTGATATAAAGACATATTTTTTTCTTGATTTGGCTCTGTGCTTCACAATTTTAGATTTGTAATCAAACAATCACATGTGGTTTAAGTGCATATTCTGTTTTATTATTATTTAAGGGTATTTTTATGCATTTTTGGTTTCACCATATATAAATACTTTTCTATACTTTTTTCTATACATTTCCAGTACTTTTAATGCATAGCCCCCCATTTCAGAGCACCCTAATGTTTGGGACAAATGGCTTCATGGGTATTTCTGATTAGTCAATTGTGTTCAATTGCTTCCTTAATGCAGATATGAGAGCTTTTAGTATCTAATCTTGATTCTAGGCTTTTGATTGCCTTTGAAGTCTGTTGCTAGTGTTTGCCAACATGACCAGATTTGTGCCACCCCCCACACAACAGGTGTCCAACTGACCAGAGCAGTGGTCATTGTGTGATCGGGCACAGAATACCCCCAAACCCCTCTTCACATTCTGAGCCTCCCCGTCGTTCTCCAAACTTACATTCCATTTAATATGGAAGTGCAAGTAGGCCTAACTCAAATTAGAGACATAAAAATGTTCACGCAAGAGTACGTGCAGTATGTGTTTGTAGTTGAGGAAATACACTGTTGGCATGCTCATTGCCACTTCAGCGTAGTGAATGCTAATGTGGTAACCCTGTTATTAAGTGTATTATTCATGCATAGACATAATCACGATCTCTGCTGTGTTAACCAGTAATCAAATCAATACTGGATAGGTCGATTGATCATATTCTGTAGTACAAGCATATCAGTTCACTTCTGTGGGGAGAGTCCTAATTGCATTATGTCTTATGATTACATTACCAATTCTGTATAGACTGCGCTTATTCTTCTCCACCAATGTCACCGTCAATTTTTCTCAATTCTGCTGACTTTATTAATTGTTTTAAAGCCATGTCTGATGGCTTAATTATTTATGAAGTAAATTAATGCCATGACCCTATTGTCCTTAGACTTATGACATTAATATGCATAAACAATACTGATAACAGGAAAATGACTCATACAAACACACATTTCAGTAATTCATATAAAGAAAGAAAGGTGGTCCTGGATGTGTTATGTTAATGATAACAACATATTAAGGTTGGTTTGTTCTTCACACAATACCATTTTGAACTTATGCTAATAATACCTTCATTTTTGAAGCAATTGTCAGTTCATTACAGTATTTACAATTATTCAAGTTTTGAGCATACAAAGTATGTGTTTATATGTGTTATATGTTTATAAATAAAATTTAAAAAAAGTGTGGAATGCAATCACACATGCTACACAGTCTGCTATTTTCAACCACCCTGTGACTTTTGAGAATTTGTGTATCCCAATTTGCTTTCCTTATGTCTATATAAATGAAGCCACATGTGGTACAGTGCCACAGTAAAAATAAGTATGCTGGAAACCACTGTCAAGACATTGGCACTTTCATTTTAATTTCCCTGCTTTTTTAGTATTGTGAAGTCCTTTTCCAAGGCTTATCACAAAATACATTACCTTAATTCCTGCATCTCCATTTAAATGGCCCATGACTATTTAATTTTGGCTTTCTCCCAATTAAATGTTTGGGCACGGAGGAATACAGTCTGTTTGGACCACACTTGCAAACAAACGATATGTACAATGCCAAAGATGCAGTCAGTTAACCTGAGAGAAAATAATGAACAAAAGGCAACGGCAGTCATAAGGATAAACTGCAAATGGTTTAGAGGACCTTGGCGAGCGCACACAAAGCACGCGAGGCAGGGTGGGAAGGCAGAAGACTGCTTATCAAAGCGCTCGTCCATAATCGCACCATCAGGAGCCTCTCCGCGGTGCGCCCCGTTGCAGTTTTTAAGCGCGGCAAGGCTCGTCGATGCGCATAATCATTAAACGTGCCAGCGAAGTAAGCCCGGGTTCATTTACTCCTCCGGCACCCTGGGATCTCTCCCCACGTGAACACAGGTACACGGCCATCAGCGCTTAAGTGCCACTTCAGCTCTCCTCTCCCGCTAGTGCCTACCCCCCTCTCTGACTTATAATCGTGTCTCAAAACCTGCTCCCCACCAGTGTCTGTCTAATACACCTTCTCCAGCAAAAGCCCTGTGTTTAGTTATGAGAATCAAATAACTGTAGAGAAGGGTTTAAATAAAAATATTCATGACAAATTTGTAAGCCTGTCTGCATTTACAAGCAACTAGGGCTTGGTATTTATAAACTATTTATCTGCTGTTTTCTATTTGCCCTGTGTAATGTAATTAATTATATTAAAATCCTCGACTTAATGCTTGTAACTTAACAGCTGAAATATTCAAGCTGTTCCAACTGTGGTCATTAGCCCCTATGTAAAAATAAACCATCATTCCACTCAATGACAGCCCGACTGATTTAGAAGTATAAAGCCTTGATATGTGAGGATTACTGTCTAGAATAAATGCAGATGACATTAATGCCCTTGCAACTCTTAATTAAGATTTCCCATTGTTTGCATTCTGCTGAATCCGCAAGCTACAACTGTTGCCCAGATGCAAGGAATGTGAATGCACACAACTACAAGCTGATGTCATACTATGTGCATTATGGGTTCAGAATAAATTGCATAATAGTACTCAATTATATAAAATGGAGGACTGAAATGTAGATTAGGTGTTGTGTGACTGAATGGTGAATTTGCCAAATGCTCTATGCTCTCTCAGGTGAAGAGGGCAATTTATAATTATAAGGATGATCCACAGAAATTGAGCCAGCATGAATCACTGCATGGGACTAGTGGACTGATGCTGAATATTTATGTTTCTCACATGCCTTTCTCACTGAACTTTCTTCTCCTCTGATTTGCATATTTTCAACTGTTTTACATTTTCTTGCAACTCACCAATGATCTCTATACTTTAGCAATTACATGCAAAACCAAACATATTTCAACGTGGCAGTTAATATTTACCTTGTTGTGTGTCTTAAAACATACATGTGCAGTGGAGAAAAAATAGACAAGTCTGAGTAAGCTAACGCGTCTGATTTTTAGGTAATTTATAATAGTGTGTAAGTAATGCTCTTGAAAAATAAGCATTACTGTTTGTTTGTGTGTGTGTGTGTGTGTGTGCTTGTAATCTTTTTTCAAATTGGTTGAAGGCAAGCACTGTGATACTATCACTGGTTGATGCTTATCCATGTCTGCCAAATGCAACACATCCCATAAAAACTAGACTGAAACTGTTTAAAATCTTAGCTGCAGATGCTTGCAATGTTTGCCATCTGTGTAGCTTCTACATAGCAGTAATTCTGGCTCTGTTTTTTCTTATTCTTTCAAGTTCTGCTGTCCAGGCTAAAGCGATTATTCATCGGATTTAATTTATCTTCCGCAACCCACATCTCAACCCTCAAAGGCTGATAAAAAAGATTCCGGCTCAAGAGACATTAGGCAAATTCAATTATTTAAAGTTCTAATGGTCCCGGGTTCTTAGAAATAAAGTATGTTCTCTCTCTGATTCCCCAGTGTGAAAATTGCATTCCTGCCAGGCCAGCGTGTGTTTGAAGGAAAATTCTTTGTTACAAGGAGGTCAAATGATTGTGTTCACTGTCGATTACACTGCGGATAACACTCCGGTCAGAAGTGGAATTTGTTTCTCAAAGCATTGAGCAGCACTGGATAATCAGAGAATCCACAATCCCACTTTCAACCGCTGATTCTTTTTAAGTGAGCATTTAAGCACTCAAACATATGGGTGCGCACACAAACACAAGCATTCGACGACGACAACAACAACAACAACGAGACAATGCATCCTGTAACAGAACCCGATATTCATCACAATATACTACATAAAATAGCTGAATAGCAGATATTTGGCAATTCAAATATTTCCTTCCTTGATTTGCTTTTAAATTCTGTACAGGTCCAGGGGTACCAGGTAGGGGTGCCCCTGGTCACCTCTGTTCTTTACTCAGGCCCTCTGAGTGCTACTATCAGAGGGGATCCAAGCTTCTTCGGAGTTAAGATCAGACATACAACTGTTCAAAGTCAGAAGCTCTGCTTTGAAAAGTGATTGGGAGAAAGACGTGACCACACCTTAGTCTTTACTGTACAACTTGTCCTACCTGTCTCAAAATCCCTTTTGAATAACAGCAGCTGAGAGACAAAAAGACCTGCACAGTTCTCGTTTTTAGCAATTTTAATCAACAGTTTCTTATTCTTTTTCTTCGTCATAACAATAATAATAATAATAATAATATTCCCTAATTTTGAGAAGCCTAAATATATTTGTGAACCCATACTCCATTACTACAACATGTATTATCAGTTTGGGAGGGTGCAACTAGAAGGAGCATCATGGATGCAAGAAGGCTGATTCTTGCACAGCGTGCACAGGCACACAACAGGTTCCCAATTGACCAGAGAGGTGGTCATTGTGCGATGGAGCAGGGGATACCCCAAAAACTTTCTTCCCTGGGCAGTCTATTGTGAGCATCCCTCCGGCTGTCAGCACTGGTATGTTCAGAATTAGATTCTGAACATTGGCCTGTACACTGTAATTGCAAAGAGACCCAGTGCTTTAGCCATATATGCCAACTGATAATCCCTGTAGTTCAGCATTTCTAACGTTTCTCGTGTGCCCACAGGGTTGGACAGAGGACAAATTTCAGGCCGGCGTTTGAAAACACAGCACGATAAAACCAAATCTGCTTTCCTGACCAGTCCTACCAAGCCATAATCCATTGAGAAAATTACACTTGGGACTCGGTCAGAATCAAGCTTTGCACAGAAACAACAAGCATTTTTTCAGAGAGCTTTTCATCAGGCTGGCAGTGAATCCCTGCAGGGTTCATCATTGCTGGGCTTCTGTTCCAGCACGTCTCGCTCACTGTGGTGCTGCCTCGCATTTGTCCATTCCAGATCCAAGCCCACTGCTGCTGTACTTAAAAAAACAGGCCAGAGAAAGGCTCTAAATGCCTTCTACCAAACAATAACAGCTAATGCCTTTAAAAAAGATTAGGGTAACCTAGCGGGACTCTGTTTATCACAGTTCAGCCTAACCAAGCCAAAGTGACTGTGGGAGAAACTGAGACCGCAGGGCAGTTTTGTTAGAGCTGGTAGCTGGCAATTTACAAAGGGAAGGGGCTGGTACAACACAAGAGCAAAAAAATTCTGGGTCAGAGCAGAACGCTGGTCCTTGTGAATTAATCCCAGTGCCCTTTGAAAGACTCAGGGACAGCAGCAAACTGTGTTTGGGTTATTCAATAATGCATCGAAAACACAGGCCTTGAAGCAGAGGCGACCAGTAAAGGAACGGAAGAGTTAAGGATTTCTAAAAAGGTCGCTACTGCACGAGCACAGTAAAGCAGGACAGAAAGGAGACCATGTAACATTAATGTGGGTTAGATTTAAGGTCCAGATCTCTCATTTCCAAGATAAATGTAATGCTCAACAGCCGGAAAAAATATCAAGCCACGGACGATTGTGCCCAGCCAAGAAAATTAAAATGATTGACCCTCCCCACAAATGCGAAGTAGCGTTTAAAAATCTATGAGGCAGCCTTGAACAGTATTGCTGGAGCTAACCATCACAAGAAGCCGAGAGAAACAGAGCTAATATACTGCTGGGAGGTCTTCCTTGTACAATCATGCATCATAAATAAAACACATCAAAATCACAAGATTACAACAATGGCTGTATGTATAGGTTCTGCTGTAAAATGCATTGCTTAGTGCTAGTAGAGGGGCTACAGCTATGGATTTTCAGGCCCGGGATGAAATCCCCCCAAGGTAACACTGTTTTAGGAAACGCTGTTTCAAAGTAATGTGCAAAGGAAAATTTGGGAAACCATGTATTTAAATTATTTAAATAAAGATCAATATTGGTTCTTGACATGAAAAAAAATGTATGTGTTTTTAATTTTGGTAACGTAAACATGATTATATGCCAAGCTTTGTTTAATTACATTACATTACATTACAGGCATTAATAAAATCAGTACCCTCCGGAATTGTGTTTTTCATTCACTAACATAAGGCATAAAAAACAAATTCAACAGGAAAATGCAGGAAAGACAAGACACCCCAATAAGCCAATGACTCAGACTTATTGACACAGCATATTGATACTCATCCGTGAAGGACATAAAAAATGCTGAAGGGTCTGGTAAATTGATGCAGCTTACTGGCAAATAGCTCATTTTTTTTTATAAATGGACCATCCCCCACTCCACGCTAAGGGGTAGTCTGTCTTCCCTTCATAGAGAAGTAAAGAGAGATGAAATAAGTGAGATCAAAAATAAGCAATGAACCTGGTAACACCATTTAAAATTGCATTTGAGTCTCATCAGTGCTACAAAATCTGATTTTTTAAATTTTATTTAAAATGTTTCACACTTTATCAAATATAAACCTAGTCCCACAAGAATGACACCGTTTTATGGCAGCATCACATAGTAATCTGATGCATGAATAAAGCTTCAGACAAACAAAATGAAATGGAAACTACAGCTACAGCAATCTAGAAGCATAGGCTAAATGTATTACTGATATGAGTATTTAGCCTTTGGAACTTTTAACCTTTTAACTTTGGAATCACTGTATATAAAGTTGATGAAATTTACACAAATGTCAGAGCATCGCACATCACCAGTGTGCCTCATTTTACCCTTAGACCCCAGAGGGTTAATGAATAAATGGATAGTCTAGACAAACTAATGATTTTGTTTGTTAAAGATCATGACTTTTGACAGAAACCCTCAGAAAATCCGTTTAAAATTTAAGTAATTCTCCCTGTGTTAACAACAGTCAGTGCCCCTCTGAGTTAACATGTTTGCACAGTGTGAAATAAAAATGAAGCTTAACAATCCATACATTTTATATAAGATAATTACCAATGGAGACCATCTTATTGATATTTTTTTTTAGTACATATGAAAATGGGTTTAACATCACATGAAATAGCCATTGATCCTTACGATTTGGTACGTTTCCTGTTTCCATTCATTAGTTCCCTCAGCTTGATACGAATGGCTCTCAATTACCGCAACTTTATTTTGTTTTCAATGAGAAGCACTGCAATGTATATTGGTCTGATGTTACAGCGTAGTCTACTTGAAATGAAAAATATTCACAGATACCATTTTCTGTTTTGACAAACCTATCCAATGTTTTAATTGAACATTTGGGGGACATTAAACCAACTCAGTGTAGGTAACTATCCCTGTATAATATTTGTATCAAGTATAATGAATGAATAAATAAATAAATAAATAAATAAATAAATAAATAAATAAATAAATAAATAAATAAATAAATAAATAAATAAATAAATAATTTACCATTTAACAGGGCAGCAGTACTACTTAGAAACAGAGTTTAACTGTTAACTAAGTGATTCCCTAAACACATTCTACAGTGATGGGGACATCAGATATTCTTCTTCATCTTCAGGCTGCAGATTTTATGCATGCACGATCCTTATTCAGAGACAGTACCATCAGTACACCTACTCAGTGCATATGTGGCCTCTCAGGAACACTCTCTGGAGCAGCAAACGCAGTGATTTACTGATTTCATGATTTGTATGCAGACAATTACAGTCATGTGGGTGAGCTCCCAAATCAACCTTTCACAGAATCAAAAAACTGCTTTTTCTTATTCATTGAATTCTTGTCGAAGCCATAAAGAAAAAAATCTGCAAACAATTTCCACAGCCCGCAATTGCGGATATAGAGGTCTGGGCCTTATTTTTGGAGATCCTGTCCAGAGTAATGATGAAGCCCTGACTCCTCACTGTGGTATGTATTCAATTTCACTGTGCAAATGTTGGAGATTGTAAAAGACGCGCGCAATCCACAACAAAACATTGCAGAAGAAAAGGGGGCGATAGTGGCTGACGCATTTAAAAACCCTGCAGCTTCGCAACTTTTAACAAGCACTAGAAAAATATTCATCGAATTACAAATGCTATGTTTGTGCTTGAATGTCTTATACATCTAAGCAGCTTATTACTGGGTCACAATCAAGCCCAAAAAAATCGCACCTGAATGTAATCTAAAGTAATCCTTCAGTATGAAATGCATAATTAATATCTATCAACAAGTATTTCAGTTTCACCACATGCTTTGAAAAACATATGAAAAATTATAGCAATGATGCTTGAGTGTACTTTATTGGTGGAAATAATTTGAAACAGCATTTATATGTGAGCAAATATAGAATTAATTTCCACCATCCATTCACTTTAATGCGCTCATATTAAGATAAGAGCATGATAACCACGCCTGAATAGCATTGATTGTGCTCAATGAACAAAATATCACACAATAGCTGTATTGACTGCACATTACAGTATATGCCCTATATAGGTTCTAATAAAAACTGAAAGCACCATAGATATAGCACTACTCCAAATGGTTTTTATTCTCTTCCCTAAATATATACACACTTTAATGCCAGTATATGGTGTCTTATGGCTCTCGGTTCTAAAATATTTCCATTTTTTAGATTCATTAAATGAAAATAATCTTTTTTTGAGGAGAGTAACTTCCCAATAATAATTATTAAGGGGCTAGTTGATTTCTCACACACACACACACACACACATGCATACAGTACTAGCACAAATTATGGAAACCCAACATTCCTAAATATATTTTGACCACAATTTCTGTTTTTTGGCATAATGCAATGTGTATTTTGACTTTACTTTACTCCAAAATTACTGATGGTCACATAATGTCTTTACCACTCATGGTCAAGAAGGTAACTGTTTCAAGTATATTTTTACAGATGAAAATGGCTCTGAGAAACAACAATAGAAGAAGGGGCACAGATAAAGTTTTGAGGGCTAAACTTCTTCTTTAAGCACAGTGTTTCCATAATCTTTGTCAGTACTGTATATGGAACTGACTTATGGGAAGATGAAGGACTGATAAAGTGGATATAATGAGTATACATTTTTTCACTGAGAGATTACTAGAAGAGGATTTAATTACTGATAGATCGGGTAATATATTTTAAAGCCACTTCTAAAGTATTACCGCGAGGATCAGTATCTTATAATTAATTGTTGACTTGGCTCTCCAAATCACCAAACGTATGTTTAACTAAGACCATGATTCAGAGGTTCCCTCTAATGAATAGACCCTTTCTAAATTAAATACAATACCGCAAATGGAGTAGAAACCTGTTCCTTATTGGAAGTATATGGAAAGTTTCCAGTAAACAGCCTTTCTTACCCTTTTCTTTACCCGTGTAAATTTAATTAAAAGTTGATGACAAGGACATCATCGTTTTGCCAGGACAACCTCTGTAAAAAATGGCATTTTTAAATACAGCTATGTCTTCAAACACTACTGAGGATAATACTGTGTCAAATATACTTCCTCTCACTCTCATTTTGGGCAAGTTCACAAAGAATGCTTATCTAGTCTTTGCAGTGGAGAAAGTTTAGAAAAGGTCATGGTCTTCATTTATATTTTGGCAGCAACTCAATTTTCACTCTACATTTGGAAGGATCTTCTAATGGCACTCACACTGTAAGAAGTGCAGTGAGGGAAAGACAGGGAATGTATGCCAATGTAGATTAATGTTGGGTGTCTGTGCAAGATCCAATTTACTAATCAATTATTCATTAGGATGACATTTTATAAGTCCATGCAAATGAATGCATCCATAAACAGATTGAGCTGGCCATCCATTTTTTTGGCTACCATTTTTCTAATGTTGACCTGCTCCATTTCAGTAGCTGTGCTTATAGACCCCTTTCAAAACATTTTGAAAGACAGATGCAATCAATGTGTTATGATTACTCATGTTTTGGGAAATCTGAATAATATAATGTTTAAACAATAAGAAAAACGAATGAAAGTAGTAGTATTTTTCATGACAAACCTCAAAAGAGGCCGACAACTATCCTTATAAAACGAAATTAGGATCCATATGTAAATGAGTGATCTGTAATCGCACTAACACAGATTGGAGCATTTAGAGCAATGTACAATAACTGGGCTATGGATATCTGTTTAAATGATACATTAACTATGTCACATGCCATGACATATTGGGCTCTATTTTATGGCCAGTGCTCTGCATGTTGTGAGCTGTCGCACTGGCGAAATGGTAAACACTACTCATCTCAATTAATTAGCAATTCCTCTATATAGACATGTATTCCATAGAAATAAGCAAAAAACAACCATAAAATCAGTGCTCTTTTTTGTTCATCATTAGTCAACAATGTAGCCTACACAATGAGGCAAATAGTGAATGATCTATTTAAATATGCATTTTTTTCCAGGAGCGTCAGATAGAACCACTACATTTCACAGATGATTTTTATGTTATCTAATTCTCGGTCACAACTAAAGGAAGACACACCCAAGCTAGCTTGACAATCATTAATTATCACAAGAATAATTATGGACTTACCATCAAACTTTTTATGCCGGGACACGAAGGTAGTCCGTAAGGTGTGACTGGCCTCATCCACTAGGTTCTCAAACTCAAGCTTGCTCTGCTGGCTCAGCTTGTCTTCCATCTCTGCGGTGCAGCAGGTGTATCCCTGGGGACAGATGCGCAGATGTTCACCTGCAAAAGAGAGACAGTCCTGTTTTAACGTACAGCAGAGAAGAACCACAAGGTTCCCCCACAAAGTGTGGAGACCGCCGACAGCCACATTAGCTGGGATTTGGTGTAATTCGTTCAAAAATGGTTTGGCCCACATTGGATCCTCATTACTTCCCTGTTCTTTAAACTTTAGCTGCCACTGATTGATTACTATTGGAAGCTCACAAAGTGGCATACTGGCACTGCAATGTATATATGTATAAATGGATGCAATGTAAATGCTATGTGAAAATGCTGTGTAAGACGCTCTGGATAAGAGCATCTGCTAAATGCCTGTAATGTAATTATGCACCTTAAGGATTACGGAAATCTACTTTTCAATGGCACCTGACTTCCAGAAAATGAAAGCCATGAACCAGAATGTAGTACTGAAATTGGATGATTTAAATGTTGGGGAACATTAGCGTGCATGTTTAAACTTCTGGCCACAATAAGACAGATTGCTTCAAATATGTGTTTGCCATAGCTGAGCATGTCACATTAGCCAAAGTGCCAAGAACCGTCACAACTACATAAAAGCAAACTGCTCATTTCCTGGAGAATGAATTAATTGACTCAATTTTCTTTCAGACCACAGCCAGCAGCGGGCCTTTGTGATAGCCAGACTGGGCAGTTTACCAAGTGCTTTCAAAAGCATTTCCTCATCAGCCAACTGAAAATATGTAACTGTAAAAATCCATTTGTGCAACCTGAACTTAATGTCAAACTCAAAATAATTGCAGCATTATGTATTTATTTGGCAGGTTCTTGTAGCAAGAGAGACTTAAAGACCCACTGTTGCAAGAGAGCTGCAAAAATAAGGGAATAGGAACAAAGGAGCATGTATCACACCAACTACAAAGCAATAGTTATACAGTAAAGACACTGCAATCACATCAAAAATGTAGGCACCTTTAAAATCAAACCTCAGACAGAAGATACTCTTTTGAGACACATTAAAGATGAATGCAAATGGATTTTAAAATGAAGCCTTTATATCAATAAAACATTCAAAAGATGAAGGTACGATGTATTTGATGTTGATTCAAAAATGTGTGTCACAATTAAAGGACCCACATCTGCTGAAGCAACTCCAGCTAAAGTAGGTTTTCCCAGTCATCACCTACAGTACAACAATGAAACTCTGGCCTTGGGTCAGCTGATTCAGTGTTCAACAACAGAGCATTGGTACAGTATACCAATTATAAGTTACAGCTGCATTTTCACTTTTACAACATGGTCCATTATATTAAGAAAACATAAATTACAAAATCTTATTTCTGTTTTAAATGGAAGATAATAGATTCTAACAAAATACAGAGTGAAATGAAAACAGACTGACAAAAAAAAACTGCTGTCAGGAGAATATCTAAAGTCGAGCCATAGTAATGGTTTGAAACCCGCCACTACTGGGTCTCTTAAAATCCTGTCTTGAATTCATTTCTTCCTGTCTTCAGTTAATTATATGTCTTTCCACTTCTCGTTTATTAAATGTCGGGACAACGGCGCTATCTGAATGTCATTCTTCACAGGGCAGGTACTGGCAGAGGTACCACACCAGGTATCCAGGCTATCTTAATTCGTGAAATGTGTTTTAGCCCCAGCTAAAGAATGGGAAGGCTGCTATTAAAGAACCTTACACCTGGTGAGATGGCCATTACATGCACAGAAAGAAGAGGATTGGATTTTCCTGCTTTCCTTTTTGACTTTAAGTGATAGGCTACTTTTTATTTTATTTTTTACTTTAAGTGAGATTAAGTGCACTCCAATGGTCCACTTAGCTCCCGTGTATGCATGGGGTAAAAGGCAGTCTCTGCTGGAAATGTGCTGGCTGCTGAGAGTGGTTGTAGCACTATACTCGTGCAACTGTGTTGCAAGCACTTGCCCCCAGAGAAATGCATGTGAAGTGCATGAATGTGACTGTGGCAAGCAGAGTCCCTTTTAGACAGCAAACACTGTAGTGTGCCGCAACAGCTTGGGATAAGCAGTTCTGTTTATAGCGGCTTACATGTAGAGTGAATAACATTTACATTATTTCAGTGCTCTTCTTCATTCCTGTTTTCCTGTTTCTTACAGCTATTTGAATCGCCTCAATATTTGCTCTAATGAAAAGTCCCAGTTTTTTCCCAGCTCTCTGACCAAGCAGCATGTCTACAGGCTGTCACACAAGGCTGAAGGGGGCTATGTCATCTGTGACATATGCGGACCAGACATTCTGAATTCATCTCTTACAGATTGAAGAAACTTTCATTATGATAGCGTGGGGCACATACTACCAATCACTCAGGATGTTCTGAAGACGCAATGCACGCTGGGATTTTTGCGCTCAGACACGGTGTGTAATGTAATCAGTCTCTGGAGCAGTCCTGTTTCATAGACTCATTCACAACGCTCAGTGATTGATTGCACTGGTCTTACAAAAAGCACAGAGGGCTGGATTATGAAGTGTTCCACAAAGGAATGAGCATTGACACCAGGGACACGTTCTCCTCATTGATGTCAATGTTACATTCTGCAGCAACCATTATGTTAATCAATCATACAATTCTACACATGGGAACTCCCATTTATCACCACGTACATAAATTTACTATGAAAAAAAGTTGGGAAATTTGTATCAATCGTACATAGAACTCACACACATCACATTTCAGTACCTATCTTTGATTAAAATCAATTATATTTTCTCCGGGATTGAAATAATTGTGCCTACACACATAGAAAAATACACATTTTCCAGACTCTGAGAATATTTTAAAGATACAAAAACTGCTTGGAATAGCCTACACGACTGATGTGGTAGAGCTATGAGAGAGTTAAATAATAGATTTTCCATTTACAAAAACAGTCATCATCATGAGAGCTCCACACATGATTAAGATTTTGTTAATATACTCTAACTACAAAAAAAGGATCATTAAGTTCATTGGAACATTTTTATCAGTAAAGAACAGGGACTCATCTTCAGAAAAAAATGCCTTCCACATCTAGTGCAGACTATATCGGCATACCAGTACGTCTGAATTTGGTGTTTGCCCTGCAGAGGCTTCAATTAGGTTTAATTATAACGCTAAAAACCCCCACAAATGAATCACGTCCAATCCAAATTAACTTTGTTGTTCATCTTCCCTATACTACTGTGCCAACAAATCTGCTACCTCCCTTAAGGTAGGCAAATTATCACAAAAGCTTTAGGTTTTGGTATATTGTACACTACACCTAAAAAATACTGTATATGGTAAACAACTTAAAGTTTGCAATAGAATCAGTAAATACAGTGAACACATCCATCCAGCAAGCCATCCAATGACAGAACATGATTTATATATACATACGATTAGTCAATTATCGGTCTATACTGGGATGTCATACTCGGATATTTGTGGTTTTATATCAATCAGCACCCAAATAAGGCCCTGGGAACAAGTTATGTGGATTATTTTGCCAATCAACATTTTAAATCACTAGTACTAAAACACCAAAAACCAGTAGAAAACGCACCTCTGCAGGCAGGGGTTTCGTAAGGGAGTGTAAAGGACAATCCCAAGGGCCCTGACTGACGGGGGTCCTTAAAAAATATGATTCTCTGGGGTCATGGGGCCCAATGTAAGATCTTTTCATGAGGCCAAAAATCCCTGGTGGTACCTCTGCCTGCAGGACTGGATTCTGGCATCTGTGCACTACGCCAAGTTTGAATGAGTTAAGCACCAATTCATGAATATAATCACAGATAATTATAAGTAAAATTAACTAGATAATGATTTTAAATGTCATGGAACTCCTTCTGTTGGGTTTCACAGACCTTGCTTCCTTAGGAAAGTGAAAAAGCACTTTGGTTAAATTAATCCTGTGCTTTGATCTTTAACTCCCTCACTTTCTGCCAAAACTGATACAAAATAATTTCACAACTGAATTAATTCATGCTTTTGCAATAAATTAAGTGCAATTGGATCCACTTTTTTGAAAACCCAGTACATTGCAACACTAATGATCACATATGTATAATGTGGCTTGTAAAATAGTTTTTTGATTGTTAGTACAGTTTGTAAAATTTGTAGTGATGCAAAAAAAAAAGGAAATGGTCAAGTTTTCCCAGCTACTACCGTTACTACAGAGAACATATTTCTCAGCAATCTAATTAAAAAGTAAAGAATCACGAACTAGGTTTGCAAAGTCAGAGTATTTAAAAAAAAAAAAAAAATCTTAGTGTCACTTCAAATACAATATTATAGTGCTAAAAAAGCTAGCGAGGGTACAGTACAAAAATGGATTCAATAACTGGCTACAAGGACATCTACAAGGCATTTTGACCAACGCAGGCTTCCACACTTCTTGCTGGAAAACCTTGGGCTGCCTTTGAGGAAATCCCCTGGATACCTGTGCCTTTATATGAATAGTCACTGTGCACACATACCATCAAGCCCCAAGAGACAGAAAACTTCCTAAAAAGGTCTAGAACAGACTGCCTTTCAGAAGACTTCCACGATCAGCCATTGGGACTGAAAACAAACAAACTTCATCCTGCAGGAACCTGCACAGCTGCAGGAGGAAGTCTCTGTTGACACCCGTTAGGCAGACAGAACATCTCCTTTCTCTTTCTTGGTTTCCTGTTGTTTTGCCAGAAGTATATGACATGTTTTTTTCTGTCTAGCTATATAAAATAATGTTCCTTCACACTTTAGCATGTAGCTTATATCTCAATAAGAAATCAGTGAAGACATAAACCTATGCCATCTCAGAAAGTAACTCCATTAATAGACTGGGTAACATAGTAATTCTTTAAGCACGCACTAACACAATGTCTGAAAACACTGGCCTACTCCATGATGACATGTTTGAGACCTAAATAAAAAGAGAAAGCCTTGAAATGAAAAGCGGTACCCAAGTTTTATCTTTGCATTTACCATAATAATTATGAATCTATAGCGATTTAAAGTAAATGTAATGCTGTGACTGGGGATATGGATTGTGGGGGGGGGGGGGGGGGGGGGAGAATATTCTGTTAGGGAATGTGCTGTGTATCATGTTAAGCAGATTCACAAGGAAGATTTCCCTGTAGGAGTAAATAGTTACTAGTTCTGTGGGTGGGTCGTCTTGGGATTGTTGGGGAGGGGGGGGAAGTAAATAAATAAATAAATCTAGAATTTCTTCTTCTAACAATCTCATCAACGCATTCAATTCCTGTGACGTCTTCCTCTGAAATCTATGATATTTATATTCTCTGATGTGGATTTAAAGGTCAACATTAACATTGAGCTTAGCATAGGTGGATCTTTCACATAATTACAGAAGGCAAACTAATTACACACATATGATGCATTCTAATAATCTTTAGGAATTTCTGAAAATGTGTTTAGGCAAGGATGTTAATGATTTTAATCAAAGTGCACAGCCACGTGAAAGAGTACTTGATACAGACATATTGACTTGAAGCAGAAATAATTCCAATTCATAAAAGGTTGCCGAAGCTAGGTGAGAATGGGAAAATTAATCGAAAAATGTTAATTGAATTTAACTGGACTACCTAACTGCAGCCTGGGTGTTGTCTATCAAATTGCAGCACTGGTGGGCCTCCTGGATGGTATGTCTAGCTAAAGCAGTAGTCTTTTCTGCAGGGATGCACCCCACAGTCTATTTCTGACTATGCCAGTGCTGGCTCTAGCTGGGAGCTAGAGAAGTGATGCTAGAGGAATGATACATAATCCGCCATTGTGTTTCTCAGTGCAGAAAAGCATCAACAGTATATTCAATGCTTCACTGGGCATTAGCAATGCATGCACGGCTTAGCTGGTGGACTGCAATGTAACAAAAATTACAGCGGATTGCAGTTATTTCATAGAGGATAAAAGTGTGAGTTTGTGCACACTGAAATTGACAGATGATGATGTAATTAATGAGAACAACCATAAATAGGTTTGTAAATTGTGATTTGGGGGAATAAAATAAAACAACCAATCTTTTTATGAAAGATTAAAGATTGATATTAAACACGTTGTGCCGTTATGCTACAGATATTTTGCAACTAGTCACATTTTTTATTTGAGGCAGACAAATTTAAGTCTTGATTTTCTTTCCACTCGAGTGACAAATATTTATGGTCCGTGAAGTATATGATAATTCACATTTATTAATAAGAATAAAAACAATCCAGTCCAACTATTATGAATATTCATACTAATGCATTCATAAACCAATGTGTGCTTCTACCAGTTCATAATGTGCAGGAGCATGTGCTAGTTTTCTTTCACAAAGCCAGTTTGCGCAATCCACAGCACGATCCAGAAGATCTTTAAATCCTTGCTTTGAAATCTTAACATTTACGCTCTGTGCTCCTCCCTGCATCTGTGGCATCCACATGGCAGCGTGACTTATCTTGATCTGGGCCTCGTGGGGAATGCCTGTGCTTATCAAAAGAGGCTGGCGGAAAATAATGCATTTCCAAGCAAATGCACGGGTCGCTCAACATAATGGCAGAAACTACCAGAAGTTTCACTGAGGGCTTATTTGAGATTTTTGTACTTTAGCAACAGCCTGTCAAGGTAACAACTATTTACACAAATCTTCTCAAAGAAGATTTAGGAATGCCTTTGATTTGAATCACAGAGTTATTATGTTGTGTATTCGTGCGTGTGTGTGTTCATCTTCATCTGAGTGTGATTATTTTTTATCCTCTGAATGGACAGCCCGAATGGCCATATTCAGTATTTTTCCATTCCAAGTTATCATCTGGCACAATGATGTTGCTCTAAATGATATCACGCAGAATGAAAATGCACAGTTTTATCACCATTTGGGGGTTACTGGCATCTGCCATTCTAGAAAATTATTACTTATTCTTACAGGCTCCATTCATTTTGACATTGCTCTGCTATGCTTATTTATTTATGAATCTATCTTATCTATAGCCTACTTATTATAAGCTTCTGTGAAATGTTCCATACATCAACTTTTCACCAGGATGCAACTGAACATGTGGCGCTCAATGGGTAAGACCATATCATGGCCATTTAATCCTCAGGCTGTAAACCAATTTGATGAAATATATAGTTACACTAGAGTGCTACGTGACTTGTGTTGCCACACAGTTATGGATAATGGGAAGTGTGGTATATCGGTTTCAGACCTTGACGTACAATGGGATTTTACTTACATTTCTTAAAAAGTAGTTATAGACTAGAGTAGTAAAGTAGATAATAATGGTAAATGTAAGCTGAGAAAGTCACTATTGATTATTCACTTTTAAAAAAATCATGCAAATGTATCACAAAGGTTTACTGGCAAAAAAAAAAAAAAAAAAAAAAACACAATCAGGTTCAGATGTCTGATTCCTGGTTGCAACCAAAAAGTCAAAAAATAATTTACAAAAGTGACAAAGCTAATATCTAAAGTACTGTTTGTACAGCTATCCAATGATTCAGACAATGCAAACATGTCTTAATGTCAGCCTGGTGGGCAGATGAGTCGCAGCCATTTTAAACACCGCAGTGGTATTCGTTGTTCAGATTGATTGCTGAGTTCTTGCCGTCACCTTGTCATTTTGAGACACATCATTCAAGGCACTGGCTGTTCATGGGAGCCTGACTTCTACCACATGTCTGACGAAGGTCCCTCGGTATGTATCTGTCAGCCCATTCAATTAAAACATCAGTCCTCCCACCTCCTGTACATGGTCTTCTCACCACAAATCATGACCCGCAATGACAAAGCCTTATTTAATTTGACGGAGCTTGATTGAATCCTTCCCCCATCATTTCCTACAACGTGACCCCCCCCCCCCCCCCCCAGGGGAAACACAAAGACGCTCCGTTGGCGGCAGCTCTGACACACAGATGCAGACAACGGAACGTGCAACCTGCAGGGGCCTAGGGAAGTATGGAAAATTACAGAAAAAGCAAAGTGCATCATCGATTCAGAAATGCCAATCGAGTTAGAGTAAGGGTGTCATAGCAATTCTGATCCAGTGACATTTCTCCTACTCCTAGGAGAGTAAACATAACAAAGCCACAATATAGATGGCTATCCTTTAATAAAGTGGGTTAATATTTCTTTAAGACAATTTCATCAAGGAAGAGGATGGGAATATGGTGACGTTTAAGGCCAAAAGTAGCACCTGTTCAGAATATTCATCTTCGGAACTCACTGGCAGACCACTTTGCAAGCAGAGCAAGTTATCAGGCTCTGATAACAACATAATGATGTCTTGCAACCTCTCAGAAGCACACTTGTAAATGGATCACATTAGAAACTGGTAAAAATGCAGTTCCACTGTGCTGATAGAGCAATGCATCGTGGAAAGTAATGTGGGTGACCTGCAACATCACTCAGTTCTGGAAAACAGCCTCTTTCAGCACCAGGGGGACCTCGCCTCAACAAACATCAGATAGCTTTTATTGCTCCCACTTTTCGAGAAGCGTTTCTGCAACATCATTTAAACCACAGTGAGCAGCCAACGGCATGCCCTGTTTGGGGGTGTAAGCAAGTCCTGGACTTCTAAAACACTGCACACAACAATCTGACTGCCTGTGTTAAAACATATATAATAATAATAATAATATTAATAATAATAAAACTGAACAGAATGAACAGGGGAGCTGTTTCTAAAGATCCTTTTGAATATTAGCACAATAACATAACACAAACAGACATGTGGCCAGTAAATCAGTTAAACCCCTTTAAGCCCGGAGGGAATACTTAAATCTCACATGTGCTTTGTGTTGAATGTGTCAACTGAAAAATAAAGCAAACTGATTAACATCAGAATCAAACATTGAGTCCAAAACACACTGAAAACGTTCTTTTATTTGCGTGTTTGGCAGGGCGAGGTCAATGATTGAGCAAAACTTTGGAATGTTGTTTCAGATGTTTGGACTGGTTGGGTGGTATATTACAATATAGTCCTCACAAAGTCAGCACATTCTTTGTGGCACGCTGTATTCTACACAACATAGTGGCAGTAGTAGCAGTATGATAGTTAACTGGGCTCATAACATGGGCTGTAACAACAGCCAGGGCGATGCCGTTGTATCGTTGAAACCTGAATTGCTTCAGTATAAATCCAGCTGTATAAAGCTTGCAAAAGTTGCTTCTCTAGTGAGTTTACAATCCGTTTCTGGGATGATGGTGATATGAGTTAGCCAGGAGCCCTGCAATCTTGGTCTCATGCATCCACAAGACCATTTTCCAGAGCTCTTTTTGGCAAACTGTAACCTGGCCATCCTGCTTTTGTGGAAAACTAGTGGATTGCATCTTGCAGTGAAGCCTCTGTAGTTCAGTTTGTGAAGTCTTCTGCGGGCAGTTGTCACTGACACATACACAGCTGCCTCCTGAAGAGTGTTTCAGACAGGTGTTTATGATTTTTTCTTTGTTATGATGATGTAGGGTGAAATACTACCAATTATAGAATAGTGAGGATAGATAATTACTGTGAAATGTGTCTATCTTAACAATCCTCACACATAAGCACCATGAAATGGAGGGGATATAAATATATAATACTTCATGCGGTGATCAGATGGTGCAAAAGTATAATCAGACTCATAATTAATCAGTCTTTATTATATTTATTATTAATCGTGATTATGAATTTCAACATTTAATATTACAACAATAACTAATAACATACCAACATGCAAACATTATGCTGCCCTGAAATGGGGGCACAATGTATAAAACTGCTGAAATGTATTCATGGTGAAACCAAAATGTATAAAAATACCCTTTAATAAAATCAGAGAATCTGTACTTGAACTACATGAATTATTAAATTACACATATAATGTGGAGTGCAGAGCCCAATCAAGGGGGGGGGGGGGTTATTTGTCCCAAACAATATTGAGCTCAATGTATGTTCAACCTGAGCCAAAGAGCCTTTCTGCTACAATAGAGTTAAGCAAGGGTAAAGACGACTGATTCTCAGTCATTCTAACAGCTAAATTAGACAAACGTTTTGAGTACTGTCCACTTCATCTGGTGAACATAGAGTCCCTGCCCACGGTCAACTTTGAAATAAATATGGCTTTCAAGTCAAAGAGCCATGCAACTTCATCTCCAAGGTTACAGACAGGAGAGATTGACAGACGCAATACATTGCAGAATTACAATGAATCATCTTGAAGAAATGTAATGGGATGTTTTGAAGTAAAAATGGCTTAAAAGCACTTAGATATTTAATAGTGAATAGTTTGGTTAGACGCAGTTAAAGTGCAGCACAGCCGTATAAACAGAACTGAGTATTTGTGTGCACTTTCTGCAGAAAGTGGAACACTTTCCTGGTGTATAGATTTATGTGTATGTATAGGTGTATAGAACTTTCTCCAATAAATATAAATGTCAAAGAATAACAAGAGGTTAAGTACCAATATTGTTATTCAGCCAACAGCCAAGGGAGACTATTAAAAATGCACATTGCTCACTTTAAATGAGTGAAGATTGGCACTTAACAAATTATGTTCAATACTAGTTTTTTATTGAAAACAAGTTGACATTTTGCAAAATATTATAATTTGCAACAGTACAGAAAGGATTGCCTGTGAACCTTGTAGAACTTGAAAAGAAAAAGGAAACTGGATCTGTGTACTGAAAGGCTCAATTGATCTGATCTTAGTATGACAAGACTAATGGTTACAAGAGACAATGACTCACTGGCTTCAATAACATAACATTTTGAACAGTCTCAGCAGGGGGAATTATGCCAATTAACCAAATACATTTTAGAACCTTGTTGACACACGTACAATTTTAGAGGAAAAACACTGGGATGAGAAATTTTTCTTCGCTTTTGAGTCACTGTGTAAATACATGGTATGTGTGTTTTCTTGCGAGCAAGCTGTTTCTTATCACCTGCAAAGACCAATACTATGCCAAAATGTTTTGTTGTTATTGGCATATAGCAAGAATATCCGTTTTTCTGTCTTTCTGTCTGCTTATCTTGCTAGGCAGCTAGCAATTGATTTGTGGACTTAAGTGGTGAGTACACACTTAATTACTGGCTCAAATGCAAATTGCTCCAGTAGTATGTACATCAGGTGGAATAATGTTACCTGCAGCGAGCATTTTCATGTGTGTTACACGCAGGTTTCAACAACAAAAAAGTATATTTTCACTCTGGGGGAACCGGAAGTCATGAAACACTTACGATGCCATGAAAAGTTTTTGCCCCCTTCCTGATTTCCTTTATTATTGCATATTTTCCACACTGAATGGATTCAGATATTTAGACAAAATACTAGACAAAGAGAAACTGAGTAAACAAAACACATTTTCAAAATGATTATTTCATTTATTTAATGAAAGAAGTTATAAAACACCCATATCACCCACGTGATAAAGTTATTGCCCCTTATTTGATATCAGGGCAGAGTTCAGAGACACACTTGTTGATTCCAAATTGGGATGGAAAAATAAATGAGGAGAAAAAAATCGAATCAGTGGCAGTTAATGAAGTGCAAATATATGTTTAAATCTTTCATTAGGCCATAAGCCATGGCTTTCAAAATGATTCCATACATGTTTTCTTGAGTGCTAATTTATTTACTGATGAATACATTCCACGTGATACATTAATGGATACGCGTACTCTCTCAAATTTATCTTGCAGTAGTAATGTTTTCTTTATATAATAACATTTGAAAGAATGTGTCTTGTTAAATTCTTGGGAGAATGGACAAGGTTGTTTTATAGCCTTTAGCGTATGTCACATACGCTAAGTCCTATGCAGTTATGTATGTGATTTAACACTCAGTCACTTAATCTTTTTTGGGTAGTACCGATTGCTGTCCGGTTGTCACATAGCATATTATACATTTCTCAGAAGAAATAAAAAATAGAAAACACACAATTTCCTTTCCCCGTAGGCCAATCAAGCTTAACTCCAGAAAACGGTTACATTTGAGAAGCAGTCTATTCAAGTATTACTATTCATATTAACATCGAATGCTCAAATTTATTTGTTTCTGACATGAAAAAGGAAAAAAAAAATTATAATAAATGAAATGAATTATTATTCAGGTAATTGGGGAACTTGTTAAACAAGCATCAGAAAGGAGACAGGTTGAGTGCAGTGACCTGTTTACAATGTTTTGTTTTTTGTTTGTTTGTTTGTAATTGTAAGAATTCAGCCTCTTCCAAGCACCTAAGCTGCCAGTCATTCCAGTACATTCCACAGACATGACTGAGAAAAATGTACTATACAGTACATAAATGGACAATACTACAGTTGTTAAAGACTCTATCCACTGAAGAGAAACGGGTCAATTTTGGAGAGTGATAGTCCATATCACAGGCCACTAACTGAGCAGGGGTGGGTTTTCCGATGACATCAGATTTTAGAATTAACGAGTGTGTTTGTGAGGTTTTTTAAGCAACGGACGTTCTCTCATTATGTGTGTTTCCGAAACACTACCGTTAGTCGGATGCTTAAGAGGAACTTAACAGACTTTTTGCGAAGCGCGAAACACTTCTTTGTAAAGCAAGAGTATTTGATAAATCGATGTCATGAGTTTCTGTCACGTTTTTACAATATTTACTCTTAATATACATGGCAAAGAATACACTATAAGGCTACCACACTTTTTAGGCTATTGTAGGCTGTGACTGTAAGCATTCACTGAAAGTGCATGCATACTGTGTGTGGTGCCAGAGTGGACGGATGCAAGTGGGATTTTAGAGATTCTTTGCTGTGAACAAGTGATCTAGACACTTTTTATTTTAAGAGTTATCCTAAGAGGCACTTAAAGAGGTTCTTAGAGTTAAGAGCCTTTTGAGAAACAGTTCATTTTGTTCCCAACCCTGGTATAAAAAATAAATAAATTAAAAAAAAAACACTGAATTTCTTCATTTTGGTCCATATTCTGATGAATAATAAAATAACAACATTCTTTCACAATGTACCTTTAATCTCACTTGCCCAGACATATACAAACACAGTTAGCATGTACCTTATTTATTCACCAAAATATTTGTTTCCTTGATTTTTTATTTCATTTTACAATGACAATATCATTTGAATAGATAACAATTATTAGCATACACATACCCAAAACGATGTGCACATACATACAAAAATGGCTTAATCTACAGAAACATGTATACAGCATGTCCAATGGTTGGCAATGATTTGTAATAATGTTGCATAACTATGTTGTATAATATCTAGGAATGACTGAAAAATGAGCCTTTGGGAGTATGATGAAAGCACTATTGCAAGCCAATGTGCAGAATATTTATATTCACCAGTTTCTTGAGAGAAACGGGATAAGCAGAACAGCACTAGTAATATCACAGCAAAGGAGAGCAATCCCCAATTAAACCAGTGACCACATGTGACAGCTTACTTAAAGCAGCACATTGCTTCTGAACTAAATCAGAAGGAATAATATATCAAACAATGCCTTGCTGTAGCAAAGATCAAAAGAATTGAAATATCTTTTAAGACTCTGCATGCCTTTCCTATGTAAACAAAGCAAGTCTTGAGTTCTTGTTGAGTTGAGGCAGTAATTGTATGTCAAGACAGTTTTGATTGCAGCACACATCAAATAAGGTATTTTTGAGCGGTCAAATGTACTGAATCATCACCACTGTGGATATGAAGTAATGCATTTCCCCAAAGGAAAACAGAAAGTATTTGTATTTTCCATAGCAGCAAATGTGCATATGACAGTTTGGCCGCTTGAAACTCTTGACCCAGGCCCTTGTCCAGGGTCTAGAATGATACTAAAATTAGATTTGATAACTGCATGACACTAACTTCGTGACTATTTTTAAGTGATGATGTGGCGGTATCAAGATACATTTGGGTCTTCCTTTTCTTTTAATCAGTCTACATACATAACTTATGCAACATCAGATAAAACGCCAGGTGTCAATTGTAACCAAGCAATTGTACATGGCATTGCATGTAGATACTTTACCAAGGTAACTACAGCCCTGTATCCCCACCACATAAATTATGTAAAGCAAAATATGAGTGACAAAGCCAAAACTCTTCCAACATGAGCTAAGGAGGCCACTAATTTAGCTCACTAGCTTCGTAAGCACTATTTCTACGGTTTTAAGCTCTCGTTATGATTTTGAAGATTATGATTTTGGTCTTATTTTAACTTGCAGCCACTGGCTAAAGCAGTCAGGTACTATGGTTCTAGTAAATGTAAGCATGCTCTGGCACTAATAATTGTAATTTTTATTTTGAATTAAATAGGCAATGGTGAAGCTGGTGACATGGGTAGGACCCGAAGGAAATATATGACACAAGGTTGAAACCTTGCTGGTTATCAGCATGGCTCGAAAATATACTTCAGTTGTTGCTTCTTGCCATGACATCAGGTTACACCCATAGAGCCAGCAACACTATCATATTCAGCAACTGCAGTGAAGCACTGGAGTTTTAATTTCACTAATTCCTCAGTTTGTAATGCAAGTCTGGTTTGATTGACACTGTTAATTAATATAATAATATTACCACCATCCACACGCATGAGTACATTTCCGGTGTGATTATAATTTCAGAGCTTTCCATGCTGAACTAAATTGGATCAGTTAAGGGGGAAAAAAAATCCATTATGTACTAATGGACTAGAAAAAAAATCCCGTCATTGATGGAAACCATCCATTTTGACCAGTACTCATGATACACCCTCAAAAACGACACAAACAAATGGTTACATGAAACAGACATGTACTGGAAATGGTGAGTTATACACGGAGGCTACAATGTGATACAATTTGATTTGCAAACAAAATAAAGTCGCACCTTTGCAGCAGTGAGGGCGGTTATCATGTGCGACTGCCTGTGTTCTAATATGATAATATGTCTGTCTGCTGAAGCTGATGCTTTCTGCTTTTATTTCCCCTGGTTAATACCCTGCAATTGCAGAGTTTGCCTTCAGGACCAGCTATTAGTCTTGAGGAAGGCCATGGGTGTAAAACAAGGTGACAAGCCTCCATATTTGCCTTCTTATTTTTTATCCAAGCTTCTGTGGCCCAATGTCTGAACCCACACTGTCCTTAAATGAACTGTATCTATGCATCTACTGTGCATCACATCACACTGTGGCAAGAAAAAGCCAAGCTGAAGATCACAAGCAGAGAAAACAGTAGTAATTCACAAACTGACTTTGACAGAGTGCAATGTCATTAATCAGAGAAAATTGGTCAGCGGTCCTTTATAATACAATATATTCCATAAATAAATCATAGTAACAGGTAAAATAGACAGTAAATTCAACAAATTGCAGACAGCCTATGTTTCTGTTTGGAAACACCACATAGCAAAACAAATAAATAATAATAATAATAATAATAATAATAAATAAATAAACATGTTCTTTGTATTAGCAAAGCAGTTCTTGGTAAAACCCCATTTCCTTTCCAAGTGAGCTATACTGGCATAGTATATATTTTATAGCATGGATGTCCTCTGCACAATTGCTTGACTCTGTATTTTTTAATTATACAAAGACATTTACTAAATTGAGGTGTTCGTATTACTGGTGAGATGAGCTGAAGTTTAATTGCTAATTAGAATTTGTACATCAACAATAATGTACATAACATTATTTGGAAGGAAGGAGCAACATGTAGCCTAATTACAATTTTCTAGCAACGCCCCTAACCCTCTGTACCATAAAAGAGATTCTCTTTTCCTAATGTCTGAGTATGCATACACTGCTCTTCAAGAAAATACAGATTTGTTCAAATTCCCCTAAAAGTCAAAGTCCATAATAAGCAAGGATCGTGTCAGAGATGGGCTATGTACTGGAGGAAGGGGCTCTTTAAGAGCAGAGGTAAAGGTTTTCCTCTCCAGCCTGGCTCACAGAAGGCACCAGACACTCAGCAAGCTATGGTAAAAAATAAAAAAAACTGTCAAAGGTACACACTGAACCTGCTGGTATCCAGTGGTAACAAGGCACAGTCAAGCCATAATGACCCAACACGTATGCAATGACAATCCCGCTGGCTTCATTGTGGCCACAGAGAGCTTCCTGCTACAGCTACATTCATCAAACCTACTCTACAGCAGCATAGACCTGTGACTGTATAGCCCTGTCATTCTGATGCAGGTAGGAGTACTCTGTGCATGCAAATATCAGAAACATTAGAGATCACTTCACTGCAATAGTTTAATTTAGTAGTAGAGTGAATTTTTCAATGATGTGTTACTACATTATAAAAAGGGTGGCAGCATAGTATACTGGGCAAGGAACTGGTCTAGTAAATTTTGACCTGCAACATAACAGGAACTTTAAAGGTTCATACCACACTTCAGGAAATGGATTGTCCCAGTCATTAATGATATGCAGACAATATTTACCACTTCAAATAAAATTTACATTCACTATCAGAATTGTACTTTCTGAGGAAAGCATTTTTATGTTACATCTTGAGCATTTCCCTACATATTATTCAAGTTGATACCTAACATAATGTCTTCCTGTGTTAACGTAGACATCCATGCAATCAAGAAGCTAATATACTGTTAAGCATTAGGCTACTGACAGTTTTCACAAGGTATACAGTGGAGTGGAGTGGAGCAGTGGCGTAGCCAGAAATTAAATTGCAGCTGCACCTGAATAAAAGTGGGTGGGCCACAGAATTCATTCCATATATAGCTCAATAGCATTTACAGTACATTACAAACGTGAAAGTGTTCTGCTATGCGTTGGCCTGCTGTGTTACACTGCTGTGTTGTTTATCTGTTTAGTTTTGCCTACTTATGTGGATGTTTCTTTTCGCCAGGTTTATTTTCAGTAATACTGATTTGTCATTACTATTACACTTAAAGATCGTGTTAAACCACTAACATTACAGGTAACGTAAACTAATCGATGTCCTCAAAACATATCGGCGTGAGAAAGTCTCATAAATCAGCTGCTGGAAATGAATGAAAATTTGAGTCAAAATATAAAAGTACATGTTGCTATTCGATAGGCTATATAGGCTACCAAAATTGTTACCAGAATTCATTACCTGAAAGTTCGTTTTTTTCCTGGATCAGATAAAAGAAAAAGCCACGAGAATCAATCAAAGCTCGTTGGCATTTTCATCCCTTTCACTTAGTCTTTCGGCTTCATTCCCTAGTACTGTATTCACGGAATCCGCGCACTGAATTTGGATGAGCTTGACTGAATAGATGTTGAATAGATGAAAATGCTTTCACTAGGCTAAGTCGGGGGAGGGGTATCGTATCAGCAGGGAAACTACGCTCTCAAAGTAACAACAGTGACAAGTCCGCGTGTCTTTTTTTTTTTTTTTTTTGCTGTTATCGCTAAAAGATGAGATTCGAGCTGCACCCTAGGACGGGTCTAGGCAAGAAGTGGGTGGGCCTAGGCCCAGCCAGGCCCACCCATAGCCACGCCCCTGGATTGGAGTGTAGATGTTAGATGCAGACTGTGCTGAAGTCCTCCATGAAAAGCAGCAAAGTCCAGGAGGGTATATAGATTTATCACCACAGACCAGGGAAGTACACATACAGTACATAGAGAATAGTAATAAGATATCTATACTTAAATAAAAAAAGACCCACATGCAGGCGTTTGCATTGCCTACCCAAGCCACCTTTGCTTTCTGTAGCCAAGAACTCCACAATCATGTTAGGCAGCAGACTGCACCTCCTGATCATAACACTTTCCCCAATAGCAGCGCTGATGGGCTGCTTCCGCATGACCCATAACAGAGGGAGTTTATATTCCACACACTGCCAGGAAACATACCTCTTCCTTTACTCTGCATATAAAGTAGGCCTCTCCCCTTACTTCCACTCATCTGTATTCATTGCAGGGGCTTTGCATTTTGCCCTTTGCTTGCTCATAATGCAGAATATAAAGAATCAGGACAAACATGGGAGACAAGAAAAAAAATAAAAATGAGAAGGTCTTCCGCTCAGAATGATGCAGAGGTCCGTTTCTTTAAAGTCCGCCTCCTCGTTTCCATGGGATCCTCCAGGCAAAGTGGGTAATCTAGTCAGCAGAAGATTGGACAGTGTGCGGTTTTACATGTATGTTGAAGGGCTATGTGCACCCTACATGAGTGAAGTCTAGCTACTCCTGCTTTATTTGTAGGCCAATCTGGAGCCTGTGCCGAAGGCTTGGCTAACACTCGCTTAATTTTCGATTAATTCTCCAAGGAAGTCTTTAAGAGACGGGGCTGGCGAGGCACTCAGAAATCAACTTATGCCAGGCAAAAGGGGGCAAAATCTTTGTGTGGGTACTAATCTAAAATATGACACATCAGCCTAACCCTTTGAATCACCCCCAATTCTGGCTAATTAAAATCCCAAACGCCTCGCTGCACATGTTGACTTCAGGTGCAAAATTAGTATCATATAGCTAGGGGGCAGAAACAGGCGCTGGATGAAATGAGTCACCCTCTCTCTGTAAACTGCTTAGAGAACCATGGAAGAAAGGTGCGTTAGCACATAAGCTAGTTGATAAATTGAACAACAAAAAAAAAGTCACAAAAATGTGCATGAAAGTACCTCAATCCATGGCAGAAATAAATAGACCAGCATTCCACAGTATTCATCGTGCCAGGCCTAAGTGGCCCATGACAAAAGTGCCCTTCTATCTGTAGAACTGCTTGCGATCCACATTCTGAATGTTATAGTCCCACAAAGGGAGATATCCTAACACCAGTCATCTGGCAAAAACAGGAAAGCAAAAGACAGGCACGTCAAGGCACTGTGTTTTACGCCTTCGATTTATTTGACAGGACACAGCGATTCCGGACGTACTGTACAGCCGTTGAGCAAATGAACTGCCGTTTTATTAGTTTCCCATTGTGGAAAAGTGAAAAGGATGAAGTCACATAAGTTACAACGCTTTTCTGTCTTATTGATGCTGCGTGGGGAAATCGTGCATATAAATAAAAGAAGGCCATTAATCACAGAAAGCTCATCGGTAGCAGAAAGGGAGAGAAGAACAGCAATTCTGTCACACGCTGTGGCGAAACGACACTATGGCAAATACGCAGATCAGGCGGGAGCCTGAGCCTATGCCGATTACATGACTAATCAAACGGGGTCCCTCTCTGCGACTTCGGTTTTCACACTGCGCTAAACCGACGCTCAATACCAACAGCAGGTTAAATGTTCCTGAAGAATGAATCACCCTCACTCTGACAATAATTTGGCATCAAATACACCTCTGTAAGCCCATGCGTAGTTTTGCAATCAGAGTGTCTACATTTGTACATCAACAGTGGAGGCTCATGTGGAAGATGATGCCATATACTTATATTTATACTTTTTTAGCTCTGAAAGACTGCTTCTATTCCTCAGGGAGCAGAAAGGCATTGTTTTGAATAGCATGTGCCATAAACACACAATCTGGTACCCTCCTTATGAATAATAACAATGGCTTGCATTTATACAGCACTTTTCACTTACGATTTACAAGTGTCTACCCTTAAGGGGAGCAGGAAGGGAACTCACCTCAACCAACAACATTTACCACCCATAAAACAATGTACAGAAGTTTGAATCACAATACTAAGCACACACTAGACTAGGTGAAGAGAGAGGGAATTAATGAGCCAATTAAGTAGGATTATACATCCATTATTATTATTCCAGCTTGGGAATTTTGCCAGAATACCACAGAATGCCTTACTCGACCTTACTTTGTGATATGTACCAGGGAATCTTTAATGACTATGGTGTGTCAGGAATTCAGTACTTCATCCAATAGCTGTGCCCCCACCACAGCACAGAGGCTTTGCAGTTTTTTTTTGATCCAGAGGGAAAACAGTCCCACAACACTTCGAGCAACATCATAGTTTTCCCAAGAGGTCCTCCATCCATGCACTAACCAAGCCCAAACCTGCTTAACTTCAGCCATTTGGCAGGACAAGTGTATACAGAGACATGGTTGCTAGTGTGTTCCATTGGTTACTGCAATAGAAACATTATAATATCTTTCTAAAATAAAAATAAAATATTTTAATAAAAAGGCAGCTGCCAACAAGTTGTAAGGGGGAAGAGCTAGAATTGATTGAGTGCTGTGGTTAAACTCTTAAAGGCCCTGAGATAACTTCTGTGGAAGCTGAATTGGAGAATGGAATATATTATATTTCTGAGTAATGATCTAATCTCACAATCCACATATAACCTAAAATATATAAGCTGTGAAATACTAATGAGCAGGGCACAAATTATGTCATACACAGTGTGAATGACAGTTTACATTCGGAAATAACAGGTTCTCATTGGCAGTACGCTGTTAACGCAAATTATTCAAAACACTTCACTGGCACTTCTGTGGAAGAGACGGAGCCTCTGGATAGTGATCTTTTTTCTCAGAGACATGTTGCACTAAGTCTCTGAGAATGAGTCTAAAACCATGACCCTAAAACACATTCAGCACCTTGGACAGTGATTCTGAAAGACAGGTGGAAATAGAACAGCGAAAGCTTGCACCCTTTATTAGCGTAACTCAGTCTTTCATACCCCACATGGTATAAAAGTCAGGACCTTCCTGGTGTGCACTCTTACATTCATTTCTAACCTGTGATCCAACTGACTGGCATACAGAAGGCATCGAAGAGAAAATACCTTCTGGAAAATACTGCAGACTCCGTTGTCCCTCTCCTCATCGCAGTATGCTTTCACTGCTTTGGCTGCAACCATTGTAAGACGTTTTTATTAAACACTTCATTAAACGTCAAAAACACAAGCTTTTGAGAACCTTTTCATAGCTTTTCAAAGCTGTTACTACTAGAACCTATAGGATCACACATTATAATAAGCCACCTAGCTCTCTAGCTACACTGCTGTAGACTAAACGATGCCTGTAAAAGTGTGAGTGATGTGTAAGTGCATTGCAACTACTTTAAAATAGGGCCCAAGGGCCCTTATAGACCTGCAGGTGGAAATACACAGCATTACATATTAAGAAGTATTTGCTGTGATAAGAAATGTAAGCAAGTATCGCTGGTGTGAATATGAGTTGTCATCTACCTGCAACAAAAGTGGATAATGTAAAACACATTTCAGGGGAAGTGGCTTTCATTCAAATACACATGCCTTTGCCATATATGCTGTGGCTGCAAATGAAGATAAAAAGCATGCAGACATGGTAAAGAAGTTTAGTTTTTGTTCAACCAAACATTAGAATGGGCAAGATGCATGATCTAAGTGACTTCGACCCGTGGTATGATTGGTGGTGCCAGACGTGGCGGTTCCAGAGAGCAGGAGCCATATATGAGCTTGCTTGTACATAGTTACATAGCAAATTGTAAATTCCACATTTTGGAGGGAATGGAGATGGCATAGCCTAATTCTTAAAAACAGTGTAATGATGAAGGAAAGTGCCATCGATGCAGAAATACTAAATGATTGCTACACTGTACATGGAGAAGAGGTATATGAACGTTGGCACACTGCTGCCCTTGGCCAGCACTCATGAAAACTAAATATTTAATCTTAATGAGTTTAAATGATAAAATAAACAATAAAAAAAATGAATGTGCCTTTTATACGAGAAGATTCTGGAAAAGAACACATGAAATGACTTTAAAAGCCATATTAGATGTTTCAGATGATCACAGAAGGCTCCGCGAAGAAATAATTTCAGGTACAGTTATGGTGGTCACAAAAAGCAAGAAAGAAGAAAATTGTTAGAAAAAATTTATATCATCAGCCAGTTGGAACTTGGAGCATTAAACAAATTTGAGTATGGGGGAATGGTCAAAGATCGGGGCTGTAGTTAAGTCAAGGACGGGCACAATGGGCTCCATTTACTACGATGGGAGTCAATTACTAAACCATATCCAATAATATCCAGCTAGTCCTGACAACTTGACATTTACTTGGACATAAATAAATAACCAAGTCATGCCCTCCCATTTTTAAAACATCAAGGCAGTGGGCCTCTATATAACAAATAAATAAATAAATAAATAAATAGGACATTCATTTTTACACAGCTCATACTGGAAATTGATTGTGCACATATCACAGCACTGTATCACAGTGTCAATTACTTAAAGTTCATGCTCTTATTAACAGTTGCCTGGCTATACCCTGATGAACCGTAATTAGAAGTCACAATCCTTTCACAAGTCGAAAGCCCATATTGTAAATGTCAAATGAAAAGTGCTACTGGTTATGAACTTCAGTCAAGCCTGTGGCCCCTTCTGAACAATAATGGAGACAATCTACTTCAAAAAGACATGCTTTTAGCAAACAGCTTTCTAGCCTTCCACAAACAAACAGGTCACTATTTTGCAGGTAGAATAGCTAGCAGTCGTTGTTCAACGGAATGGAAAGCTTAATTTTCTCTCAAGAGGGAAAAAAAAAATTTCCTCTCAAACAGATTGTTTACAGTAAATATCAGGAAATAAGTGGGAGATGGAGGGACAAAAAAATGCAGCCATTTTTATAATCAGTCTTCAGGCTTGTACGTCAAAGCGGATTGGGGAAGACCCCGGAAATTCAAGCTGGCTAACTGGAGCATGGCAGCGCGTTACAGGTAGCAGATGGCGGCTGGACAGGGCCCAGCAGGAGCCCGGAGGCATCCAGCGATCGTAGATCCTACTCCTCATTTACAGCTTACTTCAGCACCGCTCGTTTTCCCCAGATTGGATACCTAATTAAAGGTGCAGGGTCCCTCTGCGCTGGGCCGCTGGGCCACCGGGTCGGATAAAAACTCACGAGGACCCGCCAAACGACCTCCACGCTCCCAAAACCCCAAACGTGTCACGGCTTCTCACAGCAAAGCCCTGTAAAGGCTACATATCCTGGTCCACTTGTCGAGGCCGGCTTGTGAACAGGAGGGAAATGACAGGGCCTAAGTAAGTAGCTAAAGATAGAAACGACGAAGGCGATGAGGCTTTCGGGGTGGGCTTCATTTCCGGATGATGCACTGTTTTGACAGGCAGAAGAGGGTAAAGGGAAATATGATTGAGTATAATGGTTCAGGAAACAGGCCAGGGCTTTTTAGGGTTGTTGTTTTGTTTTGTTTTTTTCCCATAGACCTCCTTGTCACAATGTTCAAGGGCAAAAATAACAGACAATTTCAGCAGCTGGACCTTTATTTGCATTACATAAGCAATATTGGTTGAATATCTTTGCAAAGAAAAAGTTTTTTATTTTTTATTCTCAGGCATACACTTAGAAATTATTTGAAACACACTTCCTCAGCAATAACTATACTAACCAAAGCATGGAAACAGAGGTTAGCTTCAGACTAGTAAATTTCAACCAAACTTGAATCAATTTGCAAACAAACTAGCGCCAATTTATTTAGTCCAACTGACACGATGGGTCGACAAGAATTAGAACGTGTAACACTGATAACACAGTCATCCAGCCTACTGTTCCTTTGGGCTCACAACAGCTGAAAGGAAAGAGATGACCACATGAGTAAGAGATCTGAGAAAGCTAGACAAGAAGTCTGTTTTAACCATGTTTCTAATTTGACAAGTATGTATAAAGCAGAATTCTACAATATTTTCAATATTGCATAATACTTAATCATTTACCACAAAGCAAACTTTCGGCAACAAATTATCTTATCCACAGTGAAAATATGAAACTTTAAGGAAAAAATACTTCATGAGCATTTGTTATTCAAAATCAAATAGCGAAAATTGCTTAAGTATATTTACATAACTAAAGTATTCCTGACAATAACAACAGCAAGAACCACTTCTTAAATTTTCTTAAATAAGTTCCCTAAAATATCCAATTTCTTTCATTTAAATGGAACTCCTTATGTTATGTGCCATAATTATGTTTCACAGCCCTCTCAGCAATGTCCTACTTTCTGCTCCAATTGGGCTTAACCGCAATGCAGTTATTTAAATATTATTTCAATTCCCAACGAATTAAAGCAAAAGGAAGCTTCATTATTATTCGTATAACTGTTTTTTCTGCCTCCTTCCCAAAGACTGCAGGGGTACACTGGTGTGGTGTGGAGAATGTAAATGTTTTATTTTTATTTTATTATTTTATTTTTATTTTATTTTTTAAGTAGTTTTTTTTAAGAGCAAGGTGTCTTGCTAAGCCAAATCGTTGGATATCCTGAAAACTCAATGTACAGTTAAATGCAAAACTATTGGGACAGTGGCACAGTTTTTGTTGTTTTGGCTCTGTACTCGAGCACAGTTAATTTGTAATAGAGAAATGAATATGAGGGGAAAAGTGCATATTGTCAACTTTAATTTGAGGGTATTTACATCCACATCAGGAGATCAAAGCAGGAACTACAGCCGTTTTAATACATAGTGCCCCCCTCCCTATTTTAGGGAAGCAAAGCCAGTTCCATGGTAGCCATACTGTAGATGCCCAAGCCATAATACTACTTCCACAAGAGGGGTGATTCAGGGGGGGTGCTTTGGATCATGAGTAGTTCCTTTCTTTCTCCACACTTTTCTATTTCCATAACTTAGGTACATGTTAACACAATAATATCTCATCTGTCCATAAGAATGTGTTTCAGAACTGAACCTTTTTTGTAAGCTCTAACCTGGCTGTTCTGTCTTGAGGTTTATCAGGGGTTTTCATTGTTTGGTGAACCCGCTGAGGTTATACTGGTGTAGTCTTCTCTTTATGGCAGTCGTTAACACATCTATGCCATGCTGGAGAGTTTTCTTCATCTGTTAGACAGGTGAAAGGGGGTTTTTCTTCACAACTGAAAGTATTCTTCGGTTATCCACTACAGTGATATTCCATGGTCAACCAGATTGTTTGCTATTTCTGAGCTCATCAGTGCGTTCTTGCCTCCTAACAATATATCAAACAGTTTATTTTGATACATCCAATGCTTTAGCTATGTCTGTGATGGATTTATTCAGATTTTTCATGATGGCCTAATTTCCTGGTATTGGTACTTCTTTGGTACTCTTGTCGAGAGACAACAGCAACAAACTACAAATGCAAATTCCACACACAGCTGGACAAGAAACAGCTGAGCAGCCAATTCTCTCTTTTGTTCCCATAAAATCAGGGGACTATGTATACAGCCATACAAGGACCACCTGATATGACTGTAAATACCCTCAAATTAAAGCTGACCATCTGCCCTTTAACAACATATTAATTGTTTAATTTCAAATAAAATGTGCTGGAGCATGGAGCCAAAACAACTAAAATTGTGTCACTGTCCCAATACTTTTGCATTTAACTGCACTTTGCATTTAGACTTAAAAAAAATCTATTAATGTCTGAAGAACCAGCTTCAAGCAATCTCTTGCTTCGTGTTTACTTCTAATAAATGAAATTTTGCTAATTTTCTCAGGTGTCAATTCTAATAGAACGTACAGCCTAATTCAACATGCCACAAAGCTAGGAGCTACAAATTTAGCAACTGTCATATTTTTTATGAATAAATCAGTTGGTTCAAATACATAAATTAAAACTTAACTCTTAAATACAACAAATATTTGTTAAAAACAAAAAAAGCTAAAGGAAAAACAGATATGTCATCCAAAAGAAGGGCAAACATTCTGTGAAACAAGGACATACAAGGTATATTTCGCACCCCTATAATACACACACACACACACACACAGACACAGACACGCACACACACGCACACACATTACTTTTTAAGTAATGGATGATAGAGTCAGGTTTTCAAATTTACTAAAGGAAGCCATTCCTAAGTATTTGTACACAAATGTATAATCCCAATGGCACTTTTCCCATTGCCTTTTCTTACAGCCGCAATTGTCTCATGTTCTGAAGAACAGGAGAAAGAAAGAAAAATAAAAAACTGATTTAACAGAACACTTATATGTGTGTTTTTTTATTAATGTTGCTGCCACAGGTCTTGTGCTCATACTATTACTCACGTCTGAGACCTGGTCGACCCAATTCATGTCAAACCTGCCCATTTTTGTAAATGGTCCCCACACAATGACAACCAAATGACATTTCCATGCCAATGGCACACATTTTCTATGCATTGTAATGCATTATAAAAAAACAGCTAAATATGTAGCCTAATGTTCACTGCAGTGCCTGACGCATACTTCTGCAACCATTCATAAAGCTTTTTTTTGTTGTTTTGTTTTCAGAACATTTATGGCTCTGAAATCACAATTCATACGCAAAGGGAATAAGGTTGTTTTGGAGAAAATAGAAATAAAAAACATGCCTTGGGAGTACACCTCTCTTCTGCCTATAACACCTTTGAGAGCCTGAGTTCCTCAATTCAGTTTCTTCTAAATTTTCACAGAACTGCCAGGATTTCAGTTCATCGTTCCCTAGAGGACACATCAGACCTTACTGCTGAGTGCATGAGGAAATGACAATCAGAATACCTATTCACCTGGTGCCATGCAGCACACTGCAATGTCTTCACAGTTCAGACAGGGCAGAGGGATAATGAACATCTCATTTCCCATCAAATGCTTGAGTTAAAACACTAATTAAATGCATCTGTGATCACTGTTTCAGAGTATTCACAGCACCAAGCCTTTTCTATGTATTTCTATGTGGATACACTAGCAGAAAGGGTACTGAAAGACTGATATTGTCATGTTGGCCAGGATTCAATCAATATATTTTCTTATCTTTACTTACACATAAATACAAGTGTTCTTTTTTCACCCAATTTTGGCAATTAATTTTTATGACTGCTAAAATCACCAAACAGTGTTTATGAAGGCAAAATGAAAATCTAACTTCCATGTTACTCTATTCAAAGTTAAGGACACATGTTGATTTAATGCAGTTTATGCAAATTGTCATGAAAAAAGTTCATCTGTCTTCACTACAGAGTTACGAGCTACCCCTGGAAACAATGTCAGCATAAGAACTGTTCGTCAAGAGCTTCATGAAATGGGTTTCCATGGCTGAGCAGCTGCACACAAGCCTAAAATCACCATGCGAAATGCCAAGCGCCGGCTGGAGTGGTGTAACGCACACCACCATTGGACTCTGGAGCAGTGGAAACATGTTCTCTGGTGTGATGAATTGCGCTTCATTATCTGGCAGTCTGACAGAGGAATCTGGGTTTGGCAGAATGCACATTGCCAACTGTACTGGCCCAAATAGTACCAACTGTAATATTTGCTGGAGGAGGAATAATGGTCTGGGGCTGTTTTTCATGGTTTGGGCTAGACCCCTTAGTTTCAGTGAAGGAAAATCTTAATGCAACAGCATACAATGACATTCTAGAGAATTTTGCACTTCCATAATAGTTTGGGGTTTCCTGTTTCTGCATGACAATGCCCCAGTGCACAAAGCAAGGTCCATAAAGAAATGGTTTACTGAGTTTGGTGGGGAAGAACTTGACTGACCTGCACAGACCCCTGCCCTCTACCCCATAAAACACCTTTGGGATGAATTGGAATGCCAACTGTGAGCCAGTTCTCATCGCCCAACGTCAGTGCCCAACCTCATAAATGCTCTTGTGGCTGAATGGAAGCAAATCCCTGCAGCCATGATCTAAAATCTACTTTTGGTTTTGGAATGAGATATGGGTGTGATGTTTAGGCCTATGTGTCCACATACTTTTGAAAATGTACTGTAGTGCATCATGGGTGGTGAAATACAGGGATTTGCCTGGATAAAAGTAAATGATAACAGTCTTTTGCATAATTTAAAGTTTTCAAAGACTCCACTAAGAGGGAAAGCTTCTCTAGAATACAAAGATAAATAGGCCTACATTAAGACATACTTTGCAGCCATCTCTTTAGGAGCTTGTAATATGTATTCAGACTACAAAAGTAGTCACACATAGATTGTTTCATCATTATGGAAATTTAAATTAAAAGCAATACATTGCCATGCCATTTCCCCCCATATTTTCACCTCTGAATTCAATTGTCATGTGACCTTATGCTTTGTATTGGCTGGGATTCAATCAAAAAGTTTCCATTACATTGACAATCAGATCTTTTTTTTCTTCACAAACAGTTTGTTGAGTTCAGCAATAAAGTAAACTAACTCACCAAGCAGAAAAAGTTTTAAGCTTGCATTTACTTTTCCGTTAAAGTTAAGGACAAATGGTGACTGAATGCAGGCCAGTCTTAAAGTTGTCTAAATTAATTCTCACTTAATAGAGCACGTAACAGAAGTGTGCTCCTAAATTAAAGGGAAAACTAGCATTCATGCTTTGTTTTAAGGATGACATTTCTTGACTGGAAAAAAATGAATAAATGGTAGAGTTAAATATATAGCCATTTCCCTGTCCTGGGTTAATATATGGCTCAAAGTTGCCTTCCACTCAGGAATGTTCAGTCCAAAATTGGCTCAGATTCACTGTAAAGCCCCTTTCTTCTGCCATCCCTTACTCTCACCATTTCAGTTAATTACAACATCATTCAAATCCTCCATGTTAATTGCCTTATGTTAATTGTATTTAAAATAAAAAAAGGGGTTGAAACCATTCAGTCTCCTGTCCTATACTGATACGGTGACAGCCAAAAACTAAGATCATACTGTAAAGCAGTTCTGGCATACGTTTTTACAGACTGCAGCAAGCGTGCCACTACAGAAAAGCTTCTAGCTTTATTTAGCCTATATTACGCAAGGATTCATAAGAATGTTGGTCAGATTTTATATTGAAAGGCTGGGGATCTGCTGTAGCCTATCAAATTTGGCTGAATGTCAAAAAGAAAGTTCAGAAAGAGAAAGGTTCAAATTTGGCCATGTAATGACATTTTTTTATCATTCACATGGCTTGTAAATTAAAACTGAAGGCTTCTCCTGGCCCCATTTATTACCTTACAAAGGTTTTATTGACCTGTTGTATTCTGTACAGTGAAACCAATTAGCCTACATTTTTATTGCACTGCCATGTAACCGTAAGAGTAATGGTACCATATTGTATATGTTTTTCTCACCCCCACTTAGCAAAAGTGGGGATAAGATGGGCAATACATTACATTACACTACAATCGCTTAGCAGAAGCTCTTATCCAGAGCAACTTAAAAAATTGGAGAAGATCAGTGTTACTCTCAGGAATACAAAAGTGCAATATAAACAAGAAGGCACAGAAGGCCCATGTATAATCAATAAGTATAAAGTTAGCCGATCACACAAACAAAAGTGTAAACATTGGAAACAAAAGTAAATGCCACGACACAGATAACACATCTTTACACAGCCATACCTAAAACAGTATTATCCCCAAAGGACATCCACAAACAAAGTAGATAGCTAAAGAAGATCAAGAGGAGAATAGTGCAGCCTGTGGAGGTTAGTCTTCAGTATGTGTTGGGAGAGTTGTAGGTTTTATGCTGTCCTAACTGCAATAGGAAGCTCATATTTCCATTGGGGGCCAGACATATCAGGACAGAGGACAATGTGATGTTCTGAAAGGCAGATTTTAATAGCCTACTTGTACTGTAGCTCTCAAGTTCAGACAATATTCAGTTTTCCAAAACACTGTGTTAAAATTGTTTTTTTTGAACAATAAATGTGTAATATGAACATGAACAAAATATTGAACATCTGATATTAATTCACTACAAAATAATAATCAACTGATATGCATAAAACAGTATTAACATTGCCACAATATATTCCTTATAATTGCCAAAACTGTGAAGCATTTTATTGTTTTTTTCCAAAAGTTTTACATGAAGACTACATCAAAAAAAAATTCCCCTAGCCTTCAGATTAATACAGTACATGCCAATAATACATATTGACATGTACTGTATGCATCTGAAGGCTAGGTATAATAATGGCTGTTGTCAGTGTACACTTTAAATGTAATGTGGCTTCTTTACTAATCTTTGGTGACACTGTAGCAAGGAAGTCCACTGCTACTGGCTCCATTGTGAACCATCTGTTACTGTCCTTCTAGTGGTGGAGATAGAAGCCCGGCAGACTGTCAAGCAGAACAGAGGTAAGCTACTTCTCAAGACATGAACACAGCCTATAGCCTAGCTGAGCAACTATGAAACTGTCAACTCTAGTGTCTCTCCAGTGGATTATGGTAGTTTTGTTTATTTACATTTTTGAATGACATGATTGCCCCAATACACATTTTTGCCTAAGACGAAGTTGATTTACCGTGAATATTCTATTATTTTCCTGTTAAAAAGCTTACAAATAAAGCTGCAAGTCCAACCATTCTCTTTAAAAAAACTTTTTCACCACAGAAAGAGTGGTGTGTACATGTATTTATATACTTCATAAGATAACATGATATGGTGCTGCTATCTTACTGCATGTCTATGACTGAAACAAAAACAAATGGAAGCACTCAGAGAAAATGTTTTTCCCCTGAGCTTGAAATTAGTGATCAAACACTTTTCATAGAGAAAAATGTCAGCAGGATCAAAGGTAGGGGCAGAGCACATGGATATGTATTAAGTACTCTTTGGAGTAAAGCTACATCAACCATTAACATCATTTCTGATGAAACCAAGGCATTCTTGTTTCTGAGAAGCCATTGGTTACATGCATATACCCTCTAATCACGAGAGGACAAAAACAAACTAAATCCACAGGTAAGGAAGTTCTTCTTTTGATGGATTTCGGCTCTGGGATTTTGAGTTTCTGTGATTTGGCTCAGCGTGTTACCACCATGCGATGAAACACTGTTCTGTCATTATTCTCTTACAGAGGGGGAATGCCTGTCGTGAGGCCCCGCTGCGCTGTGATTTTATGTTGGTGGGAGAGCTTAGTAGGGAGGAGATGGTGGGTATATGGGCAGTGCCTCTTGTGTAAATCTCTTTGGGAGCAGAGAGGCCCAATTAACATTGAGGCCTGGCCTTTCCCTGGTGTTACGCCTTACACCCCCCCCCCCCATTTTCAGGTATACTAATGCTACATTTATGTGAAATCACTTCCTGGAATTGTGACTAGCCATCCATGATTGATGTCACAGAGACGATTACAAAATGGAGGTCTCTGGAGCTTGTCAATATGGCTGATGCCTGTTGGATCACAGGGCTGAACTTGTCACTCGAGATGTCCCAGAATGGCTCTTCTTTCCCTTCAGTTAGGATTTGCTGCAGGGTTGCAGGGTGGGGGTTGCCTGGGGCCAGCATTCCTTGCCATGGCCAGGAACTAGGCAGACCAGCACAGAGATGTCATTCTAGGAAACCTCGCTGAGCTCAACTATAAATATTCCATGTTAGATATGATATTGCTGGAAAAACTTGGCAGCTCAACCAGTACATCTGATCTTGCAGCCCCGTGGGTGCGTTTCCCGGCATCAGACAGCCCAGCACTTGCTTGCTGTGGCCCCTAACATCCAGACTCTGATGAAACCATGGATGTGGCATCATGTGGGCGCCTGCAGGATGCCCCCATCACTGTCTGTCTCACAGTGAAAGCCGAGCCAGATGAACCTCTTGGTCCAGTACGCAGGTGGGAATCTCATAGCAGCAAAGCCTTATGACCTCACATATAGCTGCCTGGAGCACATGGCCTCACTGACATATCCAGGTTGGCAGGAACCTTAGGCCTAGGGCTGAGCAGTTAAATGTGTAAACATATAGTATTTTTAAAAATTAAAATTAATATTTTAAAATGAATTAAATAAATGTTTTAACAGCAAAAATGAGGCAAGCCATCTGCCTGAGCAGCAGGACCTGCTTTATCAAGGCGGACATAAAACTATTCCATCCCTGAAATGCAATGCACTTTCTGATTGTGTGTTCTGAAATGCATGCTTGACTCTAAACAAGCTCTGAATGACATCTGAAAATGTAAACATGTCAGCCAAAAGGCTAACTCAAAATAACGAGATATAGTCCCAGTTTGACATGAAAAATATGTTAAAAAATAAATAAAAGTCATAAAGTATCATACTGGTGTCATTTTCTGTTTGTTCTTTATTAGTGTTTTTCATTATGTTTATTCTCTTCCATTTGTTTTACATTAATACAAGCACAACTTCTTAGTTTTTTACAGCTTTGTGCAGTAAGCAGAATTTCTGTTGGACCTCATTTGCACCTCTTCAATTGCTTTGCTATTAGGCTACTCTTTTTTTTTTTAAGGAACAGTAAACTCTAAGCTCATTCTAGGCTAGCCATTTGAAAGACTAATGTGGATTCTTAAGCAGTAAATCTTTGCTGGTTTAAAGGTACAAAAATACATTTATAAACCGCTTTTAGTCAGATTCTGGAATGCCAGTTACTCTTAAAACTGTCTGAACTATCCTCAATGCAAATGATTTTTGTGGACCATGAATCTTTGTGTAGCGTAGCTGAAGTCTTTAAGCTACGCTACACTGGGTTTAGGAGGAGACCTGTCAGGCTTGTATTTCTGTATGTTTGCCTTTTCAGTCCCCTTTTCAGTAGATGCTGACAATCTATTCCTGAGCCTCTTAAGAGTGCAAGCCTGGTCCCAAAGTCTCTCTATGCTACCTGAGCCAATCCTGGGACCTTCAGGCCCAGACTGAAAGCAGCACTCCTGTCAATAACACTGACACCAGTGCTGACATTTAGTCTGGCCTGGCTGACTCAGGGCCACATGTGCTTACTTGACAATTCTCTCTCTCTCTCACTCTCGCTCTCTCTCTCTCTCTCTCTCTCTCTCTCTTTTTCTCTCTCGAAAAATAAATGATTGAACACCACTCATTACACATTCCGTATTTCAATACTTCATTTTTCAGAAGACACAACCTCAATAGTAAATGAGATCACATTTTCAGCCTAAACCTAAATGGCAAGTTACTCATTTACACAAAGCACTGCCCATAACGCATTAATTAAAACTAGCAAAATCTACGCCTTCCATTCATAGTATTGAGATTGAACTGAGCCCAAGTTACAACAAACAATATTGGCTATCTTGGCTCATACAAATTAAACTTGCTTTATTGCAAATAAATGCTACCCAATGTCTCTTAAATAATTTCAAGTAGCCTAACTTGGCCCAATGCTTTTTCTTACCATCTGAAGAGAATGTGGTCATTCAAACTTTGTTCTTAAGGGGTCAGAGTCTGTGGTTATTTCTGTAGGAAATTTCTGCAGGAAACCTGAAAAGTGCCAAACTCTCAGTGCTGTATAAGTATGGGGCATGCCTCACCAAGCCATAACTTGCGGGATGGCCATTCCAATTCAATGCAACAGAGCCCTGCAAACAAGCATAACAGAAACTGCCATCCTTCTTCCTTCTAGAAAAATCCACACTACTCTGCACCGCTCTAATCACTGGTGGATCACTGGTATGTGACAAATGTTCAATCAGAGAATCCAACTGTTGGTGTCCTCAAGTTGAACAGGGATTTCAGGCAAGCCAGAACAGCACAGTTTCTCTCAGAAGCAAGATTAAAAGGACAAAATAGTTATGTTATCAGAAGCTACATAGCACTAGTCCTGCACATATTTTTTTTATTATAAGAAAGCACAAGCTCCTGGATATTCATGCAAGTGCCTATGCACAATTGAGCATTCTTTTGATGTGTCACCAAAGTTTTTATTGTTTTTTTCAAGTTCAACCAGGGCACCAGCTAGCCTCTTAAGTCTGCATGAGACAGGTTAGCTTGAGAATTACACTTTGTGGAAGCTGCTTGATTTATGGCTATTTCTGCATAATTTGTAATAGAAAAGCCAAAGACTAACTTCTTATAAACAAACAAACAAAATAAATTGCTTAATAAATAACTAAACATGCACATTTTTAAAAAATTACTTTTAAAATTCTAATTTCTTTTTTTTTTGGAATAGCATTAGAGACCAGGTATAAACATTACACAAGTAGCATATAACCTTTGTTAAAATGCCTTGGTATTATTTTGTTATTTATTGCATTATTTGGTTATTTGTAGTTTATTTCATATGCGTCTTCTTTACTTACAATACTTAAGTTGCAAAGGACGTAAGTCCAGGACTACTTACGCATTTCATTTTGATTCTACTTTAGAGACTTAACTTGGTAATAACCCAGAAACAACCTCGTTACAAAAATATTTCAAAGTAATTTAGCCTATATGATATGAAGGTAATCTTTGCCAAGTAATCTAGTGGGAACATCTGAACAATCAAATACTTATTTGTACGTTGGTAAAACACATCGGGTTCACCGGTTGCCATACAATATAGCCTAACAGGAATTACAATTTGTAATTACCAATAAACTATGAGCAAGTACACTACATGGCCAAAAGTATGTGGACACCCCAACATCACACCCATATGTGCTTGTTGAACATCTAATTACAAAACATTAATAACATGGCTATTAATATGAAGTTGGTCCCCCCTTTGCTGCGATAACACCTTGCACTCTTCAGGGAAGGCTTTCCACTAGGCGGTCCCATTCTGTGAGCTTGTGTGGCATACCGCTGCTGTTGTTGCCCCCAAACATCAAAAACGTCAAAATAACGGCACTGACAGTTGACCAAGGCAGTTCTAGCAGGGCCAAAATTTGATTAATTGATTTGTTGGAAAGCTGGCATCCTAAGACACTGCCACATTGAAAGTTACTGAGCTCTTCCGTCTGACCCATTCTACTGCCAATGTTTGTCTATGGAAATTGCATGGCTGTATGCTTGATTTTATGCACTAGTCAGCAATGGGTTTGGCTGAAGTAGCCATTAAAAGGGATGTCCACATACATTTGGCCATATAGCATATAAAATATACATCCACTTCAGCAGATAAGCAAAAAATGGGACATGTGCAAATGATACAAAGTTGGTGGTACCTACAGGGAAATTAGCTATTAAGGCAAAGGGCCTTTAACAGGATAATTAACAGCCAAGATGCAGAGTGAGCCAATCATTCAGATTATATATAGCCTAGTATTGATGTTCTCTCAAACAACAAAGGCATTTTTGCAGTCAACTATGTAAAGTTTAGGATCTACGTTTAAGAGCTGATAACAGTCACCACTGCATAACTATCAATACATGACATGACACAACAGACTAACAGGGAAAATGAATATAATTTTGCATAACTACAACAGAACGATTTTAATAATGTTAGCTCGCTACGCAAAAACATGTAAAGGATAGGTTCCTATCAGAACAGAAAGAAAGAGAAAACTGACAGCTGATTGAGAAATAGCAACTGGGGCAGCAGAAACAACCTCATATGGTGAGGCCCAGTTTTCATTAGCATTGCGATAGATGTAAACGGAAGGACTACACAAAAAAACAAAATGGAGGTTTCAATTATTTAAACATTGTAGGAACTCAATTTCCAATGCTTCTCTTTTTAATATAACCCCAAAGTACAATTATTTAGCCATGTTAAAAATTATTAAAGACACCAAATGCATATTTTTTTCTTCAGAACTTAGACTTGTTTTTTACTTGAAAAATCATCAGACACATTTTCTTTTACATGTGGGGGCTGCTGGATGGCTGTTAAAGGTAACGTTCACATGGTTGTAGTAAGATTATAGTCTAGATATGTGCAGTTTCTGACAGCCTTTCTTGAAGGAAAGTGCATGCTTTTCTGAGTACTGCTAAATTGAGGGAGGTTGCAGCAGTGAGCATTAACGTGAAGTGGCTAGCTGGGTAACAAACTATGACTTTTTGCAATGTGCAATGTGCAGGAAGGTTACAGTTGTTGTTCTGCAGTGAATAACATTTCTTATAGAATTTATTTAGAAGTACTCATTACACAGTGTAATATAAATAGAATTTATATTCAAATTTGCATGTGTGGCATACCTGTGTGTGTGTGTCACTTCCCAGCATAGCTGGTCACTAAAAATGATGTTTCGGTGGTACACAGTTCAAACTGTGTGTTTGAATTAAGACCCGTGGCATTATAATGTATGCGCTGATTTCTAAAATAAATATGTATGTAATTTAAAAATGCAACCATAACTTTTACTGTGCATGGCCAATGAAAACATAGAACTGCAACACATATTCATGGTCGGTGATATACGTGAAAGTAGATCATAGGTTAATTTCAAGATGTCTAAAGCAGTAATCACAGTTTTGTCACTCATCTCACAAACATAATACGTGGCCTGGTTGGCACACAACCGCACATTTTCAGGATGTAAAGTACCAGCAGATAGAGTAGCACATCTGATTATCTCCAAGATCATCAGAGCTTGATATTTATACAGTAACACACTCCCTGTAATGCCTGAATCAAATTCAATGGTTTTACACCACTGAGTTTCAACTAAAGTATCAGCTGGCAGACACGTCAGCTCGCAAAAAATATCACTCTAATGTTGATACTTGTCCCGTTTTTGTTATTGAACTTCATTTTTTTTTGCGATACAAGTTTGGTGATAGCAACATGGGAAGGATAAAGGTTTGCACAGCAAGAAAACTCCCAGCTAAACCTTATACTGAAAATAATGCCATTTAAAAAGAGAAAAATTATTAACTTTGCAACTGGCATGTGTAGAAAAATAAATCAAAGCATAATTCCATGCTGGATTATTAAAATAGCATGTCAGACAGGCACATAATTTAAAACGTTATGGAAGAAACTGACAGTATAAATCAACTTTACCCAGAGTGCCCAGAGTTTGGAAAGAGATAAAACAAACTGCCACTTTTCATAAAGTGTAAGAGACATGGCAAGGCGACAAACACTACATTTTGCATTCAGTACCAGTACTGGAATAAGCACTTCATTTCCCATGATGCTCTGTGGAATCTTGTGAGGAAACTGAAGCAGAGGTAAACAATGGTCAACAAAAATAAGCAAAACCTTTTTTTTCCTATAGGATTTTATCATTCAAATAACATTAAACGAGGGGTATTTCTAGTTTAGTGACTGCCATAGTGAAGTTAAGGTGACAAAGGTGGATCAGTGGGAAGATGATATTGCATAATCAAACCTGATTTGGATCAGTATAATTTCTTTTTTTTCTTTTTTTAAATGACTAACACAGCATTGTTCAAACAGGAAATGGAATAATACATTAACTATTACATTTTCTGTACTGTCACAAAGTATCCGAAAGATAAATCTGTAGCAAAATGCTTATTTGCAGATACCAAGACCAGACAACGCACTGGCCCAACAACTGTATTACTGTATGTGGGTTTTATTTTCAGATGGGTAGGACCATCACAGGAAAGAGACACTGCGTTAAATAATAAGATTAAAATATACTAATATTGAGGGCATCTGCATTATCCTTAGTACCTCAATTTTACTTGGCACTGCCCTCCTTCATTACCTCTGTAAATTGAGAGCTGACTCAAATGCATGAAAATGACCCAGTTCTGATGTTCACTTAATGGAAGCTAACCAAACATGTACAGCAAACAAATGGCTGACATCCAAAAAAAAAAAATGATGAAAATCCATGATTTTGTATCAGTTTTTGGTTGGACTTATTGAACATGATGAACAAGGAAAAATATTAGTTATATGAATTATTCCACATGTCCACAGCATCAGACAGTCCTCTGACATGTGCCCCATCAATTCAATATGGCTTAGCCTACCACTTGTCAACAGTCATTATTTTAGAATAGGAATTAACCACACAAAATGAAACAAGCAACCTGTATTAGGCTATATTAAGCAAAATTATGCTCTTTTTATTGCAAAATGATGCTAGTCATGATGAGAATTGTACAGGTAGCTGTTTCAATAGACTGGCAATAAACATACAATAAACTGTTATAGCCTATTTCGCTCTGCATGGTACGAGCAGGCATTATGCAGATTTATCGACAGCATCACGCAAAATGAAAATGAGAGCGGGCAAAAATGTCTCCCAGTTACCCTCTGTATGTAGGCATCATAGGTTTTTTGGGTAATCTGAAGACAGTTTAATGCACGGGTGGCCAAATGACTATAAAAGCAAACTTAAATTCCTCCTTTCAGCTTTATTGTCCTTTCCTTGGGGATAATGAACAAGATATGCGCCACACATTCATAGGGTCACAATACCAGCACAATTAATGTAGCGTGGCCCACTTGGTAAAATGCTGTCATGTTCTATGAATAAGGAACAGTGACTGGCAGGTAGTGATCAGACTATCAGAGCTCATTATATGCAACTCCATCATTATCTTGAATAAACATGGCATCTGACCTCATTTGTCAAACGTGAGCATTGTGTGCTTGTCTGCAGTTGTTAGAAAGAAACAGCATCTCTCACTCTGTGATTAAAATGTCTAATAACTGATTAAAATGTGTACTATAAACAACCTGAGTCATATAATAGATTTATCATGATGTAATTATTTAATTTATTAGCTTTTTGTTGGACAAAGTAGCCCATATTACACCTAGTCAAGAGAAAGTCACTTTCTCATCACTATAATATAAAGTGTATCACTTAATGCAAAAGCTTACATTCAAAACACACACACACACACACACACACACACAAATTGGTAATGATCCAATGAGCCTTCTCACTATTCCCTTACAGCTCATAAGTAAATATGATATTTTATGGAGAACTGGTATGCACCCACATGTAGCCTACTTCACGGACCCATCTTTAGAGGGGAAAAAACACCAACTGACAAATTAAAAAAGTGCTCACCTTTATATATTTACAATATAAACCATGCTCTGGATTTTAAATGATTCACAATTATAGAAGCAATTAAACAGCCTCTGCCTTCCCTTGTTTGAACAGCCTGTCTCCATGCTAACAATATAACATTAAGATGGCTGTCTGCCAAAGGATATTTAGAGCATTCTCTTTAACAAACTGAAATAATTTTCATAACATGTTTTAATAATTTTTTTTTCTAAACACATATTTAAGGTGCTAAAGGCATATACAGTCTATAGGCTATACCATGGACTAGAAATGTAGATGTTATATACTAAAACTAAGCCCATTTATTCCAAGATATAAATTCCAAGAATAAATTATATTTCTTTCACCATGACAATTTAAAAAAATATCCACCAGCCTTCAACTCCATCCAGCTTCCATTCTTATACATGAACGTCTGTTACAAGCCAACCTACACTTTAATCAAACAGCAAGGAATTTGGAGAGCTGAAGCAGAAACAAACCAGCAAATGGAAATATCAAGTAGCCTACTACACTCACTGCCAGGGAAATATGTTGCTACTTGCCTTTAGCAACAGACATATGTTGCACACCAGACGGTTGAGGAAAACACTTAACTTACCCCATCTCCAACTCACAACTTATAGTCGCAACATTAGCCTTAACTGGCACCTCTGTATACAGTACATTTCTTTTCACTTGTAATGCAAAGTTTGGTTATATTGCACAGCAGTATGTTCTCAGAGTTGCACAAATCAGATAAGATGATTTTAGGTTAAACCTTAAATGTGATTGTTGCAGAACAGATAAAAAGCCCTACATGCAACATATGAAAGTAGATGTATAAAACTCAGTTGTAAGAACATTGTGAATTCAATGGTAAAGATCAGTCAATCCAACTGTAGACAGAGAGCCCCCTGCTGGACATTTTATAAGGTTCCTCGTTCAAAGTTTGATACAATATTGGACACGTGTAACAAAATTTTACCCGGGAACAAATATTCAGTCAAGCAAAATGTCACCAATTCATTTACCTTTACAGCCTCACGTCAATGACATTGTCAACATTGTCAAAACAATCATCATGTTAACATGAAGTGAAGTAACTGTTTTAAATGAAAATTGTATAAAAGAACACAGAACCCTTAGACTAAAAGGAGTGTCCACAGGAGCGGAACAAAACATAGTTTGTCTGGGTATTTCATTTACGTAGAAAAAGATGTGTTATTTATAAACTGTGACATTATTCATAACTATTTTACAGTAGATCTAAACCAGAGTTATGCTTGCTATAGATTCACAGCAATGACTTTCAACAAATCAAAAGTACATGCTTGCACAGCATTGGACAACAAATGGACCTGATGTTTTTCACACACGCAACCAAATATGTAGAATTGCAGCATCACTCATATATGCCAAATATAAGGATTACATTGGTCATGAAAGCATAATGGCAGACAGTACTGAGTATGACAAAGAATTTTTAATTTTCTGTTCTTGTTATTAAAACCTGCATAGTACCATATTGGCATTTTATTAGTACCAATATGCCGGTCTTGAAGCATATACACTGCAATAAATCACAACGGGGGTAGCTCAAACAGTGTTAGACAAACTTATACAGTAAAGGCTTTATTTTCCTTAGATATAAAAAATAATTTAAAAGCATTCAATTTAGCTTGCCATTGATCTCAGAACATTTAGTGAAGTTGCAGTTTAGTTCTTTAAAAAGATGCTCAATTCTAGCAATTGTTTTTAATTTGCCATTTGATTGAAAGAACTGTACAGGGATGACTGTATTCTCTTGCAACATTGTTTTTTTTTTTCTCTCTTACTCTATTGAAAGTATAAGGGACACAACATTACTTGGTGGTATATTTTAGGATTGTATTCAATTCAATAAATTGGATTTCTTGTTCCCTGTGGCAGTCTGCCATTTCCTTTAATTAGGCCTCCCTACTACCATTTCTCCTTACTGCTGCAAACAGTTCAGCAACTGATTTTCACTTAAACTTCATAAAGCAACAGTTGCAGCGATGGAGCAATCCATACTGTATAATTCATAACGTAATGTGGATTAAATTAAAACCTGGCCTCAACTACGTGGAAGACGGCGGTATAATTAAGGAAAACACGGCTATCCAAAGTTACAGTCACAAAGGAAAAGTACGACAGAAAGTTGGACCTAATCATGAGGGAATCCACAAGAGAATGGCCACGTGAAGCCAATTAACTGTGTGTTCTGTATTGTTGTCAAGTTGACGAGATGAAATTATCGATAATAATAATTGAATGTCCATTTAACCTCTCTGATCGGATGCATAAAACCCCATGCGATTGGGTGGCATCCTCGTGGATATGTTATGACAAGTTTCTCACTTGAGGATTTAACTGCACCGTAGTGCTTTACCTCAATTAAACATATCGGTCACTACACGGGGGCATTTTCGATTGCCTTGTCCGTTACTTTATTAACGCGCATCTTCATACAGTAGCCTATCTTGAATGAAAATGCAGGCACCGCTAAAAAGAATGTGCCGGGGAAGAAACAAATCAGTGACGATATGAAATAGCATTCATATCGTATCCTTTACCTACCTGAGATTTCCTGATGAGGGACATTAACGAGACTGAAGCCTTTAGCGGTGTAGGCTTGTCTGACCTCACTGCAGCTTCGTGCTTTTAGATCAGCTCCACCTGAAAGAGCCAGCACTGAGAAAGTGCAAAACAAGGCTTGTATACTCAACATTTTGCACTTAACTTGATTAATCCGTATTTGTTCGACAGCGAATTCCCGTTAAACAAACCGGGCGGTTGTACAATCCGTGGATAATACAGAGCACCGTAGTTTCCACTTTTTCGGCTGCAGATTTTAAAATCTTTATCAATGAAAAATCGTACTTTACTTTGCAACCAACACCGCCACTCTGACGTTTCCCTGGAAAACACACGATTTGAGTCCAAGTATAACCACGTAAATCCGGCTTTGGAAGCGGCGCCCTGTGATATGTCCAGTCAACTTCTCGGGAGATACTGTATTAGCCTACCATCTACCCGGAGGAAAGCCGAAATCTTTGGGAGAACTATATACACACTGCACATTAGCAAGGCACCGAGTCACAGCGCACAGCAAAACACGGAATGGAATATGTAGCTGTCACATAGCAGTCTGCCTCGATCAGACTCCTGTTTGTTCCGCTGCATGTTTAAAAAGCCTTCGGTTTGTCCCTTGGAATCAATGATTTCATTACACGATTAAATACACATTTAAACACTTTAAAAACATGGCTGATTTTGTCTTTAATCAACTAAATCAATTTAAACGTGCAGGATAACAATAACCGACATTAGGGACATTCGATACACCTAAACTGCTTGTGTATAATGTGTCGGTTATAATTTCAATCAGAAATGTAATAACGCATATGGTATGCAACCAATGCAAGACAGTCTACATACGACCGCTGTTAGCCTGCATTACCTTTGCCTACATCAGGTTTCAAGGCTGATACTTTTTCTATCTAATCTTATCATTGCAGACTGCTGTAAATTGCCTCATCGTGTACCCACGCATGTTTTCTTTTTCCATTTACTGAAATGAAAGTGTAGTTAGTCAATATGTGCTAATTGCCAATACTATATGGCCTGGAATAAATAATAGCTTGTCCTTAAAATTAATTTACAAAGAAAGGGTAGTGCTTAATTGGTTCTTTCCACACAGTAAAGTGAGACCAAATGTTATCTGTTAAGAGTTGAATTAACACTGGACAGCATTGTACATACACCCCCCAAAATTAATATCAAACTTCGACTGGTCAAACACATTTATGTGATACGAATACTTATCATACTAACCAATTCAAATAAAATACTTAAATTAGTATATAATACACCACATTAAAAATATGACATTGTAGATTACATGGACCAGCCGCATTATTTGCAGAAGCACACCATAATCACACCACAATCCACAATGTCACGATCTTCCTGTTGGGAGAAAGTTTGAATAAAATGTATTGCTTCTCAGTCTTTCTAGTCAATGGACTGGTCTGTATCTCATTTGACAAACTACAAGGTGTATTTTTCATAAGAGAAGGGGGTGTGAATATGCTATCCATGTGAGATTTATTGCTCTTCATGATCCACTCACTTCCTCAACAGACACTATCCTAATTGGAGACTTTATTCATGTAGCACCCTTCTGGTTATTTCAAAATTGTCTTTAGAAGGCCTACATTGAGGACATGTACAATGCCTTAGTGGAGCTGTGCCTTCACACCAAATGTAATTTCTGAAGACGGGAGGCAACAAGTGCAAATTGAAGGCTATAAGGTCAATTGAAAGGTCAGAAGAAATTGTAGATCAAAAAGAACATTTCCTTCATCAGTGAAATTGTGTTACTTGGTTGCCAGCCTCAATGTAGGCCTACCTATGGTACCTGACATTAGAATGCCAGCGTCAGCTCACTAGTAACAGCTTGTGAAAGAAGCAGTGATTAGAAATTCCTTTGTGGTATGTTATTACTGAGTTCTTAACTTGTGACAGTAAATATAATATGAAGCTTAGATTGAGCAGAACAGCACTACTTCTTTAAATGTCCATTAATTATCCATACTTAGGCTCTGTACATGGCCAGCCATCACCCGGAGAACATACTGCAGAAGTGACTCCTGAAGACAGACTGTGTTATTATGCCTCACTTGCCACAAGAAAGTCAGTATAAATGATGTGTACAGTCCATTCGGTCTCAGTAAAATGTGGTGACTAAAAAGAGCCAAAAATACAACCTGGCGTTAGTGGGCAGCACTTCCAGTTTCTGAGAAACAGACCGGTGGCTGAGCCCTCGCTAATATTAAGTAAATGCATGGATAGGGAGAGGTCCTGAGTAGAATCAATAAAGAGCTAGAAGAAATCTCAGCAAGACATTCATGATTCACTTCCTGCCAATACCAAGGAGGTCTTCAGTCATTAGAGTGCAACAGCTGATCAGAGAAGGAATTCTGAAACAGGAGATGAGGATGAGTAGAAGTCATTACCTCATGGATATGCTTCATCATTCCTTGAGCAATGGCTTCCAAGGACAATGTCCATTAAAAATCAGTTAGTATGAAAATAAAAGGCAGCACAGTGAGTGGTGCAGCGAGTAGTGCAGTCACCTCACAGCAAGAAGGTACCGAGTTTGAATCTCGTACGAGGGCCTTTCTGTGTGAAGTTTGCATGTTCCCCCGGTGTCTGCATGGGTTTTCTCTGGGTACTCCATTACATTACATTACAGGCATACACTCCGCTTTCCTCTACAGTCCAAAGACACGTAGGTTAATCAGAGAGTCTAAATTGTCCTTTGGGTGTGAATGCGTGAGCAAATAGTGTGTAGGCCCTGCAATGGATTGGTAACCTGTCCAGGATGTATTCCTGCCTTTCACCCAGTGTATGCTCGGATAGCCTCCAGCCCCTCCATGACCCTGATCACAAGTTTCTGGTTTAGAAAATTGAGGGATGGGTAAACACATCATTCATTTGCTTTATAGATGTTGTTATCAAAACTGGTTTTACAGAACTCCAGCCATTTTGGCCTGGGGTGTAAGCTGGTGTTGCAGCACTCATTTTATGTCACTGATTAGGTAAACAGACCACGCACCTGTTTTCTAACACCTGAACCGGCTGCTGATTGATTCAATTAATTAAACTCCCTGAACACTGGGACACTGCCACCCATATGCAGTCACAAATGTAGAAAACAATAAGGAGTGGATAAGAAAAGAGAGAAGACACTGAGTCAAGTCTATATTGTTGAATTTCCATAATACATAATATATTCCTCTGTGTGAAAAGTCCTGCTTATGTTCAACTTACTTTAAAGCAGATTTGTTCTTTCCAGATGTCAGCGTGTTTGCCCCATCAGCTTGGACTGTACAGTGACGCGGAGGGTAAATTGCTTTTATCATCCAGGATCCGCACAGTGATGAGTGACTGAGAGAGGAATATTGGACAATGTTCATCGACAAGCCACAAGTCATTGGAAAATACTCAGCAGCAATCTTGAGGACACTAGGGTCTATTTCCTGACACAACCAGGATGCGAACCTGAACTTCACAAGAGCCTAAACAGTATATGTACGGAAATGCCCTGTAATATGGCGCCAAGGTAAAACATCCACCTCATTTAATCTTAGAGAAGTGGGGAATCAAATCATGACCATGCCAGTGCTGACTGTGACCAGGGCTCTAACAGGACAATCCATAAATGACCATAGCATCACTCAGAGAGAAAGTTATTAAGTACTCCCCACCACATCACTCATTAGGGACTCAAGTCATGAAGCACCTACAGTCTTCATGCACCAGCCATGTCAGTCGCAAATTCCCTGGTCCTGTAACTGCCTGTTGGATTACAGCATCAGAAATTGTTGTGCCCACTGCAGAGGGAACAAAGGACATAGGCGCTTGTGTGCATACTCTTCAATTAACAGAGAACATGTTCTTGATGCCCACACTTTGGATAACCCAAAAAAAAATAAACAAACTGCAGTTACACATCACTGTCATGTACTAATTAATGATTCCATAGCAATATACTAAAAATTAATGAATAAATAAAATACACTTAATAATTCCAGTACAGGGAACTGAAATAAAAGTAGACATGGGCATAGAATATTTCAAACTTTGAAGTGTACAGAGTATTATGACAGGACTATTTAAGAAAATTGTCTTATTTTACATCATATTGTTGCTGCACAGACACAAATACCAACACACACACACACACACACAGAAAGAGAGAGAGAGGGATGGAGGGAGAGAGAGAGAGAGAGAGAGAGAGGGCTCTCAATGGAAACACAGGCAAAGTGACAATTTAAAATGGTGATTAATGTCTCTCAATTTGCAGGGCATAACAAACCACAAAACAGTTGACACCCTAACACATGACTGCTTTCTTCATGGGCATAACCCCTGCTTGATTAGCATAAAGATTCTGGATGAGGCAAGAGTTAGTTTTGAATTACGTTGTTGAATGAGATTGATAATGAGGTGTTGCATTTATGCTTACAGTAAATATGTTTGACGCTGGGGTGAATATAGTACAAAACATAGGTATTTTAAAATACTGCCTGAATTACAATGAAATATACTGTATATCAAACAGATGCAGTACATTGTCAAAATGGTGACTGACAGAGCCATTGGGGAATATTCATGCCTGGATAAATGTCATAATAATAATATTGAAATGGGCGCTACCCCGCTTAGCAGCTTACTGAAGCTTTAATAATATCATAATCATACTAGTGGTGTACCTGAATCACAAGTTAAAATTTAACCGAAGGCAGTAAATAACGGAGGCAAAGCATAATGCGGCAACCATGAATTTTTAAGCTGTAAAGACACATATTGGATGAACAGTACAAAAGTTTCTGTCCAAAAATGTTACATAGCTGCAAGGTGAACAAGCTTCATGATGATCATCCATTGCAAAGCCTGTCACATGCCCACTGATAACTCATTGGTTGATGACAGCCATTTTAAAATATGACTTTGAAAGTTCATCTTTTTTTATTCAGTTTCCAACTCCACAGATTATTTCAAGCCTAATTCGATGACGCTCATCTTAATGGCAGAGGACATGTTTGCACAAAGTAGGTTTTGTCAAAAATTTAAAATGGCCATAGTTATGCATAGGCAAAGTCACGTTCTTATACAGATGTGTATTTCACTCTGTATAATGTTTTTCATCTGAGTGGTTAAGTGGTGGATATTTCCATGTGTGCCATGGACCCTAATGTGACATACAGTATGTAGCCATGGCATGGATGTAATGCTTGGGGTGAAATATAATGCTTCCCCCCATTGTTGTGAGGGAGGAACATTCTGGGATGGGCTTATAGTATATAAGCTGGGATATTTTGGTGTACAAGGAGAGGGAAAGAAATCCAAGAACAACCTTTGCAGAAGCAAGGGAGGAGCTTTCCAGATACAGATATTAAGGTCTACCAAAAGAAACATGAAATCATTTATTGAGTATACCCCACCAGCCTGGTGTAACATGGGAAGCTTTTACGTCAAGATGAACATAGGATAACTATAAAAAAGTGAGACTACATATCTCAGTGTAGCAATTAGCAAATATTTTCATGGAACAAACAAATTCATGGAATATGTAGCCTGAATTTAAATGTATTTTCTTGCCTACCAGTAAGAGGGGGTTGCCTGCCATAGCCTGAGGTCATTTGGAAGCAGGAAGTTAGGATTTTTAAAAAATTAATACAAGCAATTGTAAGGCTCAGCACTAATATTTTAGTATGCACAATATTATGCTACCACGACTTTAATATTACCTTTGCCTTGCCAAAGATTGCATAAGGCACATTATTAATTTAATCCACTCTCAAACTTAATCTCCTCAAGCTCAATGAAATAATTTTCAAGGCCTAACTTCATTTCCTATTAAAGGAATATTAGATAACAAAATGGGCAATGACAACGATCTGACTTAATGACATAATTAAGCAGACATTTGAAATATACACCTTTTTTGTTTTTAGCAGTCTGCAATACACTGGATTGGCACTGATGGAGGTTTTCAATATAGCAATGGAGTTTTGCAAGCATGCCAGTTTCCAAATCTACAAAAGGCTTCCACAAAATATAGCCCCAGTATCCCATACTATGCCATGATGTGAATTCAACAAGAGTGAACCCTACATCAAAGTATTTTCCAGAAAAAAACAAAAAAAAACTTTAAATATGATTTGAACAGGTGTTTCAAAACAAAACCAGCTGCCTACATCAAAAGCTGATATGATCAGAATGTTCCCTGGCTACAAGTCAAAAACATCCATTATGAACACAGAGTTCTGTAATTCTCAGAGGATTATTCATAGTTTACAGGAAGGGTCACGCAGAAACAACAGGTACTCTAAAGGACCCGTTGGCTGTAAACCAAAGCATAACACCTGCTCAATATGGGAATACTTTGGAACAAATACAGCTAATAGAGTCTTCCCAAAATTTGTTTAGACAGTTAGTGAGCATATTGTAAGTAAAATGTGAATGAGGAGTACATTTTTAGGGGAGCTAACATAAACCTTAACTTTTAAATGGACAGAGGAATTGGAATGCCTTTTTTTCTTCCAAACACTTATAAATATGACATTTCAGAAAGGACTTACACATGGTTTAGAATCTTATGGTACCTCATTTAAAATGTTACAGGTGTAAAAACAGTTAGACACTAAGAAGTGACACAATAGCTGATATGGAATGCTCAACTAAACCCAAAGTCAGCCAGTGGGAACTAAAACTAGTTCATTAGAAATGATACCTAGGGACACAAGCCTGACAATTAGTAGTCAAAAATATGAATTTTCTTCACGCAGTCTATTGATACAAATAATCTGACCGACACTATGTTTAATAATCTGTTCTAATGAGTCCAGTATTTAATGCTTGATGCCATGACATTCTGTCTATGTGAGTAACAAGAGAGAGAAAAGCACAATCATAGTTAATACAGTACTACTGATAATACGAATTGCAAAGTAAAAGAGATTCTCTCTTTGACAGGGAAGACCTGATGAAAACTCTGAGGCAGAACCTGACTAAAAGGTTAATTATGCAGACCACTATAAGGCTATGAGTATTAAGCATAGGGCATGACTATAATCTACATCTTAATCTATAATCATTTGATATCTAAAATAAAATACTGTTGATAAAATAAGTTGCAGTTAGAAATGTGAATGCACGTGTGTAGCCCCCTGTCTTAGGTTCGCAAGACTGATTAATAAATTTATCGTTAAGGATCCATCACAATCATAGTTTGTAGTATTGGTAAGTTTAGACCCATTGGCGACAAGATGCATTCAATAAATTAAGTTAAGGTAACAGTGGAGTCACAGGATGAATGCATGACTTAAATTCACTTGCATTTTATGTTGTTTTCAGTAATGATAACTGAAGTAATGGGTTAAATCTTTCTCACTAGTTCACTGAAAGGAATGTGTCTGCTGTCATTATCCTATTTTTATAATTCATATGGCTATCATAAATATGCAAATGCACCGTAGCCATTTACCATACCATTGCATTACATTTTAAGCTTTGATTAAATATTTAGAAGCTGAAAAATCCAAGAATCAGACAAAGATGAAGTGCAGGCAATGTTTCTCTGTGGTAAATCAAACAAGCACTGAAGTGAACCATTGTTACAGAGCAGGTGATTGTGCCATAGGTAAAGGTGATGTGCATAACTGCACACTCAAACTAAAACTGCAGCCACTAAAGCTTTTTCAATGGCCCTTTAAAAGATTGTGTCTGGCACAAAAACAATGAGGTCTATACACACCAAAAATCTGAATTAAACTAATTTCAATGTTGAGGGAATGTTTTCTAGAGTAAAGAAAATGTCAGGTTACGGTGGTCTGGTGCTTCCCTTAATCTCTCTTTAATATTGTAATATAAATTGATTGTTTAACAGTATTTACCCAGAAAGTCAACAAATAGTACATTCAGTCATACTCAGACATTCTGCACACACCTACACAGAAAAATATATTAAAAATGCATTGTTTTGTTTGGGAAATTTCAAGTGGACTAAGCATCATTATTTTGCTTTGCTTCAGCCGATTATTTTTTCAATGCGTAACTGATATAGCCTGGGGGGGAGGGGGGGGGGGGGTGTCATACCTGTCAATACATATGAAATGTGGGGTTTCCAGTATTTCGGAGGAATATTAATGCACTTAATTCACTTCCAAACTAGCAAGCCAGATATTTTGTCAAGAACTGTGGATTTGTGACAGAAGGCATCCACCTGAGATTGAAATTAATCAAAATGTATTACGAATCTCGCTTTATGCTACTGCATATTTGCTCCTGGGGTTTGGCCAGGCTAGTTTATCGCTTCTGGACTTTAATTCTTCTGGGAGGGGAGTGATTCCTTCCAAGAATTTAGAAGTAAACTTTAAGACCAGTTAGGCTTCTTCAGTATTAACAGAAAATTGTATACTATGGCTGTTGTTACAGTACAAAAAAAAAGAAAAAAAAAAGGTTTAGTTTGCTTGACATAATTTTTCTGACTTGCAAACTGGAAAGTGCATATTCCAGATCAGGTACATGATATATTTATAGGCATTTCCACAAAATGACTGAATGAATAAAATAAATGTATTAATAACATTCCAAGGGCTACTGTGTTCAAATTTAAATTTCTGTTTAAATGTGTTATCTGACTTAAATCTATAATACACTACACTTACAAAGAACACAAGAATGACATTTAAGTACTAACTTTTTCACGTACGACAAGACATACAGTATACTGGCAATAAAAGTTCATTCATAGGCATGGAATTGCAGTGCTATCATTTTGACCTGAAGTGCATAGTGGGTTTAAAACCTTTCCCAAGATTTGTGTTAGCAGAATTTGGAGGCACAGGACAACACCAAATCTGCTCACTGTATGAAGGCATATTTTGTGGAAGAGGGAAATGATCTGGCTATATCAGTCTCTGAAGTTAATTTTAAATATGCTACAAAACATGCAACACAGAGGATATTCCCTCTGAACTGTCACTCTAACCCTTGTCCACTTGAACTTGCAGGGGGAGGGAACCATTAAACCTATGCGTGTTTCATTGAGTTGGTTCTTAAACAAAAAATACTGGAGATATTCCTGTACAGTAAACCTGTAACTTTTGCATATTTAATGAAAACTACAAAACTACAAGATCTAGTGCCAAGGGCATATCTATCAACACCTACATTCATAAGTCCTTCTTCAGCCACTAGTCACACTAACAATCACATGTACACAATGTGTTAAAATAAGAGATTATGACTCCAGCAGGGATCATATGCTCTGTTTTGGGGTGAAATATAATTTATCACAATTCATTTAACACTGAAACTTTTTCTGTGTATCTCATTATGTAGCCCCTTTTACAACCCATGTAATAAAATTAAACGACTAGCCCATGCTACTGCCGCTTGTGAAATGAATCCAGGCCACGTATTTGACTAATTAAAGGGCGGGCGAACAGTTGTTGCCCTTTTGTTTGGAGAGAATGAGTCAACAATCAGGTTTGTCAATAAGAGACAAAAAGACAGCCAACCAATCTTAAATTCAAGTCTCCTAGTCAGTGCCAAAGTAATGTGGAACATACACTCACTGGTCACTTTATTAGGTACACCGGCTTGTTACCGAAAATAGCCTACTCCTCCTCCAAAGAGCAAATCATTTGGCTGCAACTCAATATATAAATCTCGCAGACATGGTGAAGAGGTCTATGTTTTTGTTCAATCAAACATTAGAATGGGCAAGCTGTTTGTTCTAAGCAACAATTGACTGTGGTATGATTGTTGATGCCAGGCATGATGACATGTCCAGCATCTCAGAAACAGCTTCTCTCCTGGGATTTTTAGGCACTACAGTCTCTTTACAGAGAATGGCGTGATAAAAAAAAACACCTAGTGAGCGTCAGTTCAGTGCCGAAAAACCTTGTTAATGAGAGAGGTCAGAGAAGAATGGGCGGACTTGTTCAAGCTAACAGAAAGACTACAAATGCTCAAATTACAGCTTTTTCTCAGTAGTGTTGTGCAGAAGGGCATGCCTGAATGCACAACACATTAAACCTTGCAGTGGATGGGCTACAGCAGCAGAAGACCATGCTGGGTCCCACTCTCGTCAACTAAGAACAGGAAGGTAAGGCTAGATTAGGGCTACAACTGAAGATTGGAAGAATGTTGTCTGGTCTGAAAAATCTTGATTTCTGTGACAAGTAAGTGGCAGGGTCAGAATTTGGCATGAACAGCATGAATCCATGGATCCGTGCTGCTTTGTGTCAACAGTGCAGGCTCCTGCTGGTGGTGTAATGGAGTGGGGAATGTTTTATTTGGCACATATTAGACCCCCTAATACCAATTTAGCATCTTTTGAATGCCACATCATATCTAAGCATTGTTGCTGACCATGTACATCCCTTTATGGTCACAGTCTACCCTTTTTCAAATGGATACTTCCAGGAGGACAATGTCACAAAGCGCACATCATCTCAAGCTGGTTGGACAGTGTCTTCTGTTTACTCCAACTGCCTGCACAGTCCCCAGATCTCAATGCAACAGAGCACCATTGGATGAGGTGGAACAGGGGATTCACAGGATGAATGCGTAGCTGAAAAATATGCAGGAACCATGAAATTATATTGAGTCAGCATGGAACAAAATCCCTAAGGAATGTTTCTGGCACCTTGTTGAATCCATGCCTCGAAGAATTCAGGCTGTTCTGAAGGCAAAAGCGGGTCCCACCAAAAACTAGTGTATCTAATAAAGTGGCCTGTGAGTGTAGATTGAAAATAAGTGTTTTGTCTTTCCCTTTAATGCAATTATTTTGCATTTCCTATATACAGTGAATGTGAACCTTTGGCTAAGATTAATACGCTGCTGCAGGAAGCATAGCTGGACTCCACAGATAGCATGCTCCTTTCTACTACACAGCTGCTGGTGGCCTCAAATGGAACTTAAAATAAAATACACACTTGCACAAATGATCATACATCTGAACCCTAATCCAATTATCCACACAAGACATGCCCTCCATGAAAACAAAGCCCAAAGGACTGAATCAAACTCAAATTTGAATTTACTTGATGCTATGAACCTCCACACTTCCCTCCAATTATTTCCATTGTTTTATTATACTGAGTAATGTATGGGTTGTAAATGTCACATAATGGTCGATGACATGGCAGGCCTTTTTTTCAGTAGCAACAGAAGTGAATTCGCTCACAATATCATTTTCAGCACAAGCCACAATATACCACTCACTACTATGGGAGAACAAAAGGTGAGGCAAATTCAAAACAATGTTATCAGTGGACTAATGTATGGTATCAGTCTCTAAAAAAATTATTAAGCATACCATAGAAATAATTCAGCTTTTTTACTAAAAACAAATCAGTATCCATGATTTCGCAACATTGAACACACACTGTACTGAACTGTATGTCAGGCAGATCTCATAAGAATGTTCTCAAATTGGGAGTGTGCTTTTTTCTTTGTTGTCATTATGTAATACTGTTGAAGTGTTCAGTACTTCATTTAGGGTAGGAAGTACAGGAAACTTTAGATAATGCATTATGGAGCAGTGACTAAGCCATAGCAACAATCAATATTATAGTTCATAATAAACTTTGACACAATTCTGATTAATGACCTATGAAAATAATACAAATAGAAATAAATGGCTGTCTCAATCCTGGAGTTATGTTCAACAGTATGTGAAACAGAAATCATTTTGTACAAAGATTACAGAAATCTTCAACCACTCTAATACTGAGGTCAAATTAGAATCATGCCAACCATGCTAGAGGGTAAAAATGTTTCAAAAAATAAAAAATCAGACAGACAAAAAAGATATATGGATGAAGTTGAGCCCATGGGGTATATTTGTCCTCCTGTCCAGTTTTTTTTTCCCCACCTGAAAACACCATTTTGGGATCCAAAGAGAAAGAGACCAAGGATATGATATTGCTCATCTTGAGAGAGTCATCTTGGTGGCAGAAAGATGAGAATGCATTGCCACATGACTCCCTCATCTGGGCTCATTCCTTGTGTCAGACTAAACAATGCCTCAAGAACAAAAAAGTTTAGTTTTCACATTGATTTGAGAATTATTAAGGAAAAACAAACAATAACAGTGGAGATAAAAACAATATATGAATATTGAACACATTTTACCAATTCACTTGAATTGGTGGGAGAAAGAGGATTCTTTCTCCATATAAGGTGAAACTACAATGAGTTCCTAAACTGACTTGTTTGAACCAATAAGCCTTTTCTTTGCACATAGTCCCTGATATCATATAGTAGCCCCTTCCTATTTAGTTTCAAGAAACCTGACTATTTTTGTTTTAATGAAAGCACATTATTAATAAATATGTCATATTTACACAGCAAAACATAAATAGTTTGAAAAGTAGTTACAACTGAAAAGAGTTATAAAGAGTTACAGTACAACTGGAGTGCAATATATGACTTAGTAGTAGGCAGTGGCCTAATTAATATTCAAATATTTGTCCTTTGGGTAGATATAAACGTAATCGGTAGATAGCTGCTTCATCCATAATACAAAACCCCAGAAAGAAATGAAGCTTACTGGCTACCGCGCACACAGTTATAAGTGCAATTTAGCTGGATTGAAAATTTGTTTCAAGCACTCCTTGGTCACAGACTCAAGTGGGTCTGAGATTGCTTTCAAGATGCAAGTGGAAAAATAGACTACACTGTACCCTAGACATTCACAGAAATAAATAAATAAAACACAATGGCTAGAGTGCATGCAGTTGTACTGACATCATAAAAGTAGATTTTTAATTCTAAATTTAAACCTTATGGTGCCTGCAAAATATTTATTCAGTGGGTCTGTATGTTTCTGAAACCCCTCATAAAGACTACAATCCAGTGCTAATAATTGGACTCTTCTATCAAGAAAGTGTAGCAGGGGTGTTTTGTGTTTAACGCTGGGGAAATGTATTACGGCACTGCCCTAATTGTTCTCTCTGTTTTTTTCCCATCGGTTTCCCAAATTGAGTAATTGCTGCGTGCTGATTGGAAGGTGCGGTGGCTAAGCCTCTGCATTGGGCAAATCAGCGGGGCTCATACATTTTAAAATGTAGCACACCTGAATCACAAAACAAAAATCCCTTTTTTTGTTCAAGCCTGTGTGAGTTGGGAGACCCGAATTGCTTCACCTCCATTTGGGTATTGTATGGTTGTTCTAAAGTAATGTAATTCTGGCTGTTCGCTATAGTGACCCTACACGCTTATGTCGTCTGTTTGGGTAGATCCATGTAAGTAGTTGGTAGCCTAATTATTTGTCTCCCCTCGCATTCGCTTCTGAGTGGCGCCACACGTAAAGTGTTTTATTTTAATATGGTTTGTAACATTCCGAATATATTTGAAATTGTCCATGGGTTTTAGAATTGTTGTATTCCTGTTTGTTAGCGAGGTATTAATTCTGTTCTGTTATTTTCATTGTGTTTATTTTAAGTAAACGGGGCTAGCCCTGCAGCGTGTTTATTGTACGTTTATGCTGGGGGGTCCCGACTAGTGAGTGGCCGTGTGTGATCACGTCCGGCTTTACACTGTGCTGTGAATTTGTATATGTATTGTGTGCTTTGGAAGCTATCATTAATTGCCTTAGAGTGAGTCGTGTACTTGTAGGTGCTTTGAAAGATACTATATACTCCCGGTTGATGTAATTTCCACACTGCTCTCCAAAATTAATTGCTTTGACTGGTGTTAATTTTTCACTGTGTGTGGTGAGGTATATTCCTGCTCGCTAGTAAGGGAGCCTTGTGCATGGGTTGTACACAATACATTGCCCCATGCTGTGGTAGAGGCCCTGTGGTTGTTAGGCTGACTGTATGTTTGAATCATTAAAGCCTTTGAATCCTTATATTAAACTCCTGACTCTGTTTCTGGGTTGCATTGTTGCCACTGAGGTACCATCCACTCACTTTGTTTTGACTGGTATAAATAAATTTACACATCGGTTACAAAAGCATGCAGTTTAAAAGTTGCAGATACTGTACACGTGATAACATGCATGCATGTAGCAATGTCAGAATGGTTGATATTCATTTATAAAATCCAATGCATGCATTATACATGTTAGTGTTCAACCTTCGTGCTCTTCTTTATATGTCTCTGGTTCTTTGGGGTCTAGGACCACGGTCAGTGCTCATTTAATTGGATTATTACTCACATGAACTGGAATATTAAGTATCTATATTTCCCCAGGTATTAGAACTGATTAGAATCATTCTGTCACAATTGATTATGAGAAAGATCCTGCGTATAAGTGCATACATTTCCAAATGCAAATTCAATAGTGCACAATATGGTTTGAGCCAGGGACAGAAGTCATCATGTTTTTTCTATTATTAGTTTAATAGTGAAACTTCAATTTCACGTCTTTGTCTTTAATATTGTATGTGCTATGATGTGCAAGGTTGGTAATCCATGTTTAAGTAAACAATACTTAATTTGGTGTGCCAGACACATACAGTAATGGAATGAATCACAAAAATCTGTTTTTAAGTGAATTTTTTAAGTAAATGTTAAAAGCCTCAAATGACATAAAATGACATGCATCAGCCCTAACGTTAATATCAGTCTTCTCTACATCAATGGGTATCAATACAGATGTTTGACAACAGCTACAGCCCTGTATATGCCTACTGTACTTCAAACAACATGCACTCACCACTGGTAGATTGCTTAAGATTCAAACCTTCTCTCAAACAGCGTTCGGCGTACTGGCCATTTTGGGACTGAGGCACAGAAGAGCCTTTCAGAATATCTGTGATGTAGCAAAGAAAGCCTCAAGATGGCTCTGGCTCCACAGAGGAAATTTATGGGTAGTTTGCCAACTGGACACATGTTGAGGTCTGATCATCATCAGCTTGGTCACCTGGGGGACAGCATATGATGTTGAAAATGACCCAAAATGCCTGAAGAACCTAGGAACATCACTGATTATGTGTCAGAAGATGTGTAGGTACAGGTATTGCACAAAGTTCATTAGTGTGAAATATATTATATAAAATAAAAATAAAAATCACAGATACTCTATATATTGCAGTATATCATATTTACATAAAAGGAAAGCATTGAAAATACATTTATATGACACAGGTGTATTTGCCCTTCAGGAATAAACTTTGTTCGCACCTCAGTGCACATCCACACACAGTTGTTGACCTTATTAGGTTTAGCTATCTTTATTTCTGTCAAGCCTGACACTCTTTGACTGATGCCATTTACTGTGAGGATGGTTTATCTGACAGCTACGAACAGTGGTAATATGTGCAGAACTGTGGAAAAATGAGGGAAGGTTTTAGAATGACTTCGGCTTTTATTTTCAGTCATGATTTTTTCAGTCAAATTTTGCATTGGTGTGAATACAAATGAAAGAGCACAGTTTAGTAACAGATGGGAGTTGCGTAGTGTTTTCTCTCTTTATTTTCTGCCATCGAGTGAAAATAACAATGGATTCAATATGCCCAGTGATTGGCAGCTTCCTTGGCCTTTTAATCTCTTTAGCTCTTCTTACAGAAATGCAGAGCTGGGAAATCCTTTGAAAATGAATTATCACCATTTCTATGACTTGATGAAAATTAGAACATTTGTGTTTGAAAATTGTTTCATTTCAAATCCTTTTCTCCCATGGGAATATCAAACTATTCTTTGCAATCTCTCACAGATTCTTCCGAATGGTTGTTCTTATGTTAACACTGCTAATAATGTATTCAAAATGAAATACTACTGACCGTGTGTGTCTCTGCTGCAACTGGCTTGACATATGGATGAAACATAATGAACGCAGATGCTTCCATACAGGTGTACTGCATGATACAATTAAGCAATTAACATCCTATCATCTTCTGTGGCATGTATAGAAATTCTGAGCAGGCCCAGTTGACCTCAATTTTGGATCAAGATGGCAAGAGGAAAAGAGCTAAGTGTATTTGAAAGAGGGTTCATTATTGGGGCCCAGACGGCAGGAGCTCCAGTCACAAAGACTGCTCACCTGGCTAGTGTTTCAATAGGAACAGTGACTGAAGTGTCATCTGAATTTAGATCTATGGGAAAGACATCAGTAAATAGGGTCAAAAGTGGACATTCGATAACTGTGATGCTTGTGCATTAGTGTGATATGTAAGGATAAATAGAACAGCAACTCTTCCTCCAGTGACTGAGAATGTCAATGCAGGACGTGATCCGGCTGTGTCAGCAAGAACAGTTCTTGACAACTTCAAAGAGAGGGATATTATAGCAGGGTTGCAGTGCATAAACCCCTCATTACAAAGTCAAATGCACATTTGACAGTACAGTGGCGCAAAAACCATAGGCACTGGTCTACAGAGATGTGGAAAAAAAGTGATATGGTCAAATGATGTGTTAAAGCACTCTCCATCATCAAAACACCAAATGAGGGAATATCTTTTGGAAGAATGGTGTTCCATCCCTCCAGCAGAGTTCCAGAGACTTCTAGAATCTATGCCAAGGGGCACTGAAGCTGTTTTGGCAGCTCATGGTGGCCCAACACCTTACTAAGACACTTTATGTTGGTTTTTCCTTTAATTTGTTACCCGTCTATATATATAGGTGGTTGGATATTTTGTCTGTAGTAATGTGGTCCTGGGATTCTCATACGTCAGTGAAATGAGAGGCGGCCTCCATCTCCAGACTATCCTTCACCGCAAACAGCAATTCTACAGTCTTAGCTCTGCCTGCCCAGCATGGTGGAGATTAAACTCGAGTAAATATGTAGATTAAATATAGGTTTAAATATCTTGAACACAGCTGGAATTTGTATGGAATCATCCGTTGATCCTCCGTGATTGATCTATTTTATCATGTATCCTCCATGAAAGATGGCCAATTTACAAACAATATAGGTCATATTCTGTGTATAAATGGCTCACCAACAACATGAAATGTTGAAATGTCATAACTGCAGCTTTGTACAGCTAAAAGGAAAATGTATCTTTTCACATCCTCACGATCCCCAGTGTACTTTAAACGATTGAACAAAAAAAGACTAATTTACTCCAGTGCTGAAGTTTATATTATTTCAGTGCACTCACTGAAGAAGTGTACTTAATTAGGAAACATGGAAACTCACAGGCCCGTGTTGTGAACAAGAATTTCATCAAGCAGCTTGTCGAGCCCCTGGAGGAATGGGAGTGAGCTTCTGTACAGAGAAATATTCTATCTGATCATAGACAATATCTAATTAGCCACTTCTCCCCTGTTAACTGCAAAGCATTAACCCTTCAGCAGTATGCCTTTCAGTCAAAAACATTTTTATTCTGCTCATTAAAATACATCATCAAGATGAGAGTTTTTAATTGGCAATTATTGGATGGGTCAAAGTTTTAATTACCTGTATGGGTGTATGGAAGGCATGTGTATATCAGAGATAACAACTTGATGTACTGATGCGTAATTCTATTTCCAATTTAAAGCAATGTTATTTCTCTTCTGAAATTAAATAACGTCTACCTTTTTATGCAGAACCATTATTATTGTTCAATAAGATGAAAGGCAATGAACAACTCAAGGTAAACCAACAGAAAATTCTGTTAAAGATGAAGGTAAAGAAAAGTGTATTAGCCCTTATGTTCTGTCAAAACGACCTGTTTAAATTCTTTACTATAGGTGGATCAAGACTAATCATTCTTTTTCCAATATGAAACTTCATATACTCAGTTTCCCAAATTTACATTCGATGCATTGGCTACACCCCCATACAAATTTATATTACAAAGGTTATGCTTGGGACATTCTGACCCGAGAGTAACAGAGTGAAATAAGTGTTTAAAATGGGGAAATATCCGTCGAAACTGGTCTGTGCAAATATGACACAAACAGGTTATTTTACTCAGCGTCACACTACCTCTGTCTCTTATTTGCATCTCATACCAGTGCACACATACCTGCCACCAGGAGGATCCCAAAGCATGTGGAGGGGTTCCATGTGTCTCTTTCCACTGCTCCCCCAAAGCACTGCTCTACTCAAGGTCGGTCATTTCAAGAATAATTTCTTCACTGAGTGAGGACTCAGCAGCTCAAAGGCCCATACATGCACATACTCTGTCTCTCACACATAATGGAGGAGGGGATAAATAGAGTTGTGTATCACAGAGTATGGGTCAGCCTTTTTTCCCTCCGTAGTGTGAGAAACTACAATATTTGTACATAGTGGGGGAGGGGGAAGATAGAGTTATTCATCACAGAGTGCATCAGAGTGCGGGCACCTTACAAAATCATCTGCATGCTGTCAGGGAAGTCAATATGAGTAAACAATTCAGTGTTCAGAAGGCCCCAGAGTGAATTCTTCAGGACACAGACTCAACTTGTGAGTTGGAGGGAGAGTGTGTCCAAGCAAGAGGACAGTGCAAAATGCACTAATGGGCATGGGAGTGAATTTGAGGTAGAGGACTCGGACCCCCAGCCAGCAGCAGTAGCAGCCTCTCAGCCTTCCAGCCAGCAGCAGCCTACACAGCAGCAGCAAAAAGAAACATACCTTTCCACAAATGCCCAGGTTGAATGGTCCTCAACCCCAATGACGGTGCCACCATGTTCAACTGCCAATACAATAAGGATGGACACGGGGCTCACATGTATGGTAGTGTGCTATGCCAGTGACAACATGTCTTGCTTTGAGCTCCTGATTCCTGGCACGATTCAAAAAATTATTCTGGAAATGACCAACCTTGAGGGCAGCAGTGTTTTGCATAGTAATGGTAAGTCATTAATTAGACATATTTACATGCTTATTTGGGGATCCCCGTTTTGGCAACAGTCTACAAATCAAAAGGCGAATCAACATGGAATGCTTAGACAGTACATCCCATGTACAGTAATGTGGCAACTTTGGTGTAAAAGCACGAGAGCCCAATACACATGTTGCCATGGTGTTAAATGTCTGACATACAGAAACATAGTGTGCCTGAGTATATGAAGCATATTGAAGATGGAAGCAATAATATGGGCTATAATGCTGTCATGGTATTAATTAATTGCTCATTGACCACAACACTATAGAGAACGTGTTTCTCCGTTGTACCTTACTTACAAAGTAATAATATATTGAACTTTTTTTCTTTCTGTAGACAAGATTGCCTCAATTTTTTTTTTTTTTTTAAATCTCCATTGCATAACTCCATTACTTTGAAAATAACTAAGGACAAGCACTGCATGCGTTCCAATGCCTACTTTAACTGGATATTTCTGGGGCTGTATGTATAAAACTGCTTATGTATAAAGCTGAAAAGGTCAGGCTGATCTTCAGTGACAGGCATCATCCTGCAGTTGTCCATCAGTGAAGGCATGCACGCATATGCTTTTTGTTCCACATGTAATTTAATTTAAAATCCACATTTACCACATGTAATTTATGCCACTTCCCAAAGTTTAAATGGCATCTAAAAGCCATTGGTGGGGGGGTGCCCAGTAGTCTGTGAACTTGAGGTAAATATTATAGTCCTGGGCCTGGAAATTTCATCCAGTGGGCCTACTCAGTTAAAGTCCAGAGGTTTTCTGTCTTTTCTTTTTTGTTATTCTATTTTCTATTTCAGAAACCATATGATGAATATCAAGGGGTATGAGTATAAAAAATAAGTCCTGGCAAACTGAAATCTCTCCCCTATACAAATCTTTCACCACTATTAAATTGCTTCATTACTTACAACTAATAGCATAAGTGCATTGGAGACAAAGATTGTCCCTTGAAAATATGAAACTTGTAATAAAATTAAATCTAAATCCCATTTTCATTTTCCAATCCCATTAGAGTTGATGAACATTATTAGGTTGGTATTACCACGTATTGTCTAATGAAAGACATAAATAAGTTTAAAAAGAAATTTGAACAGTTGAGATTCCCTCTGGGAGAAAATGTTCTATATAATAAGGTCCTTCTTTAATTGAGATCTGTGACAACAAAATCGGGTGATTGCAAAGCTTCCTTAGATATCACTGTACGTCAGCTACAGTAGATATGCTCCACTACTTTCCTGGTTAATGAATAGTCCATTTCACACAAGCTTGCGGAATCTGGGGGGAAAAGCAAAGATGGTCTCAAAACTCCATCAACAGCACTGGTACTGCGAGTCAAGTTTGTCTTAAGTTTGTTTGTAAGTTTGTTACAGGGCTTTCATTGGAATGTTAAGCACTGAATTTCACAGAATCCTAAAGACATGTACTGATTTAAGTCCTCTCCAAGTCCCTGGTCTTCGCTGACAAGGAGGTTCAAAAACCATGTAGAAATGGGGGCCTATAATTTAGCCAATTTTTATCTGTTTATTTATTTATTTTTGCTAAATGCTTTTGATAAGGCATTTCTCAGTTAGCAGGACACGTTCACAGAGCATAGCCCATGTTCATGGAGTGCAGGCCGATTTCTTTAGAAAATAGTGATTGTCCTTTATGAGCACTGTACATAAGTATTGTCGACTGCTCCTCACAATAAATATTTCCCTATATTTAGAAACTAGTTAGTAACTTCACAATTTTCGTTTTCACATACATCAGGTAGTTATTCAGACGCGCATATCAGATGTTAATTTTTTTCCTCTGCTTAATGCCTGAAATAAACAGTTTTAAATAGCACCCATCTGTGACATCCGTAAGGTTTATTAAGGCTGATTTATTATGGTTCATACTGTATGTGTATGACTTGATTATCGTGATCTCTTGATGGTTTAACTTGATTTAACTTTAACAGATAACATTTGGTCCCCTCTTTGGACATGTGTAAAATTGAAATAACACTGTTAGATTTGAGTTAACACTGGCCTTTTTACAATGTAAGTTTAATGCATAATGCAATATATTAACAGTATGGTGCGGTATGTAATTATTTTTTTATTACATTACATTACAATAATTTAACAGATGTGCATCCACAGCAACATACAAAAGTGGACAACATCACTGTTCAGCTCAGGAATTCATGTGCAATATCAGAAAGAAGGCACAGAAGGCTCATTCATAATTAATAAGTGTAAACTTAACCAAATTATTAACCTACAATTAACATTGAAATTACATTATATTAATGTCCAATTTATGCATAAATAATACAAGAGTTCATAATACATGTTTCAAATTGCTCTCTGGTCATTAAATTAGAATAACTACTTCTCATGTTTGGATAAAGACTTTCCATTCACATAACCCTCAGATCGCCCTGTAATCGCCTATTAGATTTGCTACAGGCAAACTCATTTGGTCTGTTATCCTTCGTGGTGAGCTAGGGTTCACCTTATCAATGAAAAATAAGAGACTGGGTGACATGCATCAAGGCTGACAACCACTTTTGAAATTATTTTTACAAAAACATACATCCTACCTTGAGACATCTCAATTTGCAGTATGGCAGGAGGCATTACAGGCCCACACAGCCATAATGACAACCGAGGAACAATCAAATGGAAAAGAGAATAGCTAAATCACTTTGAAATCACATCTGTATGCAACACAATGCTCACAGTTTATGAGCTGCATTTGCTTTTCTTTTATTTCAATTCAGAAACTGAAATAGGCCTCTGGGTACAGCAGACAAATTATCCGGTAGAAGAAATGTTTTGTTCAGATACATTGCTTTGTATTGACATGGTTTCATGGCACAGATTGCCCTATTCGTTATTGATAAGAAAACCAAAACCAACCTTGAATGTGCAGACAGAAATATGTGTGGGAACATTCTGAAATTACGCATAGTCTCGCATATGTTTACATACTGCATTATCATAAAGCCATCCTTTAAAAAGTACTTGTAAATCAATATCTTAAATGGGGATTTATACAGTGCCATTTTTCAAGCCTAATTCCCTTTGAAAATCAATCATCTAGCTTTGAATGCAGCTGACTCCAGCAGTTGGGCCTCTATTTATTCCGTACTCACATTCTGTATACTGTCATGCTGCATTGGTCAAATGAACCAGATACTCTAAGAAAGTAATACATTACCCAATTAGACAACAACCCATGTCAAGAGAAAAAAGTGGCACACAAATAATAAGAAGGCATTGCTGAATTTATAATTAACTGTATTGATTTCCAGCATCCAGGCATAGTTTGTATTGACCAGAAGATGCACTGGGTCTGATTTGATATTGTGACATAGAAAATATTTTCTAGCATGCTCTTATCATTGTTGTTTGAACATTACTTTTGGATATCACCACAAACGTTTACATTTACCAGTCGAAACTTATGTTGGGAAACAAGCAGACCATATTTGAATATTTTGGTTATTTTGGCCTGGTCATTGGGCTGTGTGTAGATTATAATACAGTGCAGCTATTAAACTGAAGAAGATTTTAATACTGCTAAGCCATTGTGATTTTAATAAAACAAATAATGGCAGAAGTTGTTGAACGATTGCTGCGTCTAAACCCAACCATTAATTCTCCGATGCTGGTTGAAAAATCCAGATATGACCCGCTCACAAGCTATCTTGCTAATTTGATGGATTGCTACTCAGTTGATCAATTACTTTTGCTACTTGATTTTAATCATGATGATCCATCACAACCGCTTTGGAATAGTGATCACACCATCTCTGAATATCTTCTTCCCTCAGACTTATGTTTATGAGCAATTGTTATGCTTGTTGAATTGAAAATATGCATTCATTAGAAAAAAGATTTGAATGATCTGGAGTTATAAATTAATCCTTCCCTTTAGCCAATTTCTAATAATATGGATAAACTGATTGGGTTTTCTAAGTCCTTTAACATTGTTCCTCCAAAATGACTGAATTTATTTTATCTCTCTTTTAGGAAAACTTCAACAATTTATCTTACCAATGAAGATATCTGGTGGCTTATTTTATCTTGTCACCCTTTCATGTTCCTAAGCATTTAATGGTGCATTTATTCACTTATTTTGCAATAGCTGAATTCTCCATAATATTTTAAAGATGTACCACATGATTTTATAATTTTATCACTATAATATGCTTGAATGGGAAGAGTGATGTTTTTGAATAATAGTCCTTCTGTTAACTTGACTTGCTTGACTAACAGTAGTGTATGCCAGTGTAAACCCAGGGTACCCGGATGCTTGGGACTAGCTTAAACAATTAAAACTGTGGATCATATAGTATCTCACCAAGCTCCTCCAAGTTTTCTATCTTTCCTTCCTGCTGAGTCTGTTTACATGGACTGACTGATTCATGGTTACAATGTACACCGTCATAGTGCACGTCTCTTGACATCTACGGATGGCTCAACAGGTTCCGTCAGGTGTAAATCTGCTCAAGGGAGAAGATTTAGGTTACATCCTGTTTTCTGAACTCCTCTGTAAAAGTATGCTAATTTGATGGTTCTCAGTATTCAGCCAGCGGGCCCTGGGGGTGATCTTTTGTTTCCGCTTTACTCATTGCTTTTAGATGGATCATGAAGGGTAACCACTTTGCCATTCCCAACAGATCCACAGTGAAATCCTTTCCTTTAAAGTCTAACAGCTAAGCTTGTCACGGCAGTGGGGCAAGGAGAACAAAGCCTTTCGGTGCCTTTTCAGTATCAGCCTGGAGAACAGCTATGGCCAGTCACAAGCTTTAGTCAAGCTGGACCCAGGGTGTTATGGTGAACAATGACATAGAAATGTTTACGATGATAAAACGGTAAGATTAAAAATAAATAAGTAAATATAAAAACCAATTTCCTTCTATTTTCTCATTAATTCCATTTTGTCCAATTTGTCCCATTTTGATAGCCCTTTTTCCAGCCAGTTCAATCACTCTAACCATCATCAGTCTATGAACCAGACTGTCCACGCACTAAGAAGCAGTGCCAAATATTATTTATTAATTTAAAATTTAAGCTAACCAGATAGGTTAACTGAGAACAAAATGATATTTTGTATTGACAACTCACATCCACAAAATCCGACTATTGTGCTGAATTATTACATAGCTGGAATGAAAGAGCTCACAGTCAGACAGAAACTTAATTTATCTAAATTAATCCTGTGAATAAGTCTCTGTTAACGGATTAAGCATTAACTAGGCTACTAATCTTAAAATACAGGGAGCACATTTTCATTATCAAGTATATGTGCATACCACATTAAAAACAGAAGTAGATTTTTGATAAGAGAGAGGTTTTAAAAATCTTGCATGCATATAAAACATTCTATGTCTTTATTATCAATATCAAATTATTCACAGAAATGCTGGGCAATTCAATATCAATATTACAGCACCTGTCCACATTTCATAATCACAGCTATATGAACCTTTGTTGTTCAATTCAATGTGGAGACAGCAGACATGGCTACGTATGAAGCCATTTCTACCACATACTGTATAGATATGGGTTGCATTCCAGAGCCAGATAGTGTCCTTCATCCTTGAAGCTTCATGAAAATGGATGGAGGAAAAATTATTTAATTTTTCTGGCAGTCATTTTCATGAAGGACACCATTTGGGCTCTGTTTATAATGTAACCCATATCTACTGTATGTGGTAGAAATGTCTGCATATAAAAATGTGCAGTAAAAAAATGGGTCTCCTTTGGTACAACAAACATTTATTGCAGAGAACCTGTGGCCAATTCTTAATTATTTTACAGTTATTCAATAATTAAGTCATTTTCAGGAAATTACAAATCAGTTAATTTTTTCATTTTCATGAAAAAGCACTGATAGCTATAGGCCAAAGAGAACAGCAGTCAGAATCACTTTATAAACATGGGGCAGGAATATCTCTTTACCTCTTTATCATTTTACTTAGAACGAATGAGCAAAGGAAATAAATAATTATTTTTTTTTAATACACTGAATGAAAAAGGATTCGCAGTTTGATAAAAATGAAAATACAGGGCTTCAAATTGTGACTAAGAAGTCATAAACCCATTAACTGCTGTGCTATGGATTGTTTGCAAAATTCAGGCCTGAATATAATGTATCAAAAATACTTGTATATTGATGTGTGGCTGTAGTCATTAAAGAGGTGTAGCAAATAACAAAGATGCCCTAGGAATTCTGGTATTGCACATCTCTATGAAATGGAAAAAAATGTTTCTTTTTTAAAAACTCCTCTGATCGATCATATTTTGAAATCTGGCATCACATAATGATGACAGTTTTTTTTTCTTCACTGTTTAAATAAAAATAAGTAAACTGAATCTTCCTGGCCATAGATAAAACATCTCATTTTAGATCAGTTCAATTTTTTTCAGACTGGCCACAGGAGGACTAGAATAGCGATGAATGTGTACAAAATTCTCACATTAAATGTTGTATCTTTATGAAGTGTTAGAGGTTTTTGCAATTATGGCGCTCAATGAATTCAATGGAACCACAGTCAAAATGGACTGCATTTATGTGACCTTCATGACTAATTACAACCAGGCTTGTTGGTACTGTGGCCACAATGTGCTGCACAAAGCAGTCAGGATACATACAAGATTACCATTAAACCCCTAACCTCAACTTTTATTGTTTTCCGGAGAGCTTGGGTCTCTTTAAGGGCAGCTGAGCTCCTCCTGTCTCCAACATAATTTGAATTAAAAAAAAAAAAACATGCACTGCTGTTTTCACTTGTGCAGAGATGACAAGCTGTCAACTGCCATGGTTACCTGTGTCAGCAATATGGCCGCAGTGGTAGATATGATGTAATGGAAATGCTACTTATTTTTTTATTCTGATTTACTCACCCAGTTAATCTAATGTGGCATACAATGGCTTTTGACTTCAATTAAAGGTCAAACAATTAGAGGCAACTGCTCTTGGCTTCATTTTGAACTTCTGCTTTGACCTCTGTACTCATTGGATGAGGGCCAACACATTTCTAAACAAGACCAAAGGACTTAACCCTGTTCCCCTGGAAAACATCCAAGCTCATGCAAGAAACAAGCCCAGAAGTATCTTGCTTTGGCAAAGAGCTTGATATTCCTTGCTTCCCTTCCTTCCAGCCTCCCATAAATACGGGGAGGATAATCCTTCATAAATTCCCTCTACATCAATGCATTATGAGTCAATACGCGGAGGTGATCCCTCTTCTTCCAGGGTCAGAGATATTTTTATGAGAGCAGAGAGAAGATGGATGTTAGGGAAGACTCATGGAGGCAAGGACTGAGAGGGAAGGTGGCAATGTATCAAAAACAGCAGAGATGTGGCAGAGTCTGAGCTGAGGACCTGGTCTTGGAGCTGGAGGTTTGAGTTCCAACTGGCCGAACAAGGTACCTTGCGTGGCTTCAGAAAAACATTCAGCAGTATGGAAGTACAACATGTGAAATGTATCTGGACATCTGTTAAGTAAATGTATGTAAGTAAAAGTATGTCATACAAGCAATTAACTATTTATGTAGAGATTTGTATGTATTATATTAACTTCAATAAGATATCTCATGCTAGAGCCATGAGTACATGATGAAATTAAATTAATGTATACATGCTTATTACCTCATCACCAATTGCTAAGTGATACATCAGTGTTAACTTTTTTCTGCTTTAGTGTATGTTTTTGATTGGCCCACACAGTTCGTATGTACTGATATTTTAGATATTTAGAGACGTTTCTGATGACCTGACAGATTTAGAGTGGCAGATAAACAGGTATTAAATGGATTTCTTTTCTAAAGCAAGATACAATTCAACATTAAAATGAGCACACCCGCAACTTCTCCACACTTGCCAATATAAAATCAGATTATATCAAAACCCCCAATTTTCATCATTTAAACTGCATAGAAAAAAAAAAACATTTCTCAGTGTGACTTCTCTGGCAAGAGCAATACGATATTGCATAGCAGGGCAACTGCATTGTGCCAGCTGCATTCTTGCTGTTCCGCCCAAAAACAAAAGAAGAGGATTTTGCTTTGAATAAAATTGCTCTGCAACCATGTCTGTCTCATTAATTACTCTATTGCCTTTCTCCCATGTGCGTAAATGAAAGCAGTGCAGTGTCAAATTGTACATTTTTCTCTCTGGAGAAATAATTACAGCTGAAAGCAGTCATTGCAAGGCTAAGCCTATATGCTTGCCCTGGTGAACAGGGAATGAGCGTCTACAAAAACGTTTTAGATACATTTCATGAATTACATGAAAAGTTAAATAAATTAACACAGTATTTGAATATATGCAATTAATTGTTGTCTTTGATGAAGATTCAAACTCAGACCCAGTGGCTATACAACCTTCAAACCAACTTCTCTGAGCTTCCAGGACTGAGGAAATCGCAGTATGTTCTGTGTAGGCATTAAAATAATGTAGACAAACCAGAAAATGTGTGTTATGGCAAGGGGCATGTATATTACAAAAAGTGCTAATCAGTGTCTATTTTGCACTGAGAAGCCACAGTTTATGACAGCAGAGAGTTAGTACCAATAAGAAAAAATGTATCTTATACAAATAACATCTGGCACCCTGTGTGTACCTGGTGTGGAGTTGGCAAGGATACAGCAGGCACTCTCGCTTAAGTTCAGATTCATTTTATAATTAAAAACCAAAATGACCTCCAGACGAGGCCAGCTGTGTCTCACCACTGCAGACTCTATCATTGTCAGCTCATTTTGAACAGGTTACCAATGGTTACTTGTGATAAGGAACATTAATAAAAAGAAACATGAATTTAAAAAAACCTAACTTATATTGCATGAACAAATGCTAAAATGTTTAGAATTAAATTGGTATATACAGCCGCGTTTCCACCAAAATTACCCGGAACTTTCAGTCCCAGGAACTACTTTACCAGGAACTAAAAGGTTCCTTCAGCCAATGGTTGTCTACGTTTCCACCGAGGTCTAAAGTACCGCGAAGATTAGGGAAATTAGCCCACTGACGTTGTCGTCGGTCCATCTGTCATATGATTTCTTCTGTAACCCCATACTACCACCGAAGTAGCCTACATTATTTTCTAATAACCGGGACAGCCCGGAGGGGTTTATTCCACTTATATACAACGGGTTACCAACAATGACTATATATGGTTACTTTTGTATTTATTGATTTTCATATATCCTCTCAAACACATTCATTAATAGCAGAAAACATGCACACGTTGTAAACAAGTTGCTGTTTTATTACTTTCTCGTCGTCAATTCCATATAGGCTAATCGCAAAATGACAAGAACAGAACGAAAATTCGGACTTGCGTGAAAATGTAAATTAGTAGGGGTACAGCCACCGTTTGCTTTCCTTCGAAGTTACTGCTAGCCGAGCAGCGAAGTGTGCCCTCCAGATGCGAACCATGCACCATAAATTAGTCCATAGTCTTCCTGGTCTTTTCGTGGAATTGAAAAATGGCAGTAAAATTGAGTAAAATTACGGCAGTCTGAAAAAGCTAAAGGGAAGATTACTAGAATTAACCTGTTATTTTACCCGGATAAAAAGTGCGGAAGGTGATTTCCAGTTTGCTTGTACTGTATCACCAATGTTAAATGTTAATGCAGAACTACCGCATACCTCACATAACTGTATCAAACGTTTTGAGTCAATTACAACGGGCTAACAAAGAAAATCCGGAAGAAAATATTCAGCAACCGAATTAATCCGTTTGAATGTTTTGGTAGCCTACGTAATATGCTGTCCCAGCACGAATGCTTAGCATTTTATAAAACGAATACTAAAGCAAGAAAAGAGCAGAAGAGCACACGTTATAATTCCAAGACGTTGACAGGCTATAACCAAAAGTAGGCTACTGCGCCGCATAACATACAAGTTTGATTTGAAGTTATTATGAAAATAAATTGGTTTGCCGCTGCATATTTTCAAACATGGCGGGTAATGGCGGAAAATAAATACAACACAAATGCTACGAGTACTCGACCAATCAGAAATGTTCAGCGCTGCAAGCTCCACCAAAAAGGTTCCTGTACTTTCGGAAAGTACTACCCCCCGAGCAGGAACGTTTTGGGGGTAAAACAAAGCCCCCAGAACTAAATTTAGACCCTAGTTCCTGCGGTGGAAACGCACTGAGTTCCTCAAAAGGTTCCTAGTTCCGGGGTATAGTTCCTGCGGTGGAAACGCGGCTTACATCTTGTATTTGTATAACAAAATGCTAACTATTTACACTGCTTAAATTATATCCTTTGAGCTACAATGGAAATATATTTCCTTAGGATTTCCATTAACTCCATCTTTATAAATGCATTTATAAGCATCACGAAAGGAGTACATTGCAGTTATATTTACATTACATTACATTTATTTGGCAGATGCTTTTATCCAAAGCAACATACGATCAGTGCATACCGCATTCTATGCATTGTCATAGCGATCCTTCTATGGAGTATGTTATGTCAGTTGTGTCATAGCACAAACTGCAGATTGTGTCATAACAATGGTATGTCATAGTTATGAGTAGACATGACACTTAATGACAGGTACTAGCTCATGGTAGTGACACTGTCATTTCCATGTCATTACAACCACAATAAAAATAAAGTGTTATCGAAAATTTTCCCCTAGCAAACCTCGCCCACGTGTGGCTAGTTTACATTAACTTTCAAATGACATTTTGGCAGGGTTGGGGTAGAACCCAGCGAGGAAATGAAGTTGCTAATCCAAATAGCATTTTTAATTTTCCTTTTTGGCAGGGTAGTACTATGAATGTACAGAAAACAACATGTTAACCTGAATAAAACATTTCAATTTGAATATGAGCACAACACTTGCAGTCTCAAGAAGGAAATGTCAAACGCATATATCAAATTAAGATTTTAAATTGAATTATGGTGGCATTGCATTTAGTCATTAAAGAAATAGAAACTTCAAGAAATCTAAATAATTATTGCATACTTGATGTGTATTAAAATAAGGAATTGATAATGAAATCAAAAATAATGCATTCTTCATTATGTTTGACATGATATATGCACATATGATAAGTACATACAATAACAAAGTGAACACTAATCAATAACATTAATCAATAGAATTAACATTTTGGCAGGTTTATGTTTCCATAGACATGAAGCCAGATTTGGACCGTGGGTATCAAGCTGTTGCCAATTACACCAGTCTAGTCTATTCCTCACATGCTATCTGAGAAAACTCTCTTTTACTATTCTAAGTTGTTCAATATTGTTTTAACAAGACGTGCCACATCAATATCCTCAACCACCTGCAATTCAGTGCGCTCTTTTTTCCTGAGGAAAGAAAAACATCCAATACACTTTACTCCATTAGTTCCTAACATGAGTCAGGAAACATGCCAACAATGTGTCTTTGAATGTAATGTCATACTCATTAGCTCCCTAATTAAACCCTGTCTTAAAATTATGTTTGGGACACACTCACAGAGCAGCCATGTAAAATATTTTATATTCACTGCTATTTGGTTAGATAATATGTATGACATTGACAAAATTCGTAGCATGGGAATGTATTGCACTCTTTGACCTTAAATGAAAAATTTTGATTACAGATACATTTAATGTAGCAACAATAACAATACTGCAGTCTGGAATGACTCAGTGTAAAAAAGGGAATTTTTATCAGTATCAGTTTTATCAGGAATTGGATACCATTAATTCTGACTAGGGTAAACTGTCTGTATAAATCAAACTTGACACAGTAGTACTGCATTGACCTACTATGGGTACTTCACAAAATCTACATCTATATTGAAAAAAAAAAAAAAAAACTTCTCAACTCATTTCTTTTTTCAGTACATGGCGCTAAGAATAGACCCGCCAGGCAGAAAAAACCATTATGCTGGGACAGTTGAGGGGGGACAATAGACTGCTGGCATAGAAGGGGAAAATCAAAGAGAACTCAGCAATAATGAAGTTTCAGGTAAGAGAAGAAGTGAAATTATTTTTTAAGATCTTTATTGTCAAAGGCAAAGATAGTTCCCCTCAAGAAAGCACATACATAACCGTATTTACTTATTTCCTCTCTCCTTGGACAAAAAAATGAATACAGCTCATTTTAATTACCATGTAAAAACTGTATAATTTTTAAAATCTTTTTTTAAATTTTTAACTAAAAGTAGTGAAAAACGGCCAAAAATGCCTTTTGGTTGAATGAGTTAAATAAACATTAAGTAATGCTGATGATAATAAAGTCATAACTAAATCAAGCACAGGGCACTGAAATCAAAGCCACTAAAAATAATCAAATAAACTGAATATGACATGCTCTATTTAATGGAGCTACTATACATTTGTCTTTATTTCTCTAATGCAATGCCAAGGAAGATGAAATATTGTAATATGAGATTGATAGCCACCAAAATCAATAATAAAAATACATTTTATGTCCAAAGAAATGAGTGAAACTGCCAAACAAATTAAATTAAAAGAATTTTGTATATCTTAGACTATTTAAAACCAGGAGCATGGAAAACACTTCTGAACAACCACTATTGTATTCAGGACTACATGCTGTCAGGAGAAATTTCCTTAAAAGAGCGTGAGCAAGTATTTCTTGGATTTTAAAAAAATGAATAAATTAATTAATGCTGTTATGTTTTTATTAACATTTCCTCACATTGGGTCTCATTCACAAAACTTTTATTTAATTATTCTTCCTTTTGTTCTTAAAAATGTTCCTATGAAAAAACAATATGAGATTCATGACACGTGCAGACATTTGTTTCTGTGCATATCCCAGGTGTATGCGAAAATGAATGCTGGCTGTTTACAAATTGTATGTGCAATCCATATGATTTGCATATTGAAACAGCCATGAACAAATACAGACAAGAAAAAAAAAATATGAATGCCAAAATGTTCTTAGAAACGTTCTTACAAGCAGTTTATGATGAAATGTGATTGTACACATGTTTCGTGAATGAGGACCATTGTTTCCTAAGCTGAAGAGGCTCTTTTTAGTGCTCTCAACAGCAATACTTTGCCGTCCTGCTATCTTCAAAGAAGCTTATTTTCAATTTACAGGAGTACTACTCTTCAGAGATGCATGCTGAAGGTTGGAGGTTTTAAAAAAAGTGACACGAGTAAAAAATGAGCTTCTGGTCAATAACAATGGCAGGGTGAGTGTTATTGAGTGTTACTGCCAGTATCCAACGTTTCCATTGTTTAAGAATTGTCATTCTGTGAGTTAGGGAGACTGTGGTCTTTACTTTGTGTAGCATCCGAGCAAGGGAAAGAGCACATCCACATATAATAAGTATCTTCATAATGACAGGAGATAAATGTTCTAATATGAGACAGAACGCATACAGACTTTCATGTTGTGACCTTGTTTAAAAATAAATAAATAACTAAATAAATAAATATACATTTTACATATATTAACTGGGTGCATTTGAGAGGAAGACTGTCACAAATATTTGACTGTGACATAATGGGAGGTGAAATCCAGAGCTTCACATTTCTGAAGTGATTTTGACAAATTAAAAATGTTCTGGTGCTCTTCTTTTCCAGTGCAAGCTAGTTGTAGGGCTGCAATACAGCTCCATTCCACTCCACTCATTGATCAATAATGTACACACAAGCACGGTTGTCAACTTGTAAGTGGAAGTGGAAAAATGTGTGCACCATGCAAACCTACCTGAGCACTACCATACAGGCAGCCAATGAAGGAAAGAATGAAGACTACCTGTTTAAAGGACACATTCATGAATTTGTGCCACATGCTAATTATGTAAAAACTTAACTTTGATCTGTTGAAGAAATCCATTTTAATACCCTTTAGCATTTTTCACTGATTTTCTTTCTTTACCTCAAATACATGTCATATTCTGAAATGCAGTGTTGGCTACTTTTCTCACATGAATTGGCATCGCTGACAGTTATGCATATTTGCCACTGTTTATGTCACCGTTTATTTCATAATGGTTACTTTCCAAGCCCAAGTAAATACCAAGGGCTACCAGATGTAACATTTGCAATTTTTTGACATCATCATGTAAATTAATTTACAAAACAATATCTTTCCATTATGTCATATTGACAGTTTATGCTGGAAGCCAGTTGACAGCTTCTGTACAGCTGAATTTTGACAAAAACATCTACTGTGCACACGTTTACAATACGAATAGAGACAGTTTTCAGAAATTGTTTGCAATTGCAAGGCTTAAGGAAACACAAAACTGCAAGCACGGGCATTCCTAATCCATGTTGTATTCTGTAGTGAGCTTTCCAGGCGGATGACACCATGGTTAAGAATGAGGCCAACAGTGTGAATGCCCGCCTGACAGCCAGAGTCTGAAGCACTGATGTGTGTATGGACTGAATTAACTTGATATCGATTCGCTACAGTGGCGCTGCAAGAAAGCAAATTAAAGCCCTGCTCAAAAACACTCAGATTTTTTTTTGGCAGCCTAGAAGTCCATTTCAGACGATGATCCATCATCACGTTTCTGCCCTTGCCTCTTCATGTGTCAAGGCCACTTGAGCGCTGATGGCTTAGAGACCGACTGCTTGTGGCAGCTTTTTCAAACACAATATGGCCGCCGCAATGGACAGGTGTCCCGTCCAGCATACGTACAAGTATTCTTGCCAAGAAGAGATTCTGACGCAAACACCGTTCACCGCTATGTTCAGATAAAGTATGCCTAATATGTTTTTTTCCTTAACATCCTTTAAGAGGCTTGTAGAGACAAAAAATCACTATTTTAGAAATTCCATGTGTGGAAAAGACAGTCATACTGTAAGATAAAAAGATAACATCACATGAAAATATTTGAGCATGTTTAATTATTTGATTTTGAGTCTTTAGGTAATGCCAAATTTTGTTTCAGTCCAGCTGTACATCACATCATTTAGCAGATGCTTTTATCTCTGGTGACTTATAATGTAAACACAGGTGCAGAGATTGAAGTGCAGTAATTCCCCTCTAAGGAGGGGGAGGGTTATAGTCTCAAGAGAGACAGCAAGTGCAAGAAGTGACAACTTGTCAACAAGACACATGGCATACATCTAGAACCTATGGTGGCCTTCTTTTCTAGCAGTCCCAAGCAGCAATCCCAGGGAAATTAACCCTTAGCACTGCTTGCACAAGCTGAGCATCCTACTAACAGCTTTAACTTTCTAGTCAATAAAGTATTGGAAGCTGTAATCCAGTGTGTAATCCATTTTCCTTCAATGTACTTTTATCCTGCACCTGGCCTAAAACAGATTGGATGTGCACACAGCTACTCTACTGTGCATCCTACTAACACCCACAGCACGGAAGGATCACATTTACTATGAGAGAGAAAAGAAAGTCTACAAGTCCACTACATTGGTTTAGGAATCCAGTGTGTCCATTTTGAAGAAGAGCATCGTACAAGTGTGCATGTAACAGAATAAGACCACAGCCCATCAGTACAAGGTTAGAGCAATCAGCATAATTAATTGCATGTCACTCCTGTTCTTAGGCTTATGGTGCTAGCATTCATCTTCAGGGATAATTATTTCACAGTTGAAAAGCTAGCAATTTTAAATATGCATTTTGGCCTATAGCAAGTACCTTTATTAAAGGGTCAATCTGTAAATATTCAACATATTACATACTATCTATGAGATGTATTGCACACTTTCTATTATGTTTGGTAACTACAGTTGTAAGCCAAATTCAAAGATGCAATGAGATAAGACACGACAGTAAAGCTTTATCAGAAAACTAGTGTTTGAGGACATCTTCTATTGGCATCTCCAAGATTCCAAGTTTCAGAGCATTCCAGCAAAGCAAGGACTGGCCCAAAAACATATTGGGTTCTTTGAAGATTAAACAGAGCTTTGAATGCTAACATTTAGGGTTACATTGCCCTAGTCAGCAAGGACTGTTGCCTAAACTATTGGGTGCTTTGGAGCTCCCATGCTGATTCTCATCGGGAAAAACACATTTCACATTTTGGGTCGTTTGGAGCATACTTGATAGTGACATTTGTAAAGCCACAGTGTGCAGTAGTTATTTTAAGAAGGATAGTAATTTTATCAACATATGTGAGAACAACCTCACTGGGTGTGAAAAATGTTTTAGACCCTGGAAAATAATGTTAACACTTTGTAGGGGAATCAGTAAAAATAAAAAAGGTCCTATTTCTAGAGCTCTTCCTACATGTTTAATGACATTCCTTTGACACACCAAAGAGCAGTTAAATAAATATGAATCATTCAAATGTGAAAATCTAGACCTGAGGGCAGTTGGCTTCTCCTAAGACTTTAATTATTTAACATGCAGACATCATTTGACCTCAGAAGTGGATATATGTTCCCATCCATTATATCTCATTACAACTGTCTTCAACAGTGTTGTTGATAATTAAGTTTTCCATCTGAATGGTGAACTTTTGAAAACTTTTAAATGCTCCAGTATATTTTAGATGATTCTGGATTGACTCAAATTAGTAATTGCATATTAGCATAGTATGATCAGATATGATGTTTTATATAGGCCTTTATCTGCACACAAACTAATTTTATTCCACTTGTCCCCTATTGAACACTACAAAGCATATTTATTGTGAAATCAATATTAGTGATAAAAAATAATGAGCGCATACCATGAAAATCAAGTCAACATGAAATTAATCCGTAATGTGAAGTCAAAGGAAAAACAAATGTGACCTCTGGGCCGCATTTATCAATAAAACACAACACTTGATATTGGAACAAATAATGAATCACAAATTGCGTGGCCTGTCAATATGTCACACGCTCTGAACGGTATTGCAGCACATGTCTGGTAAAGTGTCTATAAATGCCTGAATAAATGAGTTATAACTGCTTTGTTTGACCCATCGGCAGCAGCAGCAGCAGCAGCAGATTAACTTTTCAAAAGATCCAGAGCAATGCTACAAATAACTTAAAGTTTATTATAACAGGGCGGAGGGCAGTAGACATTTCCACGATGCTTGAAAAGGAAATGTGGAGGTTCTGTTGAAAAACAAATACCCTTTAATTTTCAGGCTTGGGGTATCCCTATTATGCAAGATAGTTGTAAAAGGTGGTGAGAAAAAAATACCTTCAGAACTGAAAGAGTTTTCACTTTGATTCATTGAGGATGCCACCCCCCTTGTGAGCCAGCAAGTGATCCAATATCTGTTCATACATCATGTCAAATTGACTGAATATGGCCTTGGGAAGATCAATCAAATACAGGTACTCTGAAACTGATATGGTATATTGAAACTATCTGAAAACTTGAATTTGACCAGTATTTGACATATGTGTTCACCATACTGTGTATTTGAATAAGACCAACACTGACACTAATATGTAATTTAAAGTAAAGGCATGGCTGCATCCAGGGAGACGGCGACTGGAAGTGCAAGTGTAAAAGCTCTCTAATATTATACTGTATTTGTTTGAAATGTGGTTGATATGTTATTGATATGATGAAACCAGCTCACTATTGGTAATACAGATGCCTAAATACTGTTCACACAATGATGAGTTTGCTGTCTGGTTTTGAGTATGGGACGGAGACTGAGTACAGGTTTCCTGAACATTGTTTGTTCTGTCATTAGGCAGATGTGGCTAAAGACCCCGAAACCTATTTTCACCTTAAAGGTGGGCCAGAAAGAAGACTGGAGCAGTGGGGTTTTAGAAAATCACATGAACTTGCTCAAGTATGACAAAGCTAGCCCATTTTGTCATTTGTGAGAAAAGAATAAAATATCTGCTGTCTACTCAGTATTTTAAAGGAAAACATTACAGCTTCCTGTACTTTGATGGAGACATACGCAGTAGTTACAATGGTTACTTTCAGCAATGAATTGTTGGAACATGCCCACATCAGCAGAGAAGGGAGAAGAAGGAGGAAGCCCTTTACATACGAAAAGCTTTCTTTAATTCTTTAACACTTCCCTTTTCAATTAAGGCAATGAGGTCCATCCACAGAAACATATTTTGCACAAACTACCATAAGGTATTTAGGTACCATGTGGTATTGAAATTGGTTGATTATGATGTCTCTGGACAATTGACCAAAAATATTAATTCTTCAAGAAAATTAATTAATGACCTTTACCTTAATTTACTTCTCAAAAACTGAAGATACCTACGGGAAATTGCCCATAAAAAAGGAATGCAGGGGAAAATGCTCATGAAGTAAAACTAAAGTTAGTGTCAGATCCATTAAAGATGAAATATTCTCAGTAATGTAACTCATATTCTGTAACATCAAATGATCTACAGTGCACTGTGAATTGGCTATTTGCATAGCAATGCAATGAGATCCTCCCTGGTCTTTATGGTTGGGAGTCATACCTCTAAAGATATCCCACAGTAGTATTAGGTTAACTGAAATATAACTGATGTTAATGTGACAATTCATCATACCCTGACTTCCCTGCCTTTCCAAACACCATAAGATGGCATTACTCCACACTGTTAAAAATGGCTAAAAGTGGAAAAATGCTATATAAATTCAGTTTTTCATTCATTCATGAGAGGTATTTAAATTGTTGTTTTTCCATTGTTTTTAAATTGTTGCTGAAAATCCTTGCTGAAGATTTCACTATTGCACTTGTACATAATTTGCATTTAAAACAGATGTTTACATCATTTTACATAATAAAAATACAAAAAAGAAATAAAAGTTTGTTCTGCTGGGAGTGGTGTTGGTGGGACAGAAGAGAACAATCTTCAATGTGGTCACATAATCCAAAATTCCCCAGTGCAGTGATAAGGACACTGTCCGGTAGGAGAAGCAGCCTTTCAAATGCGACGTTAAAGCAGGGTGGTCACTAAAGACCCTACTGGCTACTGAGTTGCATTTATTTTACAGTTGATATATGAAAATACAGAATGATTACTGTAACTTAGAAACAGCTGATTACTATAATTCTACAATAGCGTACAGCTGTTGTAATCCATGGTCTCATTTCCTCTGAAATCACAGTATATAGTTGTCATTTAATTGTAATTTACAGTGAATGTAACTGTAAACTACTGTGGACAGTAGATTGCTATGAAGCTTACTGTAAAAGTACCACAACTAGTAGCCAGCAATTAACTGTACATTTACAGCCAATTATTTCACAATGTAATGTTTGGAATGACAGCTCCTGCTTTTTTCCCCTAATACTACATGGGAGCCTTGGTCCCCAGCAGCATTTTCATTACTCCTGACAGCTCTAGGGTTCCTGCCACTGAGTGTCCATACATGCCTACTGTTTGCATTCTTTCATTTAAATCTTTTAGCCCGGTGTAATAGTAATTACATAATAGCTCTTTCAATTTTGTTCCTGCGTACCATCATAAACATTTCAATCTTTTATGTCTTGAGAGGTCTCAGGACTTGCTATGAGTTGAAATTAAAATGAGAATCAATAGGGTGAGTGATATATTTCAGTAATTGTACAGCATCATTAGCAAAGGCTACATCGCTCACTTAACATCAGGACCTGGGGACAATGGCTTTTATTGAACAGGTAATATTAAATGAATGCTAAGGGAACTAAAATAGTCAGTCAAATTAATGTACTGAGATTGACCTAAAATTTATCCTAAAATTCATTAGTGGAAGTTTAATTTAAAGAAAAAATATTTTGGACTTTTTCCCCCTTTTTTGTTGCATTTTTGTGTAAAATATCTCGTTGTCATGCTGATGGAGAACTGTAAGTTAACTGTGAGGACATGTATGAACATAAAGAGCAGGGAATATGTTCCTGGTTGGATATTTCACTCCTAGATCCAAGAAGAATAAAGTCCAAGAGCTTGCTGAACAATAAGAACACACTCAATGCACTCACATAAGGGTGTTTATGGAAGAATTTTCACAAAATTTTTCAGAGAGATTGGCCATCTTTCTCGGAAATAAACTAGATTAATGCATTGCATTTCATGCATGCCAGCCCTACCTCGGGGATATTGTGTCACTCCATTGCGAGTGATTTTCCATTAGCATCCAGCGTTCTTGCTGTATGTGCTGGAGCCATCACAAGTCCAGGATGCTGCTTCATCTTCTGTCTTCAGGTTTCACATAGCCAATGCCATTCTGGGTTATTGCCAAGCATCACCATATAAAAGCTGCATCTGCAAAATGCATTATTATTATTTTTTTAATCAGTTGTATTTACAGCACTGGTCATTTACACATGCATATATCCTTGAGCTATTTGACCTGAACTTTACACCCTCAGTAATGATTTAGGATAGGATTGGAATAGTCAAAACCAAGAACAGTCCATGGAGAAGTTTCTGATGAGGGTTGTTTCATCCAGCCTTGTTTTACCCAAACTTATTTGTTTTGTGACTGGATGCATGGCAGTGCAATCTGCTACTTAATATGTTCCCTCTTGGCTTCCTGTCATCCTTATTCCGATGCTTTATTTGTACTGTTGCATGTTTAGTGTGTTACAAATAGGGCCGTCATACTCAAATCTGGCCCATGAGGCAAGTAGCTGATTTCATTATTCCCCTCTAATCAGGATTGATTTAAACCTGGGACACAGCGTGAAGTAAATCTCTGGTATTAATTCCAAAGGTCCTGAGCATAATGTTGTACAATAACCAACCACACTAACTGGTTAATAAAGGGCAATTTAATGTTCTGGAGAGATCTTAGAACCCCAGGTGGACCATAGTTAAATATAACAGTTATATTGCATCTAAAAAAATGAACCAAAATAATGTCCCCTAATGATCACAAAACATTCCCTGTTAGTTGGGTCAACACATAGCTACATGCCAAGACAACGGTCCAAATTCAGTTCAGCCGGCACCACTGAACAGCCCAGGACTGTAAGAAATGTAAATAATTAAGATTAGCAACATCACACAATCTCTGTTGTTATCCTCAAAATGAGCACCACAGTCGGCATAAAAACCAATCTTAACTCACCCTCACAGCCTGCAGCAGTAGAGAGGAAGACTTTTTTCCAGAAATAAATCACCTCAGTACATTGTCCACTCAAGTCTGATCAAGTCCCTCTCAAAGGTAAGCTGTATTCAATGGGCTTTACATAGCTGTACTTATGTGCTGGTGGTCAGTGAATGTATGTTTACTATAGTTCTTCCACATAGCAGTCATTAAAGCATTTCAAAGCTGTCAGTACATATGGCTCTCATATGCAAATAATAATAATAATAACTTAATTTCTCCTTGTTTTATGCAAAGTATGGCTGGAATTTTTGATAATTTTCCACTTGCCATTGCCCCAGGAGGCCATTTTGTTTACAGGACCATTTTCCAACCTCTGGAGGGGATTTGCTCATTTATGTGTACTCTGATTCCACAAGCGTCGTGCTTGTCATTTCAAATATAGGCTTACCTTTTTTAGACATAACTGACATACAGGTTCATTGCTGTAAGTGTATCCACTGCTTTACTATTCCCCTCACCAAAGGACACTGGCATTTCTCCGTTAACTGCATTTATAGCACTGTAGTTGAAATGGCAGAGATGCCAACTACTCAGTGCCAAGAGTTTGGTGCTTTTCAGGGTTTTCCTATAGAAATGACCACAGACTCTCAGCCATTGAGAACATGAACTTCTGTGCCTTCAGACCTCATGTAAACAAATGGAATTCACAACCAACTTCACACGTTCACACAATAAAGCCCCAAACTTGGGTTATTTTGCATTTTTTTCTCCTTCTTTTTTCTGCTAATTACATCATCACAAATACTCCAGAACCATTAGGTAGCATTGCTTAGGGCTACAGCTTGTTTAATTTGTGTGAGCTAAGATTGGCTGTCACAACAAACAATATTGGCTAATTATGATTTCAAAAGTTTCAATGGCCGGCCTAGATTTTGTAAGTTTCAATGAATGACTTATAGTCAGTGCTTTGTATGTGTGAGCAACTTTTTCTTTACATTGAAAACATGTTTTTGTTGAGCTACAATCTCTGCATTGGCTAGCTGTCTCAAAACAGTTAGAGATTTTTGTGCTCTCTGTCTTTTATTGCTTGGTCTGGGAGCTGCTGCATCACTGCACTGTTTGGGAAGATCTAAGAACTCAGTCTCTGAGCAGAATTTGTCAATGCACACAAATGCACAGTTCATGAACCTCACTCTAGAGACCAGATCAATCCCCTCTACTTAGAGCATCCTTTTTCGAGGTCAAAAAGCAGATCGTATGCACCTTGTGTGCAATAGGCCTTCATCTATGTCCTAACATGGCCCATAGCAACCCCACTGCTTAAATCTTTTTGATAGTGTTCCTGCCTCATCATAAACTTGACTCAGTATGTACTGAACCCAGCTCTTCAATGATTGTTTTTGTTAAGGTGTGTGTGTTTGACAACCTCAACCTTGATTATTTTGAAGTCATTGTTGAGAACTGATATATTCTCGCAGCTGGTGGCGTGTCATGTTCTGTCACCTTTCAGAGCGCACCAGGAATCTCATGTTTCTTAATTCATATTTTTAACTGGATTAAAATATACAATTAAAAAAAGGAGTCACCGCACAACAGCCAGTCAAAAGGCCAATCCCGTGCTTCTCAGATGAAGGACAATATAAGATTGCCAAAGGAAAATGTCTGGAGCACACTGACACAAAATAAGCCCTTTAATGGTTCAAAATAAAACTTCATGCGTTTCGACACAACTGCTTTTTCATCAGTCATAACGCCATTAAAGGGCTTATTTTGCATCCGTGTGCTCCAGACTTTTTCCTTCTGCAATCTTAAAATATACAATGCTTGCCTGAATGTGCCCCATGAGATTTCCAATGCAAAAATCACCTGTGGTTGGACATCATATGCATAGTAGTAGCAATGATACCCTTTATTCCACTTGTACTAAGCTGCTGAACTTACTTGATTCTGGATTTAGTTAATACTTGAATAGGAGACATACTGAGAAAACCCTGTTTCTACAGAAAGTGGTGTTGAGCCAGTAAGAGCTTTCTGTCCTCATTAGGACTAAGCACATTACTCCAGTACTACATGTTATTGATGGGAGAACTGTACTGTACAAATGAATTCCTTTGAAAGTGTGAAACAAATATTACCAGGCACTTACTGAAATAGAATTATCAACCCAGATCCTAGTTAATTCCCAAACAAAAAAGCCTCTCTCAACTTGACTACTTTCATTGGCTCCACAATTTTGACCATTCAGCAAATTAAAACCTTACAGGTTAAATGAGGGTAAAATATTCAACGCTTCTGCAAATAACAGCTGAAGTAGTAACATGCATGGAAAGAGCCTTGAGGGACTCTATATTTTAAGCTACAGTGATCAGAACAAATGTATTTGCCAATCCAGTACTTGTTCTTTAATAATAATCAATGCCACACTGAAGTCCAAGAGCACAACACAGAAGTATAGCCTAGATTTGCAGGAAACATATACAGAACGTAAAGAAAATGTTAATGAGTCAATTATGACTTGGGTAGCTGTGTACATACAACTGAGCCCTATTTTTTCCCCCTCATAGCCTATTCTCTCCGTACACACAAGCCCTAGCAAAACATATTTTACTTTAAACTCTTTGCAAAAGCCCCCTAGTGGCCATGCCACTGGCATCATGAGATTGCTCAACTCGGTGTTTCATCTGAAACCAGTATATATGCTTTATAATAGACAAAAAGTGTTTTATTTATTTTTGGAGAGGTCTTGGATAGGTTTTTGGACCCCATTGATATCTTAGACCTTATATTGATGAAGGATAGTAATTGCCATTTGAAAATGATGCAAACACCTTCACTTAAGTAAGCATTTAAACATTCTTCCCAAACCAAAATTAACTATATGTTTTATGTTTAAAGAATGACGTCCCTGCTTCTGGCACCAGAGACCCTATCAGTGAGAAATCTGTGTTGTATATTAAGTATTCTGAAAATAATTACCTGCTAGATGGGTAGTGCCGAGTTGCTGTACACAAATCTATATATAGAGGGTCTAAACAGAAAACAAAGCCCAGAGAGATGCTGATGGAAAATGGAAAATGCAATCACACAAGGACGACCAGCTAGCTCACTGATATGCCAGCTGGATTATGCATGATTACAATTTGGTCAGTTCATATGTACGGCATGGCAAGTTCATAAAATGATCCTCATCTGACACGAAATGAGTAAGCTGGAAGGCAGTCAGGCCTCTAAATTGATTTTAGTTGTGCAGAGACAAAATATTTGGCAAGCATGCAGGGCTTAGGGTTGAACCTACATTCAAATTTGTGCCCTTGAAAAGAGCTTTGGTTAAAACATCAAGCTTTTTTGGTGGCATTTTTGGAAGTTTGAGGGGAAAAAAGACCATAAGAGAACAAAGAAATTTTAATCATTTTTATTTGTTTGTGATTCATCCTCCCTTAAAGGCAAGATGCATTTGTTATTATTATTATAATTATTATTATAATTATTATTATTATTATTAATTTATTTATTTTTTGCGATAAAAGTCGGCCAAGATTATTTTGACACTGATTACTGCTTTAATGTTTAAGCGTGTTAAATTTCCTCCTAAAAGGGGTGCTCCTCCTCCAAGCTGGTGCCTGATTGAGCAGCAGTGAGATTACTGCAGGGTCACAAGAGGAAGGGGACAGGCACTTAATTATGCCTTGGTTGACCAGAAAAGCTAATGGTGAATGTGACTCAGCAGAGGGTCAGTCCCACAAACAGGAAGCTAGGGGACACAAACATTCCTGTGTATAGTTACAGTACATTGTTACGGAGTTATCCTCCAATGTTTGAGTGGAAATGTGCTCTAATAATGGCCCCTTCGTATTCTATCACAGTCCTGTAGAGAAGTAGCCAGTCTCTCAATTTTAACGATGTCCATGTTGAGGCACAAAGGATTACAAACCTTCCAGTTCATAAAATCAATTTATTATTACTTTTTTTCTGCTTTGAATCTGCAGTGGGGCATGTGGACAAACATGTCATGCAGCTTGCCAACTCACTTGGTGACTATAATTGCCCAGGGAAAAAAAAAAAAAAAACCTTTATGCACAAACATTTGAGGTCACCACAGGGACCCAAACAGTGGCTGAGAGAGCCATTAAGACTATGTCTAACTGAAAGGTCAGGATACATAGGCCTCTCTGCAGGCATATGTGCTGCCTCTCTCTGAGAAACTGCTTTGCCAAGCATTGCAGAAGACCATGCAGTGTGACCCGATCTCTAGCTAAAGGTACTTAGCTATCCCAACACTGACAATGCAATGCTCATACTGGGAAGAAAACAAACAAAACAAATGTGCTTTGACACCAGAGAGAGTTTGTTTTACAGAGAAGAAAAGAACAGAAAAATAATGACAAATGAAAGAAATTGTGCCTCACAACAATAAAGAACACAAATGTGGGGAATCCACATTACTTTAGACAGCAGTTTATATTGAGTACATGATCCAAAATTATTTCAATGTGATGCGAAACGGTGAGGTGATCAGAGATAATTAGGCAGTCTTATAACAGTCTTTACGCTGCAACCCTTAGTGTGGGAAAATTGTACGGTAGCTACTCCTTAGTCCTGTTGCAGCTGTGGAATCAGTAACATTTGCAAGCCCTAGGTCTATCATAGGTAGCTAATAGGCTGAAGGTATTAGGCCACTTGTGATTAAAAAAAAAAAAAAGTAAGGTAGATAAGATTTCACTCAATTTAACTCAGTAGTGTTGGTAATTCAATTCCTACAGGCTATGCTCAGAGACTGACTCACCTGAATACTGTACATATTCCAAAAGCTTACCTATTACAACAAATTACAGTTTCTCTGGGAACTATAATTACAATCAAGATGGCTATGAAATAGCACAAAAGAGCTGGTTGTTCAGGGTAGAAATCTATGACTGGCTCATTTCCAGACCTCTTCTGTTTCTGGAGGCTGTTATGACAAGAAAATTACAAAATAAACAGGTGAAATTAACCTGGGTGTTAGCGCAGCGTTTGCTGTAAATAATGCAGTCCCTGCTATGTAAGGAAGCAGATACGTAACACAGCACACGTTTAATTGCATCTTCATTTGTGAATTTTCAGCTCAGCATGCAAATTGAAATGAGCCAAATCTCCACGGAGGAGTCTTGTTAACATGCTCTAATATGAATAATATGATCAACACAAAGACGTAAAAGAGATTAATCGGAGAACGGTTGGATTTCTCAAAGACTTGTTTGTCGGAGCCTGATCTGCTTGCAGAACAACATGAAGAACAAGTGGAGAAGGAGACATGAGCAGGAACCCCACCTGAGACCTTAAATAACACTGTCATGCTGCTCTGACTTTAAGATATTAACCACATGTTCAATTTTATTTTTCACACATGGTGAAAAGGATCATTAAACACCATGCCAGCCAATTAACTTGTTGCTTTTATTATATACAGTTTGTTTTTTTTCTGCTGAAGATCTACTGAGCAAAATGAATGATACGGTGATGTTGATTTTTACATAGCGCTCCATCACGTCCATTGGAATATGCCACCATGCCTCAAAGATTCAGACTTTCATTAAAAGCAGTCAACAGTTAGCCATACAGCGAAATTGGTTCTGCAAAAGTTGGGGTTAGCTATCTCCATAAACTCCCACCTTAAACTTATGTAGAACAAATTTGTATTTTAGGAAGATATATCAAGATAAACATTAAAATAAAGCAAAGTAATTTATTTACGTTTATTCTGAATCTGGGATGGATGCATATTATTGAGTGCCTTACAAAGATACCAATGGTGTCAAGTATCCTATCTTAACATCTGAGGAGTTGTCTGTTTAATGTAGGGAAATGATGTCTCATTTTGTCCAGATGTGTTGACAAACAAAAACAAAAATGCAGGAAACTGAAGTAATTAATTCTAATCAAGTGCTGTATGCTTGGTTTCCATATTTTGCCTGCCTCTGTGTCTGCTATTTAGCAAACATTTACCATAGGGCCTATGAGGCTGAAAGTTTTCAACAATGAATGAAGGCCTGTCTGAAGACACTTGAGAGTACATAAAGGGTTTAAAAAATATATATTTTTTTTAATTGAATTTTAATGACAGTTGGTGCCTCCAGAACAAATACAATGGTACATGTACAACTAAGAGAGACAATAAAATACCAACTTCTTTAGAAAAAGTCCTTTCATTCTTATGGTAGTTGGTATGCCAGGTTCCTTAATTGATGGCCCATTCATAGAGTTTAATGTCTCATTAATCAGATACGTCCGGGGCTAGATTTAAAAAGCATTTAAGGGAAATGAACAATATGCACAATATACATTTCCATGTGCACTGAACCAGTACACCTGAATTCAGGGGACATACAAAATAATCAATAATAGATGCACATTCTTCAATCTATATGACTGGCTAGGTTGAAACATTGCAACACCATATTATGAAAAATGGGAAAAGAAAGTATTCAGTGTGACTGAATATACATTATGTTTATTGACAGACACACGTGTGGAAAAGATATAAGGTTGTTTAAATGCATTCAATAAAGTCTATAACCAAAGACCTTAGCTGCAGGAGTCTGCAGAATGCTGTCACTGTTCTCACTAATCACTAAACCTTTCACATGTGGAGCAAATGTATTACCTTTTAAAAATGTGTTCTATTAACCCAAGTGGAAAAAAAGTCAATTGCATTATTTCCAACTGATTTAGGCTCTCTTCACTGGTGTGGTGTATACGCAGGGTGAGAAAGGTTAATTTGTCTTATGTACAACTGCCTGACTACATTCATTATATAAAAAAAAACTGCATATCTCCTTAAAATATCCCTATTGTATTGTAATATTTTAATATACACCAACTAAGATGAGTAGGGACCTTTGTCTATGTCATCACCATGTCTGCAATATATAGAATGGTCCCCATTAGCCCAGGGGAAGAAGCATCCATCCTGGTTCTACGGCCACAACACTGTCGGGATCAATGCAGCTGAATTCAAAGGGATTGAATTGATTTAATCCCACATACATGGCACATAATTGCAGGTCCTGATGAATCCAGTTGTTCTATTGCCAGTTGGAAGCCACAGTGTGACATGGCTTACTGAAGGTCTGAATGCCAAAAGCTGCTTCTGTTACAACTCCAAATGTAATCATGTATAGTACATAGAAGGCAGTCTTTTTCAGCCAGGCCATGGACACAGAATAGTGTGGAATGGTCATAATGAAGCTGGGTCTCTGTTTTGTTAGCCGTCTTCAAAGTAGAATTTGTTAAGGGCAGGGAAAAGAAAGACAGTGGGCAACACAAAGGGGATATTATGTTCTGGACCAAATTGCCTTCAGGATTCTGTGATGCCTGTGAAAATAATGACTCCAAACCAGAGGCTCCCATTTTAAAGGCCTAAGAAACTCACATGTATTACCCAGCTCACACTAATAGACGGTGCAAAGCACTGGAAATCCTGTGAGGTTCAACCCAGCTCATAATGTAATGTTACAGCAATATAAGATAAGATATACATTTTTGAATCCCATGAGGTAATTCGTCCTTTGCACTTTGCAACCCATCCTAGTTACTTGAGAGCAGTGGGTAGCCACAGTGCAGCACCCAGGGACCAACCCCAGTTCTGAGGCCAGTGCCTTGGTCAAGGGAAATGGCAGGAGTATACCTACTGTAACCTGCCATGCATGTCTTTCAGTGTGGGAGGAAACCAGAGCACTCCTAGGAAACTCATGTGAACACGGGGGGAACATGCTAACTTCCACTCAGAGAGGATCTGGCTGGCCCGGACACAAACCTAGAACCTCCTTCTTGCAAGGCCACAGTGCTAACCACATTGCATTCAATTAGGTCTGTACAAGGTGAAGCGCAGTGAAATTAAAATGTGTTGAAATTTCATCCACTGAATCAGCCCAACCCAAGACAAACATTTCATGCAGGAGCTATTTGTATTAAGAACACACATAAAAGCCGACCACTTTAACAAAATCACATTTATATAATTGATCATAATTTATTTTAGCCACTGATGTTGAAGTAGTCTACAGCATAGATCTATAGCAGTATTCCAGTGACCCAAAGTATATAAGAAGCTTTCTTATCGTATTAATTCTGTTTCTAATCTCTCCTCTGAGTCTGTTCTTATTTAAACTACTGTATAGGGTATTATTGTCCAGCATGTACGATTTATATGACATGCCACCTTATTAGTTTTTATCCTGCTCTTTGGGGGATAAAAGAGTTTGGGTTCTCACTCTTATTTCCGGATCAAAATTATAAGAGTAGTGGACAACAGAGATGACAGGCTTTAATTGTGTTTTTAACCATAAGCAATTTTGAGTGCAAACCATTAACCATTTTATCATTAAAACAAAATGACTAATTTTTTTAAAAACTATAAATACAACATACAGGGATAATTAAACCTTATGCTCCTGTAAACAGGCTGAATAGGATATTTGAAAGTGAATTAGGAACAATATCTCTGTTGACTATAAACAATCTTCCTTTGTGGTGCCCTCATCGAGGGCGAAACCTGATATTTCAAACAGTAGCAACAATGCATTGCATATTTTGCCTTGCCGTGGCATGGAATTGTTTTCTTGCGAAGACATGAGTTTTTCTGGCACGCTGACCATGGCTTGTGTGACACTGAAGAGCAGTCAGTCTAAGCCCCTGCCGGCACTACAGGGTTAAACTATTGTTTTGATGGAGTTATATTAATTCAGAAATAAAAGCTTTGAATATACGCATTCAGGTAAATGTGTGAATGGACAGCCTTTCACTTTTACAGTAGGAGAATTCTATTAAGATTAAAAATGCATTTAATCAAAATAACAGTTTGGCCATTCTAGTGTTACAGGGCTGCACCTCAATGGACATAATATTTAATCAAGACCAGATTAAATTATGTTGTAACACTTCACCTTGTATAGGGTTACCTGAGAAACATTAGACAGAGGAGTTGAACAGGAAAAACTGTTGTGAACAGTCGTTTTTTGGAGAATGGGACAACTCCTTACTGCTGCCTGAACCACAATCTCAGAATGGAACTTATGTACAATTTGCTTTAGTTGTAGATATTGCCCCTATTCTAATGTGTTAATTGCAGCCAAGAGCCATGTTGATTAACATCCATTTTGCAAGGTTGGATATTTGACCCAGTTCATGAATATGATTAGTGTCAGTGTGGCTCCATCCTCATTTTCATAAATAATTCAGAAGTCAACTTTTTCTGAATATTTGTGAAGAGTTTACAAGACTGTAAAGACCATTTTGAATGCATAAAATAGTGTGTGAGGATATTTATTAAAAATGGAAAATTATTTTTGGTGTGCAATAGTTGAATTTTTCAAATTGTACTTAGCCGCCTACATAGGTATATTGAACCAGTGATAATTTTGAATACATAAAATAGTGTGTGAGAATATTTATAAAAAATGTAAAATTACTTTTGATGTGCAATAGTTCAATGTTTTCTAATTGTACTTAGCCTACATGCATGTTGTACCAGTGATAATGCATACATTATAATGCATTACATAATTTAAAGATAATCTAATTAAAATATCAGAACTATTTTACTTTTTAATTCAAAGTCAAGGTAACCATGTGCACCTTTTGGGTGAAGGAGAATCGTTTGAAAAGATGTCACAACCAACAAAGAGCTGTGTGAACTGAAATGTCATTGCTCTTAAATTGTTTCTTTTGCCTTGTCACAAGCCATGCAATAATCGATTCACTCAATTAAAAAAGGAACTGGAACCACAAAGGAGCTGTACCATTCTTGAGACACCGAAGTTACGGTTCATGCTGGTTGTCCTTGCCTCTGCGTCATGACACTAAATGGCCTGCATGCTACAGTTATGCTATCGTGTTCTGAAACAAAGGCTTCAGACCACTGAAAAATTCCAGCATATCCAGAGAATGACTGAAGGCATGTAGTGCAGAGAAATTACTTTACCCCTTCATCTCGTATAGCTCAATTAGACACCAGGGTCTAAAAATGGCATTCTCTTAAATTATTGCTTTTATCGGTTACTGTTTCAAGGTGCACTGCTGTAACACATACACCGTTGTAATGCTTAGACTCTTTACACTTTGATGCAACAACAAAAAAAAAAAAAACCGCTATAGACAACCAAAGAAATAACAAGGCAATCCCCTTCCCCAAAGGAGGGCTGAAATTGACACCCCAGGTAGATGCTTATGGTATTTCATAATCCAATAATGGTTCGCAACAAGTCAAACAACTGCAAATACTTCAGAGATGGTATTAAATTAGCTAAAATCCCCCTCTGAGCCCTAAGCAATCAATCTGCTTTTTGTACACAGATCATTATTCTTTTTTCAGTGTTTCCATTGAGCTGAAAGCATTTTCAGGAGCATTTGAACAATTCTATGTAAATAAATACAATTTCAAACATGAAAAAGTGCCATTTTTCTAAAAAAAAATAACTTCTTACCTTACAAACAAACAAACAAACAAAACAAGATCTCAATTAGACATTCCAGTGCTGAGTAAATGATCTAAAAGCAAGCTACTACCTTAAAAAATTGACCCTCTCTATGATTTACCCATCGTGACTTTTGCCCCTGCTTGAAAATCTGAATGCATTACAGTAACCTTACAGTTCTTCAAGCTCATTTACATAGCTTCCAAACGTATCTTATGCCTTTCTTCCAGCTGAAATCATGGCGTTGCTATTCTGTTGCATACTCAGTTACTTTCACTTTGTGTTTTTGGAGTTTTGACAGCATCTGTACATTGTTTTAGAGAAAACCATGCAAAATTAATGTTTGAAATGTAAAACGTATCCATTTGTTGCTGATAATTTAGCTATTCACTTCCTTTATTGAGATGCATTCTGTCAAAAGGATCCACAACCAACAACATTTTGAAATATTTCAGAACACCTCTGAAGAATATGATATTTCAGAAACTCAAATTTCTCTATAGTTCCATCGACGTGTTCTTGGACTTCTTACTTGTGAAATGATAAGATTATATTTAGAGGATGAGGGAAATGGAATAACATCACAGAATAATAGCGTGCCACAGTAGCGGCATATGACAAGATGACCTAAAGATTCACATGCGATGTCACATACGATCATAAGGCATGAAAGCAAACCAAACGCATTGCTACATGGTGTTAAAGTTACAATCTCAAAGATTTCTGTTTCGTTCTCTTTGGCGGTACCAATGGTGAAAATCAGTAATTGCAGGTGTGTTTTTGGACCCCACTTCCCTGAGATCTAACCGGATCCAACCAGTGTCGCCTGTGTGACGTCAGTCAGTTGGCACCTGGGCCACGCCAACTATAACACTTACTATTTACTGAATAAAAAATGGTTTTGGTTTGTCTTACATTAGACTAACTTAAGCTGCCTTTACACTGCCGAGCTGGGTTAAAATGCCGTAGCAGACCTGGGGTAGAATTATTTATGATCAATTTCCACAGACGTTCTTTATCCACCTTTTGCCCTGTATGAACATCTTTACACTGCAGAGAAGAATTTGCGGGATTCGCTGTGGCTCGTACAATTATGTATCTCGTGCACACTAAACAGTCTTTCTCGTGAATGATTGTTGTGTGATATTTTTGTAACAACTGCCTTGCAAAATGTTACCGCTGGTGATTCTGGTTTTGCTAGCAAACTGTTCGAGAATAAAGCGGAGCTGGGTGTTAAATTAGCAATCAGAACAAGAATAATAAAACAAAAACAAAGGAGATTTCATCAAAAAAGGGCATATGAGGAAGCGTAATAAAATAATAACGCTAATCCATACTGCTGTATTCTTTTATTTAGTTTTCTCCGGTTTGACATCTTTACACTGAAATCAGACCTGGCTCTGCTCCATCTATACCCCTGGTTAATGCTCTGTGTAAAGACGGCTTTATTCCGATCATTATAATATATTGATGAACTTGATGGCAATGTAAATAACGGTAACGTTAAGGCCAATTCAGATCAATGATTCGCAACGAGACAAAATGGTTTTAGAATGTTGCAGAGAAAACTGCAGCGGTGTGAACTGGTTAGGTGCAGAGCGTCTGAAGCCGATGCCTGGGGTCTCAAAAGACCCACCTTGTCAAATCGCCAAGTGCAATTAGAACGTTTACAATCAGACGTCTTGGAATTTTGCAAGTTGCATCCAGTCTCGTAGCGAATCATTGATCTGAACTGACCTTTAGTTCGCTACATTGCAACGTTGCAACAAGGTAGCATTGCATTCGAGAGACGTTTTGCGAGGTCGGTACCAGTCGGTAGCATTAGCTAGCGTTTTTTCTAATTGTTAGCTGACATTAAATTGTGTTAATTACATTAGCTAGCTAGCTAACACAATGTTACCTGATATGAGATGGATACTGCGCGCAACTTCGTCCAAACTAATGTTGCCTTTCTTGACATGGTCTGGTAGCTAGTGTTAGCTGTGCAAATAGCTAGGCTATGTAATTTAGTAACGTCACATTGTCATAAAATGTAATACGAAATCTACATCAACAAATAATATGACCTCTCATGTTACACAAAAACTTTTTAGGGTTCCATAACCCCCCCCCCCCCGCTAGCAGACACCGGAAAAAACGGTACACCGCTCACACGCAAGTGAGTTGAAGAGTGAGCCTGTTGCGTTAGCTCCGTCTACCCTCTCTGGCGGACTAACCACTGATGGGTGATGGAAAACGCGTCACTAACTATGCGCCGCTTGTGATTTTTTCCCGGGAATGTCACCACAGACACCCAGTTCTTTAATCATAAATTATTATATTAATAATAATATAAATTAATATAATAATAGGCTCAATCACCATTGTGTTACCTAATTCGGCGATAGATAGTGACTTAACAGACATTTATTTTGATGAAAATCTTTGAGATTATTACTTTGAGGCCTATTTCCCTAGAACAAATGGAGCTGGCTATTGTGTAAAATTAAGCATTGAGGAACAACAGAATCTTCAATACTGCATTGATTTTGAATGTGACAACAGCCTATATTGGAAAAGGCCTCTGAGAACAATTTACAAAGTGGTTTAGGTTAAACAAAATGACTCTTGCAGAGATGAGCTGGCACTACTCTTTCCTCCCTTTCTTTTCAGATATAATTAAAACCATTTGGGGGTTAATCTAATGTTTGGAGCCAGCAAAATGAGTGCACCACTTACAAGGAACTATCTACATCAAACAGGCCTGGCAAGGTCACCTCACTGTTTACCCTTTAATGAAAAGCACTTGTCATAAAGCGTTAAGGTATCAAACTCATTCAGCTCAAGGAGACAATTGATGGGTCTTTTTTTTCTTACTGAAAAATAGAAAACAAAATATTATGCTTATTGCTTGGTTACATTGTATGAACCGGTTTTATCGTAAAAATGTATAATAAAGAAATGTAATTGAACTTTGCATTAAAAGCCTATGAGCAATGCTCAAAAATTACTTTCAAAAATCTGAAGGTCACATTCATTTTGTAAACTGTTTAGTACTGTATGGTAATGTATTAAAGTAATCAGTAATCAGTAAACACGCATTCATTTACTTATTTATATTTTTGCATCTAAACTCTGTATCATGAAACTGGTGAGGGTACAACCTTCTGTTTGTGGACCTAAATGTCTTACAAATGGACAAAGACTATCCGTAGAATATGGGATAACCAGGTTCTCCGTGTCTGCCACAACTATGTGAGCTATGATTGCTTCCAGCAGCTCAAAATATTCAAGAGATATTCAGGAGTCAAGGGATTCTAGTAACCAAGCAGGATTTTAATAACAGCTAAATCCAAATAGATCTTTATGGCTTTACACTAGATTCTGTAAACACACACAACGTGAGCCCATGTCTTCTCAGGCATTTCAAGAATCTGAACTGTAACGTTGAAAATGTTATTCTTATCACTTTACCAAGTTTATGTTAATAATCTTGAATTAAGAGTTGTGAAAGCAACACCATTCTGTCATGTAATATCAAAGAGCAGGAAGCTAAATATTAAGACAAAATACTGCACAAAGTCAATTCAAGTTCACAACTCAAAAAGGAATTAAATGGGTGGCTGACTAAGTTGTACATTTGCCTTCATATAGCTGACTATCTGACTCATCCAGATCTGAGAAAAAAACCCCAAAAACGCTCATTTGAGAATGATGGGATCAAGTAAGTGAGGTTGTTGTTGTCTTTAAATTAATTGCTGGTTGTTGTAATTAAACAAAGATTACTGACAGTGAGTGAAAGGTTGAATACAGAGCACACCCCAGGCACTGATCCCCTAATGAGAGGGATTGGCCGTTCATCTGGAAAAATTAGCATTTGACTATTACTCTCGGCTGATGTTATGTTTACCCACACTGCCCCAGTGGGTACTCTTATTGTCTGCAAAACACAATAGAAAAGTAACTGCCCTGCAGAAAAGAATCAGAATTTAAAGTTTATTGGCTTTCTAAGTGGCATGTGACAGTGACAGACACAGGTCTATTTCCTATAGAATCAACAAAGGACAAAGTTTAGAGTATACATTTTTATGGACAGAAATAACTACCTTGGGCAAATGTTATCATGGCCACTCAAAGGCAGAGTAATATGCTCTTGCCTAAGATCTGCATATGCCACAATCATGGGTCCACATCCTGCAATGGGGGTGCTTGCATTGAGCAGGAAGGCTTTACACATGGCTTGAAAAGGTCCTTTTCATTCCAAATGCTTCAATGAAAAACACCTTCATCAACAGGCTCCCTTGAAAAGCTTTGTATGCATTAAGGTTGTGAGACACAGAACAGCATAATGATTTGATGCCCTACGATTCCAGTCTCTGAACTCCCACGTCTCAAGTAAATCAAAAATGGATGATAGCCCCCACAGTATCTTTCTGAGAAAGCAAAGTAACTGTGATGGGCTTGTTGTCATTAAGAACACTGAACATAAATCTACTCCCCATGTCTCACGGATACATCCAGATGCATTTTCTCACAGTGGCAAGTTCGGTTGATTTCTCCAAATTGTCAAAGAGTTCGATCAAAGAGTAGCATTGTAGATATTTTACTCCTGCCATAAAATGTCCCGGGGATTGTTGGACATAATGGTCAGTGTGCTGGATGTGAACTCAGGTGCTTTCAAATTATGAACTCCCAGCTGTATAGATGGATATGTAAAATTCAGGCCACCCAGGACAAGGTTGTCTACTGAGGAAATAAACAAGAGTGATTTTGGTTCCTCTTCATTTCAACCAAATCTTGTCTGCTTTGTTACCCTGTTACAGTTGTTCTGAACACAATATGCAGTCAGAATGGCAGTCTTGTAATGAAGTTATGTTACTGAGTTTGCCGTTGCAGCTTTTTGTATTCACCTCTTTGGTGGATATTTTTACACACAAAAGAGGGGAAAAAAATGCCACTAATTAGAAACCCCTCTCAGAAGAAAACATTAAACTCAGACATTAAAATATGGGCCTGGATGTGGTCTGTTCCATTTCTCATTAACCTCTAATTAACCCTTTCATTTCCACAGGCTGCTCTTGGTGGCCACTTCATGGAAAAACAAACGCATGTGTCCCCAATTAATTGAACAACAAATTAGAGTCCCAGATGGCTGATTAATTTAATGCCCTGCTAATATTCATAGAAATGTCTGTTTAGTGTTGACCTTTCCAAAGATCAAAACTAAGTCACCAGAAACAAATCTGATGAAGATTTACTTCTCAATTGAATACACGCTTTGCTATTTCTATAATTTGTAATAAATAAATACATTAATTAACTAATTCACAAAGCAGTGCTTCATGCATCTGGCTGATTTATTGATTTCTGCATTATCTACATCAGGTTGTAATCCCCTCAACCAGGAGCCCTCCACTCTTGCTACACCACCCTGTACATAGAGAAGGTCGGAGATATTCATTGTTTACAGCAGTGTCTGTATTCCTTTGATTATATGGATGGGTAAAATATGAATTTGCCCAAGGGAGTACAGTGCCGTGAAAAAGTATTTGCCCCTTTCCTGATTTCCTCTATTATTGCATATTTGTCAGGCTGAATGGTTTCATGGTTTCTTTAAACAAAATGTAATATTAGACAAAGAGAATACATAAATACATTATTGGCTAATTGTTTCATGTAAACAGGGACATTCTCTGCCTATGGGTTGCCATATGTTGCCATATAAGTTAGATGTAAACATCTTCATTCTGATGGTGAGACTTTTTTCCAGCTGTTTCTGGGTGTTCGGACCTTTTGGTACACTATATCTTCCTGGCCATAAGTGATTTTTTTTTGTTTTCATTTTTTTGGTTGACTTTGTAATTATGGTGAAAAAAGAAACCCATATTTTTCTGTTTTCAACTCTGTTTTTTCAATGAAATGTCATTGGAAATGCATTCTACAGTGCTACGCTACAAAGTTATTCAGTACTTTTTTCCCGAAAAAAATAAAAATAGACAGGGCTTATCGCTTCAATGCATTGTCATGTGCTAAATTTTAAAAAGGATAAAGAAAAAATGGGAGGAAACAGGCTGATCACCTGTGGTTCTAAGGCACAGAAATACTGCAAATGGGTCATCGGTTGCTGGGGCAACTTTAAGAGAAGCACGAGGTGTGTGAGTCTGTATATGCGTGAGATTGATTTGAATTTCCATTTGTGGCTCATACATTTGCAACTTCCTAGAAATGGTGAAAATTAATGCAATAGGGAGTGGGGAAAAATGTAGAAAATAGCCATTTTAAATCAAGGCAGTGGACACACAAGGCAATAAACTAAATAGCGAAGAAATTGACTGGGTCATAGAAATAACTTTGAGTCAAGTAACTTAAAGGAAAATTATTATTGGTGCAACATTTCAAAGCAGATTCACAGGAAAGGGAACGTGTCTTCATATAGAAATTCACAGGAAAGGGCACGTCGCTTCACAGAGAAATTCACAGGACAGGGAATGTGGCTTCATAGAAAAGAGAGCATGGCATCATAGAGAAATTCACAGGGAAGGGAATGTGGCTTCATAGAAAAGAGAGCATGGCATCATAGAGAAATTCACAGGAAAGGGAATGTGGCTTCATAGAAAAGAGAGCATGGCATCATAGAGAAATTCACAGGAAAGGGAATATGGCTTCACAGGAAAAGGAGCGTGGCTTCATAGAGAAATTCACAGGAAAGGGAATGCAGATTCACAGGAAAGAGAACGTGTCTTCATATAGAAATTCACAGGAAAGGGCACGTCGCTTCACAGAGAAATTCACAGGAAAGGGAATGCAGATTCACAGAAAAGAGAGCATGGCATCATAGAGAAATTCACAGGAAAAAGAACGCGGCTTCACAGAAAAGGGAGCATGGCTTCATAGAAAAGCGCCTGTAATGGTCTCGGTTTTGGCCAGGGCAAATCAAAGGAGATGGAGTGGGCAGATCAATTAAATGTAGATATGGTGCAATCAAAATTTATGTATGCGATAAAAAGCTTTGTGGAGCCTTATCCAGGCAGATGTCGGATAAGGATGGGCATTTGAAGGCAGTGACTGTACCACGTGTACTTCTCTGCTGCTAAAACATATGCTCCAGGGCTGTAAACAGCTTGGAAAGTCTGTGTAAGGGCGTGCATGTTAAGGGAATGCTAAGCAGTATGCAACTGCAAAGGGTTAAAGGGTTTAAAGGGCTTCTTAGTAACTGCATCCACTAATGTACGATGTTACATAATTTATTAGCTTAGCGGATGCCCTTATCCATAGCTACTGACACGTCTTTTTTTTACATACTAACTATTTATACATAGGAATGGTTTACTGGAACAAAAATCAGATAAAGCATCAGGATTATAACAGAGTACTACCTAGAATTTAACCATTGTGTTATACTCAAATTAAACAGAAGTGAAAACCCAATATATTTATGTTTTTTTTTCTGCATGAAATTTGATTACTTTTCCTGGAGTGACCCAACCATTAGAAGTCAAACATTTTTTTTCCATTTTTATAACTATGTTCCTACTTCACAGTCAAGAGAGGCAGAGTTCCTTCAGGCTACACATTCATTTTTACTACAAAACATACATTATAATTGCTTTTTTACCTTGAAGTTATGAAATGAGAAGTCATACTCAAGGTTAAGTGTCACATCTATTACAGCAAAAAAATTTAAATTTTTTAAATCTATTATGATGTGTGCTTAATTAATGGCAATTACATTATCAGCTTTTGAGGTGTGCAGATGGGATAACTGTTTGAGAAGGGGCTTGACAAAGATGCTATCGAAAATATCATGCATGTGCAAAATGAAGATACTCTGTGCAATAAGTGTTTTTGTCAATGACAAAGTGTTACTGGCCTCTAACATCACACTACTGAATGCTAGCCAATCGAAGCACACTTGCCATTTACCAAGCTGGCTTGGTGGCAAGCCTTAGGCAGGGCAAGAGGTTCTTATCTCCATCAGTTGGCACTACCCTGAGGATATTGCTACATACCAGCTGGAAAAGTGATGATAAGAGCTTTGTTATTCTACAACAAGCCCAACAGATTGAACAATATAACACAATCAGAACACACAACGGCAAAAAATAGATTAAAAAAAACAAAACATTCCTGCTCACTTACAGTAGTAGTTGGCCCTGTGGACTGAAGCAGACTGGTCTTGCTGAATAAGGATCGTGGTACATGAGAAGTCCCATGTTCTCAACATGGTTGAGGTTACAGTATGAGAATCAAAGGACATCTTGAAAAGCACTCAGAGGTCAGGGGCATCGTAATGACTATCACTAGATTTCATGCATCCTTGCTCTAAAGTACAGCCTATCAAGAGTTTCCCATAGTGAAATCATTTTATGGAAGCAGAATGTTTCAGATTTTTGGTGCTGTTACGAGATGGCTATGGTGTGAATAACTGATGGAATTATTTAGCTGCAGTAACTCAAACGCCACGGAGACTCCCTGTTCTAACTTTGAATGGCGCATACTCTGTTGGAGCAAAATATCAGGAGCAATGGCCGTACCTCCGCCCCGCAAAACTTCCGCACCATGCATTTTGCACATTGTGCATTTATGATTTTGACATTAGCTACCAAGGAGCTTCATGTAATAATTTAGCTAAACCTCTAGTTACAAAGGCGTACATTCCCAGATAATTTTTCAATTGAATACTTTTTTCATTAGTCCTATATGATGTGTGCCTATATAAGCTGATTCAATTATTTAATTATTAAATAAAAATGGAAATCATGAACAGAAACTTGGTTTTGTTCATAACCGACAGTGTTTTACATCGCAACATAAGTTTTTTTTTTTTTACATTACAGCATAAGTTTCTGTAAATACTTGAAAATGAAAACATGTGTTACATTATACAAAATAAATTATTTCCATTTTTATTAAATAATTAAATGCAATTCACTTATGGTTATCAGTTTGTATAAGCACACATATCATACAATGAAATATTAATCATGAAAAAAATGGTTTTAGGCAGGTGTACTCAAACTTTTGACTTGCAAGTATATCATAATATAGCCCAGTGCAGTGCAAGTGACATTTTAGAACCAGGTCAAATTATACAATTTTGCCTGATCACTTCTACAGTCAAAACTAGAATTATGAAGAAAGGCTTGTGTGTGTGTGTGTGTGTGTGTGTGTGTCTGTGTGTGTCTCTTGCAGACTGTCGTGTGCAAAGTGAAGTGCGAAAGCATGTGAACTAAGCATTACACTGACTATTGTGGTACTCAAAATATTTTCCCAAGGTTGGCAGGTCTGCAGTGGTCTCCCAGAACCAAGGTTGGGAACCTTTGTCCTCACAAGGTGCTGGCTATTGGCTAGCTATTTGTTATATCCCTCATTATATTTCTGTTACCATTCATTCAGTCTTATTACACTGGGCCGGCCATGGGAGGATGGGCTCCTCTTCTATATCCTCCTGAGATACATCTCTTATTCATTGGGGAGTTTTTTCTCAGCACCTGGGAGTGTATCATTTTTTTTGTTACCTCAATTGCTTGCTTTCTGGGGGGCCTGCTTTTTTTTTGGTTTGTTTGTTTGTATTGTCAAATTTTAATTTGTATTTCCACTGTAACATGTCTTTGTTCCTCACTACACAAATAAAGTTGAATTAAAGTAGCATGCACATCGGCTAAAATAAGCCAAAAATAAATTTTTTTCTTTCACACTTTTACTTGTGTATTGCATGTGGAGCCTCAGATGTGTCACCGCTGGTAGGGCTAGCAGATCGGCAGGCTGCTCCCCACATGCCACTGGGTTACGATGCCCCAAAATACCGAGCTGCCAGGCAGAGTTGGAAATGAGTACTTAGCAGAAATTATCTGAAGAGTGCATGGAAGGGAATGTAAAATTACAAAAGTGCTGCTGGTAAATCACAAGCAGAAACTGTAAGGGCATGAGTGTGGGTGAAACCAGACGGCTGATGGCTCTAGGACTACACTGGGGAGCAGCTAGAGAAGGTAACGGATAGTGAAGGGATCACTGCTGGGGAGATAACATGGCTGGAATCAAACCCCCATCTGGATGGGGGACTTGCATATGAGTGGAGAGTCAGAAGTCCTATGGAATGTGACACATGTCAGGCCAATGTGTCTGTTTTCTAGTGCAATGCTTATGAGACCAGATCAAATCATACGCCAGGACTGCCCAACCCTGTTCCTGGAGATTTGCCGTACTGTAGATTTTCGTTTTAATACATATTTGGCAAACCCGATTCAACTAATTAGCCGCTAGGTCATGCTGTTGAATGAGACAATTTTGTTTGGGTAAGAGTGAAAACTTACAGAGTTGGGGAGCGCTGTCAGATGCCAGTTTGAGGCACGTAATGCTGAGGACCTGGACTGCAAGGCCGCTGTAAAGGCATACCTGGGTGTTTTGCAAGTCAAACATGAAAACCCAAGGACCGGGGCAAGGGACATTAAACCAAGGGAAAAACGATACGTGTGTGCGGGCAATGGGAAACATCACTGAGCAAATGCAATGTGAGCAACAAGGTATTGCTATAATTCGCAGTAATAACTAATGGGATTTTAATACTAGAATGGTCATGGTTTTGCATTGCCTATATTGGCCAAGTGATTCCTTTAAGGTTTTGCATGTGAAACAGTGTAATTATTTCATGCAATACCTAACATTGATTAAATAATACCTTGTTGTTATGGCATAGTATTGGCCATTGGGATTTAAAAACTCTGCATTTAAAATAACAAAATTATTTTAAAAATAAAATTCCAGTATGGTATAATTGCTACTGCTGTATGAGTGTTCTAGTATCATGAACCTTTACCCAGCAGTACAAAAAAGAGCCCTTATTAGGGTCCACAAACGCATTAGCAGTTGTCAATACAACCTAAACAAGTGAATTGAGAAAAAGTGCTTTACAGCATTCCGAAGAATACAAACTAAAGATAAGCCGCTACTTGGAAATAGCATCTCTGCCTGGTTCTGCTTAGTGTTGATTTTGTAGTCTTCAAGGATACCAGTCCAATTGATTATTACCTTCACCCAGCTTGCAGTGTTTTTCCTCTCCCTGGCTGATTAACTCTGTGATCTACTAACTGGCTGTAAGCCCTGCAAAATAGAAGGTCGCCTTTTGCCATATCCTTTGCAGTGAGAGTAGATGAGCATGATCTATAGGACTACAGACAGCATCAAAGCAGCTCAGAGAAAGACTGTGTGGTGCTTTATCCTTTATGTCCTTTGTGTGTGTGCGCGTGTGTATGGTTGGACTTTACTTTCTGTTCTGGATTATTTGTTCAGCGCAGTGCGGTGCTTTTTCAATGGCTGGTTATTGCTTTACATCACTTGTTAATAGCATATGCGAACGCATGCATGTTTGGAAATGGTGCAATCATATATTATTCATTGGTGCACAACACCAGGGCAAATCAGGTCAGGGTTTACACAGCACATCCTTTACATTGGCATAAGGATATATATATATATACACACACTCACGGCCACTTTATTAGGTACACCTGTTCAACTGCTCGTTAATGCAAATATCTAATCAGCCAATCACGTGGCAGCAACTCAGTGCATTTAGGCATTTAGACATGGCCAAGACGATCTGCTGAAGAAAGGTGATTTAAGTGACTTTGAACGTGGCATGGTTGTTGGTGCCAGACGGGCTGGTTTGAGTATTTCCGAAACTGCTGATCTACTGGGATTTTCACGCACAACCATCTCTAGGGTTTACAGAGAATGGCCTGAAAAAGAGGAAATATCCAGTGAGCAGCAGTTCTCTGAGCAAAAAGGCCTTGTTGATGGCAGAGGTCAGAGGAGAATGGCCAGACTGGTTCGAGCTGATAGAAAGGCAACAGTAACTCAAATAACCGCTCGTTACAACCGAGGTATGCAGAAGAGCTTCTCTGAACGCACAATATGTCGAAGAACCTTGGACCAGATGGGCTACAGCAGCAGAACACCAACCCGGTACTAGCAAGGTGTACCTAATAAAGTCGCCGGTGAGTGTATATATTTAAACAATAGCCCACTTCAGGCCGTGATATATGGTTATTATAGCACAGCTAAGGGGCTGTGGTATAATAACCATATATCTGCTTCGCTTCGGGCCGAACAGCGCCCCTTAACCATATATCACGGCCTGAAATGAGCTATTGCTTTTATAAAATGGTCACCAAGTATGGCAATATGAAAGTAATAGACACACTCCAATTGAAATAGTTTTTAAATACTGAATACTGAATTGTGCAAAGTACAATTATTTTACCATTGTCAAGCAAAACTCTGGTTGATAGTTCTATTTGGACCGTTGTTATTCAAAAACTCTGGTTGGTCGTTCTATTTGCACCGTTGTTAAGCAAAAACCTCTGGTTGTTAATTCTGTGAAAACGATTCCATCGAGAAAAATAGTTCCTTCTTGTTTTATACCATACATTTTGGTCATTTTTTACATTAAATTATTTAAGAAAACTGCATGAAACCATAACTCAATCAAATTAATCTCCATAGCCCTGTCTTGCTTTTTAAAATGCAGTGTATACATAGCGTTTCTCCAAGACCCGCTGAAACCAGGTTTGAATGCCAGCTATCTTTATGATAGGTTAGGTTCACTGTCACCTAGCCAATATAAAAATTCTGGGTTTTAGGTCAAAATGGTCTCACGGCATGCTTGTTATCCCGGCTAGCTAGCTAGCTAACTATTGAATTGTATTCAAAACAGCGGTTAATATAAACACAATCGTTTATAAAGATATAGATTATATATATATATATATATATATATATATATATATATATATATATATAATTACCTGGAACAAGTATTTCTGCAAAGAAAAGTAGGCTAAAATAACTCCACAGTGATGTGAAATTCATATCGCATCATAGGAATGTGGTTGTAGTAATTACTGTTAAATGGGTTGCACAGTTAAGTTTAAGGCAATTACTTTTTCACATGGGTGATATGGGTATTTGATAACTTTTGCCTTCTAAATAAATGAAATAATTGAATGTGTTTCATGTTTACTCAGGTTCCATTTGTCTAATATTAGATTTGGTCTAAATTCCATCCATTCAGTGTGACGGATGTGCAATAATATAGGAAATCAGGAAGGGGGGAAACACAAACACAACATACTGTATATATACCCTTGTTAATTTGCAACTGTTTCAACTAATGCTTGTTATTATTTCTTTTTAAATTTCCTTAAAAATCATATAGGGTCACTGGAATGCCCTTTGGCAATTTTTCACAAGCAAATCAAAGAATATGGCTGAATTGTATGATTAAGTAAATTAATTTAATAATTCTGAGAAGAAGTAACGATGCTCAGAAACATATACAGACCTGCTTACCCACCTCTGCGCTAATATGATCTTTATGTGATAACCATACAGCTGATTAGCTATTTTTCTACCTTTTATCATCTTTAATAATACATGCATTTAGTATCTAATTTACATCTGACATTGTTACACACATTACTGGAGGGTAATACTACTGTGATTCTGCTCTATTTTATTTTTAGGACTGCAATAAGTGATTAGCAGGTGGGTTCATGTTCTAATTAAATTTCAATCTAGCTCAAAACTGCTGGGATTTCTGTTCAGCTAAATGGATTTTTCCTCAAGGGGGTGCCTACGGCCCCCAAATGAAATTCCATTGCAGAAACGCACAATGGAATTATTGAATAAAAATATATTGCTTTTATGAGAAACATAAAAAGTCAACCGAGCACCTGGTATGACTAAGCTTTGTACAGCATGAGTGAACACTGTCTCCAACACGCAGCAGTTTGCATTAGTGAAAGGTTCAGACTTCGGGGATCTGGCACCCTGTTTTTTCATGAAGGAAACCATGATCATTGGCATGCTTTGCATGCAATCTACGTGATCTTAGGCAGAGTGCACATGCTCAAAAACTAAATAAAAATAAATTCTTTGACATCAAAAAATGCTCTCTGCAGATGTGGATATGATAATGTACCATGTATGCTGACACATACTGCACACTGGAACAAGTTCAGAAAAACAGGATTGTGGTTCTGTATTTACATAGCCCAGGTTATATACAGTATGAGGTATGCCACTTGATGCTTTCCCAAATAGGATAACAAGGATTGAAATGGTGCACCTGGGATTTAACGTTTCATTGTTTGTTTCCTCAAATCTGTGCTGATTATGTATGTTGTGCTATTGGATATTTCATTATCACAAACATTCCACTAAGACTTGCAGCTGGCAGGCAGGCCAGGTGCACAGAGGCTTCACTATACAGTATAGCAGAACAGCATGTGCATGTGTGTTTGTGTGTGTGTGTGCGTGTGCTTGCGTGTACATCATTATATATAATTCAGTAATTGTGTTTAATGGTATGTGTAAGTTCTACTGTGATTACATCAAAGGGTTAATGCCTTAATGCGGTCATTGAACACAATTATGAGCACAATGGTGAAATTAATCAATACCATATTTTAAGAAAATGTAAGATTTTTTTATGACTATACTCCCTTTTCTCCTCAATTTGGAATGCCAAATCAGTGCTCAAAACTGCAACTTTTGCTTTTGATTCCAGAGAGCACAGCTAAGTATGTATTTTCCTTCGAAGCATGTTATGTCAGGTCACTGCTTCCTATCACTTGCAGTCTATAAGCCAGGCTCACACAAGCATTAGTTGGAGGAAGACACTTCATGTACAGTACAGTTTACTGGTGGACTCGAAGAATGAGACAATATAATTTTGGCTGAATTCCTCTCATCCTAGGGCAATGCCCATCTATGCACTTAATCAGAAGAGCTACCCAAAATCAACTATTTTAAACATTTTTTTCAAGGATTTTTTCTATTTTATTTGTGGTCAGAATTATGTGGAAATGTATAAGGAAAATGCTACTGGTAGATTCTGAAATGTACACAACACAAACAGACAACAAAACCATCCTTGCCATAAATGTCACCATCTATTACTTGGATTTTGAAAAAGCAACAAAAAGTGTGACCAGTAGAAAGCTTTATTTGGTGTTTAAAAAAAAACAAAAAAAAAAAAAAAACATTTTGTTTACAAAAATAAGGCATCATCGGTTGTAGCCAAAATATTTTGGCCATAAACAAAGGAATCATTTCAGATGTGGGGGGTCCACAAATGAATAATAAAGTACAGAAAGGGTACACAGCAAAAAATAACTTTTGGCACCTGGGAGGTGCTCTTCGGTGGTAATGAAAAACATGAAGCAAAAAGCAAAACCGGAACCAAGGCCAGGAGAGGTTTTTGAACCAATTTATCCTGAAGGGTAGGACAACTCTTTAAACTAGTGACAGGGTGATCTGGAAAAACTTTGCACAATAACGTGTCACTCTGAATAATACCCCTGTTCTTTTTAATAATGCGTCTTTTACTATCTGTGCTTCTGTGCTGTGTTTTGTAACAAAGTAAATTTTATCTTCATTTGATGCATGCCAGGAAGTAGTTCTTAGCAATATGTTTTTACGATCAAGCTGTTTGGCTTTAGTGCAGGCATTTTTCACAACTTTATTTTTTCCCACGATTCGAAAAATGAGTTTCTTTGAATTTGATATTGAAGTCATTTTCTTGGTCGCAAATTCTACGCACTCTCTGAAACTGACAACAGGGAATGTTTTCCTTAAGCCTTTTTGGATGGAAATGATTTGCATGCGAAATAATATTTCTGTCTGTGCATTTGATGTATGAAAAAACCATCAACATCTTTACTGATATCCAGGTCTAGAAAATGTATGCAGTTTTTACTATAATTTAAGGGTAGCTTAATATTAGCATTTATGCTATGGATACATTGCTGAAAAACAATTCAGTTTTTGATCCAGTCTATAATAAACTGATGTCATCAATATATAATATCCACCATATAATGTGGTCAAAATACATATTTTTGCATTGATAAAATACAAAGTCTTCTTCCCATTTTCCTAAATATAAACCAGCATGAGAGGCTATAACTTGCTTCCATAGCACAGCCTTTTATTTACTTTTTAAAAACTGTCCTGGAAGATATATATGTTGTTATTCAGAGACAGCTCAATCAATAACACTGAATTGTGTAGGTGGCATTTCAGTCTCAGGTTGAGTTCTGAAGAAATAACTTACACTTGCGAGCCTTGCTTATGTTCAGTAGTTGTGTATAAGGATTCCACATCCATTGTGGCCAAATGACTCTCTGCCTATATTATCCAATTGCTTGATATTTTATATCTGTGGCGTCTTGAATATTGGCCAGGACTGAAGAGAGAAAGGGCCTAATGAAGTAATCAAGATTTTTAGATACGGGTTCAATGAGGGTTCAGTATCATTCCTTGAGATTACTGGCTGACCTGGAGGATTTTCTTATGGTGGTTTATATTCAGGAAAATGGGAAGAAGACTTTGTATTTGATCAATGCAAAAATATGTATTTTGACCACATTATATGGTGGGGACAATATGTTGATTATATTTGTTTACCTTGACTGGATGAGAAACTGATTAATTGCTTTTCACCAATATCTTAATTACATAAATGCTAATATTAAGATATCATTAGATTATAGTAAAAAAAAGTGTATAATTTCTAGATTTGGATATCAGTAAAGACAATGATGTTTTTTTTTAAACATAAAACCACATTCGGTAATTCAAGATGGGCAAGTAGGTTTATTTCCTTGCTTTTACATGAATGTTAGATAAGCGAGCATGACTCTAAGCATAAATAAGCATGGCAGCTACCATTATTTCAGTTGGTGAATATACATGAATTAATTTATTCAACCAACCATTTCCAAAGGACATATTTATGACCAACAAACGTGATTTCAGATGTTACAGTGGGAAATAATTGTGTTTCAGTGTGAACACGGAACACTGGGAATCAATAACATATAATATGAAGTGACATATCTGTTTTGCTAATCTATGGAAATGTTTCTGAATTAGTCTATGTGAGATGGAATGAACTGGCAATAGAATGAAGGCTGTCACAGTATGGTATAACTATAGTAAATCCAGTGGATTCATGCTGTGTATGTTTGGACATTGAGCATATCTGGATTCTGGAATTACAATAAATTGTTATCTTTGCTTATACTGTGAGATGTTTGCTTAGAAGCTATTTCGCAGCTTTAAATTGGCTGACCATGTGCAAGATCTGTAATAGGCTATTGGATTACTTATAGACATTTTTATCAACCTAATAGTGACATCTTTTGTCATTTTATGCATTTCATTCATGTATTTTTTTCAGTATTTGTCATATTGATGCATGGTTCGTTATAAATGCATTATTCACTTATCTGGAGCTGTTTGCAAGAAAAAATAATTTCACAGGTGAACTGGTTAGCCACACCTCTACCTATTGATTTAGACAAAGGTGTAAGCTAATTTATGCTTAGTGTTCGAAAACGTAACGCCATTGTTCAGCAGGTGTGGTTTATGCCTCGATGAAAGCCATGTAGCCAAAACACGTTGGAGTATTTTATTGTTTCCATTCTGAACCTAGGCTGGGGCGTCAGATGGCACATAACATTTTATTTGGAACATTGAATTATTCTGAGAATCAGTGTCCAGCACCTCTGGGTCACACAACCGCACCATAAATGCATTTGTACTTCAACCGCAAGAGTGAAGTTATATTGAGCAATTAAGATAACACAGTAATACGAAACAAGATACAAATAGAAAATAATGTGTAGGGGACTATGAAACAACCCCACACCCCCATATTTTGTTACTGCTGATGTAAAACAGAAAGCCTGCAGCAAAGGATTTTCTCCCCAAATGTGTATAATGTGCGTCTGCATGGATATGTGCCTGTGAGGCAGAGTCAACAGCCGTCTCTATCTTCTTACATAATTGAATTCAATTTTCAAGAGTGCATTATTTAAATAATTTGAAGTAAACAATGAAGTAGAAATAGTCAAAAAAGAAAGACAATCCTTTCTGCATTAAACTGAAATGGATGTCAAGTATTTGCTTTTCCCAACAATATCTCAGTGAAAGCCCAAATAAACAAATAAATGTTTTGACGTGAACCCTGGATAGCATGCACCCAAAATGCTGTACATTATGAAGGATATGTAAAGTGACAACTTGAGCTCCCATCAGAACAGTCGAAGAGCAGCTTTATTCGCCAGCACTGGGAACCTATCCCATGATATGATGTCAGAGTAGTTGACATGTGACACCAGGGACAAGTCGCAGAGCCTCCTGCCCACACGTGGCCTAGGAAATCCAAGGCGGGGGCGTCGATCCAGATGCCACTTGCGCTCTCAAGAAGCAAATCGACGGTAATAATGCATGACATTCCAGAGCGGAGAGAAGGAGGAAAAAAACATGGCTCCAGATGCACCAGCCTCTGTCCTCACAGGACTGACCGTGTGTGAGCGTGCCATTTAATGGGTTTCGAAACCACAGCCAAATCATCGCATTTAATTCTAGCGAGACTGAAAAGAGGGTTTCTGAGCTCATTTGCTATGCAAGCTCATCCAATATGGATGCTGCAGAAGGCATTCTCTTTGCTTTGCTTAACTAGAAGGTACATTTCAGGAGTAAAAAAGAAAACGCAAAAACTAACTGCTGAGCCAATAGGGGTGAGGGAGTACCATTTTTTAACCCTGAAATGTATCCCCTGATGCTAATGTCAGGCTGGGCTTCACCAGAATAAATCAGTCAGACAGGTGGGAATACTCATTTGTTCATAAAATCTGAGCAAGCATGCTAGATAGTATAACATATTTATGTATCAACAGCCACAGGAGTCTTAGTGAAGTCACATAGAATTTCTTTTGTTTCCAGATACACGCTTGTGCTCGCAATGGGTTTGGATACTGGAGAAAATATAATAACAATACCAGTACTGTTTGAATTCAGGCTTGTGATAAATGTCCAATGAGGGCAATGTAGTTTAATTTCTGCAGACAGTAAATGATGATCTGATGTATCAGCACACTGGATAGAATCAGTGCAAATATCAAAAGATTTTGTAATGTCTACCTTTATACTTTATCCTTCCATACAAAAGGTTACCTAAAATAAGCATGTACACTACTAATGCAAAGCTGGTAGATACCAACACAATCAATTAAATACATCCACTCTGTAGAGCTACATAGCTGATCCACACTGATTTGCTTACTTTAAGATGCATGTGCCTAATTGCACACATCCACCCATTATCTATATCTATATTTTCCTGATCAGGGTCATGAGGGTTGTTAGAGCCTATCCTAGTGTGAATTGGGCGAGAGGCAGGAATATACCCTGGACAGATCAGTAATCTATTGCAGGGCACACACACAAATAACTCACACATTCATACCCATGGGCAAATTAGAGTCTCCAATCAGCCTACCTGCATGGATTTGGACTGTGGGAGGAAACCGGAGTACCCGGAGGAAACCCACGTGCACACGAAGAGAACATGCAAACTCCACACGGAAAGGCCCAGGCTGGGAGTTGAACCCATGGCCTTTTTGCTATGCTACCCACTGCACCACCATGCCACCCTAATTGCAAACATGTTAGATCAAAAAATCTTTAAAATGTAAATAGTATAATTGGAAACAAAAAAGTCAGCTATGTATATGTGCATTTAGTTTTTTTTTTAATCTGGTTGATTAGCTAGGACTAGGCTGCTATGGAGACATGCTGTTTGGTGATAACTGCATGGAGACAATGTACATTTTAAAGCAATACAAAGCACAAAGATACAATTTCTGGCAAGTTAGCTGACATGATGCATAGTAGAATTTTCCATTCAGTCATGGATGCATAGAGCAAGTATCTGGACAATTTGTTCTATAATATAACAATTATAACTATCCCATGACAAGCATGCTTTTCAATGCTGAACATATACTAGCAAGGTACAGATCAGAAAATATTATTCATTTATTTGTGCATGAATACTATGTTTCATATCTTCATACCAATACATTTGTAGAAGAGATTGTTGACACTAATCATATGAAGATATTCCATATAGATTTTGGTATTCCTCAGAAAAAAAAATCTAATTTAAGTTTCATTTGTAGACACAAATCATTAAAAAGGGAATAATATTTCTGAGATTTATTTGAAACCAAGATAAACAAAACATTGAGCATAGAGAAATACATGTTTGCCTCAATGCCACTGCTCTCATGAACAAGCTGTTAGGGCTGTCTTAGCAAGTGCAAATTTGATAAACATCCCCAGAATAAGACAATTGTGCCATCACCAAGAATGCAGCTGGTTAGAGTAATTCACTGTCCACCTATACATGCGTGAGGCAAGATAATCAGGGGAGAATTCACAAGAGGAACTGCATATTTCTTTCCAACACCATATTAGAAGGGGACCACAGATAATTTACATTGATATCAGCAGCCAAACAAAATTTAAATGCTAATAAGTTCTTAAGTTCTTAAATGTTGTTTTATCATAGCAGAAATACATTTGTCTTGTTGTGGTAATAAGTTTCTTTTTTCAGTATACAAGCAGCTTGAATTAGACACAGTAACACAGTGTAATCTCAACATCAATCAGGTTAAAATCCAAGGATTCAAGGCAGAACACTCAATAAACCAGCAAATAAAGCATTAGAAATTATTTTGATGCTTATTAAATGAGTGCAACAGGTGAAACTTGTGTTACGCAGTATGAATGCATTTTACTTTCACCCAGAAATTGCTGCAAATTAGAAACAGAATGTAATTACCACAAGGTTATCTTCATCAGCCATTTCCATTAAATGAATGCTCATTAACACACACACACGCACACACACACGCACGTGCACACACACGCACACATACTCACGCGCGCATACATACGTGCACACACACAGTATGACAGTATGTCGCTATCACAAAGATGCAAAAGCATAGATGCTTTATACGAATATGAAACTTTATTGTCCACCAAGTGGAAATTTGCCTTTTGCTTCACCATAAAATACAAGTAAAAGATACTAAATAGTACAAAATACAGTACACATTTTAAAAGACAATTCAAAAACGCATTTACTTGAGCACTAATCTAAAAACTGTGCCAGAGCTGCAGCAAACACAGAGGTACCAATACTGCTCCCTAGTTCCCATTTAGGACCCTAATAGCACTTGGGACAAAAGACTTCTTATAAATATTCTTATTTGCCCTTGGATGCCTATAAACATCTTCCTGATGGCAAGAGTTCAAATTCCCTATGCAGTAGATGAGAGGAGTCATTAATAAGTTTATTACTTTTTTTCCTCAACAGACCTTCATGCTTGCTGCTGAGCTGCAGCTGTGGCTCTCCAGTTGTTTTGGCAGCCATATTAACCATTCTCTGCAGCTTATGTACATGAAATTGCTTTCTATTGCACATGCACATTCACAAGTTTATGAGATGGCTACCCATACTATTACAGATTCACCACAGTGTTTAACTGTTATGGCTGCTGTAGGTCAACAGATTCCTTTGGCTTTCTCCAAACCTGTCAAAATGTATAAAAATATATTTTTTAAAAACTCACAGCTCATTTCCATTGCTAAGGATTCCAGTATGTTGAGACTGGGTCACAGAGGTGTGATTCAATTCTGTGGTAATTTTTGAGGCTGTAGTTTTGGGATGTTTAGTTCAGAGAGCTTGGAGCTTTGTTCGTGTTTGGCACCATCATTTTTTTTTGACTCTGTTCCCCTTGCCACATTAAAAACATTTGAAATTTTTGTGACCGGTGCACTTGTAATTCTGTTACTAAAATTTTTTTTTTTTTTGTAATAGCGGCAAACTGTGTGCGTGCGTGTGCGTGAATTTTTAAAATTATTTAAATGAGACAATCCATTACTGATATATTACTGAGAGGAGAAAACAGGTATTGGAGCCCCGACCCATCAACTCCGAGCCCACTTTTTAAGTTCGTACCACATGGAGACCACAGTGAACCGCGCTGCGCTGGCTCACACTGTCAAAGGGCAGCATTCATTCCGGCGGGCACGCTTTTTGGAACAGTTTGGACGGCGATTTCCCCCGCTCCGGGAATCCTGTCTGTTACTGATGGCAGCCATATTACATTAAATTAATGGCTGGGTTTTTCACACAGCCAACAGCAATGTTATTATTTTGCCTGCCTGTGCTGCGATGATGGATATCCCCAGACTTTGGGCTCTCTGTGTGCCGACGGTACCCACACATGCAGAAAATACAAAGATTGCTTGTGCAATTTGCCGCCATGTGTAGTGAAATAGTGCTCCCCAGAGCTTAATGCTTCCCCTGGGGATGGAGAGGCTGCTCCTGGTGACATGTGGAGGGCAGACCGGAACAGCAGAGAACAGTAAGGGAAGACTGCACCTCCTTCACGCCATGTAAGAGATTGAGCATGAGCAGGTTGAATATTTACCACATACACTGAGGTATTCCAGGAATTGTATTTATAATGCGATGCAGTGCTGATCTCAGATCAGTCTTGTGTTTTACATTTTTAGTTCTATCGAATAATGTTATATGGGCATGGAATAGCTGATGGTAGATCAGCACCTTTACTCTGAGAAATTTTTCTGAATATGGGTACAAAATGTCATTTTGTAACGCTCTTTACTTCTCAGCATTTAATTAGTTCGCTCAGGTTCCTGCTTTTAATGCATCAGGAAAAACTGGTTAAAAAAACTTAAAAGGATTTTTTGACTTTTTCTTTTGCTATTAGATTTTAGTTTGCAAGTCAACACCCCACATATATAGTGACTAATTGATCCTTGCCAGCCAGCGCGTTTCTGAAGGAAATTAAATGTTGGATTCAGCAGTAGCTTGGAGAACACTTCTTGACATTCAAGCACGGGCGGAAAAATAAACTTGGCTTGTGTTCAGTCTCACCCAGAACGGCTGCCAAACTAATCTTAAAGAGTGAGAGGAGGGGAGGTGAGATGGAGTAGAATGGTCTTCAGTCCTGTCGGCGAGCCTCTGCAAACTAACACTCTCAAGTCTACAAAATGTTGGCATGACCCATTTTTCTTACAGAGAACAAGCTTCACACAGAATGTGCTGTGGCTTTATGATGCATGGACTTTCACATGGATGTTCATGCTGTGGATTTTTGTTGGATATGCTGGTAGTTATTTCAGGCATTTTATCAGTATTAACAGTCCTGCATTACCCAGTACATCCAAAATAAATGTTTTTTTTCTCCATACATGGTGCTTTTTGTTCTGTATTTCCTTATGCCCTTATCCATTTTACATGCACAGATGAGTTACAATGAAAGAGAAATTGTGACTAAAAGACTAAAAACTATTTTCTGAGACTCTTTATCAAATGCAATTAATTTCTCTACTACCCTTGTTTCCCTCTTGCATCGTGGTAATTTCCCCCTTTCTCAAGTCACCCCCAAGCCTGCTGTCTGCCTCCCGTATATCCACCAACCTAGCCTGCCACCCCACCCCAGGACCTCCACCTTCTGACCCTTCTTACAAACTGTCTGAAACTGACAAATTGTTTCATTTATTTGTGAACCCACACCCTAAGCTGACCAGAGGAGGATTAATCTTATATATGTATGGGGGAGGGGGGGGGGAGTGGTGAAATAGCACAAATAGATCTTTCACGTGTTCACCTTCTGCAGGTGACAATGCTTAAATATTTCCCTGGTATTGTGCAACTAGCCTTACAACCAAAAACACAATTCTCATTCCATTTTTCCCTTCCCATGTATTTCAAATACCTAGAAAAATAACACACTGGACCAGATCCAGATGAAGCTTGACAGGACAGCAAGTTAAAAATTGTGAATAATGAGAGTACATTATATTACACATATCCCATAATAAATTCTGGACTGAATTGCACATTACTGCTTTCACACAGAAAGGTGGTTTCATTGCCATGAACAAAACAACTCATTGTTGTCTATGGAGAGGTAGTGGCAGGGTGTCACATTCAGATCTTAAGCTCCACAAACGGAGAGGAGCTTAAGAATCGTTAGCAAACAGTAGGAATATTTCTTCTTGAATATTTGTACTCATGCCTTTTGCCCATTGCAGCCAAGTGATTGTATTGACAGGTATTATATTTCCTTTAAAAAGAGGCACAACTCCTGCTGGTATAAAACCATGAAGGTAAATCTGTAGCTGTGTGAAATAAATAAATGTTGATGAAACATTTAACCGTGAAACACTTATTGGCTTTATTTCAAACGGAACAGAAAGAAAAAAAAAAACTTTGAAACTTAAATTTAGCATTTCACCTTAAAAAATGGCCCGAACAAAAATTATTTCCGGAATCAATGTAATTCAAATAAATCTGATTGGAGGAAGTTGATTACCATTTCCTGTGTACTTCATCTCACCAGTGTTACACAAGCGTAAATACTTCTGGGACAATGTTCTGTGGACTGATGAGACACAATACAAGTCCTCTGGCAACTCAGATCCAAAGTTTCCGAAGACCAAATTAATCTTTCAAGGAAAAGAACACATGGTTCAAGAGGAAAAGCTGTTCTGGAGTGGCCAACAGGAAGTCCAGATATAAACAGATATAAATTCCATAGAAAACCTATGGAAAGACCTGGAAACAGCAGTTGGTGAAAGGCACCCTTCAAACACTGAATAATGAGTGCTCTATGCAGCTGACCAGTGGGAAAAGTTTCAGTAAAAATGGGCAGTGAGCTCATTGATGGGTACAAGAACCATTTGGAGGCAGTTATCTGTACAACAAAATGTTATCTCTTGACAATAATTTTGTCCAGACCATTTTTTAAGCAAAAATGCAATATTTAGTTTTAAAAAAAGTGTTTTTCTGTACTGTTTGAAAGTAAAACCAATGAAGGTTTGAAAACTAAACATTTTCTCAAGTATAATTTATACTATATAAAACAGTGAAAATTTGGTGCCAATAATTTTGACCACCACTGTAAATAAATACCTGCTCTTCGATTAATGTATTTTTATCTTTTATGTATCTCATTTCAATATGTGTCCATATCCTGATCTAAATGTTAGATCCACCCTTCATATGCAACATTTATTGTTCTACTTTCTTATGTCTTGTCTTAGTTACCATTCAATCCAATTTCCAAGGCAACATTCAGTTTCCATCATCAGCCTGCCACTGTGCTAATACTAAGGAGCTGATTACATCCAGAAGTCCAATTACCTCTTACCTAATCCCTCAGAATCGATTTACTCATCTCTATCTATAACAAGGCTGGGTCTAATCTTCTCCTGGTGACATAGACCATTTGTATTAAAGACAATATGTCTTGGAGAATCCTTCCAAAGGGCTGGGGGTGGCACTGTCCAGCTCTATGTTCAATCAATCCACTTCCCATCTTTACTGTTATATCTGAATAGCGGATACCAGTATGTTTTTTAACTGCATGCTTGAGATAACTTGAAAAAGAAAATGGGGCAGGTTAACATGACTCTTGTTATGGCCCAAGCTTAATAATGTCCTCTTGTCGTAATATTCAAATATTCAAATGTTACGTGAAAGGAAGCATTGCTTTTTAGTTCTGCTGATTATTTTTTATTCAGACAAAACAGTCAAGGCATTACCACTTAGTTATTGTTAGAGCTTGCACTGAACATAATCTCAGCTTCTCACTTTAAAAAAAAATGTATTTATTGGCACCTTGGCCTCGTGAATGATCAATAGCTGCTTTCACACATGGGTCAGGGGACAATGCCATATTAACTTTTCCGATAACACTATCACTTCTCTTGTTCACTTTGTTTGATTATGGCTAGCGAGCAACCCCTAGCAGTCATAATAAATAAAGACACAACATCAATTTTAATCCACTGGTGTACACAGAAAGATGTACAATAATAATGAGCAGAAGAAATGTGTGTTACTGGAACTTACAATTCAATTTCCAGTTTTCATACTGTAAGTCATAACGCTAGCTAATTTTCAAGTCAACTGTAAAATACAAATGCCTAGCATATGCTACCGAGATATGTTCTTTTAACCTCTATGCTCCAAACAATGCACTCTCAGCATGCTCGGAATACGGACATATTACATCCAGAACAGATATCCTATCAGTTGTGTTCCTGGAATGATCTCAATGACATCACGATAGACGGTTACGTTATAATGTAAAGTATAACCAGTCGAGCCCGGGTCACATATTAGACCTGGATCAATGAGAATAGCGAAGCGCAAATCTGTTGCCAGGAATCAATGCCAAGGCTAATCGGAGAAAAGGATGGAGTGGAATGGCGAAGTGCTGCTGATCAATAGCTATTAATTTCCAGGCACCACACTTCCTCAAGTGGGACATTTTATATTGTTAGATCAGATTATTACCATTCTCAATTATGTGACAGATTATGTGACACAAAGAGAGTGAAGAAGACAGCTTGCCCTCAGCCACTAATGGAAAGACAAGGCCATCGCATCACCCTCGCTGAAATGCAGCACATGCACAATGTGTGATGTGTCTGCATGTCAGGCGCCTTTTCTCAGGTGACAACTTACACTTTTACATGTAACAGACACTGTCAAACCAAAACTATAGCAGCTGAGCTTCCGATGCACATTCACTAAAGCAATTAAGCACTGTACTCAAAGGTAAAATGGTGGCAAATGAAACCTCCATCCTCCCTCAACACACCCACCAAACACGAGACTGCCTGCTCAGTCCATGCTCAGCACCACATTGGCCAAAGCTTCAAAGGCGGCAAACTGTACAATGTCATCAGAGGATTTTCCTGACAAAAGACCCTCTGAGACATTTGAAAGAAATGATGGATTTGAAACAAAACTTTCCAGAAAACAGCATTAATCAACAGAGGCTACCACATATGAAAAATTAAGTCATGTAGAAAAGCTGTCCCTCATCTACGACAGATGAGCTTCTGCATCTGCTAGACCTGTTTCCTTTAAGAGAAACATTGAATTATATATAATTATTGCACCTGATCCCTGTCCCCAGGCTATTCAAGCTGATGACACTGATGCTAAGGTGACATTTCATTTTAATCTATTTATTTATTACACAGTAAGAATATTCACTCAGTTTAGTAACCGGATTACCTTTCAACATTTATAGCAAAACATTCTGACCTACGAGACTAAATAATAATGATGAGAAATATAGTGTTTTTAAGCCTATCTACATATGAAAACAATAAGAAATTCATATTTAAGAAATATCATTGTGAAGGTTTAATACTGAACAACTTTGTTCATCTGTGATTAATTATGGTAACTTTTCGGCTTCTTATGAGCAATTGCCTATTTAGTTGTTAATTCAAAGAGAATTTACATTTATATTATTTATATTTGGCATTTCTAGTCCCACCTGAATTTGCAATGTCCAATTAGCGAACTATGTACAAGCATGCTTATATACAGCTTCTGCTGCCACAGTCAGTGCTGGCTCAGTTCGGATTTGATCAGAGACCGTGGTGCTCATTCACTGAGCAAAGATAATATTTTATTTAATCAGAGCCTGCTCAGTGATGAAGAGGTCAAAAACTGTCTGTTGCAAGCCTCATCATTGCAGAGATCAAGATGAGGAGCACCTCATGGACCTGGCTTGTAAGTCACTCACTTACTCGCTCGCTAAGATGTTGTTTTTAGATAGAATTGTATACGTAGTACGGTACATGTTTAAGACACATGAAATGCCTTGTACTGTGTGAATCATACTTTATGTCAAAGAAAATAAGCATTGCCGGGTCAGTTGTTCAACACATATAGCAGTCAAAGTACTGCAGACTACTAATTTTGTGTGTCAGTAATATTTGATTCACCTCAGAGGTGGAATCTGTCAAGGTGACACCCCGCAAGGTGCCATCTGTTCCACTCTGTCAACCTCATGTGGCTATGCTAAAAGTATTTTGAAGGGGGTGATAACTTCAAAACCAAGATGAAAACTGGCAATTCTATTATATATGCTGTATATCAACAACAACAACAAAAACATACAACAATAGTAAGTTACACAACCAAAGCACTGTCTTTAAGTCATTAGTTAAAACTTCAAAAAATCTCAGACTGCTGTTTAAAACCATGTTTTATGTGATTTCACGTTGGCTGAAATTTTCTGGAAATAATGTGGTACCTAATACTGGTAGAATAAATTCACTATATGACATGCCTACTTTATTGGAGACAACAGATACTGAGTTCCACAGTACACATTGATTAAATAAAAGTGGTATAGACATACATTTTAAAGTATAACCACAATCCCTGGGACTTTTATGAGATGTAGGAGCTGGCAATATAATCTAATTTCTTTGCTTAATTAAGTTGATTATCCCAGCCAGAAATAATGATAATTGGTTGATTTGTTTTAAGCAAAAAAGAGGTTCTACAGGATATGGATCAATTACATATAAAATAAAAACATACGGTAAGTGCACCATCAAAAGACCACAGCAGAAAATGGTTTGGGGGAAAGGTGGAATGTAATCTGGTGCATGACTGAGGGGCATTTCTGTAGTTGTCTGGATTTCATCAATTCAATGGCAATCAAAATGAAAGGTATCACTTTGCATTATTTGACAATTTAAAAAAAAATCTTGCATAATTAAACAAACAGCTAATACATGTATTTTCACATACACAAACAATTGCCATCAGTAAGGCTTTGACTGGCAAGAAAGAAAATTATTTCTTAAAAAAAGAATCTTGTGCTAACACACAGTACACATTTTTCTTTAAGAACAGTCAATGGATGTACTGCAACACATTCCTCTCTGTGAAAACACAGAGCTTCACAGTATGTGACACTGCAGAGCATTTGGATTCTCTGCTTATCTACAGTGACTCAACTGTGACCACAAACAAATAAATACATACTGCACGTCTGTCCAACTGCTAATATTTTGTAGCAGTATTTTCAAGGAATATCCAGTAGTGGGGAAAAAAAATGTTGCTTGCCGCCTTTTCAAAATCATATGTGGATGAAGTGGCTTTGTTAAACTGAATGAGATTTAACACAATGTAGATGATAACCTGACAGTGCAGACATGTGCATAGCATGTCTATCCATCCCAGGATCATTACTGGCCTTAGATCATGGCGACCAAGAAGGCACATCAGTCAGTCAAGAAAAGTGGAACTCTATAACTTACTTATAAACTCACTATACTTAATTACTCGCTAAGGTATCACGCTATAAACTATTAGTTACTATAGTCTGTGCAGAAATTAAAGAGTTATTTCGCAATTCTATTGCTTGACATTTATTTTTCAGCCTGTTGCTTCTTTGGATTGAACAGATGAGGGACTCCCTTCAAATGGGTGAAAAGAGGTGAAAGCAACAGGAAGACTGGCACCTTGTTTTCAGAACTTTAATTTGTTTGAGTGCCAACATCACCCACAGCACAAAGTGCCAAGACTGAATTTCCATCAGCATCAACACTCACTTGCTTCAGAATGACAGAACATTAACAGGGTGTTACAAAAAAAAAAATCACAGCAATGTGCTCTCATTTTAGTTTATGGAATGGAATTCATTGAATACAACCATCATTTGAATCTAAATTAATATTTAACATACATGATTATATAATATACAAAGAAATAAAAAAAAAATACAGACACTAAAGTAAGTGCAGACAAATGCAAAATACTTCAATAATAATAAAAAAAAATATTTTGAACACTAGCCTCAACAGTTTTTTTTTAAATTTCCCATAATTTAGAAAATAAAATTCTGCAATTGTTAATACCTCAGCTGGGCTGCAGAAGAAACAGATGCATTGTGAGATTGTCTGTGGTAAGGGAAGAACCCTGCATGTAAGAAGGCATATAGTATCAAAGCTGGGATTACAATTTTTTTCACACCCTCTCTTCAATGATGTACTGGATATAAAATATAGTGTATTTAAAAAACCAAAATATTTCAGTCAGGATGCTCTCTTCACTGGAATGCCTGCACCGTATCTCTGTATGAAACAGGTCAAACGCAATTGAGTTCTGCAAAATGTGTTTTAGGCACAGCAGATCAGATGATTTATGGAACACTTAACTGTGTCTATTATAGCCCGGATGCCCTTAAACTAAAAGGACTTTAAAGCAGTGCTATTAGTGAGTTTCCACATTAATAAAAAATAAAAAATAACTAGGTTTATTTTATGGGTGAGCAATGTCCATCACACACAGGCTCTTTTGCAAGGAGGGGAGTGTTAAACAATATCTTTGGCAACCCATTGGACATTTTAACATCTGCTATCACTTAAAAGGTCAATATATCTAATCTTGCCAGCTCTTCCCAGCAGCTGTAGGTGCAGCCCTCTATAACCGTATCTAGAACTATGGGAACAAATATACAATATATTGCACATCAGTGCCTCCCCAAAGCTTCAAACAGTCACCGGTCTGAAAGCAGGGAACACCATCTGCAGTTTTAGTCAGGTCAGGCCCATGGGCATGGATTTATAAGATTATTGCCGGTGGCTACAATGCAAACTTTTCCTCAAACATCAAAAGTTATGCCCCTGTGGCAATGTTGTGGTTAAATGTCTGGGTTGTAGTGTGGCCAGTTCAGGGCTGATTTATAACATATGTCTAGGTGCTTTGGTTGATTCTTCACACTTAGTCTATTTGCACATGGCAACCTTTTTCTACTTTTTTTTTGTTGTACTTAAGCCCTGCTGGATCAGTGGAGTAGGAATGTGCATTTTTGCTAATGTCAGGCTCTGTTTGATTAGTACAGTCTATGCTGGTAATTTTGAGGAAATTGTTTTCCCTCCTCCAAACAGCACTTAGTTTAACACTCATGCGATTGCAAGAGATCACCCAGATGCCAGTTAGTCAGTATTAAGATTAAGTTCCTAACAATTAAAACAAAACAATGGGTAGGAGGTAGTCGTTAAGCACACTGGTTATTAGAAAGCGCACTTATAAGTACTTTATTTCAGATAAAACTTACTGTGTTCAACATTCTTATATTTTACATTTTGATTGCTTATACATGAAAATGAGAGGGTATTCAAAATTATGAGTCAGAATAATTGCCCATATTACTGCTCCACTGTAATGCATTTTATTTAATTTCTTTTCACTTTACACTTCTGAAGTCTAGAGTTATGCAACCATCTATTTCAGTACAGGCTCAATAATCATACTAATGCAATCTCAGATCCTCTGAGCACAGTTAATGAACATACAAAGACAAATGGGCCCATTGAAAGTTTCTCATACAAAGCAGAAATCTTGATTGTTGAATTTAACTCTGATGTAATGAGGTGCACAGCTATTGCAGAACACTATACACGTGGAAATCCTTATTGTCTTGTAAATTGGCTTTTCATTTTTTAACTGAATTATTTCACAGCATGCCAAAGCTTTGTATTTCACTCACTCAGGAATGCATTGTCAATCCGTTATCGGTTTCCATTCATCACACAAACAATGAAGGAGGCCAGGATTTTTGGAAAAACTGAAAAGAATGACTTGTTACAGATAAGAAAATATTTTCCCAAAAGAGCCTTTTCTCTAAAATAGTAGGGGGCACAATTGTTGAAAAGTAAACAGGATTAGTGTATAAGACAGCAGGTGGGCAGGTAGGCAAGAGACAAGCTGCAGAGAGAAGACAGGTGGTAAAGTGCAGCAGGTGCACAAAACTATTTGCAGAGATTTTTGGACAAAAGGGCAAACAAATCAACATACGGATCACAAAAGAACACACACACACACACACACACACACACACATGCACGGGATCAATGTCCTAGTGTGGAAGATATGTTGATTGACTAAGACAAAATGTTGGCAAACTTTCAGCAAACAGTTCACATGGCTAAGCTTACGCTTTTACCATTGGAATGATAAACAGTATTGCTAAAAGCAGAACTCTGACTCTACTTTCTCTGCGTGAGAAGAAGAAAAATGGTGAAGAACTCACTTCCACACTTCTCATGTGGCATTCTTCAAACCTTTTAGAGAAAGGAAACATCTAGCTTAGCCAACACAAACGGTAACACGTACAAATGTTCCAATGTGTGACAAGAAGTTAAATACATATGGCATTGTTTCAAATAACTGCTATTATGTATATTTCAAAACTCCAGTATATGCCTGCTGTCTATTCACAGACAGTTAATTGAATGATGTAGCTCTCAATATCAGTTTCAGATTTAATAACGCAGAATAATGTACAGCTATGCAAATGAATACTTTGCTTGCCTAGGCTGTCAAATGAATTAAATAACAGAAAAGGCTTTTTTTTATAATAGCACCAAATGCATTTAGCTTGCTGGCTCAGTTGCAAATTACTGTGAGGCGTTTTTAAATGGACCTGCACAACATGAGCTTTTCCACCTTGCCCTTAACCATCAGTTAAGTAGTACATACAACATAATGTTGGCATTGGAGCAGGATGTCCACATCCTAAAACAAATTCACGATAACAACCCAAATTGGCTTCATTTGCAATGCTTAATTAGGCTATGCCTATCATGAGATCTAATTAGTGTGAGAATAAGGATGGCATGGAGTGCACGGCACAAGGGCAATTAAAGGTTTGACCAAAATTCAAGACTGGCAAAAAGAAAAGCTTTCCTTAACCTTATAATATACACTATATGACCAAAAGTATCTGGGCACCCCTTAGTCTGAGACTGTTGTTCATAGTTTGGTCTAGGCCCCTTTTTTCCAGTGAAGGCAAATGTTAATGCTAGAGCATGCCATCATATTCTAAACTATTCTGTGCTTCTCCAACAGTTCAGGGAAGGCCCTTTCCTGATTCAACATGGCAATGCCCCTGGGCACACAGTGAGATCCATGGTTTTGACGAGAACAGTGTGGAAGCACTTGACTAGCGTGCACAGAGCCCTGACCTTAACCCCATCCAACATCTTCGGGATCAGTTGGAAAGTCAATTGCGAGCCAGGCCTAACAAAATAACAAAATCAGTGCCCGACCTCACTAAAGCTCTTCTGACTGAATGGAAGAAAACTAAGATTGAAGAATACTAAGCTAAGCTAAAAATATATATTTTTAAAATAAATATTTCATTTTTTAAACTAAGATTTAAATTAAATTACTAAATATTTGCTTCTGAAACAGTTATAATCTGTATATTTTGAGATTTGTCAAGAAAATCTGAAAATATGAACTGAAAGGTTTATTTTCAATCTGGGGGGGGGGGCGGAAATCATATTTAGCATACATCTTTGGGGGAACTCCATGTTTAGGCTAAATGTGAAAAACAAAAAACACAAGAAAAGCATGATGTGTTTTACTTTACATGTGGCTACCCATAGTGCATTTTTTATAGAGAGAAAAATGCACACAAGAGCACAATGAGTACTTGACAATCCTCTCCTTATATACAGCTGTGCACATCCCCTGAAACCCAGACACAGCTGCAATACCAATTGCAACCAAAAGTGAATGACACTGGCTGTAATCCAGGGGATAATATTCTATCCATTATAGCGCATCACAGCAGAGAGCTGCTGAATGAAATGAAACATTGCTTTATTTTCTTAAATGTGGAATCAAAAAATAAAGGCCCTCAAATTCAAATGTGTCTAAGGTATCACAATATTAGCAATTGTTTTATTTGGGAGAGATGCACAGGTTGGATCACAGTCCGTACATCTGGTATCGGGTCATCCTGATCTTTATTCCAACCAGGTCTGATCAAAATGTGCAATCTTGAGTGGGAGCCTAACATGCTTGCAAGACCAAAGGACAATTTGAGGGGGCCTGACAATACAACATTGAACTATTCAGCTTAATCGGTTGAGTCATAATGTGCTTGGCCTGTAAAATAACTAACAGAATTTGAACTGGCTCTTGTAGTTCTTGTCCATCACATACAGCAAAAGGAGTAAAACAGGACAATGCTATTGTGAGCTTCAGTCCAGACACAGATCAAATAGAACTCAGAGTTCTGGCCTGTGCGCAATTCCTTATCTTCAGTCTCTAGTTCCAAGTCTGATATTTCTGCAAGGGTAGCTATTGTATCTCAAGCGGTAAGTCAACAGTGGCATGTCGTAAAGCTCATACGTATTAAAGAGAGGAGACAACCGCCTGTTTTACAATTGTCTGTAAATCCAGGACAAAGCAGAGCAAACATGCATTTTCTTTTGTTTTACTTGTGAATTATCTATTCACCTTCTATTTTTTGCACTTGGAGAGAGCTTAAATAATTAAACAAAAGCCTCCCCACTCTGCAAGCCCTGTTGTAAATTGTGGAAAACAACGAGCCTATTTTATCTTTACTTTAATGCTGCCAACCCAGCCATCTCATGTAATAGGGGCAGAAAGCTAGGGCCAGTGCTAGAGAGGAAAGGTAAACAGCAAGACCCCTCTGCATTTCCACTCAATGTGAGCAGGGTAACAATATCCCAATTCTGCCACTTTCTGGAACTTTAACCCCCTACCCCCATCTACCCCAGGTTGCAGCCACCAAAACGTAGTGAATATCATAAATCAGAATGTAGTATTAGAGTTTACTGGGTTGGGGATGTGATGACTGCCTACAATTACTCAGCTGGATCCTGAAAACCTCACTCCAGTACCTCAGATGAGGATGCTGCTGATGCAGCAGAGCCCATGCCTCGCTGGTGAAAAGCTGTTACTCTCCCCTGGTTTTCAAATACCTTCACCCACCGCCCCATCTACTTCAGCAGATATGTGACGTAGCACTTAAGGCAATAGAGACAGTGTTTATGGCAATAGGTTCATGACTAGAATATTAGGAGACCAGACTGTACATGTCTTCAGGCCAATGTATCACCTAAAATGCCTAAAATTATCAACTAAATTGCTAAGAAAACTAATAAAATTACAAGCAACTGGCCTCTTTCCAGCTAGTAACCTTGATTTGGTATTTGTAAGTGCAAGGGACGTACCTTAGGGTAACTTCTATTACTTTATTTGTCTTGCTTTGCTGAGGCAGAGTGATTCAAAATGCTTGCTCATATATTATCCCTGTTAAAAGAATGAGATCTTAACAGCCACAACTGAGGGAAATTGCCCAGAACACAACTGTAGCGCCCTCACCCTTAAGCAGATGTCTAGCACATGGACCAAGTTGCTCCATGGTGCCTGTAAGTTGCAGCCAAATGGGGTGATTTGTTGTGCAACTGAGAGCTCAGCTCTAATATAGGTGGTCCTCCATGGACCAAAAGGCCCTCTCTCTGTGTGTGGCACTATAGACAACAGCGTGATGAAGGGCAGGCATGGAGTGTTGCCTGAAGAGGGGCCCAGGAAAGTCACAGGGTAACATGCCAGAGCTTGTTCACTCATTACAAGCCCACAAGTACCAAGTCATCTACAAGGAAGCTCATACTTGACAGCAGAGCCAGTGTGCGGTCCAAGAAGGAACTGAAATACGAACTTTCACAGACATGTGGTAAGACTTCTCAACACAATTGGCATGCTGAGCATAAAATGACCTGGGGCCCTCCAAAGCAGGGGAACTAATCAAGCAATTAGCATGACTCAAAGGGGTGGAGACACTCCAGAGCACTTGCACACATAAGCTAGTGTGCTGCACAAGGCAAGTTAAAAAAGAGCCTTAAGCCAACGTGACAACAGGGTTAACTCTCAGCTGAGTGTATTTCCGAACCCACCTCACACTGATTCGACAGAAAATCATTCTGACCTGACCACTTGAAATGGTCAAGCTGGGAGAGCACTTTTCCCTCAGGGTGATTCTCAGACTGCACACAGACAGCGTCTCTCAGTATTTGGGTCCCCTGGCAATGTGAGAGACAAGCAAAGTTCAAAAAGATGGGCAGACAGTCAGCGCTGTAGGAAAGAGTTGTTAGAACAGGCTTCTCAAGGGGGCCCCAGGCTCTTTCTGTTTACATTCAAAAAATTGCTTCAACTATTGAGTGAGAAGATGTTTTGGGTATTTTTTTTTGTTTGGATTTTGATTGTTTCTTTATTCCATAGAACTGCCCATGCTGGTGAATTTTTATGGAAATTTTACAAAAAAAAAACACGGAAATTGTTTAACCGTGCCTCTGAAGATTTAAAGGTCATTGCCTTGAGTCATTCTTTTAAACACTCTTGATACTTCCCAAAACTACCGTGTTGCACTATTGCAGCTGTAATGAGGGGTTTGAAAAACTTCCATTTATGTCAATAAGCATTTGAAAACTAACCTCAAGTAAAGAGTGCTCAGTACTGTACTATACAAGTGTTCCTTCTTGTTGATTGGATCCATCATAAGATCTCATTAGTAAGGTTTTGTACTGTGTAGAATGCCTTACAGATTAAATCATTTGAAATGAGAAAAAACTGTGTGAAATAAAGCCTGTAAAGCCAATTTCCATCCATGCTTCACGCACACCATTTGCAGAATCCATCATTTTGTCGCCACCTAGTCAACCTAGCTCTCTCCACTGACTACCTGTATCAGTTTGCATAAAATTCAAAACTTGGTTCTAGCCATTTTGGCAGCCAAAGGGACAGCTTTCTTTCTTCTTCAAAAGTTAATGAGACCTTAGCTAATGTGCATGCGCTTCCAGGTCAGGTCTTCTGTCTTTTCTGGCCCCCTGGTGGTGGAGCATTCCACTCTTGTCAGAACAGCAGAACCCCGACTCATCTTCCTACGTAGGCAGGCTGCACTATTGCTTCCCTGACACCCTTCTTTCCTTGGATTTCCTTTTGGGATAATGTTAGATACAGTTTCTTAAAGATGTTATCTGTCTATTGGTACTGTATTTTATAACGATACACATTGTTGTTTGTAAGGTTAACATTACACTTATTGATTACAAATGGGCCTTTGTGCCTTCCAAGTGATATCACATTTTTGTATTCTTGAGACTAACACTGATGATCTCCACTTCTGTATGTCACTGTGGATAAGAGAGTCTACTAAATCACTGTAATGTAATGCAATGTAGCACATTGTGTAACAATATGTCCTTATATCTACACAAATAAATTTGAATGAGTTATTTTTGACTTTGTAAGCACTTTATACAAAATACAGCATGCATACATTATCACTGTGTTATTTCAATTTTGATTTTATTTCACTTTTGATATTAAGCTGCAACATACTATCATAAAGTGTAATGTATAGTTAAAATAAGGTTTAACCCAAACTCCTACTATACCACTGCTTTTAGTCTCCAACAAACTAATGCTAGTCTAGTATTCCTACAAACTCCTCTTTTAAACTAGTAGTGGAAACTCTAAATCATGAAAAACCTAATGCTGAAACCATTTATACAAAATCCATTAGTTCAGACTCTTCTGTTGACGATCTTCGAAGTATAATCATGGCCTCATGTCCTTTGAATGCCGTTGTGCAAGGTCTGCAGACATTCCCAAGGTAGTACATCCTGTGTGGTACTCATAGCAGTCCAGAGTTCTTTTTATGCCTACATTAATCTCAGTAAAGGCTGTAAATCAATACTGTGGTTCATATCAAAAAGCAGTGCCCACATCTATCCATTAATTTTGACTGCCAGTGTATAAATATACTACCATCACGTTACAATATATTTTGGCATTTAGCAGATGCTCTCATCCTGAGTGACATACACAGCTTACATTTTTTATGTACAATCCATTTATACAGCGGGATATTTTACTGATGCAATTCAGTTTTAGTGCCTTGCTCAAGGGTACAATAGTAGCACCCCAGCTGGGAATCAAACCCACAACCTTTCAGTTACAAGCTTAGTTGCCTAGCAATTAAGCTACACTGCCTCCCACAGCAACTAGTTAGACCACAACAACTACTACAATAATAATAATAATAATAATAATAATAATAATAATAATAATAATAATAAAACGAAGAAGACAACAATAATAAGAAGAGTAATGGACTTACAGCAATGTGTATTGGCTCAAAACTTCTTGCTTGTGATTTGTGGGGGTTGCCCATGTAACTCTGCTACTTTCTTTACACATAGTTAAATCTGTGTATACATACAGCATGTATACTCGGGTAAAGACGCTAAAAGCGGGTTGGAGATTTAGTAAATAATGTGAATTCAATATTTCTTCTAATTCACTAAAGTATGTCTTAATTACCCTTCTCTTTGCATGCACATTTTAAGAACTCCTGAATGCAGGCAGTTATTTCCTGAAAGCTGATATACAGGTAACTGCCAAAATAAAAGAAACACAAACCATAGGGCGGTTTCTATGAAGTTTGTGATGGACTGTTCTTGACAAAACTGCTAGATCATGCCCTGGACTGATTTGCAGTCATATGATTCAGTTGCTTGTCCATCCTGCCTTGCATCTCGCACTAAGACATGATGCATTTTTATGCACGATGTTTGTCAATTAGGCTTATGCATTTTCAACCACAGTTCCCCTATTTGATGATGTCTTTCCCTCAGGCTTCCGTGTCAGCATCATCTTAGCCACTTTTCCTTGTGAGTTCAGCGGTCGTCATCACTGAAGTTCCTTCAAAATATGCCCGAAAGGCCATCCCTCTTACAAAGCGACAGAGATCTCATTCAGCCATGGGAGCCAAAACAAATGACCGGGCCTGCTCAGAATTCTTATACACAACTTATGGACCTATGGGGTGTTAATTGTTTATTAACTTAGGAACTACACATTATCTCTCTTCCCAACATGGCAGCAGTCCCTAGAGCCAGAAGACGATTGAATTTTGTTTATGATGCAACTCCAAACGCGTAAGCTAGCCATAATGTTTCACACCTTGTTTTATGTGTGTGTCTCCTGCCACAAAAAACTGTGAATGAGAGAGTTACATTTTTTCTGATTTCATAAGGATTCAGTATTCAGGATTCTTAGTAAACCAGCTGTCAATGTGCAAATGTTTTTTGCAATGTTTTTTGTTGTGCAATCTGGCCCTTAAAGACTGTCTTTCCCTCTGTTGTATAGACTTGCAACTGAAATGTGTGAATGGGGCATGGTGGAGAGCTGAAACTTCTCTAGATTTAAAAAAAAATTCCCATCAATAAGTGACACACTTTCTGGCAGTGCCAGCACTAGAAACCCCAATCACCTCTGAGACCATAAGTCTAATTTACTTCAGACTGAGAGACAGATCACAGAGCTGATCTGACAGCAAGGCAATTTCTGGTTTGCTTCATCAGGAGAACAGCTATACGTCTCCAACATCTATCTGCATGTAACAAAAATGGAAAATAATTTTAGAAAAAAAGAGAAAAAATAAGAAAGGGAATATTTTAATCTGACAACTAGTGAAGACCTGGCATCGTGTTTTATATAAGCTTAAACCTCCAGTAAGAAATTTTCTCAGACTGTGGCCTATTTAGCATAATTGTCAAGCAAAATAGAAATGATATGCCACATCTTTGATTTATGTCTATAATCAAGGAAAATCACTCAAAAGATTTTAAATATATTACAACAATATTTAGATTTAAAAAATCTGATTTTTAAAATCATTATGATTACATTAATGATGATGATCGTGATGATGAAGGGCTCAATGATTTTGATTTATGAAAATTGCACAGTACTTGGAAGGAGAAATATAGAAGGTTCGATAAATCATAAAATAACAACAATAACCATTTTCAGGATTAGTTAATGTTCAGCCAGGTGGACTACACATGATTCCACCTACTCCTATTTCAGTCATGAATGTGTGCTGTAAACTGCATCCCACCTCCTCCACCTTCCGCCTTACATGTTCCTCATTCTATCCAGAGATTATAAAATAAAGAATAAGATTATTTGAACTTGCTTGCTAAACAACATAGCAGAGCTCCAACAGTCCCACAGTCAGTTAGTAGTAACCAATAGAACAGCACCTATAGTGTGTGTCAACACTTCCTGTCTATAGGCCTATTTCCTGGCTCCATGCATCAGCCAGGAAGTGGGCTGAAAGTATCACTCAACCACAATCAGAGTTCTTATGAAGAAATAACACAGCACAACTGCAATTATTCAATAATGAATTCAAACCAGAACATACAAAAACAGAAACAGGACTGCTTAGGATGAAAAATAGCTACCCATATTAAAATGTAAAATTATGTGCTCTATCTGGCTTCAACATGATCAGGTGAAAATACTAGCAACAGTATGCATTTAATGTAATTATGTACACCTTCAAGGAATCTCAGTTTTATATGAAGTGGATGGTACAGTATAGGATGATCACTTTCTATTCAAGAAAGATTGAGGAAAGGTCTGCTAATCTCTGTCGTGTTCCTGACACTTGAAAGACTGTAAAATGAAGATAAATGTAATCGAGGATAAATATGAATACATACACAGACCTCAATGTGCAATAAATCATGTGTCATACTGTAATTGCTTTCTCTATCTTCATTCCTCAGGCTCAAGAAGTAGGCAAACATCACCGTAATTTAAAGCAAATCAATTTGCCAAATCCAAAATAAATATGGGCAACACCACAGTCGTTGAAGAATGAACGTTATTCATAATGCCATATAGGAGACATTCAGAAACCATAAGTATCATATTTATGAAAACAAAGTAGTGTGATAAAAAAGGCAAAATAGTTTATTTGGCAGCAAATGTATGACATGTTGACAAGTGTTGCACAAAGGAATAGTCACTGAGGAAAACCATACTGAACAAATTAATCAATGTAATTTTTATATAGCGACAATTATTCAAGGATCTCAAAGCACTTTGCAATGGTTCGAGGATGTTTTACATCAACCACTACCATTCAGGAACCAGCTAAGTGATTCACTGCTGTCACTTCCCCAAACATCAGCTGAGCTTATTCCAAGTCTAAAACTGATCATGTATTTGAGCTTATAGTTACGGTCTCACATTCAAACCATAGTCAGGTCAGATCCCCCAGTGTCACAACAATCCTCATTTCATTGGCTCCCATTTGGTTCCACAGTTACTATAGTATTGTTTTTAACTGACTAAGCTCCTTGTGGCAATGCTCCTACCTATTAAAAGGACATTATCGAATAATATAGATTTGCTGGTCTTCTCTTCTTCTCTAACCTCCCTCCCCCCATAACACAATGACTTAGCAGTCCAATTACATAAGTGCCATGTAGCAGATGCTTTTGTCCAAACCGGCAAACTTTAGCTTAGCCCAGTTTCCTACCGTTAATACTACTCCGCCACCACAGTCCGTCTGAATGAGAGATCCAGACTTAAATCAAATCAAAACCAAATTAAAAGCTCCCCTTTTAGCTTGAGCTATGGATAGCCCCCCCCCCCCCCCCCAATGTTTCACATTTGACTCCTGTACCTTTACCTGTCCTACCCCTTCCCTTACTCCCAGACACCCTTTTCCTACCAGCTTTATCAAGTTCATGCATTTGTTTTTATTTTTCTATTATTTAAGTCTGTTCCTCATTTTTTGTTAGGTGTAAAGTAGTATATATTGAGATTCTGTTAATAAAGCTTGGCTTGACTCTTCATTTAGCTCATTAAACAATAGAATAAACCATTTGCTTTTGTTTAAGTGGCTCAGACACACAGCACACAGCATAAGATCTTGTACTGAATTAACTCATTGATAACAACCCAAACCCTGTAGATAACTGCCGGGTTTCTAGGGAGAGTTTCTGTGGCATTAGCCCAAGGTAACCCTGGGCCAACCTAGGTCTACTATACCCCAGTAGGACACAGCTCCCTGCTGTGAACTCTGACTCATAGTTGGCTAGACAAATAGGCTGTTAGGGTGGCCTGCACTCACAGTGTCTGTACCAGCTGAGCCAATTGGAAGACCCTGTTTCATAGGATGTTTAATGACCACATTGAGCCAGGACTTCTACTTAACATCTCACATAAAGAACTTGTGCTGCTCAGTGTTTGTATCAATGTCCCATCTCAGGGGCATTGGTTTTATAATATTTAAATCGGAGTGAAGACTGTTCAGTACTTCCCTGCCAAAGTCACTCGACATGCCTTTTTCCATCCATATTTAGCTTGCCAAATGACATGAAATGATTATAGGAAATAATCACATTCATGTATATTTAATGTGAGAGCTTGATTGTGCACCACAATACTAGTGTTCCGTGGTACTACTGCCATATCTTTTATATATTTTCCATAAAAACCCACTGTCGCATGCCAGTGTGACACCCCTGGGAGAGAGATGCGGCAGTTCCGGGAAACACCTTTGGTTGCCGCATGGGTAGAGAGAGAGAACGCATCAACACAAACCCAAAAAATGAAATAAATGAACATCTTCACCCTTCCGCCTTGCGGGTTCCAGGCGAAAACAACAAATTAAAATAAGAAAGACAAACGAAAGTAAAACAGAGCAACCACTTTACGGTGTGCCGCTCATAGCTGGCCTGCTTTTCACCAGACCAGCTCCCCTTACTTTCCTTTGGAGGTTTACTTCTCCATCATGTTCAAAGAAACAAAACTGAAATTCAACTAAATTCAAATAAAGAACCGCTCTCTCAGTGTGATGTTCCAGTCTCGCCCCCAAACTGTGGAGAGCAGCACACTTTTAAGCACCTGGGCTGATTAGTTAATGCAACCCAGGTGCGTATGCACTCTCCACCAGCTGGTGTGACCGACCCATCCAGTTCACCGAATGCCACACCCACATTACAAGACGCTGAAAATGTACTAGGCCTGCACAATGTGTGTGCTAACAATGAGTCGACAGAAAATGTTATAGTAAAATACCAAAGTGCACTTCAGCTGTCTGGACTGAGTAACTTGTTGTCCTTATAATAGGAGCACTACCAAATGCTGTAAATCTGATGTACACCTCAAAGTCAAGATAAATACCGCATCACACAGGCATATATCAGGTAAAGAACAGTGGGGGGAAACACTAACTGGGAGGAGAGAAAGGAGGAAAATTAATGGCCGATGCCAGCAGACAAAGTTTAAATCAAAGGCCAAAAATAAATAATTTCCACCACCATTGATTAGGCCGACAGTGCCTCTGGCAAAAGAAAACAGAGAAAGGGCTCTTAGCTTAGTCTCACAAAAGCGATTAAAAATACGTTTCAGTGGCAGCTCAAAAACCAATGGCGAGCAGTCAAATGGACTTGGCTGTCTTCCTTAACCTGAAGAAACTGAAGTGCTGCACAAAGCTCTGATTTAACCTTCGGTGACAGTAGCAGTTTGTTAAGCCCGGCCTCCTTTTTACGTTTAACTGTTCATTTACTCTAAAGGTGAATGGAATGCTGTAAAATATCCGATGCTCAACATTTCCCTCACACGTCTCTGATTACTTCTGGTTCAGCTAAAGAGATTATTGTCAGCTGTTATGGAGCTGAAAGGTTTTTGCAGGGGGAATTTACTGCCCAGTGATCCACAGTGAATGGACTTGTGAGGGGAGATTGCTATTTAGTTTGTCCATTCTGCTGATAGGTATTCAAGGGTGACCCTAGAGACAGGCCAGCAGAGTCTCAAAAATATGTGTGGAAATCAGACGCTGCCCATTCTCCCACTGAAAATCCTGGTAACCAGGAGGACACAACACCAATTTCTAAGGTGGAAATCCTACTCAAATGGAATATTGACGTTTAGAACAAAAATGGTATGACTGCATTTGTTCAGAAGCTATTTATTCTGAGCTCAATCTATTTACAGATAAACAGATTGCTCTGCACTCATCTAGTTACTTCCTGTCTCACCTGGAAACTCAGATTAGCCAGCTTTTCGAGTGGATATTATTAATACATGCCATTGACCCAGGCTGAAACCTTATCAGATCAATGCAACACACAACACAGTAAATGTAAATGGGTAAAATGAAGACAGATCGAGACAGAAACTTGCAGCTTGGTGCAACTTTTTTTTTGTGGAGCTCTGGTTATTGACTGAGGGCAATCTTGACAAAAGCAAGGATATCACACATACGTGTATATTGTCTCTGACACTAGTTTTCCCCATATGTTTCATGAACCATTTTAATGAGCTTCAGGTTGTATGCAGCAGGAAGCCTCATTTTGTTAATGAATCGTGAAAAAGGGTACAGTTTCTCTTATCAGCCCAATGGCAGTCCCATCATAGCCTGTCTAAGTGTTTGGTGCAACATTACATTGACATATGAAGATACTACACTTTAATGCACCTTGTGCAATATGCATAATTGTTTGTATATTGTTTGTAAATTATAAATATTTTTTCATGGTACATGGCATGATGCTTGTATTCAGTTAAATGGAGTGTTTTGACACTTGTGCTTTGTTTTACTGCAAGGATAATTACCAAATAGCTTGGTGCTGGCCGATCATTTAAAAGTTACTCATGTTGTACTGTAGCTGACCAGCTACTCGCTTTTCTTGTCTTTATTGGGCATTATTGTTATTAGTGCCACATTATTAGACAAATCCAAGAAAAAAAAAAATGTTGTACAGACTCTAGGAAGGTACAGTGGTGCTGTGAATAGCTTTGTCATTTCAGATCAAGAGGGTACCAAGTTCACATCCTGGTCAAGGGTCTTTTTGTCTAAGTTCTCCTTGTGTACGTATGGATTTCCATCAGGTACTCTAGTTTCCTCCCACGATCCCACCATGCACTCACCCACTTGTCGAGAATATGGTGAATGATAACTCATCGGATCATATCACTTTGCACATCTCTGTAGACCAGGGCCTACGGTCTTTGCGCCACTGAACTCTCAAATGAGCATTCGCCTTTGTAATGAGGGGTTTATGCACTGCGATCCTACTATAATATCCCTCTCTGTGTAGTTGTCAACGGACTGTTGTTGCTGACAATCTGATCACGTCCTGCAGTGACATTCTCAGTCACCTGAGGAATATTTGAACATATATACATATTGAATGTGTGCTTTTGACCACAATTTCCGACCCATTTACTGATGTCTTTCCCATAGATCTAAATGCAGATGTCGCTTTAGTCACTGTTCACACCACGTGAGCGGTGTTTGTGACTTAATTTCCTGCCATCCGTGCCTCAATAATGAACTGTCTTTCAAAGTCACTTAGATCTTTTCCTCTTACCATCCAAAATCAAACATGAACATTATTTGAATGGTTGCAGACTAAGCTGATTAAACATGCAGCTGAAACGTAATGAATACCGATCTTACGTTTAAATGATTCAATCTTCTAACAAGCGCTTAGTATCCAACCTCGGGGAGATGGATGCAGTGTTCAAGGCGTTAATTCCGATTTGCACAGCCCGCCTCTCAAACATTATACAGCAGCTTACATTTGCTGTAACAAACATTTGCTGTGGACAATCTTCCTCTACCCATAGCAGGGATGGTGCTGAATAAAAATACTATATTTGACGACACCCGAATAATGTGTTCTCTCCAAATGTTTTCTCCTCTCAAATTTTCCCAATAGTATTCGTATTGGGATCTTTTCATCCAATCTCTTTGATGCCATTAGCTCAGAAGCCAGCACCAAGTTTCTCAATTAGACACACACACACTTCTGCAGAGAGACAACGAGTGACAGTTTCCCTTAACACTAGATAGGCCAGAGCAACACTATCACACTTTGGGCACTTTAAAATTAAAATGACTAAATGCTATATCCTCCACCTTCCATAACTTTCCTAAATATTTGGGCTTACTTAACTGTATTGAAAATAAAATTAAAAATCGACTCAGTAAAGAAATACGGGGAGTCTGTGCTATTCTTTTCCACAAAACCCCTCACCAGACCATAGACAGGTGCTTTTACCCGAGTGTGAACGTGTTGCTGCCTACTCAACAATTCAACAATTTAACGACTGCTGCAATTGAAAGTGCTATCGAAACTAATTTTGCACATATAATCACACAAAATTAATTCACTGCAATTGTGATGAAGTTTATAAAGCCTTTAGGGTGGGGATGAATAATTGTGGATGCGGTAGTTATAGAAATGAGAGGCTTAGAACTCCGTGGAGATAACGCCACGGATATTTTCAGGTTTTCACTAAAACTGAATAGTTACACGAGAAGTGTGTGAAATATAACCAATTTGTGTGCATCCGGTACCAGCGAACCACCAAAGCTGCGCATTCTCATTGGAATTGATAAGTGGAGTGTGATGGTACATTGGCTATGTAAAAACACAGCCCCAGGTGAAGGGAGGAAGAAATGTGCAGAATGACTAAAGACATTACTTTTAAAAAATATTGAACTTTCCCATACATGCAAAATACAAAATATTGTATTTCTCTTGCTACTTTTCCATTTTGGACTTTGTACAATGTTTTGTACAATAGTGTACATATTACAGGAACACTAAGGAAAGCGCTGAAAACTGTCTTTTGTCTTTATTCATTTTATTTTATTCAATTGCTTACTCCCACTATCCATAGGTATGCATATCCAAAATGTGAGAAAAGTCAATCCTATATTTTAGAAAAAGAAAAAAAAGAAAAAAGGTTGGACTGCTACAGTGTTATCTTCCCTTGTGTAGGGATGAGTGTCCTGAGAAAGAGCGGGGAGGAAGTCAGACTGTTCCACCTGTCCGGTCCTGTCCTCTTGGGTGCCCACAGGTAACCTTGGCCAACACCTTCACACTGGCCCCTCCAATCTGCTCTGATAGCTGGCTCCCACAAGGACCCTGTCCTCCGCACCTTTCCGCAATCAGTCTGACAGCAATTCCAAGTTCATTTTCCCAATAGTCTGATGGAAGCAAGCCAGGGCTCACACCTGTTATTAAAGCTTCTCTGGACCAGGTGACTGCTTCTAGATGGGTTGGAAAATGCAAACCCAGCCTCCATTCAATTATCCAAATACAAGCTTCTCTGAGATCACTGTGGCATTATATATTATCACATATACCATGAAAATTATAAATAATTGTAAAATTATGAGTGATAATATACAATAAAGTGTTCATATAATTTGCAAATAAGCCATGTAATTCAGATCACAGCACTTATTGCACAGGTTCCTGGAAAAACCATTTGAAAAGACCTACGCGCAAAGGCAATATATTTGGAAAATATTTGGAAAAGAGTATGTTTTCTTGCTGGTACACAGATACATTTACCTGGGGTAAAAATAAATAAATAAAAAATTATACTCTCACAAATAAATCAATCCAAGGCTTTGGTATAATATCTTTCCCAACTTCAAAGGTGGGTAGGTTCCTGTTACAGCACTGTTTGTACCATATATTGTATGATGCATTCGATTCTGAAGGAGAAACTAACTCTGGTAGAGTTCTCCTGTGGGTTTTGGTTTGGTTTAGCGCGTTGGGGAGCAGCTCCTGATTTCTCTAAGGTGTGTGAATGTGCTTGGAACACAGAACAACTATACCTGGAATGAGTTTGAGTCCAAGGCAATTACTACCACCTATAAATCCCTTCTAAAGCCCTGTCCTTTAGAGAAAATCCTGCACTGTTATTTCCCTCTTTTGTCCAAAAAGGCAAACTACTGTGAAATGTTATTTATTAGGCTAGCTTCTACCTAACAGTTATAGGGTATACAAAGGCGCACACACACATTTAAGCCTTAGACCTTTGCATCTGAAGGTAATAGCACTTCATGGTCTGCTGCAATTACAACAGTAATTATTTGATCAGTCACATGAGGACACAATCGATTGCTGGGTGGCTGGGTGGCTGACTGTGTTAAGGCACTGTTCTGGTGTATGTAAGGGCCCCACAGTCTGGTAATGCCACTAATGGACTGTGAAGCCCATGCATACAGAACTCCATGCTAGTGTAGACTGTTGCTGACAGCCCTGCAGGGTGATGAACAATTGACTCTAGTGTCACCCATGAAAAGGGAGGTATTCATTTTGGCTGGGATGCAGCACCTCACCATGCACTAATAACCACCCCCATGGGGAGAATAGGGGCGGGGAATCATTAAAAAAAAATAATAATAATAATAACGTTAAATAATGTTGTTTACTGAGTAAAATAGGTATGTCTAAATACATGCTCTGTACTCCATATTATTTTGCTACTTCTGTCCTGTACACCAGGACAATTTAAATGCCAAGAAGTGACCAAAGTAATGAAGGTTATACTTTGTGCCATATGTTACATTGCCTTAAAATTAAAGATTGTGCAACAGCCACATGGCTTCATCATATTTCTGTGCTAAATGGCCTTGTAAATACCATGATGCCAGGAAGGGACATGGGGTTCTGCCCACCAGGGGGCATCATGGGCCCTACAGACAGGTATGGCCTCAGCTATGGTTCACTGCAATCACTGCAGCTGCAGCCCATTACCTAATTATGGGCTGTATAAGAGGTCTAGCTTCCAGGCCTGTATATGTATGTGTATGTCTATATGACCCTATATCTCTGAAACAAGGTCTTGTGGGCAGATGAGGCCTAGATACAATTGTATCGGCGTGATGGCAATACAAGTGAGCCAGGATCTGTGGCATCTGTACATGCCCAAACCATAACACCCCCACCACCCTGTTTCACAGATCCCAAACATATTGCTAAAGCAGCAAAGGATTTTTTCAAGCCATAAACTGGAAAATTCTTGACTGGCCAAGTTATTTACCCGATCAGAATCCAATTGAGCATGTGTTTCATATGCTGAAGAGAAAACTTAAGCCAACTAGCCCTCAAAACAAGCAGGAGCTGAAGATAGCTGCAGTAGAGGCTTGGCAGAGCATCACCAGAAAAGATACTCAGCACTTGGTGATGTCTATGGGTCACAGACTTCAAGCCATCATTGCAAGAAAAGGATATGCGACAAAGTACTGAACATGACTACTTTCATTTGTATAACATTAAAATGTCCCAAACGTAAGGGTGCCATAAAATGGGGGGGGGGGGGGGGGGGGGGGATTGTTTGATTACAAATCTAAAATTGTGAAATACAGAGCCGATTCAAGAAAAATGCGGGGGAAAAGCCATACGCACAGCATGGTATCAGGTGCTGGTTCGGCAAGACACAAAGCAAACGTGAAGGCCAGCAATAGCTGGTGAGCCAGCCTGCATTTCAATAAAAATATGCCTTTGTGCGTTACGGACCTCACCATATATATACTAAAATGAATTTCAAACTACAGTTAATGGATGTAAACTGATTCTCTGTCAAAAATGCATTCTGAATTAAATAAAGGCTGTAATACAGTGTCTACTAATAAAATATAAATAAATATATAATAATGTGCAATTCTTACCCTGAAAATTTTAATTGCTTTACTTTCAGTGTTTCCTGTCTCCTGTGAAAAGATCTTTTGCATATTTGGGGGAATTCAGTTCAGGGGCTTTAGTGATATTCCTAGGTCATGGGCACAAATCCCATTACATTCTGTAAATTCCCGCCAAATCAACTAAATTGAAGCAGTGTGACTACTTACAGAAGAGACCGGCAGTAATCATAGCCCTGTCTGTTTTAACATTCCCTTTGGTTCCCCTGCACTTTCAAGCTTGTCTCTTAGCAACAGGTCTGAAGCTATGCCCAGCGCACCCATACCAAGATATGCTATTACACAGTTAAAATTGACACATTTAACGATGAGAGGATTGGATATTTAGAATGCTTTTCGTGTTTGGTTATTCTGAGTAGAAAACACAACAGCATAGAAACAACATGTTGTGTGGAGACAAGGAAATGTTACATTATTTATTACCGAAGTTTTAACTGACTCCTACTTTGCTAAAATATGTTTCCAGAGAACAATTATTGATGATGCATATTTAGAGTGATACTTTTCAGAATGGAGCAAATTTTATAACCTTTTTTAATTTTAGGGCTTGGTTTGTTGAACACTGTCACAACTTTAGACAAACAGTAAACATTAAAATATGCTTATCACAAAATTTAACTCCACCAGATACAAATCTAGTTCACTACACTGTAATTCCTCTTCAATTGCAATATTGAGATTAATATTTAGAGGTACTCCAAGGTGAAATGCACTGTACCTGAAATCTACCAAAATTTAAAGCAAATGAAACATGCGTATTCATTGTTTGCAGGGGAAATAACCACTTTTTTTATAAGCCAGAAATCTGTACTACAGTAGTTGCAATGATCATCCACAGATATGCACTGTATTCCAAAGCAACATTTCACAGTGGTGTTAATTATATTGAGGGCTGTAATTGCTGTCTTGTCTGACACTAACTTCTGGAATAATGGTGACATGGTGATCTGTTTATGTACAGGGTCAAATCATTAAACAAAGACTTTATGGTGACAGATATTCGCTTGCAGCATTCCTAGGCAAATGTTCAAAGGGCAAGGCTCAACTTTGATATTCTAATTAATCGTACTTAATTAGCATCATCAAGTGCCCCCGATTGTAATCTCTGTATCACTAGCTCTAGGGGAAATAATTTACTGATGGGGGTATTATGCAATAAACTTAATAGAGTGGAAAGAGAATTGACCTTTTTCTTTCTGTCGTCTCGAACCGATTATTAGGGCGAACAGCATGACGATGTCGAACAGCTCTTCAAATGATGCTTCCCGGTGACATGGCCACGTTTCCTTAAGTGGATATCATTCCTGAGCTTTCCTTTATTTTGTGGACGTGCACATTCATGAAGGGAGGGTGTCCTCTGAGACTCGCTGAGCTGACACAGCCCTGATTCAGTGAGCTGACGGGATGGTGGTCATCATCATTACCATTCATCGCTCTGTGACAATGCAGGCCCATTCAAGCACGGTTTCTCCGCTGCTCGACTATTAGTTAAATAAGCCCAATAATGATCCTTCATCTATACTGCCTTTTCATTACCGGCTGCCTGCATATGGATGTCATTTCCATTCTGTATCTGGAAGGATTTCAGCGTTCGGCAGCTGGGACAGAATAATGAGACGGCATTCACCCTGGCAATTCACAAATCAAACCATTTTGGCTCCCGCCATCAGTGCCATTTGCAATGTGGAGCCCCTGAATCTCTCAATAGAGGAAAGGCCTTCATTGAATAAAACTGAACACCAGGGGGTATGAATGGAAATGTCTATAACCGCATGTTCTACACATGGATCCCTCTTAAGTTTATCTACAAAAAGAAAGACTTTTTCCCAGTGTTAAATCCTTCCTTGTCTTACTCTTCCTCCAAAAAGTCGACTTTGCCCTCAGCGACTTCGATCGAAGCTCATCCAGTAAAGATTTTTAATATCCATACAATCTCTCTTTGGGGACTGTGCACAGGAAATCAGTGGTATTTTAGGTCCCGGGGGTAGGTATCAGTATGAAAAGCTGCGGTCTGTACAAACCATATCCATGACAAAGATTTGCATCATTAGAGCTCATTTTGTTGGAAAGCTCACCTTCAACCTTCATTAGTTTCCTCGCCGGTGATGAATTACCAGGGAATCATATCATTTAATCTCCCCCAGGGACATCCTATTAATTAATACTTGCTAAAAGGGCCACTGTCTACTTCCTCTCATTGTACTTCCATGTGGAAAAATCGATGTGTGTCCTTTTAGTTGCCAATATGTCTTGCAGACGCCTTTTATTTCTCAAGCCCCAAACAAGATCAGTGATTCTGCCCTCAGGTAATGCGGCAGCTGAAACTGTCAGGAGATTAGAAAAGAAAAAAAAAAAGAAAATGTTGTTTTCCTGCCCCTCCAATATGAGAGCTGGAGCACAAGAGAACTCTGAGCTGGTTTAAAATAGGGATGCGCTCCTCCTTCTCCCCCTGCACATTCTGTTTGCTGCGCTCTCCTCCATGACAATGTGGAAGGCTGATAATATTCTGCCGCGGTGGGAGTCCAGGATTTAATGAAAATGAAAAAGCTTATCTCGAGAGGGTTTAAATCCCTAAAGCTGGGAAATGATTTATGTTTGGGATCATGGCAATGGCAGAGCAGCCCCTTCTGCCCTTTTGTTGAAGTTTACAGTTGATCAGACTGGTCCTCTGGCAATGTGGGGAAGCCAAATGATGGTAGGATGGCTGCACTGTTTGTAATGCAGTGTTGACCCCACTAGAATGTAGCATTCTCATTTGTGTCAAACTGCAACTAAAATGATCAATCGTCATGCATTTGCAATGCAAGTGTGCTGCAGCGCAATCAGATTGTATATTACATTCTGTTGAATTGTGTAATATACCATCTGGATCTGGACGATTTACTGTGACAAGTTATTCATTTTGCATAACATGTCTCGGTATTGCTTGGTCAAAAGCACTTGTTCATAATGTGTTGATGTAGGTCATTTTAGGTCATATCCAGTGCATATCCAGTGCAAATCATGGCTGAATTTTAACATAATTTTCACATTTATTTTTCATTTGAACTGATTACTAGGCATGGCTGTTCAATATTGCTGTTCTTTGTCTAAAAAATACCCAGGTATACATAATGTAGTAGCAGAACATTATTTGTAATTAGGTCATTAGGATATTGCTTGATTTTAGTATTGCTTATTCAGTGCCCTCGAGAATTATTGGCATCCTCAATCAATATAAACAATAAAGTGAATGCTGGGTACCATCCACTTCATTGCTTATCAAATGTTTTCTATGCTCAGCAATATGAGGAAAGTATATATTCTTAGTGTGATACCATTGCTCAGAGAAAATACATTCTTAAGACAACACAAATGTTATTCTAAAAAAAGAAGCGTGTCAGTTATTCACACTTCTGCATTTAATCATTTGTGCACCCTCTCTTTGCCAAGTTAATTGCAAGGTAATTGTCCCATCGAAGACGCTGCTCAAAACTGCGACAGATGTTTGAATTTCCACTGAATAAAGAATGCAGGAAATAATGAATGTCATTTTATTTTTAAACCATAGATGTGTTCAAAATCACAAAGTATTTGAATGGAATAACAGAATAACACCCTCTTTGTCATAGTATTACACTGTGTATTGGTTGACCTGTTCACCTTGATTGGTGGGGGGGTGAGAGAGAATATGGGTCTAGTGTCACTATATTTGCTGTCAGCTGTCACCTTGATTGATGGGAGAGGCCTTAAGTGTTCTATAAAACATTGAGTGAACACATAGGGCCAGATTTACTAAGCCTTTTGTGACTAGGTTTCAGGTGCAAACATGACGCATTCTGCCTTAGAAACATGCGTCTTATGGTCTTATGTATCCAACAGACGCACGGCACAGGAAGCGCAGTTTGCGTGTCATCTGCATGATCGCTGAGAGAATGACACTATTTCAGCTCCCTGAGCGAGAAATCAAATGACACAGCCTTGCAGTAAATAAGGCTGGGTGATTGTCATAGAAAATATTGTCACGGAGTAGTGACACAGAAACGTTTGTAAAAATTTATTTATTATTTAACCTCTCTAAATATGATTAGAAAATAAATAAATAAATAAATTGTGTGTCTCATATTAAGGCATCTGCAGTATTCCTATTGAAAGGTTTAAAGCTGTCTAATCCTACTTTTATGGGGCAGCTATCAAATTGCTCACAGTCACAGCTATAATGTTTCTGCCTGCCTGATGCACATTAGCTTGTATCATTGTTGCAGAACAGGAGTAAGGACGGAACTTCTACAGCTGATATGTGCTTTATGGAGCATATTATCTGTAAAAACATTAAAACTCAAATACTATACCTTGTGGAATATATAATGCCCACATTGTTGCAAGAAATTATAAAAAATATAAATAAATAACTTGTAGCCTGGTTCCACTGCCTGTGGCTTGTGTAAAGTAGTCATAACATGATGACAGCTTGATTCATGTGGGAGTGCAGACAGCTACCTACATTTGAAGATTTTCCTGCTTTTCTTGACCTCTCCACTCACTGAACCCCCATAGCTGTCATCATCATCACAGTCACCGCTGAATGTGCCCATCCAAAGTCCCACATTTTGGCATAAAATGACCTGCAGAAACTTGAATGTAAAACAAATCTCATAGCAACAAGTTACAGTCTAATGGCCAAACAACATCCCTGAGTTATCACGACTGCTGATAAAAACCCTTGCAATGTATTCAAATGTACAATTAGTTAATATATTGCAGTGCATCTCAAATAAAATGTAATCTTAAAAACATATGCTTATTTATATAGTCAAAAGATGGAAAGCAACCTTCATTTTTTTATGTAACAATGTTGATTGAGGCCAGAAAGATCAGAGTGTATTTAATTAACTTGGTGCAGTATATGTAGTAGCTATTCAGTAATACTTTAATCCAAATGAAGGTAAAGCTGCACTTTTTATAGGGGTACAATCATTGTTGACTAAAAAAGCAAGCAATGTTGCTGTAAACAGTGTATTCATTGTTTTTCTTGATCTTTATTTAAATTTAATGTTTCAAATTCAAAGTTTCTGGCCTATAGTGGCTGAATACATATAACAATCATGTGTCTCATTTAACTGCAAGACATCCACTCAGACATTGAAAGTAATCTGTATTTACCAGGCAAGAAAAGCTCTAAAGGCGACTGCAATTGTCCGTAGCAATTAGTTACTGCAGAAGTTCAATATCTGCAGATAAAGTGCCACTGCGAATGGATTATCAAAGTTGTGATGGAAATGTGATTAAGAAAGCAGATTTAGCATTGACCTTCGGAGGTCATTCTAACTTACAGATGGAGGATAACCTACATGGTCATAGTATGGATATCAAAGTTCAAAAAGTTGAAATCTGAACAGAAACCATGAAGGGGAGGGGGGGTTAATTTGTTCTGTACAAGCTATATCCAAAGACACTCACTGGGTTTATTGGTCATACATAAAGCTAGAGTGTCTAATTCGGATACAGTTTTACTTAATATTGCGTCAAAGTCACCATGCACGAGTCAACAGTTTTGCTCAATTAAGGTTGATGGTGAAGTTAGTCTGCATTACAGAGAAGAATGCATAGTTTGCTCTATAAAATTGTAGAGGCATCAGGAAAATAAATAATTCACTCATTATGCTTTTCTGCAGTTTGTAAATAAAGAGGTCTGTGGAATCTGAGTGGGCAGTATGGCCATCATAAAAGCTTATGGATATAATATAACAACATTACAACTGGGCTGAACAGATTCCATTTAATCACTGTTTAAACCTTGCTCTTTTCAGTTTGACGCAATCTTAAATGAAAATGTCAGTTTTTAGAATTTTTATATCTGTTTTTACCACAAAGCAACTATGAAATTTATAATCCTCTGAACTCATGGTAAAAAAAATCAAACACACTATGTAAAGTATTTTACAGTGATACATTTTTTGTTGTTGTGGCTCTGTACTCCAGCTAACTGGAGTTGCAGCAAAACGATGAACACAAGGTTAAAGGGCAGACTGTCAGCTTTAATGTCAGAGTATTTACATCCATGTCAGGTTAATTACAACCCTTTTTAAAACATAGTTCATCCATATTATTGGACCAAAGGTAATTGGGCAATTGGCTGCTCAGCTGTTTCCCACCCACCTACCACAATCTCACCTAGGGAGGCAGAAAGGCTAGAGCCAGGCCTGTAACTACATATTAGCCATCATTATCCTAACAAGAGTTGGCTAATGACATATGCTAAAATTTACGATGTCTAGTCCACATGACTGAGAGCATTTGAAGGCTCAGTCTTTCAGGAGCCACTTTTCACTCAGTTTATTAACAACAGAGAAACACGGGCTTTCTCAGTTATACAATATTATTTCCTTATTAGTCATTAATGAGTTCCTATTAGCAGAAAAGACAGCTTTTGGAGGAATTTGTTTAAAGGACGAAAGCTAATAATAGGTTATAACAAAAAAAAGAAGATATTTTTCTTTTGACATGAGTTAATTTTTTTTTTTTTTTTTACCTGTTGAACATTGATACTCGGTATAACAAAATACATGTTTTTTGTCACAAAAATAGCACTGTTCAAGTACACATCATTTCATTTAAAAATTAAAAATCAAAGACTGCAAAATCATCAGGAACATATATAATCCTTCAGGGATTTCGAAGGAATTTGCTGGTAGTTCTTTCCCTCAAGGAGGAAGGCATGGGGTGGAGGTCTGACCGTACATTTTCCCCCAACAAATCAACACACCAATCCTGGTGTCAAATAATAATATTATTCCATCTGGATCTATGGATTAGTTATTATACTGGAGTTCCTGTACAGTATATAACCATAGCACTCAGGACACTGAGACAGTGTGTTTTGCTTTTCGGGACAGACCTGAATGAAGTGGCTTCAGTTTATATTCATGTTGCAGCACGAGGTGGGAGGCAATGAGAGGAACTCTGCCAGGAATCAGACCCAGGCCACCCACAAGACTGCCACACTCTCTACCGCTGAATTAAAGGTCTGGACCCCACCGTATACAGTACAACTTCCCTTTAGCAGTGCAATACCTGCCATTTCTGCTCCCAGCCATCACTGCTGCTATATTGATTTAGCATTTAGGACGCTATCAATGAAATGCTACTCCACAGAGAGACTGTACCATCAGTACACGCCTGAACTTGTATGGTCCTAGTTCTTGGTGAATTTTTGGGAGGCATGACTTTACATTTCACTATTCTCTGATTACTACTTTTACATTGAACATTCAATCAGTTATTCAGTTATTTGAAAATCAATCAAATCAGCATTTAACTGAATTGAAACTGTTTGTTGTTTATTGCCTAACCATAATACAATAAGGAACGCCTTCAATAACAAACTACAATATATATGTTAATTAGAATTTTCAGTAGGAATTAAACTGGTGTGTTTTAGATGTTGCTGTATGACATTATAAATTTGGTTCTTGAGCACACACTTCTTTAACAGAAAGCAGTATTTCCTTGAAAGGCTAATTAAAGATGTCAATGGGAGACAATGGCTGCATCATCTTCAATTAGTTTTGGGGGAGACTGGCCTCAGACATACGTCCTTGAATAAAAACTATTCCGTGACCGCTGAATGATTTGAATTTGGAAACCAGCAATGCATTGTAATTAACTGGAAAATACCTTATCAAAATACCCTGCAAAAATGCAGAATATTAATAATATCACATCAGAATTATCCATCTGTTCAATGAATTGTGAAATTCAAGTAAAAAGTCAGTTTGCAAAGCTCCCCTTGTAAACATGTGAAAATTATTCTATGTAGAGTCTGTCTTGTGTATATGAAAAAGTAGGTGCCTTTCATCTGAGAATGATTGACAGTTACACTGTGGCTCTAAATCAACACATTTCCAAGGACAAAGAATTAGTCAACAGAAATAACAAGCACTCCTTTTAAATGTTTTTACTTTGAGTTTATTCAAGCAATTTCATTCTACAGTGGCTGAAAGCACAATCACCTTTTGAACTAAAGTAGGCACTTGGAATCAAAGACTTTGACTGAAAGATGATGTGTCACTGAACAGGAAACAGAATGGGAACATGCCACCTGGGCACCGTTAGTACATGCCTTCTTTTACTTACACAAGTAACTTAGTAGAGGTGAATGCTTAAGCATGCGATATACAAGCCTGGGGAGCATTTTTTCAAGGTTAGGAAATGGACCCTCCAAGGATCCCTCAAAACCTGGCCACAACAGAAACAAACCCAAAGAAAATACACAGTGGCATAGCCAGTAATGTAATAGGAGGGAGGGGGTGAGGGGAGGATGGAGACAGACTTTAGACAGGGGGTGCAAGCAGACTATGAAGCAGAGTGAGGGGTGGATAATAATACTTTTTTCATACAAGTATCTAATATGCTGTTTGCACTGAGGACTGTGCCTGAGCATGCCTTTGGTGCATTTTAAAAGTAGCCAAAAAACAGTTTCCAATGGCTTTGATGTATATTCATCTTCAAAGAATCCCAACTGGGTGAGAGAACCATGTACACTGGCAGGGTGACGTGCCTGCTATTAAGCCTGAGGCTGGCATCCAGGTGATGGAAATACCATGGGAAAACTCTGCTGAACAGTGCCACTTTGACATAGCGTGAAAAAACACTCAAAACAATTGTTTCCACAAGGAGGGATGGGCTCCATTTCTCATCAACAGGGCACCATGGTCATATAGATTTTAAGGCAACGACCATATGGCTGCCGTGTAATTTGAGCCATGCATTGGTTCACTGCATTCATTTTTATTTTATTTTTAGTTCGGTTGACACAATGTAATTCACAATGACACAAAATCTGCTGAAGGACACAAGATTGGCCCATATAAGAGTATGGCTGTAGATCCATCAAACCTGTGTGCCAGACATTACATGGCATGCAATGTAGTCAGATGTCACACCAGTGTGCATGGCGTACACCTAAGTGGCTAGTTACCCAGGCAGAGTACATTTGAAAAATCAGAGAAGCACATCTCCACAGCCATTTGAGACAGCTTATTGACTCTGCTGACATTTCCTTTGGAACACATCTAGGACACTCAATTCCATGGAAATCTAAAATGATATTACTTACACTTCACATAATAATCTGGGTTATAACCAAGATTTCTGTTCCTTTACAACTGGAGCAAATATTCTAGCTCTATGGATCCCTATCACTTCCTGTCAATGCACTCAACTAATTCTAATAAAATGCAAACAGCTTGTCACACAGTGATGTGACACTCCTGGGAGGGAGAAGCAGCACTTCCGGGTGTGCACTGTTAGTTAGAAAGAGCGCACCCACACCAATACAAAATTAAATAAATCAAGTACCTTCACCATTCCCTCCTCACGGATTCTGGGCAAGAACAACATACTAAAACAACAAACTAAAATAACAAAGACAAAAGAAAGCAAAACTGAGCAGCAGATTTTCAGCTTGCCCCTCGTAGCTGGCCTGCTTTTCATGTGACCAGCTCCTCAAGCTTTACTTACGTTTTGTGTGCGCAGACAAACAAAAACTCTCAGTGTGTGCTCCCGGTCTCAGCCCCAAACTGTGGAGAGGAACACACCTTTAAGCACCTGGGCTGATTAGTTAATGCAACCCAGGTGCAAACCAGCATTGCTGAAACCAATCCGCTTCTCTGGCAGATCAAATGCTACATAACTATTTTACATAAGCATGGAATTGTTCAGCATGCACAACATGACTTCCATTGATAAGGAAGCTGGTGTAAGGAATTAGGTAGTAGGTCAAAGCAACTTGTGGCTTTTTTGGAAGGCCAGTGACCTTCCCATATTCTCTTGAAGCAAAGCAGTTAAGACAGGATTTTTTTTGTTTGTTTTTTTTGTTATCACACTTAGATTACTGGTTTGTTATTTGGTCCAGCGTGGCAGCAAGCAAGATGAATTTACAAGTAGCACAAAATGAAGTGGTACGATTTTCACGTTGTTGCCGATACATTGCAAATAAAATGTCATGAATGACTTATTACCAAGACGCCCAAATTCCTTAGTTTTTGAAGGGTGCACTTTCAATCGTCTTTGTTCCTTAAATCAGTCCCAAACCATGAAAAATAATGGAATATCAGTGTTACTCTACATTTGTGCCAAGTCTTCATCCTTGTTCATCACAGGACAATGTGGATACAGCATCCATCTATTAAAGAGAGAGGCACACTGGCCTTTTTTTGTCAATAGGCTTTTAGTTCTGTGGAAAGGCTTTCAGGGCCATGAGCTATCCACTTATAAGAAAGGGTGAGGAGAAAGAAAAAAGAGCTAAAGTTTAGCAGGCACAGAATTTGTGCAAATTCAAAGAGAAAAGATGGTGATTGGTGACTGAAAACAGCTGATCGATTGATCGGCTGCTGTAGAGGCAGGCTTCCGCCATCAGACCCAAGATTTAGAGTGTTGCATGATCTTTTCAATTAGGTGTTTTTGCATCCTGGTCTACAATAAGACCACCCACAAAAATCTGGCACTAATATTATTCCAGGGCATTCATGTAATGGGGATAAACAAATATAGACAAGGAGAGGAAGGAAATTCTTACAGCTGTGAAGGCTACACTCCAACCAGCTGCCACATCATATTGCATTAGCTCTCCAGTCACAGATGCCAGACCAGAGGTTGATTAGCCTGCTTTCATAAAAAATCTGTAAGGGGTTTTGTAATGATCTCAGAATTGATAACCCAATCCCACATGTTCCTGATTCTGAATGTTGTGCTGGCTCAAATTGCTCCAATTGGCTGACACACACTGTCCAGGGACTTTTACACAATTTTTGTTAAATAAATAAAAAATCTGAATTAAAATAAAATTTCACTGAACTACACAAAATAACAGTCTTACAAACATATTCTGCTTAGGCAGAGGTTTAATTACATATCTTGATTAATCGACTGCAGGATAAGGGCTCAGTGTGAATAGTGAATTTCTCATTTAAAACGCGTCTGTTATCTTGTTTTGTCGTGCTGAGTAGATCCCCAAACAAAGAGATTCAGACTTGTAATCAGATCATTTCAAATTAATGATGTTTCCAATAAAGCTTTCATTTTGTCAACAAACATTCTTAATTATTCAGTGCATTGCACATTGTATCAGATAAGAACCAAATAACAGAAATGAGTCCACATGGAGTGTTACTTTTAACATCATCCACATGATATATTTGAATTTTTTTAAACTTATCATCATTCTTAAAGTCCTCTAACACATTTTCTGTCTTGACTAAAATATACATGGATTGGTTTTTGTACAGCGATTGATTGAAAATGACAGCAAAAACAAAATAAAAAAATCAATTTAATGCATTTTTTATAGGATGTCATATTTATATTAAATTAACTGCAGCTGTTGTAACTAAGAATCAGCCAGCTAAAATCTGTTACCGTTAATTTAATTGCCAATTGCTACCAAATATTTCCAGGTACAATCAATTGTCTTTGAAATGTAGTTTATGATCCTTGACAGTCATGTGATGTAATTTGCCTAGTGGCATGCCCCAGGGTTACAGAATTCTGATGAATATCTCTGCTTATAAACTGTGAAAGGCCCAAAAATCTACAGCTGTGAAACATAACTTTACGTGATGCAATTCCTTCTTGAAACTTGCCTGCAATCAACACTTTTCCAACTAAGCTGTTAACTAAATGGCATGAGGCATGCTTCCATAGCACCTTCAAACACAGATGACATTATTTCAACCTTTATATATACAGTATATTGTTATACCATGTCATTATTTGGCATGATTTAATACAACCTTAGGCTCACTGCCATTTCCCAACATCTGTATATTGTTGTGCAAACTTTGTATTTACATTACGTTTTAAATGTTAAGTTTAAATTAAGTTAAACATCTCCTTACATAACCTTCCTGACCAAAATAATGAAATCAAAGCGATGTGAATATTTCAGTGTAGCTTTCCTTGTTGTCATGCATTGACATACTGAAGAATCACATCAGAATGTGTGCATGATCTCTCAGTAAATCCATATCAGAACTGCATATCCATGGCTGGTTTTAAAATAAAAACACACTGTACTGTCTCTATTTTTAAAATAATAAAAATGATAATGAGACCAAAAGGAATTGGAAATTGTTGCTTTTCAGATACACGCCTATTAATAGTGCTACACTGTTATACTGTTGGGAGAAAAAACCACTCAGCTTGACATAATTGGTGCCATTATGTAAACCAAACTGAAAGATGAATGGGAAAGTTGAGAAAAAGGAATGTTGTTTCCCTTGACCTCAGCTCCTGTGAATGTGTGGAAAAACAGGTATGCCAATCAACCTGCTGAAGAAAAGGACTGAAGGAGCAGCTGTGCAGCCAAACTCTCTTGACGAGACCTGACGCACTCAAGATGGATTCTGCTTTCTGACAAGGCTATTAGCTTCTGGTCTCAGAATAATAAGGCGATACAGTTTATGTGTGTATGAGCTTGGTCTACATGTACTGTAATTGTGTTTTATTCAACTGTAACAAGTAAACAATATGGCAGCATTCAATACTGCAAGGAACAGTATCACAAAATGCACTTTTATGTCATATCAAATACATTTTCAGCTTGTGAAAATATGTGACAAAAATAACTATGAAATGGAAAAAAGAAGCCAATTCTCAATCTGCAAAACATTAAAGAGCACAGTGTCAGTCTGATAAAATCCTATTGATATCAACAAGACTTCCAGGAGGAAAGGCTTGCAGGACCTGAAAAAATTCTATTGCTGTTACCAGCCTGCAACTGGGCATAGATCCAACAGCGCTTGCAATAATGCCTCTTTCAGTGCTATCATGTGCAGCATCCGATAAGGAATTATAATAATAATTGGATAACCTGTTGTGCCTAATCCACTTTCAGAAAACAGCTCATTGAAGCGTTGGGCTCATCTGCACCCTGCAGTGACACAGTTGCTTTGGCAGTAGAACAAGGTATTGTGTTTATGTCTAGTGCCATTAAGATACAAGACTAACAAAGTTAGTTTTTTTTTCTTCCTTTTCCATGCCTCAAGGCCACCTCAGAGAAATACACTTTCTTCAGACCCACACAACCAGTGGTATGTAACTTCACAATATACATTGTACATAACGTTGTGTAAAATCAACTTGTTAGTTTTTGGCTGGACCACAACAGCGGGGCCAGCCCTACAAATGCGAATGTATATGACTGACTGAGTGAGTGACTGAGTGAGTGATGAAGTTACACCATTGGTCGGCCGAGTTATGAAGTCACACCATCGGTCGGTCGGATGACATGTGTTAGTTCCAGCCATATACCAGGTTTTAACCTGGTCTTGTTTTTTTTGTTTTTTTTTTGCATCAGACCAGTCTTGAAAATGTCTTATGTCTTGAAAATGATCTGTGATCACAAAAATGTATCATGTTCAGACTTACTGATATAGTTCATGTATATAGATAATAGTTGACACATTCAGGTGCCTGAACATGTGCCTAAAGACAAGGATGATCAATTTATAAAGGGTTCCATTTTAATTATTGGGGTTGCCATTCAGACTTGGAGTGATTTTGCTTTGTGGATAGTACAGATGGGCAACTGAAAGTTCACATGCATCAGTCCCTTAAACCTCCACAATAATATTTGAAATAGTTTTATTCTATAATCACACTTTGGTGAGTACTAGCTAGCAGATTTCAGTTTTGGTATTTGGTAAGCAAATGTATTCATTTATTTTGTGCTAGTCAAAGTTATGCATTTTCTAAGCACCTCAAAACTCAAAAGCACCTGGTGCTTCCTTGCACTCAGTTGAAAACTTAAATTTGTTCAGTACAAGAATTGGCATTGGAATTTCATACACTACATTTCTAGTATATCTGACAATTAAATAGGAAATAAAGAGGTTGTTTGTACAGATTTCCTGTAAAATATCACCATCTTCATCTTAAAGCTGATACATATTTCCTAAAAGAATAAAAGACCTTACAATAAAAATTATGAATAAACCTTCCTGTGTGTGTATGTATTTGTGATTGTTTTCACAAGGGCCTTTTAAAACGGCAGCCTATTAAATGAGAAGTAGCCCCATACTGTGTTAAAAGCATTCAGTTCGTGCATCAATTTATAATTCATATGCATATTTTGTTTCTGTTTGACCTCTGTGATGAGTGGGTCTCCCTGTATAAGGCTTGTGTTGAAATGGGAGCAAATTGATCATTTAAATAATGATGCTGCAGGCCACAACAGACAATACAGTATGTTTATACATTACATTTTAAATGCACAAATGGATGAAATAGTTTAGAAATTACCAAAGGAGCTTTAATCACGCAAAAATCAATGTCATTTTTATTCACTAACTTGACAGATAATTACATTACATTCATTTGTAAATTGGAGAATATATCCGTGTTAGTCACAATAATTCAAGAGTGTGATATCACTAAGGGCCATTTCTAATCAATTTGTGTTAACCTAACAAACAACAATTTGTATTTTAACAACAGAAGATGCCACTGAACAGATATACCACAGCTGATATAGGCATCCAGACCAGTGGAGGGAGATAAGAAGGGAATTTACATAGCTGAGCCTGAGGAGGCTATAGATCAAATGAGCAGTAGCATTTTGGATGCTGCAGAGGTCTGATGGCAGAGGCAGGGAGGCCAGCATGGGGGGAGTTTCAGTAGTCCAGATGGGAGATGATCAGCACCTGGACAATGCACAATAACGGCCTCACACATTTCCTTCATTTTAATATCTGAACAGCAGCAGATACGGGCTCAAATGTTCAGGAAGCAGACAGAGGAGGCTAAACAATATAAACCTAATATCAGCAAGGAGCTGGAGGCACTTGGGCCGCAAGTAGGCAATGGCAAAGCACCACTGCATTCTGAATGGTTCATATAAATTTCACATGGACTGTGTTTGCGAAAGTGTAACATTGCCCAAGACTGTGGAAGTGGTGGAGTCAGTGAGGTACTTCAAATGGGATGTGGATGCCTTAAAATAAAAAATCACAGAGCTGTGGACTACCATTAAAAATACGTTGGTCAGCTACATGATAGGATGAGCTGGCGGGCCTATTCATTGCATTGAAAAATATGCACTTTTCAAATTGTGGTTCCTAAATTAGAATTTTAAATTTCATGCAATTTGTTGATCGTCAATTGGACTCACTTAGTCCTCAAAAAACAGCCCGGTCAAATTTACAGAGTAACATTATGGTTTCACTCCACTCTCATTAATAGCAGAAATACTATTGGAATTGAATAATGACAATATAATGGTAATTATTATCCACAATTCATTTTTGCACAGTTGAACTTGAATTTGCCGAGATGTACAATTCTAGAATTAAGCTGACTTGGTATGCGAGTATCTCAAGTCTGATTTTGTAATTAAATATTACACATCTGCACAAATTCGGGCCACTTTGAATTATGGATGAATCTGCAAACAGAAACCTTTGTAGAATGCCTTTGAGTTTGACGTTTGATGCACAGATCAGAGTAGGGTCTTTGCTTCACACCATGTGCTGTATACTCACATGGATATATAATTCATGCACAATGTCCAATAATAATTCAGCTATTTTGTTTACTTGCTTTCTATTGGTAGGGGCAAATATATCTGCTAATCAGAACCACAGGGAGTGCAGCCCTGATGATGCCTCATTAATCACGACAGCAATGCATGGAACACACCATTTAAAAAGAGTAATGAAACTAGTGAAAATATATCACAGTGAAATACAATTCATAACATAAAATCTGTTACCGTCCTTTGGGTTAAGGCCAAATTACATCATGCTCCAACAGAGCAAAGGTCTTACTTTCTCATTGTTCAATACCACTTTTGTCTTCCTGTCATGTTGCACTGGGTCTTTTTTATGTCATCAACTATTGAAGTGAAGACAATTCACAATCTGGATGACTCAAGTGACTGCAATGCAAAGTACACAGGGCTTTCTGACAAATTATTATATTGCAAGTCCTCCAAAACCTACCCCCTATTTTTCTGTCATTAATTTTGGCAATTCAATTTTAGTTCAACAGCATAAAGAAAGACAAAAAGAATATCCGAATGAGAAGAATATTTTGGGTATGGAAGATTGAACAAAAGTAGGAACATGGGTATGATGATGGCATTTAACCGTTTAGCATATTTACATGGACACCACCTGCCTAATTTACCACATCAATCCACCCTGTTATCATCCAGAACTAATGAATAAATAAATGCCATGCATCCCTTGTGAATAAATTAAATGATAAAAAAACACCAGATTTTAGGTTATGGGACTGCAGGAAATCTTAAACCATAAACTCCATATCCACTGTCAGGGTGGGCGCGGGAATGGACCCAAATGCAGAGTTCAGGGAAAAACGCAAAACTCCAAAAGTAGAAAGAACAAAGACTTTACTTAAATGAACGGGGAACAAAGGGAACAGAAAGCCTCGCAGGGCGGCTATGACAATCACAAAGAAAAAACTTCAAAAAACGTGGGAAAAAAAAATACAAAAGTCCCAAAAAATGTAGAGAACAGAGCAGGCAAGGAACAGGCAACAGGCAACGAGCAGGCAAGGAACAGGCAAGGAACAGGCAACAGGCAACGGGCAGGCAAGGAACAGGCAACAGGCAACGGGCAGGCATAAGGCAAGAAGCAAGCAAGGATCCAGTACCTGAGTCAGGGAGAAGGGAAACTTAAATAGACACGACGCAGACGAGACACAGGAGGGCACAATGAACAATCAGGCCACAGAGAGGGAAGGGAACACGAGACAATAAGCAACCAATAATAGGATAATTGAAAACAATAAAACAATTAACAGGACACAAAGCAGAGGTGCCGCCATCTGGCGACCCAACCAGGAATAACAGGGGGAAGACACAGAACCCTGACAATCCACCATGCAAAATTGTATAATTCTATTGATTGGAGCTAAAAAAAAAAAATCCTCCTACCAGCTTTTTTAGAGTGAATGCAATCTCTTCCACACTACATCAGGCTAACTGGCCAGCAGGATACATATTGTGTTTAAATATGCGTACATCCGAGCTGCATTGCTGCGTTCAGCACTAGTAGAAGCATTATTTAGACTGGGGTTATTGAACCAAAAAGCACACTCATCTAAGTTTCTCAAAATGCTTTATTCAAACTCTACTACCGTCAAAATAGTTTATGGCAGCCCTCTGGGTAATACAGCAGTCAGTTCCCTCTCCACTCATCAATTAAGCAGGCCAGACAGACATTATAAAAATCCAATAAACTGTGTGGATGATTAGACGCCCATGTCAGAATTTTGGCAGGGAAAACAAGGTTTATAGTTTATATTTTTCTCTCTGAAACTTTTTTTTTTAGGGCTCGATGGGGTTTTAAACTTTTCACTTCAGTCACTTTATGGAAGTCTCCCTCCAACCACTGTACAAGGTTTCATTTTTAGTATTGGCTCTAGGACAGGGATCATCAACTCTGGCCCTCAAATCCAAATCCAGCCCTGGTTTTCTTTTCTCCCGGGTAATTAGTGCTACTGATTGGCCAGACTGTCTTCACACCTGACTCCCAGGCAAAGGGAGGGTGGAAAACCAGCAGTTTTCGGCCCTCGAGGACCTTGAGTTGCTGATCCCTGCTCTAGGAGGACCCCAGACCTACTGGTCTATCATAACCTCCTCTAACAGCAATGTGATGAGACTTCTACCCAAATAATGACTAGATGACTAGAAATCCTTAAAGGGATTTCACAACGCACATGTGAGTGTAGATATGGCCTCCATTTTTTACACAAATTTCCTGTGTGTTTGCATCCACTGTGTTCATTGGCTCAAGAAAACGAGGGTAAAACATTCATTTTTAGCACTTATTAATAACTACAGACAATTTCACAATATATTGTATGATATTAATGTGTCGATTCTCAAATAAGATACAAGGTGTTGTTCATAAAAACACAAATCAGATACTGTACCGATCTCTGAAAATCTTTGGCTGTTAAGATCATAAAATGTTCACCAGCTATGTTTTATAAAATGGGCTTCATGAAATAAATAATATCAAAACATGCTGTCAACACACAAATAATCAATCTTGGTGAGAACACCTTTTAATGGCATCTTAAAAACCACAAAATATTTCTGAAATATGTATCCACTTCATTTGATATGGGTCATCAGTTAATTGTGACGGACAGTTAAGTATATAATTTGAGACAGTTCTATACATAATATAATAATGTGCTAATTATTGTTGATTGCTTCATGTTGCTTTCTAAACATGTAACATTATCTAATTGACATTATCTATGTATATTTGTCCAAAATGTTACATCATTTCATAAATTTTCACAGTCCCATTATCTCACAAAATGTTTTCTTCATTCATAGATACTACAAAATAAAGGTTTTAAAATCAAAACGCCCTATTACAGCAAAAATTCTGGCTGATGAAACAACTCGAACCACAAACTCTAACTTCATGTTCCAATATAATTCCCCAAAACAATATTATGTAAACATATGGATATTACTAAAGGCATTTTTATTCACTTTACATTTTTGTATCTTTAATTAAACAAAATGCTAATACAAAAATAGTGAGTGAAGTTTCTTCAGTTTCTAAACTGTGATGAGTAGTCTTCTGTTCAAAAGTGTATTTAAATTAAATACTGAAGCCACTCAAAAGGAAGATGCCTATTTGAAAACACATCACACATCAGTCTGTGATTGAATAGACATTTCTTTCAGCAAAGAAAATAAAGTTTTTCTTCATTCTCTAATCAATTTGTTGTCTTAATCTTGATATTGTTAGCAACATACTGTACATATTACTGAAATTGCTGACAGTTCATATGCTTGAAAAAGTTATGCATTTCATAATATACATTTTAAAGGTCGCTGATCACATTACAAAATTGAGATATAAGTCAAGGAATTCCTGAATACAAGTTATGACTCAATATTATACAATATTACAATGTAAATGGTACAATAATAGTGCAAAGGGGTTGAAGATTTTATCTTCGAGAGATAAAAATTTATTTTTTATGAAAAACTACTTCAATCTTGATTCAGATCTGAATAAATCCACAGGTGTTTCTGTAAATCCTTCCACTGAGAGACATCTGTTATAGTTCTGAAACTGTCAAAAAGCCTACTGAAAAAAGGAAATAAACAAAAGATGGGAAATTTCCACTGATACACTGATACTGGACCCCTGAGGTATGGAATAAGGCTTTATGGACTGATCACTCTAAATTTTTGTAAATACGAGAAGGCAGTACGTCCGCTGCCAAAGCAATTGAACTCGCCAAATCACGTCTGCAACCATCGGTCATGCATGTTGAAGGATCGGTGTAAGGTTGGGGTTGAATAACAACACCTGGAGTAGCCTAGATGATTGGTTTTGATTGAAGGCATCATGTATGCTGTTAGATACAAACAAATCTTAACATATCATGCAATACCCTCTGTTAAATTGTTTGATTGGGAGCAAATTCATTCTACAGCAAAATAGCGACCCCAAGCGCACAGCTGAAAAGATCAAGCTGCTGGTGTTCTCTGACCACCCAAGAGTCCAGGCCTCAGCATCATTGAATGTGTTTGGAATTACTTGCATCGAGAGAAGTGTCATGGGCTGATTTCGTGATGGACCCGTAAGCCATGTTATTCGTTTTCATTAAAGACCACGCAACTCTGTTTTCCCAAAATGCCGGCTTATTCCATATGGGGAAAAATAGCGTTTGTGTTATTTATTCGTGTGGCAATGTCTGTTCTGATAATGTGATTATTTATTTTTCTTGTATCAGACAGCTGGTGCAAGTTTGTAATGTTGTGTTTCCATGTGTTATTCTTGCTGTTTGTGTCAATGTTTCTGTTTAAATGTTTTGGTTGAATAACACAAATACCTGCCTTATTTTCATTGACCGTTAAAACCATGTTTACCATACTCACTTTCACCTCTCAGCTCCATGCACTGCCAAACGGAGCAGCAGAACAAACCACCCTAATGTAGACGGGGGTAGATGACAGCTACCACTGCAGTCTCAGTTTACAGAATTTTTGTATTTATTTATAATTTGCGGGTAGATCATTTCAAGTGCATTTCTTTTCTTTTCTTAGGTTATAGATTATTTATGTAATTGATTTCATGTTTTCTGTATTGGTTATTTATTGTAGTTTGGCTGTTCTAAGCTAATTGATTTAATTTATGGCGGTCCATGCCAGGGGAGGAGCTACTTGTATAAAGAGTTTAGAGTTCCTCCTGGTAGTCCTGACTCAACATGCATAGCAGACTTTTGGCCACAAGGTATAGCCAAATTTAGTAAATAAATCTATATCCAGTAATTTTATTATTTAGTATTAATCTATATCCAATAATTCATAGGTTTCTTGCATTTTCCATAAGAAGAATATCCTCTATTTTCTTTGCATGTATGCTGGAACAGTACATACAATACATTTTCTTAAGGAAAATACTTCAGACTTAACACCTGTCATAAAAATGAACAAATTCACAGACCACAGACTTCACCTGAATGTGGTCAGGGAGCCATATTTTTTCAGTCACTGCAAAGAATAAAAGAATATATAACTAGGCAGTCATCTACAGAAGAATAAGATTGCTCAGGCTTTGTTTTGTCAGAAAAGGCTGTACGTTCCAAGTAGTATATTTCTAAGTTCACTCCTCTATTATTATTCCCATAATCTGCTGCTCTATGACACACATGTACATGCAACAATTTATGAAATATTACATGATTATAGAGAGATCATGTGGAGCAGCTGACCGTTGACACCTACACAAATCCCCTATGTGGTCGAGGGTTTGATTCCCTGTTGTGGCGCTTTGAGTACTGTGATTCCATCTCAGCCGCTCTGCTTTCACATTGTCTGAATAAAAAAGAGAAGAGAAAATGCACAAGCATCTCTGCTCTCCTTAAAAAAGTTTACATTATTCCTTAATTGAAGATGCTGCCTTTTCATAAAGCAATAAAAATCAATTGATATATGTAACCATACCAAAATGAATATTGAGGTTGCTGTGTTTAGCTATGCATATACTTGACTTTTCTTATGATAGCCAATGTTATGATAGCTAAATACTATGTCGATATTCACAACATTTAAATTTTCTTTCACAGAGGCACATAGACATACATACATCAAATGCAGATACAACATGTAATATGAAATAAAAGTATACTGTACCACACAATTGTATTTTCTTTAAAATGTATTGCTGGGAACAAAGAGAATAAATATGAAACTGTATTGCATTGACATCAAGTTACACTTTATTACAGTGCAGATGCAGTCTACTACTTTAAACTTTTACATCTATAGCAGCCAGATTGTAGATTTGTATTCATAATTAGCAGATGCTCTTATCCAGAGTGACTTTTCACATAGCATTTACATTGCATCCATTCATACAGTAATGCAGGTTAAGCACCTTGCTCAAGGGTACAACGGCAGTGTTCTACTTGGGACTCAAACCTGTGACCTTAGTTACAAGACCAGGTCCTGACCCATTATACTACACTGCTGCCCGCACTGCTTCTGAACCAAAAGGCTCTATGTACATTTGTATAAGAGACTACACTGAATTTCAAATACAGTATGGGAATCTTTACACATACTGCCATTTGTTTAACACATTTTGTCACTTGCGTGTATGATTAATACATCTCCCCAACACTGCATGCCCATACTAGAGGGCTAAGTGCACTTGCAAAAAAAATAAAATAAATCGCATTCAAAAATACAACATGTGAAGTGCACACATGACCTATAAAAATAATCCCATTTATAAATGAGGATGGGAAAAGATAACCTATGCAATTTTCACATGAAAATTGTAGCTCACATTTGAAAAAGTCAGTTGCACGTGAAAATCTCCAGTTCACATTGTGATTTTCACGTGAAAATCACATTTTTGTAAGGGTGTCTTCAATCTCACCAGTACACTGCATGTGTGTCTGTTGGGTGCATGAGTATCATTTCACAGATCTGTGCCTTATTTATCACACCATTAAGAGCTCAGTATCCAATACATTCCAATTTAGTTTATTCAAATAATACATAATGAAATATTCAGTGTTAAGTCTACTCTGATTACACAGATTGTTATGCTACTGCAATCAGTAATAATGATTACATTTACTACGATGTAAATACACAGTGCACTATTTGGATTCAGTAAGCCCCAATGTGCAGTATCTTGAGGATGCCGTGTCTATGTGTCTATGAATTCTTCTAATAACTAAAACACTGGCAGACATGAACATTTCTCCTGATTCAGAGCTAGCTGAGCAACCAGATTTACATGCATGGTACAAGAGCTACACTTGGGTAAAGTAACATCAACTTGTGCAGTTACCATGGATATAAGACGATGAAATTTGTTCGCTTTTTTCCGTGACCTTTACATGAAAGTAATGGATAGGGAGGACTTTACTAATAAAAAAAGTCTACTAATCCAAACACAAATTTTGTGGGCCATTCCTAGAGACCCTAGACAATGGTTTATATATTACTAGTCAGACTGGCTCCTTAAGGAACCACTGCTGGCAGGACCAGATAAAATTACCTCCTTGAAAGCTTTGACCCCTGTCTCAGGCAGGCCCCCTTGATCCTCTACAGGCCAGTAGACTTCAAACCCTGACTTTCACACTCCACAGACTACTGAGTAGCTGGCAACAATGGCAGGGACACATAAATTACACCCCTGTCCTGTTGGCCAAACAGATTCATACCGTCGCAGGACAGGCGCCTGGCATCGCCTGCGCGTTCTGAACTGTCGACGAAAACTATCAAACACGCCTCCTGCGACGCAAATATGCCACCGTCAACGCAAATATGCCACCGCTTCAAACGGAAACCGTTTTTTATGGCTTAGCGAGGGGAATGGCTAATTAACAAATAAAACAGACCCTGATCTGCATGAGAATGAGCACAAGTGGTAAATAATTCATCTGTAAACAAAAGCCGGTCACAATGGAGCTCAATTAAGACGTGCTGGCTGAAAAGGGTAATGGATTCCTGATTGATTTACTTTGGATGCATTTGATTGGGGTGGGGGAGACAGTAGGGGGAGGGAACACATTAATTCTGAGGAGCCCATGTGGAGACCTTGAAATATAGATTATCTACTTTTCTTACCTTCTTGAGGTTGTTGGCGAGGTGTTAATCGAGTGGCAGCCTCCACCGTCCAGGCTTTGAGCTGCAGCCACTACACTACATTACCTGGACTCAAAGCGCGAGGAATACCATATCAAGAATTATACCTCGAATCCATGGTGTAGCAGAAGGGAGCAAAAAGCCTTCATAGAAATAAAAATAATTTGCCACTTATTCATGATTTGCATACAAATGGAAACTTGTATTTTTCCATACCCTCTAGTTTAAACTTCATAATGAGGCTTTTTCCAGACAACAGATCTGGCTCTGCACATTTGTCTTTATTAGAGAATCCCTACACTGATATAGCAATACTTAATCCCTGACTAAAAAAAATAAAATATATATATATATATATATATATATATATACAGAATTAAAACAAATACAATGCATTAAACAATATAGATGTTTTACAATACATTTACCAATTTGGCCATACTGGTACTGTTTTAATATGTGGCATTTAATGGATACTTTAGGTACTACTCAGACTTCGTAAAAAAAGAAGAAAAAATTAATAAAATTTGCACCGGGAGGTTTAATTGATACTGGGCATTATTATGCATATAGCCTTTACTGGAAATTAATACCATATTAAATTCAAAACATCATTCAAAAACATTTGATTGTATGGTAGTGTATCGAATGTTTGAATCCTATTTTCTGTAACACTCACATCTATGACCTCCTAAAGAGACTGTGCCGTTAAGCCTGCATTCAATACCATTGTGACACCCATTTAACACCCCTCAACCCACCACATTAACATGCAACTTTCCACAAGTAATCAATCACACATTGGAAACTTTGAATTTGTGATTAATCAAAAGGTTTTGGAACCTGCCAACAACTGATTGTTGTATCACTTGGGGGAGAATTTAAGACATATGCTGAAAATTCCCAGAAGTTCACCTACCTGCTTCCATAATTCCAGAAAATCACTGATGTTAGATCCCAAATGAAAAGCAGATGGTTAACACCAGATGGTTTACAGTATATGAGAAAAAGGTGGGACCTAGAAGGCTTATTAGATGTAATATGCATAAAATTAGTAAATAAGTAATATGAATAGTAAGAAAAATGAACAAAATGTAACATTTTATATAACAACACAAATGTTGATTTATCACTATGATTCCAGTTTTACAGTCTGAAGTCAACTAATTAGAGTATTTACACTGGTTTGAGATGGAAAGACAGGCATGTGCATACAAACACACATGTACACACACACACACACGCGTGCAGTGTATTATAACACAGAGAAGCTTCGTGCTTTAATTTGCATGAGACAAATGGCTCTGATGTAGGTTTGTGAGGGTGCAGTGGCACTGCACAGATGGTGTGGATTAAAGAGGACATCCAAGGCAGGTCAGCAGTAACAGCCATCTTCAAATGGTTTGGTGGAACCTGAGTCAAAGAAGCAATCATTTTCTGCAGTATGTTAATGTATAAGTATAAATTACTCAAAGATCATTATGAAATCATGTGTTCATTGTAATTCTCATGAGAACTGTAACTGTTTGTTTGATGTTGCCTTACTGTGGGGTGCATGTAGAAAAATAGAAAAACACTATTGATGACAAAAACAATTGAAAATAATTTTTAAAAACCTGTGTCCATGATAGTGTATTTTGCATTTCAGTCAAAAGAACAAACCATAGCAAGGTATTACACCACCATGTTCAACTGAACTGTATGATTAAGTGTTTTCTCTAATTTGACCTCAATGCAACAAATGACAGAGGGGAAATTCAGACCATTCAGCATGTTTGTGTCCGTTTTTAATGAATATGACCTTTGACCCCTATGACCTTCTGCCACATTGTTGTGGCCGTGTGACGAGAGAAAAACATTAGCATTTCCCAAAGACCCTGCCAGTGAGTAGGACTAATCATCAACTAATCCGTTAAGAGAATGCCTCCATCGATAAGTTGAAGCCACAGCTAACATGGAGGTAATGGAGCAACATGTGACAAATACAGGCTTTCTGTTCGATACAGTGGGCTTAATGCAGTAGCTTGCTTCCTTTCCTTGCATTTTTTCCAAGTATAGAAGGCCGAACGTGTCAAAAAAACGTGAAATTGATGTCTAGAACCACTTTTTGTCAATGGGCGAGTTCTAGACAACAACTGTGAAACTACTATGGATTTACACTGTAGTGAAGCCCTTCCCTCTCCACCATGCTCATTTCATCACCTATGCATACTACACACACTATACATACCTATACAAGCTACATTGTAGCTTTTTATATCTCTACCCTTAATAATGTGTAGACCTCCAACCCCACATACTGAGAGATTAAATATCCTGTGATGATGAGCCTGCGAATATCCTGCAATCAGTTTGCTAGGCTTAATCAGACAGCATGCAAGCCTTGCGATTTGACACGATAACAACGGATTTTGCCGTTATGTGTGAAATGCTTGTCGAAGAAAACATGAGAGCAGTTCCCAGTAGAAAATATGTGGGAAAGACCTTATACAGAAATGTTGCTTTCTGCAGGTCCATGAAATGCCTGCTCCCAAGGTTGCCTTTAACAGACGCAATTAGGCTGAAGATCGTTAATTATTTTCCAGCCTACCAGATTTATTTTGCATCTGATGCTGACCGCAGCCGTAGAAGCAACACCTCTCTGCCCACTTCTCACAGGGTTGGCATTAGCTCTTGCGTTCCGATGGCCTGCTGATGAGCTCATTAGCAGAACGATCTTGAGAAACTGCATCCCATGCAAATGTCCTGACAGCCAGCAGAGAGGGCACACATGTCTCTAACACAGAAACGAATGGCAAACTGACCTAATGACTAATGAGAATTTTACCTCTAACATGTTTTGACGGTTTAGAAGACAACTGTTTTTGAGGACTGACAAACACTTGCTTTGAAAAAATAAGGTTCTGTGCCCTGTAAAACCATTAAGGCTTTCTGTTTCACAGTTGTTTTGTATTGCACTGAGCTGTATTGTAGCCCATTTTTATTGGGTCATTGTTTCTGGTCTAAACTCCAGACCAGGGTTCCCGTGAAAAACATATTTCTATCTCAATGCATACACCCAGTTAAATAAAGGATAAACAAGCAAGAACCACATTCATAAAACTGCTGATCATAACAACCTGTACCTAAATAAACAACTCTTGTGGTATGTCCCTCTTTGTAAAATCCTTTCTTCGTAAAATCCAAAAGAAATTTCTGACATTTTATTTCTATAAAAATGATAGGACGAAGGAATATGGGACAATATAATCCAATCCCAAATTTGTGTAATTCAGTTTCAAAAAGCTAAAATAGTCTAGTTTCCTGTTCCCTAGTTATACATTACAGCATAAGGCAGGCAACACATCATTCCACCCCTCCCCCATTTACCATCAAAGAAGACACTGCTGAGTGGTACCAATTTTAAATGCATAGCATGCCTGAAGTTCCTGTGGTGGGATTCGCTGCAATTTTGTGCATTAAATTAAACAAGATAAATACAAATTAGTAAAGATTGCAGAAGATATTACTGTTATGGTCTCTAGACTGCCGAGTTTTCACAGGAAGCTGCTGCATTACCAGACACGTATGTAGAAAAACTACAAGACAGTCCTTTTCACATTTGTTTTTTCATACTTAAAAAGTATGATTGTTTTGAACTTGAACATATAAACGCAAAGCTAGATCTTTATTTAAGATCTATTGGAAGTCATTTTTATCCTATAGTCCCAAGGTCATAAAAGATTGCCTCAGTAACACTTTCAGACACATAGTGGTTATACATCTTATTTTGAAATGCCCTCTGAATTGCAAAGAGTGAGCCATTAAAATTGTCATTGGGTCTCATTTCAAAGTGTTCTCCAATTTGAGCACTCTTTCTTTTGAAGTCAAATATCAGCAATGAAAAACCTCATCAGCTACTAAATGTAACCCATAATGCAAATGTTTTATTTCCTTCATTTATCATATTTAGCATCATGCCTGCCTCATTACATTCTTGGCATTTACAGATAAAGAAACATAAATCTGAAGATGCATCTCATAACCAGTCCCTCAACGTGGTTTCGTACATTTGTGGGGTCTTTAGACCAGAAATGTTTAATGAATAAGAGTAATGTTGTTTACTTACATCTATGACTTATGTTATGCCCTTTAGTTTCCACTGCCATGCTTTTCTGTTAGAAGGCTGTGTTTTCAGTTTATGCCTATATGTGGAAGCGAATTATTGCTGTGGTTGTAGATATTAATTGGCAGCTTATGAAAACTCACTCAAGATAAAATGTTGCATGCTAGTCTTTGTAAGCATGTTGTTTTTGTGTTTGTTTATTTATTTATTTATTTGGTATTGCAGGAGAATAGGCAGTGTTTATTTTTATTTTTTTTATTTTTAATTTTTGCTAAAGTAAGTATAACTGCAGAGATTCACCTTTTTGCTTGTTGGTTCTTGTTTCTGATTGTGTTGTGGCAAAGTTGTGTTTTGTCCATTTGTGCCACCTTCATTCCTGAAACACTGGGGACAGTTGGGATGTAAGTAAGCAGGGCTGTGCATTGCAGTGCATGAACACAGTTAAACAGTGTGGTTCTTTTTTCATGTGTTGTTAAAGATGAGTCTCATTAATGCTTGTATCTGAAAAAAGATAAAAAAAGATTTTACATTACATGAAAATGCAGTAACTTTGATACTACTACTGCAACTACTACTACTACTACTACTACTACTACTAATAATAATAATAGGCGTCATCTTCCTCATCATCACACAAAATATTTTTTTCCAATTTTCTTCTCCAATTTCAAATGTCTGCATATCCATTGAAATTGCACAAAACAATTTCTGTATTTACAGAGGTTACCTCAAGCTTTGATTTGAACCTGGGCACTTAGTTCCATTTGCGTTCCCAATGTTGGTCTGAAGACAGCAGTCAGCTACAAGGCCGAACATGCATAGATGCAGTCTCTTGAGGCCTGGCTGCACCTGTTTTGGCTTATGCACCAGTCTGTAGGGATGTTTTATGTTTTGAATAGTCATGCAGCTGTGACACTTACCTTCCCATGCAGTCTCAGGAACTCAAGACTGGAGGACTACAATGGTCAATGCCATACACTTTAAGCAACATGTGTTTATGAATCATAACACAGTTGTGCCAAAACCATGTGCCCCAGCTATGACGAGATTCCAGGGCACCGTGAATTGATTTCATTGGATAACGTAAAAATATTTCTACTAAATGTGAACCACTGGCACGTGGCAGAATGTAAATTGTAAGCTGCAGTGTTTTCTGAAATATATACCTGCACTAAGGAAGCAAATTAACAAGCAGTTTAAGACTAATCAGAAACACCTGCACAGCCATTTGTCCCAAACAAAATGGGGGGGGGGGGGACTATGTATAAAAAGTTCTGTAATTTCTATGAATGTCCATTTCTGTAAAAAGAAACAGTATCATAATCGTGAAAGATTGATATTAAACCGACTTCTTTATAATGAACAAACGAATGAGCTATTCACATTTTCCAATTTCCTCACCTTGTTGAGGAAATATCAAGTTGGACAGCCTAGTTAGTGTTTTCCTGCTGTTGTCGAACTGTTCAATCAATGCTCTCGTCAGTACGAATGAACGTTGTGCAATGAATCTGCTCCACAGACGCTTTGAACTGTCGTCAACAGCTAAGGGGCATGGTTATGGCAGAAGTCAGTTGGGGAAAAAAAATCAAGCTTAAGCAACAGCACACTCCTCTACCCTTTCAGAGCACTCTTTTAGTTCCTTTATTTCCACAGTATCTGTCCTGTACAGCAGGAGAAAGGTAATGTAAATGTACAAATTGTATGTTCTAAGCATCATTCGTATCCTGGTGATCATTTATGTTGGCAAGATTAGATAAATCGTGGGCATCCACCCAGGTAATGACTACCACCTGCTGTACGTGTTTGTAAACCTAAATGAATGAATTTCAAACAAAGCCACCTATGCTGTTCTACACGGAAATGGTCTGATTTACTGTTAATTAATGAACTATCCATACAGTCACAGGTGAAGCGATTATACGTCAGATCATGGAGGGGAAAAAGAAAAGCGTTTCTGTTTATCACACCTGCGCTAGACTGTTTTCTAGAATGATTAATACATCAACGAGCTTTCCATCTGGGTATGTTTTTTTGTTTTTTTTTTGCCTTACATACAGGCAGTGTCACATATGTTTGTCACTGCTGGGACTATCCAGCAGTGGGACATATTTTATGCCAATGCCAAATGATCCCATACCATTACCTAAACAATAGTTTTCACTTTGTATACGTACAGTAGTATTATGTTCAGGGATTCCCACAGAAACAACTGCAATGGCTATCAAACCAATTCATTTACTTTTTAAAGATAAATATGTGCCTGGTATTGGGTTGAGCACCTCAAATTCCCACCACACTTTGTAATGGTCAATCATCTACAACCACAGCTGCATTCATGCTGTGAACCCCACTGCTGATTTGGGAGAGTGTATACATCCAGAGTTCTCCTCCGAAGCATGTGGTGTTGCCAGATGCTTCTTTTCACACCACAGACTAAAGATCTTTCATTTGCAGCTTTTGTATTCAATCCATGGGCGCCAGATCAACCAGTGGGGGTCCCTACATAGTAATGAATGCAGATCCCTAACTGACTGAACGCTCCTATGAACGGGGAGATACAATTGTGCATCGCCCTATGGTGCTACCGGCCACAGTTGGGTATGGCACTGTTCGGATTCGATCCACGGCTATGGGTCTCATCCGTGCACCACAGTGTGGCGCCTTCAACGAATGAGCCATCCCCAAACTTGGGCCATATTGTTTCTCCCATTTGCACCATTGTAAATCATTCAGGTTGCATATTGTCATTGGTCTTTCAACTCTACATAGCTGAATTCCATTTAATTCAACCAACAGCACCAATTGTCTGTTGCAGCCATTAGCAGATGACATATTATGTTGCCATACAAAGCAACATAATAGACATTGACAAAACAAGCATTATTTGAAATCTGTCCAACCATACACTGTTTTCTACAATTGTTATTGCAACTTGACCAGCAAAAACATTTGACTTTCAAATGTCATGTGCAATTGAACTGGTCTGTATAATATTTTTAAAATATTGTTTACAAGGGGTGTGTGTTTTCATAATAATTTTTTTATAAATTACTTTTTTATGATACGGATTTGCTGTCATCTTGAGGAAACAGAGCTAATGTTTGTATACTAACACCCAAAAAACGCATTGCTCACCAGAGATAATTACACAATCAACTGATGTTGAAAAGGAAAACATTTTACCCAATAACTACTTGGGTCAAGTACTACCTCTGAAAAGGTACTCCTAGTTCACAACATTGACTTTATACCTCATGACTTAGCTGATAATATTGTCTCTTACTGCTGAGCTGTTAAACTGCAAGACTGCAAGTAGTAACTATATATAAATTCTATTTATGCCTCCGGTTCACAAACAATTACATCTACCCCCAGACATTTAAGGCAGTATGAAATATTAACATTAGTTTCCTGTAAGAGATGGGGGTAGGCGAATTGCATGTCCTTGCACAACCTCCTCTATATCAGTTCTTTCATCAGATGGATTGTTTTGGATGGTTAATTTATGGAAAATTAGCAGAAATTGGCAGCAGGGTGTGTGTTTTGCATAGTAATAATGAGAGGACACACACAGAGGGCCTGGAGTCAGGATAAAAAATGGGGGCGGGGGTGTGGTTCACCCCCCAAGGTCAAATGAAGGCATTGACCTGCTCTGCCACGCCTGCAAACTGCAGTCTCAGCAAAACTGCTGACGCAGACGACCTTTCCTTGCCTGCTATCTGCATGGATAACAACACAGCCTCTACCCCTTCAGTGTACAGAGTAAAACACCCAATAATAGAGGTAAACTTTTTCTTTGCACAAGCATTTAACATGCATGTTTAAAATGAAATTAGCTTTTCTATAGTTACTTAAATGAAGAAAACCTACGTTTGCTTTTTAACAATAAATTCCACTGTACATTCATTTAACATTAATCAATGTCAATCTTGGCCGTACCTTTATTCATTTTAAAGGTCAGGTGAATGCATTAAGATAACTTGAATGGGTTTCTGGTCGCAACAAATGCAAGGAACGTTTTTTTCCATAGATGAACAACAGTTCCTTGCATTTGTTGGGACCAGAAACCCATTCATGTTATCTTAATACATTCATGTGACAATTGGGGATGCTCCCAAAAAGAATGGAATGACGGCATTCCTAATTTAAGAATTATTTCCTCTGCAAAAATAGGAAGAGTGTGGTAAAACCACATGACACTGGGAGAGAAATCAGTCATTGTTGGGGTAAATTGGAATTTCAAGCCAGGAAAATGCAGCTCTATAATATCCTTTCCAAGAATAAGAGGAGAGGATTGAAGGAAGACAGGAGGAGAAAGCAGACCTACCCGTCTATCATGCAACTGTCAAATCACATCTGGTTTAACCCAAGAAGAACCTAGTTCCCTGGGGCTGACCAATGGGATGAGAATGGGTGGGTAGCCTATCACATTCCAAACATATAACGGCAAGGCCTGTTGCTTGCTTTTGCAACTAGCTAAGCCTACTTCTAAATTGCAGAGAAAATGAAATGCAGAGCTGAATAAAACTAAGCTACCAAAAACATCACTCTGGTCACTCCTAAAGCAGGTTGGAGAGTGATCACATGGTTTTCAAGATGACAAGTAGAAAGCATCTCAGTGCTGCCCAAAAATGAAGCAAAAGAACATTATTCGAACAACCTCAAGCTAAAATACCAAAAAATGACGTCACTATTCCGACTAGTAAGAGGCAGCATAGTGCAGTTGAAGGAAGCTAGTACCTGCACTGCTGCAGCTTGCGGCCTCCTGACTGTCAGGCTGCCCTCAGAGTCTCTCGGTTTTTGTATGGAGACATACAACATTTCCTGCATTGTATAGGTTGAGGCACTGCCACACATAATTGAGAAAACAGTGTAAACTAGAAAGGAAAGGTAATCTCATGTGATTAATGGTAATTATTAAATTGCTTTCCAAATGTTTTTTTTTCTAGTTAAATTATCTTCATGCAGTGTTCATAAACATTCTTGACATCCAAGCTCTATAAATAAAACCAATTAACCTTTAAAAAATTAAAAAACGCCTCCAAGGTCTACCTTATTCATCAGATGAATTTAAGATTATACCTCCAATTAAAATAATTATAGGAATACACACTGCACTTTGTACCAGATATGAGTAATGGGTCAACGGGTTAATGTGTGATAATTCTATTGCAATAATATAAAGCTATATTTTACCTTGATGTCCTTCTTTTGGCAACATTGTGAACAATATAAAATTTAAATCCATAATAATGAACCACCACAAGGTAGTGTGGAGATGTGGTCTTAAAGAAGAGCCAGGAAGCCACTGGAGTCAAAATTCTCCAAAATGATTCAGCTTTATGCATTTATTATCATCATTTTTTTAAACAAAAGTTGTTCGGAAAAAAAGTCCACCATGAAAAGGAAAAGAAAAACACTCAAATCAACAATAATAAAGAGAAGGGGCACCTAAGCCTAAGGACTGCTGCTGCAAGCAACAGTCACATCCCTCCTCTCAGGTAGAGCATCCCTGACCTAGCCAGTCTGAGAGTCTCCCCGTAGTGAGCTACTCCAAACCTAAATAGAATGTAGCCCCTGATGGACTAAATCACCCTTCCTAAACAGGAAAACACCATACATTTCTACAAAACACATTCTCCTTGAAAATACATTGTCACCATATTTAATTTAACACCACATCAACATACCTGTGCAGTAAGGCAATAAATTATACTATGCAGTTAACTGATTAAAAAACATAACGGCTCCCCTATGATATAAAATTAGATATAAAATTAGATATAAAGATATAAAATTAACATTTTTATATATTTTTTTGAATTTGTCATTTGTAATATTCATGATGGCTTTGGTATGTATGAGTCCAAAGTATTGGTCTAAATATGGCACGGAACATACTACAGTAAACCCTTAATCCCCTCTTCCCCATGTTGCTAGTTCCTCCACGAGTCAGTTGGCATCAGAGATAATAAAACAGTTACAAGATATTACCTCAATGCAGAGGTAACATTGACCAATTTGGTGCCCTAGACAAGATTTTAGCTGGTGCCCCTTGCATCGCAGCCAATTCCACATATACATATAAGACTAATCAACAATGAAAATGCAAAGGCTTAAAACTATTAATTACCAAAGAGGATGGAAAAGGAAAAGCATTTTAATTGACTAATACAAGCAGGGCTAATGTTGGCTAACTAGACTCACAGTGACAGCAAAGGAAATAGCCACATATGGTCATTCTAGCAGTATGCTCCAGGAAACAAGCTTTTTAACGATATATGATTCAACCGGGTCAGTTTTAAAACCACAGAGGCATTTAATCATAAAAGATGCTATCATAAGCTCATTTTATACTTTGTGTACTTGAGGATGGTGTTATATTATCATCTAAATTAACTATGTATAATTATTATTTAACTTTAGTTTGTTCATTTTATGAAACTATAAAAGTTATAGAAGTAAAATATCAAAAAATATCAAAATTGGCATATGGAACCAAAATCATCATTTTTGACAGTGGTGCCTCCCCTTAAACTGCTTTAGAATTCTGGATTTTGTAGCGTATTAATTTTAGAACTGTTAAAAGGCCAAGGTGCCCCTTTACTGAGAAATAACGAGGTAAAAAAAAAAAAAAAGATTAAAAAAAAAACATTAAAATAAAACCTGGACTGGATGAAAAAAAAACTGGACTAGAAGAAGAAAAAAAACTGGACTGGAAAAAAAAAACTGGACTGGAAGAAAAAAAAACTGGACTGGATGAAAAAAATACGGAGCACCCTAAGGGTCATGGTGGGGATTTTCTTTTTTTTTAAGCTACTTTTGCATTACCTCACAATGTTTGACATTCATGACAGTTACACGCATGCTTTTTGTGCAAATCTGGTAATTCATCTTGCCCTGGCTCTACATTTTGGACGGTGTAGTGGCATGTGCCCTTTTGTAATGTCTAATGTTGATAAAAACGGAATGTCATTGCTTGCAGTGATTTGTTAACGTTGTTTTGTTAAGGGTGTTATGTAAGGAATAAACATGACGGGCTGCCCCGTTGTTGGAAATTATACAACGGCTTGGCTGAATACTCGATTCTGATTGGTCCATGGGTGGGCATTATTTCTCAGTAAAGGGACACCTCGGCCTTTTAAGAGTTGTAAAATCACTGTGCTACAAAATCTAGCATTCTAAAGCAGTTAAAACAGCAACATTATTCTTTTGATTTTGAATTGTTGTTACGTCCCCTCCCCTTTTCAATGTCCAATTTCACAATAGATGGCAACGTTGAATCACGGTTCTAGTTACCAACCATCCCGCAAAATACGGAATTGTCCCTTTGTATCTTTGTGAACAATTCTGTTTGCTGCGGGCAACCCAGAAAATAGGGCCTATTTAATAGTTATGTTGTTGTGGGCTTTTTTTTGTAATATTTTGAAATAATAGTATTAGTAAAAGTTAAAAAGTTCGAATTTTTTTTTTCTTCCCTCATTTGGGGCGCCCCTATGGATGGACGGCGCCCCTTTGCCTATACCGCCTATGCCACGGGCCAGGCCTGCCTCAATGGGACAGGGTTGTATATTGATCCACTATGAACATTAGCACCAGACAGAAATGAAAGGACGTGGCGACATCTTAGCAGACTCCAAAGGCAACAAAAAACTTATAATAAAGACTACATACCAAAATGTGTCTCATACCTGCACCAAGGAATTAACTGAACACGCCTAATGACTATTTATGAACACCTATGAAGGCAATTGTCCCAAACATTATGGGGCAGCTATATGTATAAACAGTACAGTCACTTTTATCACAAATCTGAAATTGTGGAGTGCAGAGTCAAATCAAGAGAAAAAAAAATGTCTTTGTCCCAACCATTATGAAGCTTAGTACATATGGGACATCACTACAGTACACCAGTATATTAATTTGTGTTAAATCAACACATTTTAGTTATTTAGAGATAGATGAGCACTGAATATTTCAGTGTTTCTTATAAACACAAAATTACATTATGCTTAAAATTCAACAGTTCAGATTGTCATTTGCAACATTTGAAAAAATGGGCATCTGTTGCTAAAGATGAGATGCAAGCAATAGTATTAAATGCCTGTCCCGATCATGCATTTTCCGGACATACCTTTTGCTCACAAATTCTATTCTGAAGGACTCATAAAAAATATATGAAACATTTCCCTGTGGTAAGCATTTTTCATAAAAACAACAAAACAAATACAACAGCATGAGAATGGGAAGGTAAGTTTATGTTAGTTTTTGACTTGCACCTAACTTTCATAATTGAATATAGTGACTTTTATACCAGTTTGGTAATGCCTGCAAACAATATTTATGATTCAAGTAGCAGATAAATAAACATGGGCATTTTGCCATCGTTAACCTTCTGGCTAAACATATAACACTACTTTCTGAGCTATGGCCCTGGAGCACTAGAAAAAAATTTCCACCTCTAATTAAAAGTGTAAATCTTTCTTGATGTATTCCTAAATCCTAGCAGTTTCCTTTGGTAATGCACAGCAATTTCATGCGCTTCTCTGGCATGCAGCAATACCACACATTTTATATATTCTGAACATAGGAAAGCCAAGTTGTTTCAATACACCTAGTGTGTCCAATGAGGACACCTCTTTTCTGCCTACCCGACTCAGTCAATGCATTGCAATATGATAACTTCCTTGATATTTATCTGCTTTCTTCTGTCAGCAGTCATGACTTGCCAAATCTGAAGCAACTGTATGACTTGCGCTCATTCTGCACATTTAAGTTGTCAATATCCATCCCCATGGCTGTTTAGTGTGTTTGTAAGTGAGGCAGCTGTAGGTTGGTTGTTGACATTTTTGATATTTAACAAGAGGGTTTCAACTTTCCTTCACTAGAACTGTGTAAAATTGAAAACATAATTTAGACCCCTCCATTATGTATCCTGTGCAGTTGTTACAGGACATTAAACTATAATGTGTATTGGTTCTGAAGACACCTTTATCCAGAGTGATTTACACAGCTTACAATTTCACATACTATCTATTGATATAGCTGGGTCATTATGTTGGATTTAAATTTTGGAATTCAGTATGTTTATCACACTTTACAAAATTGATGTAGATGATAAAAATGAGGATTCTGACACTGGTGGACAAATATGGACGATTCTTATCTGTTGCCAGTTTATTATTATAGATAAGATATTGATAGTGCAATATATTGTTACATGGCATTTTGACATGGCAACTGGTGGTAGGTGAGCAACTGTTATTTTGATCTTTGCCTGAGAATATATAGCATTTACATTCTATTTCTGGACTTGGAAGACTGCCAAAGGACAGACCTGCTCGAGATATATGTCCATCACAATATTAAAGTTGACAGCAAGCAAGATACACACTGTTGTGAAGTTTCATTTTCTTATCTGCCTATGGATACTGTGATGCCAGGAAGGGAGATGGTGCATTGGCCACAGGCGGCAGTGTCGGGCCAGGTGGCAGCTGAAGCTCATTGCAATTAGCCCAGCTTCTACCCATTGCCTTAACGTGCCTGTTAAAAAGGCTTTTTCACCAGACCTATGATGGCTTTTTCTCAGCATTGTTGCTGGTGCAGTTGTTCCTGGGTTTGTTGGATATGGAGACACACAGCAAAACCCCAGAGGATTAGCCTCTAGAGTATGAGCAGGCTATCTGTCTGGCAGCATTACCTTTTCAACTTTTTTTCTGAATTCCTATGGAAATCCCCATTATCCCCAAGAAAAATGGATGCCAATGCATCTGCCAGGATACTTTATCATTATGGAAAGGGCTCCCCATTCACCAAGATGGGAGATATATTGCACTGCAATACCTAGAATCTACAACTCCAGCTTTAAGAATGCTTTTTCTGAGAGACATTGTGCAAAACAATTGCAAATACTTCAACATTGTGCCGTATGTATTCTACCTTTCTACCAGTATTCTACCTGCATATGAATTACAAATTGTGAGGGTGTCCAATCAGAGAAGACTTAGGAGGCAGTTTATGGAAATAAACAAGGGGTTTTATTGACCCAAATCAAAAGTAGTGGCTGCAACGAAAAGGCAAGAGAAAGAGAAAACGAAAGCAACAAAAAAGACTTTAAAACCCTGACATAGCAGTTGTTATTGCCTTAGTTTTTAGGATGACAGATAAGGGAAGATTACTGCAGATTTAATGCCTACTGTTCATATAAAAGCAACATTTAGAGTATAAGGCACACATGTAGGCCTAAATTCAATCAACATTTGCCCTTGACATACAATCAAATGCAAATACACATTTTGTTTGTAACAAACACAATTTACTGAGATCAGCTAGCACTAAAACTATCTTTCGAAACTGAGTTTGTGATGAAAAAAAGCTTGCATCTACCTATAAGTCAGAGGCTTATTTGGCTTGTAAGCAGCTAGTTAAAGTAATAATCTCAAAGATTTTCATTAAAATAAATGCCTGTTAAGTCACTATCTATCGCTGAATTAGGTAACACAATGGTGATTGAGCATATTATTATATTAATTTATATTATTATTATTATTATTATTTATGATTAAAGAACTGGGTGTCTGTGGCGACATTCCCGGGAAAAAATCACAAGCGGCGCATAGATAGTGACATTTTTTCCATCACCCATCAGTGGTTGGTCCGCCAGTGAGGGTAGGCAGAGCTAACGCAACAGGCTTGCTCTTCAACTCACTTGTGTGTGAGCGGCGTACTGTTTTTTCCGGTGTCTGCTAGCGTTAAAGGGGGGGTTATGGAACCCTAATAAGTTTTTGTGTAACATGAGAGGTCATATTGTTTGTTGATATAGATTTCGTATTACATTTGATGACAATGTAACGTTACTAAATTACATAGCTATTTGCACAGCTAATGCTAGCTACCGGACCATGTCAATTAAGGCAACATTAGTTTAGACAACGTTGCACACAGTATCATCTCTCATATCAGGTAACGTTGCGTTAACTAGCTAGCTAATGTAATTAACACAATCTAATGTCAGCTAATAATTAGAAAAAATGCTAACGCTACCGACCGGTACCGACCTCGCAAACCATCTCTCGAATGCAATGCTACCTTGTTGCAGCGTTGCAAAATAGCTAACTAAAGGCCAGTTCAGATCAATGATTCACAACGAGACTGAATGCAACTGGCAAAATTCCAAGATGTCTGATTGTAAACGTTCTAAAACCGCACTTAGCGATTTGACAAGGTGGGTCTTTTGAGACCCTAGGCAACGGCTTCAGAGGCTCTGCAACTAACCAGTTCACACCGCTGCAATTTTCTCTGCACCATTCTAAAACCGTTTCGTCTCGTTGCGAATCATTGATCTTAACTGGCATTAACGTTACCGTTATTTACATTGCCATCAAGTTCATCAGTATATAAGCCAGGGTATAGGTGGAGCAGAGCCGGGTCTGATTTCTGTGTAAAGATGTCAAGCCGGAGAAAACTAAATAAAAGAATACGGCAGTATGGATTAGCGTTGTTATTATTTTATTATGCTTCCTCATATGTTCCTTCAGCCTTGATGCCCTTTTTTGATGAAATCTTTGTTTTTGGTTTATTCTTCTTATTCCAATTGCCAATTTAACACCCAGCTCAGCTTTATTCTCAAACAGTTTAGCTAGCAAAACCAGAAACAAGGCAGTTGTTTCAAAAATATCACACAACAATCATTCACAATGATGATGCACGAGATACATAATTGCACGAGCCACAGCGAATCCCGCAAATTCTTCGCTGCAGTGTAAAGATGTTCATACCGAGCAAAAGGTGGATAAAGAAAGTTTGTGGAAATTGATCATCACTAATTCTACCCCAGGTCTGCTACAGCATTTTAACCTGGCTCGGCAGTGTAAAGACAGCTTAAGTTAGCCTAATGTTAGACAATGAATGAGTATGTACATAACGTTACTTGTATAACAACCATTTTTTATTCAGTAAATAATAAGTGTAATAGTTGGCGTGGCCCAGGTGCCAACTGACTGACGTCACACATGCGACACTGGTTGGATCCAAAAACACACCTGCAATTACCGCTTCTCGCCATTGGTACCGCCAAAGAGAACGAAACTGAAATCTTCGAGATTGTAACTTTAACTAAATTAGATCATTGATACCATGCACATTTACAGATTAACATTATTAACAATGTAGTTATTTGACTAGCAGACTTACATCATTAATAGACTAACATGGTCAAATGTCAAGCCTCACAAGCATAGCTAGTCCAGCAATGAATTCATAAGAACATATTGAGCATGACATGTCTCCTAAATCTACATGTTCGGCGTAATTTTTTCACATATTCTGGGTGAAATGTATCAGTCCTGCTGTGATATAGCCTAGCCCAGGTTTTGATTGACAAATATAATCAAGCAATTCATGTGTAACCCATTTATATTACAGAAATTTTCAACAACAACATCAACGGGGCATTTATGTTCATTTTAGGTTCAGGTGAGAGCAAATATTTATTCATTCGTGAATCCAAACAATGGCAATTGAATCAAATAAGAGTGACAAACCAGTAAGTAAAAGTCATCAGAGAAACAGAGGGAGATACAACATGCTGCCAGTAAGACAAGGAGTGGGGGATGGCAGACTACTCAGCCTTCTCATTGGCTGGCCTAACCAGAATGTTTTGTCAGCTGGGTTGTTTGCTAAAGTGATGTTGATGTGGTGGAAAGATAATGGATAGATAATGGAAAGGCAAGGAAGTCAAGAGGTGCTGGGACAGAGAAACATGCGATTGAACTTTGGTAATTAATCTCAGAAGGGCAAAGGAGGAGGTTGGTGAGGATGCGCACAGGACGGGCATGTAATGCTAGACACCCCAGGGCAACAGTGCTGCGGTTGGGGTTTCACCATCATGACACCACAGACAGGAAGCAACTACGGCATGGGCGCAGAGACACTTTCACAGTGTCAGTTGTAATCCATACTGCAAGTTCTGTAACGTGTGAATATCTCAGTCGTTATTTATTGGATCAATACTCAAGTCAGGGATGATACACTGATACACTAAATACACTTGCCATTCACAGAAGAATGAGAAAACTTTGGTTACTGTAAGCAAAGTTGCAGACAGCAAAGTGCAATTAAATCATAGTTTTGTCTACATACATTCCAAAGCCTCTTATATGATTGTCTCTTTTGGTTAACTGCCATTTTTTAAACACTGTGGTTGATACAATACATCATGAAAACATCTCATTTGAGTTTGTGAATTCATGAGTTTTAACTGGTACAAAGAGGTGCAAAAGCATTTTGCTGAAAATCATCATTTTGGACCTTTTAAATCTGGCCTTTTTATGAAACACAAAAACGCTTTTTTATATTTTTTAGCTTGAACTAATGTGTCAAATTCCTGACATGTTTTCATATTAGCAGAACAATTGACAGAATTTTAAATGAATGAACATGTGAAACCACAGGCTACTGAGTGGCTCACCCTGTTAAGGCACTGTTATTGGCTGGAATCCATTCCAGCCAGCGCTGAATGTGGGTGACTTCCTCGTAAGGCTACAGAATTGACGCTAACATTATTCTGGGAACATTGGATTTCAGTTGGCCGGCGTTACAGAATCTCATGACACACCAGTGACCCCCCTGGTCGATCGGGCAACCACAAGCCTGCCTGCTGAGCTGCACATGACGTTTCTCCCTCTCACTTGTGTGTGAGCTTGTGAACTGCGGTGTGATATGAAGCAGCGGCTGATGTCACGTGTCTGTCTGTGGTCTCACAAATCGATTTCAAAGGCTGCAGCAATAAGAGCTAATGAATACAATTGGGTATTACAATTGGGGATAAAGAAAGAGAAACAGCAAAGGATGAAAGAAAACCTGAAACCTTAGATGATATTTCTAACAGACCACTGTGGTTATTTCTGAACAATGTCACACTTCAAAACCAATCATAATAATATGTAAGGAATACATTTTCCTTATAGATGAAATGCCACATTTTTACAAGTCTGGTGGAATTAGAACCTTAAAAGCACTCAATGAACTAGTATTATGAGAGAACACCTGCCTTATATCATACAACAACAGAAATGGACTGCTTAGCATAGGTCTTGCATGGACAGAATGTTCTGTATGTATGGCTGTTCCTTTCCAGTGGCAGTCTGATCAAGCTACATTCCTAGGGTCTACTTTCTGAAACAAGAGCACAGTGAAGATCAATGGTCAGCAATTCCCTTCCTGGAGGACCAGTGTATAAGGGCAAATTAAATAATTAAGAGGAGAAGCTAGCATAAAAATCCAGAAGAGTACATGAACCTACTAACACAGCCCCAGTGTAGAACATTGGGCCTTCTACCCAGATCTCAGGATTCAGAGCTACTTTCAGTTCAGTCCATTGCATTAACTGCATGGTAAGTGTGGCAATATGTAGAGATATGGAGATATGTACAGTAACCTCAGTGCTTTCATATAGAGGTCTGTCAATTAAATTTTCTTTCATTGTCCAGGTGAGTATTCACATTTAAATCATTGCTAATTTTTCTTAACTGTATGTTTTTAAACATATTAAAACATATAATGTAAGATGTGAAAATGAAAAAAAATACATCACCACATAAAGTATATATAATAATTCACATGCTCAACAGCTGACATGACAGTGCAAATCATAAATAATTATCAATTGTGACATAAAGAAATGTAAAATGACTGGGACGATGCAGAGGTGATCTACCACATTGAGTCTTTTACAAATGTATAGCATCCCAGTAGGCATAGTTGAGGTAGCAGTAATTAAAACTGGGTTAATGATCACAGCACACTGCAATGTTTCAGTCAATATTTATGATGACAATACACAAGGAGTACTCTCTGCAGCTGCTATGCTGCTATTTTGTTCCAACTGTGGATATATGAATGGATTACAAACATTTGGTTGTAAAACAGTAATTTAGGCAAGCTCAAGGCATGCACATTACTGTAAAATACAAATCTTGTAAACATAATCTGGTTAGTCTGATGTGTTTATGAATATGTTGTTACGGTGTAGTGGATGACAGATATATGTGTTCCTTTTTTCCCCACTTGTTTTAAATAAATTTGTGGCTGACTTGACTTGGCCACTAAACATCCACTATCAACACTGGTACACCATTGGATACAATTAATATTCATTCAGCAGCTTATATTAGAATATATTAGAGAATTCATGCAACCCTACAATTAGTGTGGATTTCAGTCTGGAAGACAGCATGTCACCATTAACTAACTTGGATGATTGTTTTTCTCAATTTTTGTGGGCCCAATGAACATTTTCTTTTGCTCTTTAAGTTGCAAACTGAAATAAATAAAGATGTCCTGTGGGTAAACACAGCTTGGCCAATATCCACTTTTCCTGAGAGGCTGCATAAAATAATTAATGGCCAAACAGGACTGGAGTGACAATATTTATTACCAAATTTATATAGCCACATTACTGTTTTCCTATTAAGTACATTTTTCCAGTCAGGAAAAATATGTGTACATTGCATCATACTGTAACTCAACTGTGTCATTTATTTATTTATTTACTGTACATGAGAATGATGCATCTGTTTTAAAAGAGAAAAATGAAACCAAAGCATTTATAAAAAATAAAAAATAAATAATTATTCCTAACAATAATATAAGGGTTACACAAATTTGTATAATATTGCCTTGCACCATTTATAACTGACTTATTTTTATCTGTAAGCTATAGCTTACATTACATTACATTACAGGCATTTGGCAGACGCTCTTATCCAGAGCAACGTACAACAAAGCTTTACATATATATCAAATCTCCAAATTTTTAGTCATCCACTTACATGTTTGCACTGATTCCAAGTCATTGGTATAAATCAGTGGTGGTTCAGTTATGGTTCTTACTCCCATCTGTATTCATGTTTCCACATGGCACCTCAACTCATGGATTTCTGTGTGGCCAATCAGGCACCATTTCAGAGACACCATGTTACCATGGCAACCCACTCTCTATTGCAAAGGCAGTCCTCCATCCTGACAGACAAGTATATTCTATGGACTTTTTCAAGGATTCATGTTTGACAATTATGTTCTATTAAAAAAAAAAAAAAAAAACATAGTTTTATTGGCTTAAATCTATTTTAAATAAGGCATTTTTTTTTCAAGAAAGCGATACAGAACATTAAGAAAAATCTCATGCGTCTGTGCTTCCCTTTATCAAGTTTGTCTGCTGTGATGTGGCTCAATTCATCAGTCATATACACTTGCAGATGGTTAGCTTCTTCTGTTCAATCTTTGAAACGATTCAGGGTGCTGCATCCTGATTGGGGATTTTTAATATGTCTTCCAGCCCAGAGAAATCCATTTATCTGAGAAGACATATAGTGATGAGCCTGCAGACTGCTCTCGGCAAAGTTCCTCTGTCGGTGCTTTTTCATAGCTAAGACTTTCCTTTGATTGAAAGTCATATGCGTCGGTAAGCCACCTTTCCCCACCAGGATTTAACTTTTCCTTCGAAGTTAAATCAAAATATTGTAGCTGTATCAGTTTTCATGACTGTATTAACACATCCATGCTGTGGTGGCTTTAGAGAGAAGAGTTATTGGGGGATTTTTGAGGGGAGATAAATTGCAAGGAACACGCTTTAGTGAGTCAAGTAAGTGTACATTATTTTGCAGCTCTTTGCTGAAATATATTGCCTCAAAGTCAACAGATGCAGGATAATAATACCAAAACAAACATGTACATACATACCATTTTCCTCTTAGCTTTTAGAAAGCTGCCTTAGATTACGCAGCATTTTCTAGTCAGCGCAATATGACTAGGAGCAAAAGATGCATAAGGCCTTCGTGCTTTACAATACCAACCAGCTACTTCTAATAACAACTCCCCTTACACACACTATCATTAGATAAGGGGTTGAGACAAAAGCTTTGGAACTGAAGCATGACTCTACAATTAATATCAGGGTTCCTAAACATTTCTCATTTCAAAAAGCCATTCTTTTCCAGACCCTTATTTCCACATACAGTTAAACCAAGATCAAAGAAAGGTCTATCCACAAAGCATGCATTTGCGCGTGCTCGCGCACGCACACACACACACACGCACACACACACATATACAGTGCCGTGTATTAAAAAAAGTAAGATTTAGATTCAACAGGGCTGTGTTTAATCAGCAGAAGCTAATTATAAGGTAAATATTCGATAAATTGGTTGAGTAACTAAGGGAGCAAACACTGTTTCACATGGGTAATATGGGTAACTTTATTTATTAAATAAATTAAATAATTTTAAAAATGTGTTTCTTGTTCAGTCAGTTTCCTTTTGTTTATTAACACATTTTGTCTAAAGATCTGAACCATTCTGTGGCAAATATGCAAGAATGTAGAAAATCATAAAGGTGGCAATTACTTTTTCATGGCACTGTGTGTGTATATATTAAATATTTTATTATTATTATTATTATACTGAACATTTTACTGTGATTAAAACAAATATTTCAAGATTCACACAGACAAGCAGTAATTGTTGTTTTTTGTACATCATGCTACTTCCCAAACATACAAGTTACTGTGAACCAGACAATAGCACCATAACACCTACAGCTGCTTTCTTGCTGTTTCAGCATTTCAATTATGAAATTTAATGAGGTGAATTATGACACCCGCTGGGTATATGGTGTATGTGTGTCTGACATGTCCTTTGTCTTTGTAGATGATCATAGCTTACCTTATAACCGCAATATAAAAGCAAGTGCAGTGCATTGAAGAAAGCCTCATGGCCTAAAGGTCAGTTTGAGCATGCTGCTTTAAAATGAATAAAACATACACCATGCACTGAAAGAATCAAATCATTTCTACATTTGTTTCAATAAAGGTCTTTCAAACAACAGAATTAATGAAGTGTACCAAAAACCACAAATCAAATAATTGTATTGAATTGAATTGAATCTAAGAACAACAGGACATACATTGTAATGCATTCCAACTGTTTCTGATTAATGAATGAATGTGCAACCAAGTGTGCTAGAATAATTTCAGATGTGGGGGGTTAAAACATTTGTATTTATTTATTTATTTTTTAGAAAAGCATACTGTCAATGCCAAAATGTACATGACTTGTGAAGGGGGGATGCTGGCGTCTGTATTTATTACTCAATCTCACTTCTCACTCCCCATATACCCTGAAGCCTAGCTTGCACCATGCACTAGCTACAGTAGGTATGTACTGTGATTTTTGAAAGTAACCAAGGTAACATGAAATGGAACAGACTCTCTCTCTCATACTTACTATACTGAGTCACATGCCTAAACCGATGACCACATGCCTAAACACTGGATGCCCATCCATCACTATGCACCAAGACAGCAAGCTAGCTAGCTAATGGTGTAACATACATTGCATAGAATAACAGTAGCAACTGGGTCCGTGATTTGTATTTTGATTATCTTGGGATACTATAACACAATTATACAATTCTTTGGGTTTTTGGAGGGTTGAAATGTAGTCATTTTTACAAGTAGATACTGTGCCTTTGTATTTGTGAACAGTTTTTATGTTATCTACCACAGGCTAGCTCTGCAACAGAGGGGTTTTCTCAGCAATAGAATAACATTTTCAGCACTAGATTAAGACTTGCTTACATTAATAAAATAAATTAAATAACAATAATAAGTGTTAAGGTGTCGAAAGTGGCCAATGGACTCTATGTTAGACGATCTCTTCTGTCAAGCCATCAACCAGTGCCCGGATATTTGTTGGCCAAGTGTATGACACTGCTGCTCATGCTTGAGGTCCCCTCTAAAAGGGCATCTTTAGTTAAGATTCTGTGCAGGACATAAAGTTCAAATGTTTACAGACCAGTGTTCTTGAGAAAAAATAACACCTTTCATACAGACTTCTATCTCAGCCAAACTGCGAGATAATTTTCACTCATAAGTGTTTGGTGATGAAAGCCTCAGGCCGTGGAGTGCTGGAATGAGTTGTACTCTCAGAATTGACATGTTTAAGCATTCCATTTACTGTAATTGGCAATTTAACCTCAAAACATTCCTCTGAAAGCACTGAGCTGAATCTTGCATTTAAACATCATCTAATTATTACAGCTCGATGCACATGTCAAACTTTGCTCCCGTTAAACAAGCTGTAATTAGAGGTTAAAATGGGACAAATTCCAGGAAATGTAGAAATCACGGAGCATGTAACAAAACAGAGAACTTCACCATTAAATTTTCTTGCCCCATTTTGGCCTGAGTGCAGAATGAAATCAGATAATTACACATAAATGTCAGGTGCCTTCCTGAGTGGCAGCAAGTTATGGATATTGTACAAAGCGGGCTGTCGAGTATCACAATTACAAACAAGCCATTTGTTGCATGGGCTTTACACAGACCAGTTTGCTTAGTTTTAGAACTCAAACTCAAAAAAGTTAATGTCAAGCCTTGAGTATCACTATCCTGAATTAATAGAAAATAGGAAGCCAACATGTCTGACTACACAAGTCATGCCGGGTACAGGCATCTATAAAGAAAACTGAAAAACAGGCCTCCTTGAGAGGTCACTTAAGCTTAAATCCTTGATTTTTCACATTTCCGAAACTCCTCCCACCCCTATAAAATCTTCAAGAATTCAGCAGATTGCCTGGGCACAGATGTGATTAATGATCCTAGTTACACTACAGTCTGTCTTTCGGAGGCTGTGGTTGACCTGATTGGTGAGGCAAGTGCAGAGATTTATGAATTGAGCTGGCTGCTCAACCAAGGTGAAGGGGGAGTTTTTTTCTACTCTGTGGTGCCTGAGCCAGAAACATAGAGGAGATGCAAGGGCCTCGTAATAGGCAGGTACAAACAGATCAAAGAGAAAGCTTTTAACAACACTCCATTATTGCATTTTTGACACCTAGAGGGCTTACACTCAAGCCTTATAGTGAATACTTTTTGCCTCCTATCCATTTATAATAAAATCTGAAGTACAACATATTGGTAAAAAACAAAACAAAAAAACACCTATTCAGAAAATGAGAGCTGTTTTATTTTCACGTTACATGTTTCGAATAAAACACGTACAATACATAACCCATGGTGCTAAATGTCAATGTACGTGTCAAACTCAAAAATGGGCAACAAGATGAGGACATGAGGTGTGTTATGACATTATATTAAAAATGAAATAAAGAATGAAGTGTTTGGCACTCAACTAGCTGAGCAGGCAACTCAGAGGTATTACCTTTTTAAACCTTTTTTTGGAAGGTTTTTGTCTTTTTTTCCATACACTTTTTAGGCTGCCGTCTAGATGTCTTCCCAAATAATTTTTTCGAACACTTCCATCACACCATTGACGTATAACAGGAACATCAGAAGCCTCTTCATCATCCTCCAAACTGTCACAGTGGACCCTGTGATTGTTGTTCATGATTTAATGCTATAAAGCAGCCACTTCAGTCCCAGTTCATTGATGGATTCTTTATTCCCCCCGAGCAATTTCAACAGCTTCACGATAACAAACAGGAACTGAAAGGGAGGGGAAACCTGGCAGGGAAATAAGGCCCTGAATCATGGAGGGGAAACTTTCTAACAATCCCTGGTGAGCATTTCATGTCAATAAGATGTCTTACCCCCACCCCCCAAACAAGACAATCATGTGAATAAGATACACACGACTATCACTATAAAGATAGTATCTTTCTATCAACTGGCTATTTCTTTTACTTGACCAGATGTGGAAAGCTAAGTAGCATCTCAATGATGAGGCTAATTTAATTTTAAGCATTAATTGACTGTTAAAATAGTTTAAATCATAGAATGAATGATCTTTCAAATCCTTTAAAGTAAATCTGCCTGGATACTCCAAAGAAAATCTAACTTTTTATTCAAAACAATCCTTTTGAACAAGAGACAAACAAAAATAAGTGGTGTTTTGAGTTTGTACGTCGAGGTGTGTGCATGCCCCCAGCACGAACTGTTCGCCAGTATTTCTCAAGTTCCAGTCCTCCCCATATCTGCAATTGCACCATCCAAATATGAAATGGTTGGTTGCGTCACTAGCCTGGAGCAGATTTCAAATTTCTTTTCTGGTTCATTTCATCACTGTACTGTCCTGTGATAGCATCATCTTGGTTCTGGGAGCATTGTCTTAGTTGGTTGAACAAATGTGTTGCCGTCTCCTCCACCAGACTATTGCTCAGGTGCAACTGAATGACCGAAGCTTTGACACAAATTGCTAAATCAAACATATCAAAACTAATTTTGCATGTATAATCACACAAGATTAATTAATTGCAATCATGTGATGCAGTTGATAAAAACAATAAAATAAAAAAACATGTTCGGGTGCAGATGAATAATTGTGGGTGTTGTAGTTATAGGTATGATAGGTTATAGTTGTAGGTATTGGTTTAGAACTACATGACAACTGGGAGAAATGTAACTGATTTGTGCGTGGTCCATGACTGAAAAAAATTCCTTCTTCAAAAAGAAAAATACTGCACTTTGTATTTCTTTAACTACCGTACTTTTTCCATTTTGTGTTGTTTTTCTTTGCACATTTTAGCAGTTTTATCATTATGCCTGTAATATGCTTTGATACATTTTTCCCTTAGCCTATAAAACAAAGCCGTTATAATGTGAAAATACAACTGTTGAACTGATTCAGTTGTGTCCTTTATTTCAACAAAATAGTTTTGCAACATGTGGTATCGTAATATTTATGAAATTATGTCGCTGTGGGTTCATAAATCGATGCTGTAATGCTGGGAAGTATGCAGCTTGGAGTGGCATAAAACAAAGTTTGGAGTATACTGCCTACTCAAGTTTAACCCCTTAAGTCGCACGGGCCAAAGTGTCTTTTTAATTTATTTTTTTTACATTCATTCTGGTTTTTTTTTAAACGGTTTTCTATCAATCTGGTCACATCATACACTGTTGGAAAGTATTAATACTCATGGTTTTATATCTATAAATTATTTTATGATTCCAATGTTTTAGCAACAATGGTTCCTTATTTTGTAACATGTGGGTTGGCAAAACAAGCTTGGGGGGTCCTCACCTTCTTTGCGGTTTGGAAATCCACAGACAACACATCATGATAATGTCAGTATGCTTGTCACAGGAAGAATCCAGTGAACAAGATCCAGTCATTTTCAGTCCGGAAAACATGTTAACTCAGAGAAACTTAGAATAGAATATCCATTGTTTATTTAAGTTCTCCGGAGGAATTATCTTTTTTTCCCATTTCGCTGTTGTATTCACACCAAAAATATTGTGTAAAAAAGAATGTTATCTCTGGTTTGTATAGATTATTTGGAACAAAACAAGTTCACCTATTAGGTTATCTGACCAGTACTGGCCAAGCAGTTCTACAGTATAGCCAATGGGATCCGGCAGGACTCAACATGGACAGTATACATTCTGCCCAGTACGCTGCCAATCAGCTGCAAGCTATTTTAATGACAACTAGAAAGCATTTTACATCATGAAATTACATTTCTAACAGTGTATCCATTGCCAGCCTTTCATAAAAGGACACATTTGACATGCTGATGGGGATGGGGTATTTGATGTAATCTTCAAACAATAGACCTCAATTAATCAATTAGTAAAGGAGATAGCTAATGTATATATTTTCTACAATCTTGCAAGGTTGCAAGACAAGAGGAGTCTCCAAATTGCTTTTTTGCCTAGACATGCCTAGACATAGCTCAGAAAAAAAACAATTCAGAATGCTAATTTTTGCTGGTATTGTCATCAAAATTGAACCAGGATTTGTCCAGCGTTGTAGCTGTGTCCTCATTGTGTTTTTAAGCCCACCAGGCACAGCCTCAAGCATCTATATTCACTCAACAAAAACAAAAATATTTTAGTTGAGAAAAAAAAAAAACTCCCACTTCCACTGAGCTTCTGTTACTTTCAGTAATATTTAGAGCAATTTGAACTTTTGAACCAAAGGTTACCTTTCGGATGAGACCATGATTATGCCTGTAGTCAAAAGCGTTCAAGAATAGTAACCATTTTATTTTGGGTTATTTTCAAGCTCACGTTAGAAAAGGGGGTGATACATAAGCAAATTTGACACCTCAAAACCTACTCTTCAGTTAAAATAAGTTCAACACCTTGAAACATATCCTCCAGTTAAAGTACATTTAACACCTCAAAATGTATCCTGGTTTTAAGGTAAGTTAACACCTTGAAACGTGTCCTCACTTTAATTACATTTAACGCCTTGAAATGTATCCTCCATTTAAAGTATGTTTAACTAGTGTTCCCGTAGGTCAGGTTGCAGGAGCCAAATGTGATATGAAAGATTGCAGAATTAAAACAGCATGCATTTCCTTCATCTGTCCTCAAAAGCATGGAGAAAACATTAAAGCTTACAGGAATGAGAACTATGGCACTGCAACATGAGCCATGTGTGATACCAACACATCAAACGTATCATTGTAAAAGAGCTGCACTATTGTATTTGTGGGGATTACCATTTCTATCATTCGCTCAATCAGTTCACCGGCGAGCAATGCATTTTAACAGAATAAAACATGGTTTCCACAATTTAACTATTCCTTAAATGCTCCTGGCTCCAGTTGAGCAAGGAAGGGGGAGATTATCCATATTAATTAGTGATGTGTAGATATATTTATAAATGGCTCATTTTAGCCCAGATGCATTTTAAATGTGCAAGCAACAGGCAAACATGAACCTTCATTTATTTTTAAGAGCACATAATAAGATAATGGGTACAACATAAAACACACTTCAAAGAGAACATTTAAATGCTGTGTTTATGTTAAAAGCAATCAGTGTTACAGCTTTGCTGATTATTGTCACACTACCATTTAGCAGTCAAGATGGCTGTGGACATAAAAACCAATGCTATAAAATATAAGGAAGAGGAACATTGGAAGAGCCCTATCAAAAATAAACCCAGCATTCAAAACCTTTCCTGCAAGGGAAGAGTAGACCAGGTTGGCTAGCATATACTGCGTGGGTTGTCACTCAATTGCCAATTTCTCCCTGCACTCACAGAATCTTTTTAGGCCACAAACCCATTGTTTAAATTTACAACCTTCCACCGGGGGGGGGGTTAAGGCATACAGTATAACGCCCATTTTTCACATGGTCATTAAAATAGTAACACTGGTAAAACAAGATGGCCCCTGACACAAAGCTTGTTCCAGGCGTTAAAATTACAACTTAACCCAACTTAATCACTGGTAAAGCTGTAAGCATCCATTCATTCTAAGCATGAGGAGAAAGCACACAGAACACATTACACAAACAAATGAACGTAAAACTTTATAATATAGAGAACATTTCTGTTTGTGTGCCGAAAATTAAAAATTATATGATGACAAGTTAATGCCATGAATGTCATGTACCAATATGCAATATGGAAAGTATCAATGCATATGATATCGTCTTGATTACATGTAATATCAAATAACATTAGAGCAAGCTGAATGTATTTTATAAATTGTGTCAACACCTCTCAAATGTGCACTGAATATACACTCACTGTATAAGCAATCTGCTAGAATAACTCCCCCGTACTGATAGCACCCTTCTTACCCTTACAGCACTTTGATATTCTCTTGGTAAATAGCCCCTTTATTTTCCCTTGAAATAAATAGGCTCGGTCATTTAAAATGTGTGTCGTCCACAGAAGGGGACTCTCTCCACTTCACTAGGCAGTCTGAGGGCCCATTGAGAAGGGCCCATGAGACAGACAATCGGGCATTGATGCAAACGGGGCTCCCCTGAATGGTTGCCGTGGCGGGATCCAGATGTGGACTGGATTCTACCACGAGGTGAGGAGAAACGCTGATCAGAAGCATGCTGGGAGTGCTTATGAGGGGCCTTTCTGAGTGGGAGGGAGTGAAGAGGGGAACAGCATCTGTACATGCAATCCAGCTTCTCTCGGTGTCAATGAGGAGTTGAGATCTGCAGAGACATGCCATATTTTTCAAGGTGTCACAAAAAGAATGGACCGGCAATAAATTGGTTTCCAAGGCCACATATGTGTCAGCCCGCAGAAGAGGTATAAGAGTTTATTATCTGAGCTTCAGTTCCTCCTCCAACATGCACAATCCATTAAAAAGGATCACCTGTGGCTTCAATTCCCTACCAAGACATTGATGAATCGGGAAACCCCACCATGTGCTGCAGTATTGCAATAATAAGTATCAGAACTGATCTTAATCTGATAACTAAGGAGTTATCCTCGTTATTGTTCTACAAGAAATAGATCCAACAGAAATTGATCTGAAAATGTATACTATTCCAGCTTCAAGGAGTTTTCACTCTGGTGTCAAGGTAAAATTCCCAAGAAAGTGCCTCTCTAACATCTGGCAACCTAATGATCTCCTATGATATGGTGGGTTGCACATTTTTTTACATTCCCTAATCACTTTGATTTCCCAGGTCACCACTGCAATGTTCTCAGTTGAAAAAGTTGGTTAAATAAAGGTATAATAATAATATTAATAATAATAATAATAATAATAATAATAATAATAATAATATAGTAGTAGAGCACATTTGATTTAGGCTTATACAAACAATTTAAAGATGTTCTGGCCCAACATGTCTTCAAAATAAAGTAGTTTTGCCCACTGTGAGCACAAATAACAATATAGTGCATGCCAAAGATATCTACAAAAAAGTTTTAAATATCAAAAAGCATTTTGCATATCCTTCAGTGTATGTGAGCATACTTTATTTCGTACTGGAGGGTGTGTTTGTATATATTTTTTTCATTGTTTTTGTATTTTTCCTGATTTCTTGGGTCACCTTTATTTTAGGTCTGCGGTAGCAACCAATTCAGTCCGTCTGCATCATTACAAACAATATTTCACTTTCTTTCTCACAATTTTGTGATATACATACTAACAAAAAAAAAACAGCTCAAAGTGATTGTTTATCAAATGTCTTTATGAAGTAAGACCCCCAAAACTTCTGGTGCGCTGAAGCTTTTCAGATTTACAGAATGTAAAGAGCTCCCTCTGTTGGTTAGAATTGCACATCGCAACATGACACTTCAGGCAATTACTCAGAAGACTGCAGTCTCTTGTGTCCTCCCCATTAGAAAATCTGACAGCAGCATATGTTGTGTAACATCAGTTAGTAGTAACTAACACTAAGTAGTTTAAACAGATGAAAAATTTGAAATGTAACTAAAACTGTGACAATAAACAAGTTACCAAATGAAACAACACTTGGTGTTTTTCAATAGGCATCTATTTTTAAAATTATAAACACACACACACACACACACCTCATGGTGACACAGCCTTCTCCAACTGGAGCAGGAAGTTGGTGATCTCATCTTTGGATAAGTAATGTTCCAAATGGGAAACTGACCAGCTCACTTAATCAATCAGATCTTTAATGAGAAAAGATCTTTCTTTAAAAAAGGGTAGATGTCTGGCGAGAGGAAATGAGGTTGTTAATACATTCACCATAGATTTCTATTAGCACAATTTAATGGCTAGTAATGGCCCTGGCAAATGGCGATCGGCCGATCGTTTAATGGCTGCCTGAAGCATGTGATATGCTGAAGAAGACTGCTCCTGGAGTGGGGGAACACTCCCCTTCTCACATAATGCCCTTAATTGAGATCAAATAAGCAGAAGATGCAGAGTTATAGATATCCCTTTGGAGCACTGTGGTAGTTAGTGTTTGTGGTAGACTGGTGTGAATTTATTTACATAATTTCCCTTTACGTGAAGTAGTAGGCCCCGCTGATCAGAACTGACACTACTTGTCATTAGTCAGTACCGCTGGAGAAACAAGACTGAGAAGCATATGATAGTTTATGTGCGGTATGAAGGCCTAAATGACAGGGATTGTCACTACGTCTGGCACACAAAGCGGTTTCCTCTATGAAAATCACAGGAGATGTTCTGCCCACAGCAAGGAACATACAAGCCAACAGCTGTCACACCACATAATTAAGGAGTCCGTGCAAAGGTTTTAAACAAATCAACAATATAAATTAATACTGATAATTTCCTCCTGTTTATTCATGTTGTGGCCCCTTTAAACTAATCACACTCGGTTCATAATTATACACTATAAAATAAAAAAAAATGTGTTTCATAGGAAATTAACCTATCCTTACATTCTTTCTAAGTGTGTGTGACCTAGACTGTCCAAGAGGGTTCATCCCACCATGGTAAGCTGGCCATAAATTGGCTTACAGACTGCATCAGCACCCCCCTAGCTACTCAGCATGTACAAATCATCAACTGTTGTAGTGAGCTGTGCCTCCATTCTCATTGATTTTAGCTTTCCTTATGCCATTCAGTATGGAAAACTGGGCTGTATATGCTACAAAAGTGGGTGTCATGTTGGTCGCTAGAAAAACACATTCCACCATTATCTAAATGGTCGCTTTCTTTGCCCACACATCTCACTGTAATGATAGAGAAAATTGTATTTTTATTTGTTTTATTTTGTTTTCAATAACTACTCGTGAATACATGCACTTCTGTTCCTTGTGCATTGACGTGGGCGGTGGGTTTATGATGATGTGGGTATCTCCAGGATATAATTCAAATACAGTTCCAGGATGTATCTCCAGGAACAGGTTTGGGCAGCCTTGCTCTAGAGCACCTGGAAATGATCAGTAAAGTTTACAAGATACATTTTTGCTATAAATTCTGCAATCTCATCGGCTCTAGGAATTTTAGCCACCATTCAAATGTTGCAGATGTCTTTGCAGGTTTGAAACCAGGAAAAAAACACTGAAAAAAAGGAAAGGCACCATCTCCCACAAATACCCATACTGCACTGATGCTAATCCGTCACATGAAAATAGGCCTGTATGCAAAGCAGAACTAAAATTAATGGCAAGAAATGGATCACTTGAGCAGAAATAAATGTTCACGGATTTCATTATTATTTTCTACAGTCTTTTCAATATGCACATAACAATCCAGTCGTCTAATTCTGATGAAAACAGACTTTAAATTTCATAATAGACCGGAATTTCCTAAGTTTAAGGGGTGCAGCACCTTGGTATTCTGTATTGTGGGTAATGACATTAATGAATCATCAGATTGACAGGTTTGGGCCTTCAGTTACTTAGAAAATTGGTGACTGAGCATTTGCATGCTGTTATCATGAGCTTCCGTTGCATGTGTGAATTTGTGCACGCATGAATGAAAGGCCGTTTGTCTAAACTGGTGTGAGCTAGCAGTTGTGGTAACACCCTTATAACGTGTGGGTCACCACAGTAAATGCTTAGTCATCTACAGATCAAAGCGCTTAGCCTCATCAGTGTCTTATTCATCTTCTTTAAACATACACGATTATATAGTAACATGCTTCCTATTCCATACACAAATGAAATTGAAAGTATTTTGGCTTGTTTGGAATTTGTCCACACACTTGCACAAACACACACACACACACACACACACACACACACACGCACACAGGCACACATGTATGCATCCACCCTGTAAAATATTTCGTAGAACTAACCTTAGTGAATAAAGGTGGGCAGAGCAGAAGGAATTGCTGCATCATAAGATCATTAAGCATTGAGGGGTCCCCACACTAATGGGTCAGTGTGTATAATATGCTCGTGCACGTCGAGTGCTGAATAGGTTAAACAAGTCAGTTCACTTAGAATGGTGGTGGTGGTGGTGGTGTTGGGGGGGGGGGGGGGGGGGGGGGGGTTAATCAGGCAATTGTTTTTTTGTCATTAGAATGCTAATTTTTTAAAAAGTCTTGATCTCAAAATTAAAAAAAAAACTGCATTCCAACACCCCTGTTTCATTGTGCATGAATCTTGATAGCAAATTAATGAATTACAGAATGAAATTATGATATTTTGTATATGCAGTCCTGCTCCCTCTAACCCTGCAGTATCTCCAGAGGAGCCAGCAGTTCTGCTGGCTGGCTGGCTGGGTAGCGGGCTCACCCATTGATGCGGATCTACTTCTAATCGAAAAGTGTGGGAATCAACTGACCTTCCAGACCTTACAGGAAGGCTGAGTCTGTCACCCGGTAATTGAAAGTATCTGCGTAAAGGTTAAAGGATGCACTGGCCTATTCATAAAAGTTGCCAGTTGCGCAAAATCCACACAGATGTGGTTTTACTGATTTGTAAAGCTGCAAAAATACTCCCTTTGTGACAGTTTATTTGTGACAGTTTATTTTAGCCTTATTCTTCACGGTACGTTAGCATGCAAGCACCAATGAGCAATGACACCTTGAATGTAAATAAGGTTGTGCCATTACACTACATATTTTTTGTAATAATTTTTACATAATAAGTGTCTTGGAAAACAAAAACACATTGCACTGAAAATATTTTCAAAATATTATTTTATTTGTATTGAATGTCCCTTATAATGTCCCTTATAAAGGTTTTAGCGTTGAAAAATACATAGTTCTTGAGGTTAAGAACAGAGACTCATGTCCCCTATAAGGGACAAAAATGTACTGCCGGGTCTTAGGAGGCTGTGTGAATCGGTGGCTGCCGTAGTCTACTCTGGCGCAGTGGAGAGAGACATCATTTGGGGGTGTCAAATAAAGTTGAAATTCTCTCCAGGGGAACTTAGTCTTGTATCAGTGGATGTGGTAGCAAACTATCACATTTGGGGATTTGTTCAAATCACCTCTATACAAGGAGTTAATGAATGGTAATTTGGCTGACTTGCAAACCTAGACAGCCATGACAAGAGAACCAATTTATCGAATGATAGTATAGAAGGAGCATATGGACAGCGGATGGAAAGTGTTGGATTTGTCAATGAGCACATACTTCCTTATGGGAGAGAAGTGGTACTGCATGGCATGTGCTATGCAGCCACAATCAATACTAGAATAAATCACAATCCCGATACTTCTTAACACATAAACTAAAAAAGTAGAAATAAAATCTTGTACATGCATTTTGGTTAGCGCAATTGACTATACAATCCCTCTAAGAATGTCTTTGTCATACTTGTTCCTGGTTATGGTTATACACTTTGTTGTACGTCGCTCTGGATAAGAGCGTCTGCCAAATGCCTGTAATGTAATGTAATAAACTATACAGACACAAGATGACATTAACGCATTTTAATATTAACATTGCTGGTTGAACTGCTCATTGACTGTCTCTTGGATAATTGCTAAATCAACATAACCACGTGTAATATTGTCACACATCACTAAGCACGTCTATTAGATAAATACACCACGACATCAAAACATCTGCTGAGAAGGAATTAAGTCACTTAACCCAGCCTTAAATTGATGTCATTTGTGGGGAAAATTAACCATAAAAGGAAAGACATGTAAAACGTAGTAATATGATAGGGCAATCACTGCCACCATCTGGGACGATTCCAGATGTTGATGACTCTGAATAGTGCCACTTAATCTTAACATTTCTGTGTAGGACACCCTGCCATGCCCCTGTACTTCATGTGCAGTGATTCTAGTTCTTACTGACACAGAGCTGACTGCCACTCATCTACTCAAACCTTAAAAAACGAGATAGCTAGTTCTGTTATTTGCAGTGGCAATTTGTGCCAATTCCATGTTATGGCATGACATGTTACCCCCACCAAGAAGTAGAAATAAAATCTTGTACATGCATTTTGGTTAGCGCAATTGACTATACAATCCCTCTAAGAAAGACTTTGTCATTTTTGCAAGGGCATAGCGTGGTGACATTTTTCCTTCCATATTTTGCATGGTTACTTATCACATTAATTTTGTAGGCATGGTCTTAGTAACTCAGGTTTGTGGCTTCCAGTGTATTGTGATGCTCTATCAATGAAGAATGGTAGTGAAGTAACACAATACGGACTGTAAAAAAAGACCTGCACCTTTATTAGACAAGCACTAATGTTACAAAAAAGTACTATCAGTCTTGAAGTCAAACAAAGAAAAAAGAAATGTTAAAAATAATGGATTGTGTCAATTCCAGAGAAGCTGAAATCTATAAACTAAAAAAAAAAAAACACTGGCTAGAATGGTACACTGGCCAGACAGACTATGAATAACTTAAAATGGCAACAGACTGTTCTAGCAGTGTCATTAAAGGCATGACATCAGTGAGGGAATATTGAAAGTTGATCACCTGTCAGCCAAATGAGCAGGCGGTTTCTGAGTGAACCCAGCTAAATGCCAACTGCTGCTTGAACTGATAATAAATAAATGTATCTGTTAGGTTGAAATGTGTGTTTTATGAGGCCTATTTCAAAGGAAACTTGCTGTCATTGAAAAATTTCTGATACGACTACATCATGTGCCAGTGATCAAGGATGTGTATCTATGATCATGACAAATAGGTCCCAATTGGCCATCATATTAGTATGGAACTGAGATATTCAAATCATTACACTTCCTTTGTATGCTTTTGTCTTTGTAGAGGTCTTTCATGCTTCCATTATCTCCACTGGACTTTTAAGATTCTTATTTTTTATTGTTTCATTTTTGAAAGATAATCCTTTCCAGGGTAAGGTCCCAGGCATATGGGCTTATACTAAGACGGTATTCTCTCAGGAAAGATCAGAGGGATCGGAAAAACGGGGATAATCCTAAAGTCTATCGGTTGCTTCTGCCTGATGGACTTTCAGTGAACCAGACTTAACCAGCAGTGAAATTTGTATCATTCACCCCGCGGCTTGCATTCTGCAGAAATCCTAGTCATACATCACCTGTTTATCGCTCCCAACAGACATGGTAGGGAAAGGGCTGTAGAGTGTGCAAAGACAGAAACAGCAATACTCACTTAAGACCCTGTCAAACCACAATAAGGTTGGTAATGCGTCTATCTTAAGTTTACACCAGACCACTGTAGAGTGCGAGGGAGCAGAATGATTCAATTTTTGTGCCAGAAGAGGATATGTTGGAGTTTTGAAAAAACATAACATAGCTAAAAAGCTGTAATGTTCTAAATGTACTTATCCAATCAGCAGGCTTACCACCACACATATCCTTCTTATAGCACATTACTGAAGCTAAGTAGATATGGGCTTAGTCAGTACTTGGATCGGACACTTGCTGGAAGTGGTGTTGGCAGGCCACCCGTGAGTGCTCTTCAATCTGGACCACACAGAAAATATAACACCCCAGCACACTAATGGGGCACTTTGCTACAGAAGGTGCCCTCTTTTGGATGAGATGTTAAACCAGGGTCCTGACTCACTGTGGTCATCAAAGATTCCAGTGCACTTTTCAAGAGGTAAAGAAAAAAGAAAGTGCATCCTGCTGAGGATCAAGGGTGGGAAGCATTTTGTCCTGCAGCGTAAGGAACCAGTGCCCTCCAGCGAATCCCTCTTCCTCTCTGTTGTTTTTCTCTTTCTTGTGTGTGTATGTGTGTACATGCATGTATAGAAAGAAAGAAGCTTTTTTGAAGCTCACTTCCTGGTCTTGTTGAGAGAAGCTGCTCACTAGCGAGTAGCGACAGTGTGGTTGGCTCTAGTATATGGTGTTTCAGCCTCCCATGTCAATGCCAGTCAATGGTAACAATTAGGTCAAAAGTCTATAATTTTTTCCCTACAAGAAAATGTAGAAGAAAATTGCCAATTTTTTAAGTGAGTGTGTTATTCGGACAGGACTGTAATATTTTTCGGACAGTCTGCCTCACTGCCGAGTTACTGTATGTCAAGTGCTTAGTGGACGACCGGACCCATGTAAGGGACCCCCTTTCCTCTACTGTGCAGTCTGCAATTTGTACAACATGGCAGCACCCACAAACTGCACTTCCAGGCTTCAAAACGCTTTTCACCATGGAGAGTCAATGGGTGATGTCACAGTGACTTGGTCCATATTTTTTATAGATTATATGTAGTTAGCTATCTCTGTTTATAGCTACCTATGAGGTTCAAGTGAGAAAAGGGGAAAGAAAAGAAAGAAGGAAGAAAAAAAAAAAAACTAATTGCACACTCCAGTTCCTGGTGCATTTACTAATGTTTATTTGATCAATGTTTGAACCGTAACTTCATCTGTGTCTCATACAAGCAAAAATGCTGTGGTTTGACTACCGTTAGCCCATAGTGCATTTTATTTTCTACCTGTGAATGAGGCATGATATGCAGCTTTGTCTCCACTTTGCCACACTTGGCGCATATTTGGAGTGTTTGAAGGGCAGGACTTTGGATGGAGGGGGTGGCAGGGGTGGAATGTTTTTTTCCTTCAAAATCTAGCTCTCTCTCGCATATTTCTTTATGACTTTTACGACTAAATTACCAATTTGCTCAGAAAAGTTTACAACGAAGCCACTAGCTCTTGAACATGTGTTTGTGTCTTAAAGTGACCAAAACTAAGCTCAAAACCCCTTGTCATCTAAAATGAGAAACATCAATGCTTTAATTTATTTTTAGAAAATTATAATATCTGCCATAACCCCCAACTCAACCCCCTTCCTATGACTACAGTATATAAGAGTGGCCCATCTCAAGATAGTGGAACATAAACAATACTTTCGTTAGATTGCAGTGTTCAGTAGTATCACAACATACACGCTACAAAAATTCCTGATGAGGAAATTAAATGTTCAGGGTGAATTTTGCCACGTTTGTGACTTTATGAAGGTCAACCAGAAATGTAGCTCATAGTAGCCTAAGTGATGCAATGCTACTTGTATTGCAGGATAACATCATTGTAAATACAGTTAAGACTCTGTTAAACTGTAAGCAAAACTGATTTGAGGATAGCACACACGATTCTACACAGAAGACCAGAGCATTAGAGCTACCCTGGCTTTTGCCATGAGAGATAATACAAAAAAACGGTACTTTCTTAACTTGGTTCTCAGTATTAAAGGTCAAATTCATTTGCGGATGAAATGGACTGAAATTTCAAATGCGTCTATGTTCAGTTGTATTTAATGGGTGCCATTTCTGATTGCTTGCTTCATTCGAAGGAGAAATTAAGCTTGGTATAATTTCGGGAGAATTCACTGGTCACCGGTGATTGGTTCATGAAAAAGTACACAGATGGTGTAAGCCAAAGGCAATGCTTAAATGTGCTGACAGCAGGAAAGAAAAAGCAGTTAATTCACCAAAATATGCAATTGATTCACTGTCTTTGAATTCTAAATGAACTAAGGTGGCATTAATGACAGTATATAATGCTCAGGTTAATCTTTAAATCTTGCAGAGTATCCATACTAATAGGCTAATTTTGTGTTGGGGTATAAAATGAAAGAATTCCGTTTTAGCCACTGACTCTTTCCAAAGACCAGATGCTGGTATAGCTCTAATTTCTTTGTGCAACTTGACCACCAATTTCAATCATTTATATTACAATTCAGATCAACATGTACTATTATAAAATAAAAATCAATTTGTGCACACCAACAAATCACACTATACAATTTAGGCATGAACATGTGTTGCAAAACCCATGGGTATCATTAAGGTATTGTCAAGGCAACCTTTGGTGCCGTGCTGCAATACCGACAATGTTGTCAGCACACTTAATTTGTTTTCTATGTGACAATGACTGAACACTGACGTAGCACTTACGTTATTCTCATTCTTCTAAATATCCTCATTCTGGATATTAATACATATATAGATTTAAAACTAGATTAGAGAAGTTGTGCCATTAATTGGTTATATTCAAAACACCAGCTTAATGTAGCCCTCAGTAGATTTGCAACAGTAGTAAAATGCATAGATATCCTTTCAACTTATATGCTATATTTGTACTCAGCTGGACTCCTAAAGACATGAAAAAATCAATACTTTGACCAAGCAGCAGGCATTTGGTTGTGTGCTCATTCTAAACTGGTATAATGCATACTCATTTAGTTTTTCATCCATCTTAAGCTCTCCTATGTTTACATCCCTCAAGGCATCATCTTTTCTAGAATCAATTCTTCAATTTCCTGAGGTGAAAGACTGTTTTCGGCAATGCAGTGATACATACACTCCAGCAGATGGGAGTATTGAGCTTAAGTAGTAAGTGAAGAGGGAGTCTAGCACTGGGTGGTACTGCTGGGGCAGGATATGCATTGTAGTTCATGACCAATCTGATTATGGCCAGTTTCCCATTCCCATTAAAAAATGCATGCTACATTAAAATGTATGTGAATGATCCAAAATGAACTAATATATTAGCTTTCCTTCAGAAAAAAACGTGTTCCCTGTACCTATGCCCATACCCTTTGAAATCAGTTGGGCAGGATTTTAAGAGTCCTGAAAAATTAACTAAATAATAATTGTATTTTTTATGGGTTAGTGACTGGGGCTTGTATTAAGCCCAAGGATGCACTGAACATTCGTATAGACATCCAAAGACAGCGGGCCAGTGCAATACATCTCAGACATCTATCTCAGACAGACACAGAGGGCATGATCCTTCCTGCAGAAGAGGACCACTGCCTTGCACCAGTTAGTGGGCTGTTCTTTAGCCTGGTGCAGCTGCCAAGTGTATTTTAGGAATGTTGTGGGCATGCTGTTACTGTGTGGTATGTTGATTTTATACCACAGCTGTGTAGCTTGCATCACATTCCCCCTTTGCCTGAAAGACTGGAATCTTGCAGAAGTGTTTTTTAGTATTTAAATTTAGTAGTCTCCTCAAAAGGTTACATTGGTACAGGCTTTTCAGTGCTCTTTTGTCCAGTAATGATGCAAGCAACAGTAATTACAAGAGACGTTCCAAAGAGTCATTTTAGCCTTTTTTTTCAACCAAAGGGCACGTTGTAAAACAAAAATGAGTTTTTGGATGATTTCGTAGACGCCAGAGCGCGCGGTTGACGTGAAGCTGCATGCGTTGCAGCATTCACTCCAGGCTGCGGGTCCTGCACATCCTGGCAGACACCTCCTCCATGGAGAGGTCAAGCTCCTCCAGTGGCCATCTATCTCCCCCGCCCTGGCCAGACGGCCTCACATTACATTCAGGGCTTGCTGTGGGCGAGGCCCTGGCATCGGGGGCAGTATGGCATCTTCAGCAGTGTCCTCTCATGCTCCTTAATGCACTGCAAATGGTCCGTGGTGTTGACTTCAGAGCCAAGGCCGAGTGCCTGGAGAAAGACACACCCAGGAAGCGCAGTGGCCCACGCGATTCGCCTGCCCAGCTGCTTGGGAATGCTCCCAAAGAGATGGAGCACCCAGCAGGCCCTCCGGAAGCATTGGGCGTTGTCCGTGGCGACAGGAGTTGGGCCTGGATTGATCATGTGACAAAGCACCAATGGGAAGAGGGCATAGAAGCAGGTTTGGATGGAATCACCCACTTTGAGCTCAAAGCCCAGTGCAACCATACTCTCAAAGCAAACAGGTTCCTGACCAAGTCAGTCGTACCGGCAGCCATGTTCCTGTCGGCACAGAGGAACAACGTGTCCATGGTTTTTTCTGTCTGCTGAATGATGTCCTCAAACGCTTCTGAAAGAAGGTCATGGTTATGTTAGTACACACAAAAAAAAACACTTTTACCATCATATCTTTGCAGGGTAATTTCACTGTCCATGTGTTTCTAGCTATTTCATTAATACCAAATACCAAAAACACAACTTAATGTCAGACGTTGCAATTTGGCCACTGCTTAGCTTCAATGAACGCATGAGAGTAGACCCAATTTAAATCTTTTACATTTAAAAGATGACGGAACAAATCCAGAGTCCTTTTTACACAATGTTACTTGCTTAAAAAAAGAAAATCACATGAGCAGAACGTATGGTGGACCTTCAAACACACCATAACCCCACACATACTTCAGAATCAGCACATGCTTCTGTAAAATATGATCATTGTTCTGCAATGGCCATCTTGGGCTCATTACTGCATGCATAATGTTAGTCAAGGTGCTTACACAATGAAATTGAAGTTATAATTATGTAAGACCATGAAACAAGAGAGAGTGGTTAACCTTGCACCCGTGAACTGCTGTGTCATGGTGGCACTGTGTTAAAATTATGTTGAACCTATTTCGGGATATTCTTGCAGATGTATTCAGAATAGCAGTACAAATTTTCCCTAAATGGCAAAATTGCATGAATAGCTCAATTTTTCACAAGCGCAATGAAAAATAAAAGTATTCGTCATAAAATGTTAACAAGCAAATGTTCATATGCTTGACATGCATGTTAAAATTGAAACCTGAAATGGCATGACTGTGTTTTAATCTAACTTGGCTTTGAAGTGCCCAGCAATGGATTACTTTTTTCAGTGTGATAAATAAAAGCGAGTTCTTTTGAATCAGAACCGATTGAACATTTTCATTTGGCAGCCTTGTGCATGAGGACAATACCCACAATTTCAGTTGTTAATTCTCCAGAAAGCAAACTATCCTTTAAAACAGTATATTATAAGCAATCTGGCCACTAGATGGCGACTTTAATCTTTTGCTATGAGACCGCTATAAGTCCACCAGTTATGTGCCATGGAGGGCCAAGAGTATGCAGGTATGCAGATTTTCATTCCAACCAATCACCACACCTGATTTCACTAATTAGGTGTGTTAACTAATTAGGCACACTAATCAGGCACATGATTGAGGCACCACTGAGTTACACTACAAAACGTTTGAGTTACCATTTTGATGACAAAAAAAAAGGGGACATTATTTTAAGTGGTGGAGCTCTGCCTTTTTTTAATAATAAAAAAATAAATAATAATAGATTTTCTACCAATATTCTCAGGCTGCACAGTGGCACAGTGAGTATCCAAAAAGTATATATTTGAATTACATTATCAAACAGTTTAAGCAGCGAAGTCTACAATCCAAGAAAAAAATGCCTTCCATTTGCTGGCTCTTAAAGGTTCAGTGAAGTGTGGCAGCCGTTAATTACCTTTGCCCGTTTGCAACGGAGAAATAATGAGGAATGAGACCGGACTCCAAAACCACTAAGAGGCACCAGTGTACTTCGGCTGTCAGCATTAATTTTACACACAACCCCACAGGGAGCGCTTGAACCTATAAAGGAACGCCTGGGAAAGGAAGAAGGGCATAAGTACCAACTGAATGTGAGGGAAAGTGTGACTGAGGCCAGACAAACTGCATTACAGGTGAAACACAAGTATGAATGAATGGCTAAACGACACTCAAGTGGTGGCCCCAGGTCACCTTTTAACAAATGTCTTCCTAAAGCTGAGAATATTTACAGGCGTGTCTGCCTCATGTGCCAAACACAGCACCGCAGAGAGAGTAACGGTGCTCCCCAGCTGAATCAGTCAACAGGAAAAGAGACTGTTAGTTTGCTCATTTGTATTCATTTTTCAATTTTATTTTTTTCACTTTTCCCACATCAGTGAAATCCAATTAATCAAATAAAAAATTACAAAAAAAACCTACGAAGTACAAACATAAGGAATTAAAAGAGAAGTTGCAGGAGTGAGAAGTGATCAGACTGTCCCTAAAAGCCTCTGAACCGTGACATTCCTTTTAATTACAATTGTTTTATATTATGGAGCTTGTCCACAACGGCTTTGAGAGCAGGGGTCGGCAATTACATTTAGCTCCAGGCCAGAATGTCACTGAGCAGATGGTGGCTGAGCCAGACCATAATTCTAATCACCTGTACTTTATAACGTAAAAGCAACCATGTCTGCCAAAATTTTAATTTAAATTCCATTTTTCATTTTCACTTAAACACATCTATTATTTCTTGTGTGTTGTAAATAATAAAATATGGGACACCATAATCAGGCCTCATTTCCCCCCATTCCATTACTGGGACACCTTCTGCCAATAGGGGAGGACTGGACACTGGCGATGGGAGTGAGGTTTCATGGATGACATGATGAGTGGAACTACAATCAGCTGTCAATCATTTCCTGGTTTGAAACAATCAAAAGTTCATTTACTCCATAGCAAAACACAATAATAAGTCCAATTCAGAGTCACTGGTAGCTTTTGGTTTCATGAAGCCTTACTCTCAAATTCACATACTGTATGTGTATTCAGCCAATTCCCTCTTTTCACTCAGATCATTTACTCAGGTATACAACTGAGGAGAGCTCCAGTCAGACCACTACTCGAACCACATAGGCCTACATACAGCAAGGCCAGAGTCATTTTTTGTCTCTAAGTGAGGTGTATTCTGAGTGAATTAGTGAATTTGTATCACAGATAAATGTCCTTTCTTTCAATTAAATCATTGATTTTTTTTAAAGGAGATATTTGCAGAAACAGTATTTGATATATTTAATAAAGCAAGTCTGACTTGATTCACTTCAGCCATGGGAAACAGTTCAGTCTCTCACCCTCTGCCCTCTAGTCCCGGAGGCCTTAAGATCAATATTTTAAGAGACAGTACAGTGCTTGCTGCTGCACCTGAAAGGAACCAGATCACAGAAAGACCAAACTTACAGAGCATTGCTCAGATATACAAGTGAACTACAAGAAATACAAGTGAACTACTACACAAGAAGCGGTGTTTAAAGCTATAACACAACAGGTCCAGCAATCATGAGAAGATGCGTAATTCCACAGAAACGAAGGTGATGCACCAGCTCCACCTGTATATTGCACAAAACAAATGCTGCTTGTTAACATAAATTAGAGCAATTATAAAGGATTGCATTTAAAGGCAAATGTTGCAAATTGTATAACTAAGTGGTTCACTTTATTGAAGCCATGCATGATGGTGATAGTGAGGTTGTGCATGAAGCACTCCCTTTTTACTGGCAGCTTAAAAAAATTAACCCCATAAATTAACAATCATGTATCCATCTCTAGAGAATTTAAATAGCATGTGTTAGGTACATTATGATTAGATTTTATCAAGTTATTCACAAGATTAAAAATAAAAAGTGAATCCAAATTAAGGAAGTAATTTGGTATCTTCGTGACAGGGAAGATAAGACTCCAACTCATTCTCCTGTGAAAGACTACAGTATTTTTATCTCAAATGCAAAATCTAATTTTATATTTGCAAGCATCCCTCAGAATGACAACAGAAGAGAACAGTATTAGAAAGCATATATTTTTTAATACTGTGGATAAAAGATTAGAATAGTTTATACTTTAATATCTTTTAAAGCCAAATAAATAAATGAGAAAAAAACGTTGTCCAAAGCATACAAATTAATTCAATGGACACATTAGATATCCTGTAATGATTACTGTTCCACTTTGAACACCAGAATGAAGTCAGCTCAAGAGTCTACAGGGTTTTTTTTCTGTCTACAGTCAGTCTCACTCATTCTGGCTAGACTCCGTCCTTGAATTCGAGACCTGCAGTTACATCCTAATATTGAATGCAACGACGGTAAATCATGGTAGAATCCCCATTTAGGGAGCAATCTTGGTCTCAGAACCCATTTACTTCAGAATCTTCACAGCCCTGAACGAGAACAGTGCTTGCGTTATGTGAACTTACACATTTTCAGTCCCCCCGCCCCCCCCCCCCCCCCCCCCAAAAAAAATAATAAGTTCAAGAAAAAGGAAGACAACTTTTTCCTAAAGAAAACCCGGCAACTCAAAACTAGCTGGCAAATAACACCATCACATTAGTGTATTAACAAAATACTGCAAGAAACAATAATAGATTTTATACTTTAGACTGTGGCAGACCATAATGATGTTCAGTATCAGTTCTGATGAGATGCAACACAGAACAGTTTGACTGGCATGGGACAATACGTTCTCTCAACGGTGGTTTATGTCTGAATATCTGAATACCAGATTTCAAAACCACTAGCGCCTCTCGCTACACTGCAATTGATGCCAGTCATCCACACTCAAGATTATTTTCGGTAAATAATCAGATTTTAACATTCACTTCATATGAAGCCTCTCTAAAAATCTTAACTGTTTTGACATAGGAATGTCAGAGGGGGAATAAAGGCTTAACAATAACAATATTTAACTGGACAAACAGGACTCAAGTGTTGGCCAGATCATCCAAGAGGAGGAGTTCAATCATAATTACACAGTAAAGTGTGCCGACCTGATAGTAGCTATAACATTACATGGTGTCAGTAACTGACTTGTATCTTCATAAATCCATATTTAAAAGAGATAAAGAGCTGGAAAAGAAAGCAGTGACAATAAAAAGGTGAAGAATATACTTTACCAAATTACTGACTGGACAACCCCAGGAAACTGCTTATCTTATGTTCATTATCTTGTAGCACAACACAACACAGTCTCGGTGTAAATAAAGGTCATCAGGGACAACTTATAGTACTTCAATCTACAAACTTTGATAGACAATTTACTCTTTTAAAAATGCATCTTACTATCAAGCACGTTTTATTTCTACATCTTTTATCCAAAACATTAAAGCTTCTAGACATCTAGGATTGTTGAAGTTTTGACAAGCTGCCGGAAGTAGTCTTAAATCAAACAGATTTCCTCTAAACTGTATGTTATCCATGGAATTACTGTCAGCAGGTACTCATTTATGTGCTATCCAAAAATACCACCTATAGGTACTTAGGTCAAAATGTACTATATATTTTTTTCAAATATAGCACGGAGCACAACAGCACATTCAGTACATACACAGACTTAATGTAAAGCTGACCACAATAGAGTGTGTAAATTGAATCCAGAAATGGGTTCAAATAAATCGGCAGAGCACTGGTATTGTATGGCTGAGTGATATAATGATGACAGCCGTCCTGCTTAAAAATAAGCACACCACTCTGCTGCTGCATCTAACACTCATCATCATTCACTATGGAAGTGGGTTCTATTAGCAATCACCAAACAATATAACACTTACATATTTGTGGAGGACTATCAGGGACACTTCAGTTGGAAAACATCTCAATAACTACAATTAAATAAAATGGCAATGCAATTGGACTTTCTGCATAAGGGAGTGGTTTGAAGTGTAAAATATCAAGGGTTCAGAGCCAATTTCATTCCACTTTCCAAAAAGCACTTCAGTGTTCAGATGATTAAAATGGGGGTGGGGGTTTATATAAACAGAAATACATAGGCGGAATTCGAAAATATACTGACAAAAGATTATTGGTTGGTCCTAGGAAATATATGTGGGGCTTTATTTCCTCTCTGATGGAGGCATGTAGCCAATAAATGACAATCATTGCTCTTCTTATGGAAAGCAAGTGGCACAAATAAATTCAGAACATTTTGTGACACAATACACCTCGATTCAAATATGAATACTTCCCACTGATGACAAGTGTAAGGGAAATATCAAATGTAAAGTTTGAATGTACTTTCAATTTTCAGAAAGTTCCAAACAAAATTACACACATAAACATTGCACATTGGGCATGCAATAATTTGCATACCAAACATTTAATTCAGAACATTAAAAAATGTAAACTTTTCAAAGAATACAATTTTTAACCATACTGCACATATTTGTTTACACACCGTAGTAATTATAACAGTCCTACTAACTTCTAGGCATCTAATGTAGCATTTATATTTATTGACAGGAAATAAAAAGATGCTATTAATCATGGGTTGCTGAAAAATGACAATGGTTTGGTGAATTGACTGCGCTTCATAAGGAGGTTGACTCTGGTAGATTCAGACTCTACAGTACCAATCTGATACAAAACAACTCTTATTTAGGCAGCAAGACAAAACAAAAGGCACAAAATAGTCATCTGGATTCCAGGCTGTGTTACTATTGTAATCGGTTCATATATCAAAAATTCAAATTTTTATTTTATTTTTGTCTTGTTTGTCTTCTACTTGAGAAAATATGCAATCTAAATGGGACAATGCATAATACAAAGCAAAACCTATGTTGATTTATGGCCAGATACAACAGTACAACTCTAGGGAAACATTCAATTCCATTTACATCCATATTCCATTGACTATCTTATAAACATGGCTTACAATTCCTTTTAACAAACAAGTGATTATTTATCCTTATACTCACCAGATACATTCCTTGAAAAAGGTGGAATCCTGATACATTCAGGGTCTGAGATGCCAGAAAAAAAAACATTGGTGTAAATTCCAAAGAGTAAAGTGACTGTGATCCAAACATATAATAACGTATACTAATGTTTTTATGTTCAGCAAACACCACTGACTAATGTTGACTAATTTATGTTAATATACTTTATCAAGTGCATTTTCAAGAGTGTATAATGAATGAAACAATTGTTCTCTTAATATGACAATTTTTGCTATGATAGTACTTCAAGACAGCATTGTATAATTCCCAACTAAATTTTGAAAAATTAAATTACAAATTCACAAATTAGTCCTTACAAAAGGTGTACAGTATTACCTAAATATTAGGAGTAATTCTGGAAAATCAAAGTGGCCACAGGCCTTTCTGACCATTTCTACAAAACTATCTAATGTTCATTGTCCTTAACACTGAGATAATATTTTTCATGCATGATCCTATTTCAGTGACCACCAAACTAATATATGACATTTAAAAAAAAGAAAAATAAATTTATCTTCCAAAGTTAAAGCCCATTACAACCAAAGGCAAATTGAAAATCATTCATTTTCTCAATGTTCATTCAGTTTAGAGGCCACTAAGCCCTACATTTCATAGAAAATACTCCTTTCCTTGCCGCAGCTTAAATTAATCGGGGCATAAACTTCAGTATTTGAATCAAAGTTGTCAGCTGCAGTGTCACACTTCATATTATGGATATAACCTCACTCATTAAAATCTGAGCCCCCCAGCCATTAGGATTTGTTTTATTTATTTATCTCTACATTTAAGTTCAGTACTATTCATTGGTAGTTGGCAAATGCAAATATTAAGCTTCCCCACATAGCCCAACCCTTTAAAATACATGGTGAGCACTTTCGGTTCGGTAACAATTTACACATTAATATTCAGAAATGATACTGACAAACTGTGGGGGAAATGGGAGAACACTGGTTAAGACATCAATTCTGAATTATTCCACTTGGAATACATTAATACCATACTCAGACTGAATGCAACTGTAAAGCTTCTGGTCTTTTGATAAAACTATTACATTTCTTTCTTCTTACAAAATAGTTACCGGACTGATAAATGCTACAGAAAGAGTTCATCTGAGCTTGATAAAAGAAGCAATATGTAAATATATACAATGGAATTAGACCTGGCAATAAGTGATATTGCATTCATAACCTACTTAACACTGAATCACATTGGTTGCTGTGGGTCTGTATGTATTTTGATTAAAATTTTGACTATATTTTCCTGCAAGAACAGACGTGGTCACATAATGGAATTCAAAGATGCAGTATTTATGCCATTTTTTTCTTACATAACCTTGATCAATGAACATTCCCAATTTCAGTTCACTCTAATTCAGGCATCTGACAAGCACATTTAGGGAGAAACACAGGACCACTTCCAGTGTTTAATACATCTATTAGAGTAATTAGCTAATTTAAATTATAATCCGTTTACAAGTATTGATAAAATTTAAGATTTAAGCAAGTCAACGCAATACGTCTTCATATATATATTTTTTTTTTTTAAACCAACATCCTTTTTACCAATGTCATCACAATCAACTTGTTTTTTCTACCAATGCATTTCTGATGCAGTCACCCTAATCCACGCACTGCAGTCACTCATAGGTGCACCCGAACCTGCATCGAGCCACAGGCTTCTTATGAGTCTTTTCGAGGGAACATGAAATATTTTATAACGCCTTGCATTTATATCACATTTTTTCTCACACTCAAAAGCACTTTACAGTGATGAGGGGGAAGCTCTCCTCAACCACCACCAATGTGTGAAACCCACCTCAGTGATGCATGGCAGCCATTTTGCGCCAGAACCCTCCCCACACATCAGCTGAGGCAGAGAGGGAGAGAAAGATTTTTTTAGCCAATTAAACTGGGGATGATTTGGAGGCAGGCTGAGAGCCAGGTTGGAACTGTAGTCAGGACACTGGGGACCTGCAGTACAGGTAGCATTGAGCAGCCAAGACTAGTTTACATACCCCTTAATTTCTTTAAACTGCTATGTTCTGTCACCACATTACTAGCTAATACTTAGAAGCATTTGTTTTCTCAAAGATTTTCTCTTGCCAGTTTTTACAACTTGGCATTTATGAATGCAATTCAAGCAGCACATTCCAACAGCAGCACCCACTACCAATTACTTGGTAACATCTTACGAATTTAGGTCAGCTCAAAATCTTAAAAAATACACACTGCACTATTTGTAAGATTAACAGATTCATCAGCACTGCTGACATTCAGATTAAAAATAAATAGAAAAAGTTTTTTTTTTTTTTTAAAACCTAGTTTTATCATTGTGGCACACCCAATTCAGGCCATCTACCATTTGAGTTTCATCATTTTCAGTTTCACAAAGCAGACATAAATCCTTCCAACTAGGTAACTGTACTGCATTAAAACACTGCCTATATAGGCTTCGATCTACTAAATACTGTTGATGCATTCTTACTGGAAAAATAGCCCAATTAGCCAAGACGTGTCTGAATGGCATCATTGCTCTGTAACCCTTTTAAACATGGCAGCAAATTAATTGTATTTCATCCAATTCTCTCATTTAGTTCAAGTTCCTTGATGAAGTTAAAGAAACTTTTTTCTTCCAACCAGAAAACCCGATTACAACTGACCATCGTTAAATATGAAAATGTTGAGTCAATATTTCACAGCAACACAAATTTCAATGGAAACAAGGTGTAAAGAAAACCTTTTATTAAACATTGATTGTAACAGGCCACATCCAAAACACATTCACTGCTCATCCGAAGAGTTTACACACAGACATTCTAAAGATATACAAAAGCAAGTATTCCTATCAAACAAGGATGGCAGAAGACGAGGCAAAAGCCTGTTCCCTCAGTCCTGAACAGGCCGGGACAAGTGCAATACTTCACCAATGTACAGGATTGCTACTCATCCCAACCTGCACAGAAAGAGACCGCTTGAAGATTCAACGGATGCAATTCACGGCTATGATCAGTTTTGCATGGATTTGCACAGCACCAGAACTGAAGCTGAATGCAAACCAGCAAAACTGACCAGAGACCAGAGACAATCAGACGAAGCACTGACATCTCAATCCGATGCATATATCTAGAAGTACTTCAAGTGCTCATACTGCAGTAGATGACTAAAAACTACCTGCACTATAAGCACTTTAATACTGCTGAAACTCATAAGATCATCCGAGATGTTCGCAACCAAATACACACCAAGTCAATTTCCAGTCTTCGCAGAGGCACAAGTGCAGCCACATCCCTGAGCGTGCATCCAATTTTTATTATTTTTTTATTTCTGGTGGGGGTGGGGGGCAATAGAAGGATAAAGCAGGCCACCATCAGTTTTGCATAGATTTGCACAACTCAATTTTTCTTGTAATGCAACTATGCAAAACTAACAGAGAACTGCAAAAAATAAAACAAAAACAGATAAAGGTTCCTCGTGTAATATCAGATGCAAGTAACAGCCCTTATGCCAGAAGGAGCACTTAGGGCAGTAGGCGCTAGTCTATTTCACTATCTGCACTAGATGCACCTTAGCACAAGTAGTAGTTTTACTCAGGTCTGATGGTGTCCCATGGGGTCATGTATGGTGGTCAATGTAGGGCTAGAAGTGCCTCCACTGCAGTAGATATTCCATAGTACTACCTGCACTGTAAGCACTTTGACACTACAGTGACGTAACCGGTCCAGACAGCATTTCTGTCCAGGCAATCTCTGGAAAGCGGCTTCGCAGTTCTTCAGGCAAACGCCGCAGACTTGAACCCAGAAAAACATTCTGTAAGAGAACATGCAAACAAAAAAGGTTAGGGTAATAATGTTTTCCCATTTCGGAATCATATTAACTCCTAACATACAACGTACATTCGGTGTGGAGTCTCTCTCATGCATTTTCTCTACCTCCTGAATTTTCTGCAACCTACCAATCATCACTTTTTTCCCCCTCAATACAACAGCTTATTCAAAATGAGAAACGTAATATCATGTCAGGGAGGAGCCTACATTTTGCATCAAGACAGATTCAATGAATTCAAATGACAGGATGTTCAGTGAAAATCTAAGTCTCATGAGCAATTCAATTCAGGACATCAGCTGCAGAATGTACTTACCACAGCAATGTTCTTATTGAGACCTACCCGAGAGAGGGAAAATGCACATGAAAATAAGTGAGAACCAGGTCTTTTCTAAGCGGAGCACGTGAGATTGGATAGGTCTCATTAACCGGGTCATAGGCGGCATTCTCGTAATGCATAAGGTGAACAGTTAAGGGTACCTCGCGTTACACCACGTTTTTTCAGGAACATCATGGTCTTAATTCTTTCACAGAACACTGAGGGGCGCTCCGAAAATACATATGAAAACATACAACAGCCTTCTAAAATCGTTCCGTATTAAGCAAGGCTTCGACGTGCCCTCAAAGTATATAGTAACAGATAAGCTGGCCAGTTCATTAATAAAGACTCGCCGAGGAACTTCTTGGGTTATGGATTTAAAAGTTGAATGACATACGCAGCTTGCGGCCCGCCTTGACAGTGAGACATACGCATGCGTGTTGCTCTTAAACAATCCCTGTTCACCCCTCCCCCACCGTCCGCTCTAATATGGCGCCGCCGAGTCCGCAAAGCTGAGCATTTCGCACAAAACATTTTTCCAATACTAAATAACTGGTTAAATTCAGGTAGAAATGAAGCAGCGTTGTCAATTTATTCCTGCTTCAAAATAAGAGCAGTACATAGCTTTTATTCAAAATTGAAATAAAACAGCACAATAGTCAACTGGCCATTCCCTTGTTGTAGCTACTATACCATAGCTAAATTAGCTCGCTAGCTGCTAACGTGACTAAATCCTACAAAGCATGCACTGGCCAGGTAGCGAATAAACCCATGTTAAGAAAAGCTAAATATGGCCAAAGCTGGTGCGATAATAGGTCATTTCACAGTTGTAAAAGGCCAGCAGATAAAATAATTTGGGTATATATATTCGCCCAATAGTGGTTGACTAGCTTTGGTAACATGCTAAATTAAATATTACCTAGCTAGCTAATTAGCCATCCACCGGCCTGCGATGATTTGCGCATTGTTCGCACTAGTCAATTCAAATTCTGCTCAATTTAAAAATGGTTTCGGAACAGCATAATGCAGCTTCCAGTCATACAAAAGAGACACACACTAGGACTCTTCTGAAGACTCCATGCCATTTCAGATGGCCATCTAGTAAGCTAGCAAACAAGCTAGCCATACCGCGCGGCCTGCAGCTGCCCCATGTGCTGCGCTGCTTTGTTCTGGAGGCACTTTAACTCACACACCACTGCACACAGAAGAGTGAAGAAAACTAACTTTAACTTAAACTTAAAATATTGCTACAGCTTCTCCGATATGGCATTCTTGAATCTGCACGCCAGACGATTAAGAACTCCCGTATAGTTGCAAGGCACCCATCTACAGTAGGAGCTCTGATGGGCACTGCAGAGAAACAGCAGCAGCACGCTTTTTCAAATCTCCCTCATTCTAATAACTAACGTTATGGAGGAGGAGAGGGCTGCCATGCGCCTCACCACCACATTGTTTTTATTACCAAATAGATCATTTAAAAGACCATCGCCTCGAAATTAACAACTAGGAACGGTCCAATCAGACTTTTGAAATTAATAAGGCTCATTTCCACTCCCCCATCCCACAGAAAATACAACAACAGGTTCCTTGTCAATAACATGCGCGTGGTAAGACACTCACCAGCGAAATCCACCATCTTCACTCACTTGCACACACAGACTTACCGTTTACTGTCACTGCTCAGGGCAAATCTGAAAAAGAAACTAGACAAACTTTTAATTCGCGTTACTACTCATCTCCAGCTCAAACATCGCAGCCATTGGCGTTGATGTTTCGCTTTTGTCAGAGTTAATATATTGTAGTAAAATTGCCAAAGTGGCGCGAACGCACCCAGCGTTTAACCATGTGAGTGAATGAAGGGCGGCTCCCGTTGAACGTAAATATCTACAACCCCAACTCCTTCATTAGCATAAATAAACTACTTCCGATCTTTACCGTCCACCAATCCAAAGGAGTTGGCTAACGCTAGCTTGTAGTGCTACAACTGTGCAGGGAGTAACTTGCATGCATGTTTTCACCAGTCACCGTAAAGAACGAATAACGATATGTGATCTTAGTTGGAGATGGTTAACAAAAGATGAGTGGTCAAAATTGGGTCTCGACCCAATATGTGAGTAATATACTCAGCCATGTTGACAACTGAAAGTGTAGATGATGCAGCTTTTGTAATAACGAGATATATTAAGAGTAGATTGTTACTATAAATAAGTAGGTACACACTACAACGACTACTAGCAGTTGTTATGATATTGATAATAACACGAATATAATAATTAGAATACATGAAGCCGGGTGTATTTATGGCCAAAAAAAATAATAATTAAAATAAGTTTTGTTATGTTTCGTCGGATTCAAAGACCGAGAGAGAGAAGTTGCTGTTTTGTTATGGAATGTACAAATAACCTAAAATACCGAAACGGAAAACATTAGAAAGACCATTACTGAACGCAGGGAGTAATGCTTGTTTATTTGAAGTCAAAATCTAAACATTAAAAATAAAGAAGCATATGCACCTCACACCTTCAGTTTTTAGCATGTTACACTATTAAGAAAATATAACCGATCCATGTATGAAAGAAGCCATGATAACAATCAACATGCCCTTAGGCATCCAATGTTAAAAATCAATATTTCGTAGCAAAATTTAGAAAAGTAAATGCACATTTATACGTGTTGAGCACATCTGTTCAGCATTTCCATACAATTAGTCTGGAACTTTAATTCATTTGGAAATTCTATCTGATCCAATTATGAAATAAAACGATCTTTTTTTACAACTGAAATAAATTTAAAGAGTTCAATAGCTCTGACTTGTCAGAGGGGATTTATGTCTTTGTGTCTGACAGCATTTCTCTCAGCTGTTGACTTCTTTGTTGAGATTCACATTTTACACTGCAGAGCTTTTGTGGTGTGCATACAGCTAAAATATTGAAAGAAAGCATGCAATTAAACAAGCAAACATTGTATTTCACTTGCCATAACTTCATTCCACTTAGTGAGTGTATGGTTTACATAAAATAGTGCTAGTAAAAGTGAATATTTTCATTTTAAGCTCTCAAAAAGGTGTTTTAAGTTTGTATTTAACTAAAAGAAGAAAAACTGACCAGACTTAAGTGTAAATATATCTATTGAAATATTGATTGTTGTTTTGGGCATTTTGGTTTTCATAGTTCAATTAATTTAAATAAATTAATTCATTAATTAATGTATTAATCTATTTATTTTGGTATTTAAAATGTTTTGCAGAATATATCAGCATCTGTCTTATCTCCCAGAATGTTAATGGAATCCTAAGATACTGAATTTAAATAGTTTTAATTGTTTTTACTTTGGCAAAACATATGATACATTGTAAATAATATGTAAATATACAGTTTGTAAAAATGGACCACCAAGAAAACCACAAAAAAGTATTTAACTGTAAGATGCACGACAACGCTGTAACTAATACACAGTTTAATAGAACAAGATGGAGGGTGGTAGACAGTGCTTCAGCATTGCTATGTCTTTGTCAGCTAGGTACCGTTTTTCATTCTGTGAGTAAATGTGAGTCTGAGAGTTTTGAACATAAATACTTCTATGTACTTTAATTTTTTTTTTAAATTTAATTTAATTTTTTTTTTACCGTGCTTACATATTTTTGTGTTCATTATTTGAGTTTGAAATCTATTACTGTGCCACCATGAAGCAATCGTTTAAAAAATTATTGCCATGTGCACATCAGAATTGTTGCCATGACAATAGGATTTGTGCATTCAGGACTCCATTTCAATCACTTTGGAATATTTCTGTGGTTTCTATGTGAAATAATGACAGAAATGTTGGCTTATTATCATTGATTTATATTAATTCCTGAATCTCAGCCTTATTAGCAATTGTATAGAAGTATAATTAGCAGAGCAACACCTTCTCAAACCATGTTTTGTTTGTAGAACTAACATTTTAAAAAAAATAATTACACAGACATGTATGGTAATTTGTTATGCTTACACTAGCTTGCAAACAATAGGCAGCTACAGCAGGGCAGATACAGGAGCAAACCATTACCTGGTCAATTACTGAGGAATAGTGCAACCCTGGAATAACAGCCAAAATAATTTTGGAATATCAGTCCAATATGAAGAAAATGCACATGCACTCAGGCAAAGGGGTAGTGTAAAGCAAATGAAAGTTACTTATTTCCAATTTGACCACTCTCAGATTGATGCATCATGAACCCCCCTTTTGATGGCAAGTGCTAAGGGAAAGTTGAATACAATTCAATTTAGGACAGAGCCCAAGAGTCAACCACTATTCGGTTCTTTTAAATTGACTCAGACATTAAGTATATTAGCTACCGTGGTTGACTGAGGATTTACCCACAAGGTTACCGCATAGGTTTTTGCTCTTTGCATTGTGTTGGTTCTGTAGTTTCAGACTTTAAAGATCCCATGGCACTTCTCACAAAGAATAGCGGGTTACTGGTATTCTGACACATCCCCAAACTGACTTAACTTCCACTAAATAGCTGCTGAGCATCACACAGGTGAGTGCCACGCATTACTGTCGGTTGAGGTCAGTTTACCCCCTTCACTATGAAATGTTTTGACATCATGAAATAAAGAGCACTATTTAAATGTAATCCATCAGACCTGCATTCAGCATCCATGAAATGTGCTAATATTTGCCCATCCATATTTATATTAGAACAGAAATATCACCAAATATATTTTTCAGTGTATTTTACCCTGTTCAGAAATTTATAAGCTATTGTATGGTTTAATTTGAAACTAACGTAAAAATCCGGCAAATCAATTTATTAATTACAAGATTATTCATAGGACATACTGTACCCCCATATAAGTGCTTCATAATGAAACTTACCCCCAATCCTAACTGGTGTATATGTAGTAACAACCTTAAGGGTACATTTCTGCACATCTTTTGAGATTGCCCAGTCATATATGATTTCTGGTAGCACGTTGCCTCAGAGTTAGGTAATCTAATCGGAACTAGCTTTGGTCAGAACCCTTGTCTACTACTGCATGACAACTCATCATATCAGTTTACGGTAACTCAAAAGAGACTACTGATGGCAGGCAAAAGAAAACCATAACCAAAATTGGTTTATGCAACATTTCCATATGAGACTTTTTTGGTTACTTACTCTGTATTATAAAGTTGTCCTAGAGTTTATTGACCGGAGGTGTGTCTGACGTGTCTTTTTACGGAACATGCGCAGAACGCCTAGGCCAATTTTTTGGCCTATTGAAGCGTATACATGTCGTAGTAAATCGACCCCCCCAACCGCATTATCTAGGTATGTTAGTCCGACTTTGAAAAATTTGAATTAGTACGATTTCAGTTGGACTACAATGTTTACATGATTTTTAAAAGTCCAATTTTAGCTGAACTAATACAATAAATCAACTTTTTCAGGCATCATGTAAACCCACTGACTGACTGCAAGGTTCAACAGAGCTAAACCATCAACAGTCAACTCATGGTCTAATATAATCTTAGCTGTAAATTAACTACTTTAACAGAGTGCTGTATTAATAATTACGTTTGTTGTTTGACTGTTCTTGTTTTGTCTTGTTAATTGTTTATACATGTGCCCCAAGTGTGCTGAATGCTTCTACTATGTATGAGTGCAGTAAATATGATAATCACGAAAAAAAGAAAATATTAAGCTAGATAACTATATGCCATTAGGTGTTATTATCTCCAGAAGTGAAAAATCCAGGTTCAGAAAGTTAATTTCCTCCCAAAATTGGTTCCGATCACCAGGATTTGCTAATTAGTGCAATTCTTCTGCCAAGAGGTAGAAATAATTAGTGAAATGAGCTGGTTGGAAGAAACACATGGCAGGACTTTTACTGGATTTTCCGCCTCTAATTATCACATGAAAAGATTATAGCTTTTAATCACTATGGCAATATTTAAACTTTATGTAATTACTTTTCGCAAGTACCTTGCTAAATAAACATTTGTTCAGGAATATTTTTTTCCCCACTAGTGATAATTGTGTTTTGTATTTGTTCATGTTTTCTTCTCTCTGGAAAATATTTACTGTGAAGCATCATGTTGCAAACTGATAAATGGCTCTACAAAACATAACTGATTAGCTTAATCTGTCTACTGTTCCTACATAGATAAACAGATGGTTGCTTTTTCCTTTTCTATTTTTTCTCTATTTATGCTCTTATACAAAATGATTATTTTTTTGAAAATTGTCATGTAATATTGATTTCAAAGTTTCTTACTTTGTTTTGCAGCATATTAGTATGTTGGAAATATTTTTATATATCCACATTTTAATATCCAACACAATCCTCCTTTTCCAGAAAGCCAAGGTCTCAGACAGAGCCCAGTAAACTAGACTGACCTGCATGTTTGGTGCTTCTAAACAGTATGGTGGTCTGCACAGATTCAGTCCTAATTCACAACAAAGGCTACTTGGGGGCTAAAAAGTGACAGAAATGGACATATCAGCTGTCGAAAGACAAAAGATCTGCATCCCTGTTACCCACCATTAATGGGCCTCATAGTAAAGCCATTTAGATTCCAAAGTAATATAACACTGTGTGGTAAAGGTGTTATGACCTGTGTTGTCCATGAGAGAGCAATGCAACCAAGGCAAGCAAGTGACTCTCGGAATGCAGTTAGAAGCAAAATTTCACACATAACAGCAGCCCTTGAGTGTTTCACCCAAACTGTCCACAAGAGGTGCTGTTTGTTTGGAGCACTGATTTTTGATTTGCAAAATATTTTCTCGCCAGGTCCGTGCTGTGGAGGGAGGGAAGGAGCAACAATGAAAGAGAGAGGTCCAGAATAGTGCAGCTGTGCAGTATAATTATTATTTCCCATACTGGGGAAGAGTGGTGATTACAGGGCAGTTAGCAGGTTGGTTGTTGGAGCCCGAGTGTTCCCGGGATTCCTCCAGGCTCTCCTCTGTAACTCTCTTCCTCGGGGGTTCCTCTTCCCCCTGCACTTCTTGCTCTCTCCCTTAATGAAGCCCCCTCGATCATTCACCTCGAGTGCCCTCTCTCAGACTGAGAAGAAAGGAAATACGCTGAAGGGATAGAGATACACAGAGGCGGCCAGGATTATTACAATGTTGCTGAAGTTTATCCTCTGTTGTTTTATCGCCTGAAGTTCACCTGAAATCTGCTATATGTCTACCAACATTGAATTAATTATAAAAAGGCAAGGGGCTCCAATGCTTTAGGGGCTGCAATGAGCTGGGCACAACCAAACTACTGTCTCGATATGTGCGGTTGTGAGAGAAATGGTTTCTGATAATGAAAGAAATACTGACATCTGTGAAGCCTTTTCTAAAAAAAAGAAAGAAAAAGCGTGCACAACACTAATTTTGAACAATCTGCAAATTTTCCTGAACATATTTATCTCTGACTAAACCTAGTTAAGCAAATGACAAAGCTCAAGGCGAAATGTAATTCACTACATTTGCATGTAGTTTTTTTGAACAACCATTTGTGATTTGTTTATTTTCCAATTATAGATGCATCAGGTGAATTGCAGTGTTGAGGATGTTAGAAAAGCTTTGTGGTTTAATAAGCACAAACATCACTACAAGGGACAAACATAATTAGATTGTACAATTGAACAATGAAAAATGTTGAATAATATTCCTGATGGGAGAAATCAGAACGGTAATTTCTGAATATTTATTTTCTTTTAATACATAATACGTTTTAAATATTTGTCTGTTACTGACTGGATTGACAGACTGTATTGTGAAGACCACCGATTAAAACTGACAACTGTGTTAAATAGCCATTAGTACTGATCCATGCGTGATCATGAGTAATTAAAATATACTGAATTACTAACAAAAACATAAGAACCTTGCCTTTTTCTCTGAAAGAACAGGCATATAAAAAGTATGGCAAACACATTTATCCTCGAACATACAGTTTTGCTATTGGCTGAACCCAACCAATCACCTGTCTTTGTATTCATTAAAAAAGTAATTTGCGGACAGTGTGTAATAATTCTACAAACCCATATATAATTATTTTTAATGGGTTTGAGACTTGCACCCCCTGCCATCCAGGTGAATGGTTCTCCCTCATCCCTGACATGGAGCTTCTCCATCCTGGCTCCCCAGCGGTGGAACAAACTCCCTGTTCCTCTACGAACCATTCAGTAATTGCCTGTCTTCCGCTGTGGTCTGAAGATGCATCTTCAGACTATGACCAAGCGAACTATCACTACTCTGCAAGGCACTCCCAATCTAGGATCACTCTTATCACTTATATCCTTCCACTTTGTTCCTGTAGCACTTTCATATTACATGTACCTCCAATGTAGCACTTATATTGCACTTTTAGCATTAATTTAATGTTGTAGCTTGTTGTCATGCCCCCTAGTTTGACTTAACATTACTCTCTGACCTAGCCTATGCTTACTGTGTGGACTTGACTTAATGGGTTAATTGGCTATGAAAGACTGTTACATAATGAATATTGTACCTTATCGGACCTGCGTTTTGTAGTTATAAAGCATTTGCCAAATAAATTTAATGTAGCGTTCTAGAGACTAGTAGAATCTATGATCTGTGCCCCAATAATGAACCCTCTTTCAAAATCACTTAGATCTTTTCCTCTTGCCATCTTCATCCAAAATTGTGGTCAACTGGGCTTTTATACATGCCACAGAGCATGATAGGATGTTAATTGCTTAATTGGATCATGCAGTACACCTGTATGGAAGCATCTGCATTCATTATGTTTCTCCACTCATTTATTCAGGTTTTTCCTTTGATTTGTCAGCCATCTGTATGTTATTGCCATTGTCCATTATGACACATGCACACATGCATGCGCACAAATACACACACACACACACACACACACACACACTGACAACTATAACTCAATTAATTGAGAAAATGTGCATGATGTCCTTTGTGGATTTTTCAATTCACTAATTGAATGCCAATTAATTCCCTGAATTGACTGAAATGATACCAATCTTTCATTGGAATGTATGCAAGGCTTTCTTCTTGGTTTTGTTTGTTTTTTATTGTGCTTCATTTAAATAGTTTAATAACTGTAACAGATAACAGCTTACATAAACCAATACTTTATCCTGCCTTCTCTTTCAGTCATTTAATTTTTAATTATTTTCATCAACGTGCACTTTCAAATGAACCTTTGTTATATATTATGAACTTGACAGCAAAAGATTTAGTGCACTTGTTATTGCATGAAGAACAAATTAGAATTTTAAATTCATACTCAAATAAATCCAACAAAACTGCATATTGACTGTCTGATTGAAAAATACAATTCACAGTGCAATGCCATATAATCCCCACCAGATGTAGTAATTCTACTGCAAATCTGACCCTCATGATGCTCGTTTACGTACACAACATATTTCTGCGATGGACTGGCAAAATGTCCAGGGTGTATTCCTTCCTCTCGCCCAATGCATGCTGGGATAGGTCCCACAACCTCCCGCGACCATGCCCAGGAATAAGCAGGTATAGATAATAGATGGAAGGATGGATGGTCATGGCTCCGGTGTGCTGTGACATCCCGCTGGGGGTGCCTTGAAATTTAAGTTATTAAGTTAAATTGAAAAGTTATGATAAAATCATACTGTGAATAAAAAATAAAAAAACTAAATTCAATTCATAATGGATGTGTTTGTAAGCTCACACTGCAGACTTGTCTGAACTCGGTCCTCCACGTTCAACCTCTGCCTGCACAGACTGGTCTCCCATCGGGTCATAAATGTAATACTGTATGTTTGGTCAAATTCTCTGAAACAACCCATCTTTATGTTCTAGCTAGACTAGCATCATGTGGTGGTTGTGTAAATTTCACCACAGAAGGCAAGATTGATTCATTAAGAAAAATTAGAAAAGCACAGAAATGAAGATTTCCTGCCCCAGCCACTTCTGCTGGACTCGTTTTGATGGTATTTATGCCAAGCAGCTTGATGCATTATTACATTTTTTTTTTGTAAGCATAAGAGCAGAGGATCTGGCGAGGATCAAACCCTTATCGCTAGCAGGAGAGGCTGTCGCATGAACCACTACACCAAATTAGCAGAGTGGTTGTGTTACTAATCATTTCAAGTGATGAACCTACTGGTTAGTGAGACTCATCTAAATGTCATTTCTAAAAATGCCATTTGTTGAATGAAACATACACTACATGGCCAAAAGTATGTGACACCTGACATCCAACATCTCATACAAAATTACTTAATAGTTTTAATATGGGGTTGGTTCATCCTTTGCTGCTATAACAACATCCACTCTTCTGGGAAGGCTTTATATTAGATGTTTGAGCATTGCTGTAGGGATTTTCTTCCATTAGGCCAGAAGAGCATTAGTGCGGTTGAGCACTGATTGGGCGATTAGGCCTGGCTCGCAGTTGGCTTTCCAATTGATCCAAAACGTATTGGATTGGGCTAAGGTCAGAGCTCTGTGGAGGCCAGTCAAGTTCTTCATTCTAGACAAAACCATTTCTGTATGGACCTCAGTGTGTTTCCTGGGGCACTGTCATGCTGAAACAGGAAAGGATCTTCCTCAAACTTTTGGGGAACCACAGAATCATCTAGAATGTGATTGTACTGTATGTTCACTGGAACTAAGGGGCATAGCCCAAACCATGACAAACAGCCCCAGACCAAGGAGAATCCAGATACCTTTGGTCATATTGTGTATTTTATATTTTGACATGCTCGTCTGTTTCTGTGTTTGAATACCTATTTAAAAGATTAATGACCAATTCATAGTGTGGGAAGTTCTCATCACTTAAAAACATATGTATAAGGTGTTGCAAACAGCACTTGTCATTTTAGGGTGCCATGGAAATGGAAATTATTAAGAGGGATGTGATGAGCCTGAAAAGTTTGGGAACCACTGGTTTAATGATACAGCCCAGGATTGTGTCTGGAGTCGTGTGCTCAAGACATGGTCCTTTCCTTGCAGAGCCATTCATGAGTCACATTTTAAATTCTTTAAAGAAATTGGTGAAATAAAACCATAATTTCATCACAGCAGTGCTTAATTGGAAAACAAAAATTATAACATAACCTCTACAACAATGTTATCACAAAAATGGCTTTCATTTTCCTTATTGCTCTGGTTTATTACACTTAATCTTTAATCTTCCAGTCGTGCGACTCAGCTCCAATTAATGGGTCAGACTAAAACAGGAGATGCAGAGCATTGTACCCTCTGGCTCATGCTCTCTGCCGTCTTCTTCCGTGCCCCCGATGTGAGGTCATATGTTTCTGTTGATGTCTCCAGGCAGTCTTTTCTTCTTTAAAATGAAACTGTAGAACACAAATGGCCCTGATGACCACATAGATGGCTTTAATCTCGCCCACGTGAACATATTTTCATTGTCTCTACTAGCCCTTCGGCGGGCAAAATATTCTGTCCCACTGCTGTAGTTATGGATGGCATTCTTGTACTTGATATTAGAATTGTGGATGTGACAGATGCTGCTTCACTGGGAGTACTAAAAAAAAAGGAAATATTTTTATTTTATGATTTGGTAGATTATGTATTTATCCTCATAAACATTTGTATGCCCTATGCGTTACTGCTTGCTGGGGTGTGTTGCCATGAGATTTCCTGCTAATATGGATTACATTAGAAAGTAGTGTCAGGAATAGGGATGTGCATGCCATCAATGGTTCCAGTGTGAGCACAACATAAGGATAGTAACAAAAACATCATGCATGATACCCTCAATAATATCAAAATGTCTTAACAATAGAATCTTGCTGTTTGTTCTCAGGGTTCTATTCAGCATGTTGCCTGCCTATGTAGAGCCTGTGAGGGAAAACATTTTTAGGACAAAATTAGCAGCACAGTTTTGGGCAGCATGTCTAGTTACCACCCACCATGCTAATATTCCACACTTAGTCCCTATACCACCAAGGAAGGGAGAGGTCGACCCCTCCCACTAACCCCAGTAGGCTGGCCCAGCTGCACTGAAAGGTATACTGCCCATGCTCCTGTGCCACACTATCACAAGTACTGTATATAAAGACCCTGCCATTTAGCACATCTGCCACATATTATCCATAACATAGGCTGTTCCAGAGGGGCATCAGCACCTAAGATAATGTGTGTGTGTGAGAGAGAGAGAGAGAGAGAGAGAGAGAGAGAGATATGTTGAGTGCATCACATGGGGGAGTGCCGAGGGAAAGAGGGACAGGAGGGACAGCAAGAGACAGAGTAGTGGTAGAGGGAAAAGGAAGAAAAAAAGACAAGAAAGAAATTGAATGGGAAAGAAAGTAGAGAGGGATGTACACAGAGCAAGAGAGAGGAGGTAGGGGTAAAAGAGAAAAAGAGAGAGGGAGAGATAGTGGAGGGGGAAAATGAGAGAGGAAAGGAGCGGGGGAGGGTGGCAAGCACACACAGAGTGTGAGAGAGAAGAAAAACTGGAGTAGATCAGGAAAGGGAATGGGAAAGGCCAAAGGGCAGGTTTTGTTAAGACGAAGCCAATGAAAATGCATTGTCAAATACGTTGCTGTTCTTTCTGTGAACCCTGCAACATGCTGTGCTTGTGCTGTCCAAATAAATAAATAAATAAAATAAATTTGAGCACTCAATATGCTTTTTTTCTTTATAAATTATTATTTTTTAATTAAACATACAAATACTATCTCTTAAAAAAAATGAAATGCCTGCTATGACCAAATTTAATCCACAAATTATGATTTTTAGGCTTTTGAGTTACGCAATTTTAGTATTTGCCTTTGATGTTTGGAATATCTATTTGTTGGTAATGTATTATTGTCAAAATAACATATAGATATCCAGGGAAACATCATTCTATGGGAAAAAGAAAAGAGGAATCCATTTAAGACACATTTTTATTATTTAGTTGTTGTTGTTGCTGTTGTTTTACTGTGAAATGTAATGTGTTTTCAGTCATAGTATAAAAATGACTATACAGTTAAATACCATACATACCTGTTGGAGCAGGGAAAAGTTGCATAGAATCATAAAATATTTAACATTTTTGAGTTTAGGGACCAGTCAGAATAAATAAATAAATAAATAAATAAAAAATTGCCTTTCCTAAATGTTGTAACCAATCAACATGTTTAATCTATTCTGCCCCCTTGTGGCTGCAAAAAGAAATAACACATGCCTTACATGCCTTTGCCATGTGTAGCAAATCCTGTTGCTTGCCTCTTGCAATGTTCCAACACTGATGATTTGTTTTGTTTCTGACAAAACATCCATTGGGATGGCAAGTATGCCATCAGCTAAGTTATTAGTTGGCTGATGCACCACACAATTATATAGTTTCCAACAGATATAACTACACTGACTGTGGAGTCTCTCTCTAAAGCCACACTAAAAAAACACACCAAGACTTGTGTTAAGTAACCTTTCTTTTTCATTATAATTTGTCTGACAATTTCCCAATTAATGAAAAGTATCACAATCCTCCATTCTTTAAAAGATGAACTCTTTTTTCTTTCCCAGACTGCCCAAATGTAGTTTATACTACAACCAATAACAACAGTTCATAGAAGTCTATGCTGGTCATGCAGTGGGCCCCAGAGGCTTATATTTTAATATAACAGACACATTCTCTTCAGATGGAAATTTTACCCTGTAGAAAGCACAGGGTAAGGTTTGACCAGGTATACGGTATACACAGTACAAAAAATGGTATAACAGTGCATTGGAATAGTACTTGTGTACTTATGAATTGTGCTTGTAGTACATAATTGTTCATTTCAATGATATGGTTGGCAGACTTTTTAGCTACTGTGTAATCGCAGGTGTGAGTATGTGTGTGTACACATTTTGTATATGTAAGGAACGTGTATGTTTTCATGATAAAAGTGGTTTTGTTGCAATACCCTATCAGTTTGCTATTTCTGCCTCTGCCTATGTCTGCTGATTTAAGCTGTGGTACTGTCTGATTGTGCAGCTGAATACTATTTAGCACTTGATTTATTCCTTAGCTTTCATAGGGCAAAGCAATTACGCTAAAGTTGTCTGAGGAAAGAAAGTACTTCCCAGCTGGGGCGGCCTAGTCAAGTCTGATTTATTTTATGGTAAGAAAACAAACTTTGGATTATATCCTTATCAGAAAACTGAGAATATATATCAGACAGTACAGGGAAGGGAGAGTCGTGTTAATTAAATTCTCTTACAGTGCTCACACCCAGTAATGTAATCTTACTTTTATGTCTTGTAGTCAGTAGTACTCCAACACTCCACAGTTTTGCTGCAAGAGTTTTAAAACAGAGTTGTGTTATCTGTAGAATTGTATGGGTTACTAAATAGTGGCTTATTTTTTATTTGTCAAACGTGGAACTGCCGGCACCTCTGTTAATCGTAACACCACAAAATGAATCACTTTACGTATCAGTGTAATTGCTGGGGAACACAAATATGCAGTTTAAAATTGTGCTTTAGCTGCTAGTTGGCTATGTCAATGCAGAAATAAAGGCTAAAGGGTCACAGTGCGTTTGATGAACTTATCCCCCCATCCTCAAAGAAATAATAATGATAGTAACATATATTTTTAATGATGTTTAAATTATGATTAATCATTGAAGAAAGCTTTATAGTTCCCCTAGTTGTGTCCATCACAATTTAGGAAACTGATAGTTTTGAGTTATAGCGTTGAAGTGAGGCAACATTAATCTTATGTGAAACCATGAATGCTGTCTAGAAAGTTTTGACTGTATGCATCCCCATTACGCGATCACTTTTTGAATATTTTAATCTAAACTTTCTCTTAACTCTAAATCAGCATAATCTTTCCCTCAATTCCTCAGTATGCAGTATTAGCTTCATCCTTAGGGTAAAACAGGATCCTGTAATCTTTCAGATGAAATGTTGCCATCTACTGCAGAAAAGTCACATTGCAGTCTCCTCACAAAGATAAGCCCTCAGAAAAAAGAACAAAATGTACAGTAAACAAATAAAGGGCATGTCAAAATTGCAATATCCCCACTCACCTTGGCCTAGGGCAGTTCCACTGGCCTGTGCTCAATTTTGGTCAGCTTGCAGACCATTTTACTGAGAACGAGCAACAATTTTAACAAAAAACATCACAAATCACAATATTACAGTAAGATAATATTCGGTTAGTTGTAGCAATGTTGGGGCATGTGTACAGGCAGGAATAGTCTCACAACATTGCATAAGGGAATTGCTTTGTTAGAGCTACCTAACATCACATCATTGCATCACTGCAGTGTATTTATATCATTTGTATGCATTTTTAGTATTGTAGTATTCTGTGACAGTTATGTCCTGTAACATTCATCCATTCAGTAATGTGTATGTTTTTGAAATAATGTTTTTCAAAGATTATTTTAATTTGTAAAATCTCCTTGTTATGTCATGTACATTTACCAACAGAAAGGTTGCAGAAAGGCTGTTGTTTCCTTAATGAAAAAAAAAAAAATAATAATAATAATAATTCAGAAACATATTTCTATCGATACTAAAGTTATATATATATATATATATATATATATATATATATATTATGACAAAGTTAGGGTAATTTTATGCACTAGGACATAAAATTGGAAAAAAAGCTGAGTCATATCTATAGTCTTTATAATAGATTGTATCTGTCAAAGATAATTGTTGCATACAGTCATTTTGCATATGGATTTGCAGTTTTCAAAATTTAGTTTCCCCTTTATCAGCTATACAATCACCCTGAGGATTTATAACTAAGATAAATTTGTCAATTGATGATAATTATATAGTTGTATATTGTCAAGCATGTTGTTCAGTGTTAAATCAACAATAGTAAACACTGTACAAAACATCACTACATGATAAATTCTTTCCTGTTTTACAAGAATTATGTATAAAGGGGTACAGTAGCAAGGACCTCTAGGGAGGACACATATGGAGGTTTTCTTTCTTCTCGGGGGCAAATAATTTTTGTGCGTTCTCAATCTCAGATACTTGAGCTGTGTGATAACCCATGATGTTTCAGGGCCAGACTTCTGTAATTCCTGGCATTCCGAATTGAATTAAAGTCTGGGTTTTTGGCCACAACTCTACACAGCTCTACCTTGAACGAGAAGAAAAAGCCCCAGATTGAATGAAATGGACATGTGCGTGGTGAAAACCCTTAAGACCTTGTCCTTTCCGTAAAATAAGGGAACGTTCCATTTCGGCAATCTCTTTCCACGGCAGGGCCGACCAGCCTGCCGTGGCCACTCTCCATCGCCTGCAGACGGTGTCGATAGAACCATACCTGGCACCCTACCCAGGCAAGCCGGCCGAATGTGTGAGTCAGAATTCAGGGAACATAAGAGACCCAGCCATTTTGGCATATTCCATTTCATTTTTTTGTAACCGGTCTCCGCAACAACACAACTGCACTCTCTTAAGCAACACGATCCCAGCAGGGAGGCTGCACTTCAAAAGAGGTTAGTTCATCGTTCCCCAGTTTGTATTCTCTTCACTTTTGAGGACAACCCTCTAGGCAGATTTTGTGCCAGTTTGCAGCGGTTGCTCAGACGTGCCAGGGAGCGCAATTTTCCGAGTGAAGCCTGGTGCGCCACATTTTTACACCCAATGATGCAGCCCAGTCCCCCTCTGCTTTAGAAAAAGTGACAAGAATCTAGATAATGACTTCAAGTTTATCAGTAGTTGTATTTTACAAAAGGCGGTTTTATTTGGATGGCACTTTTCAACGACTTTTGTTGTTTTTTTGTCAGACTGAACTTCACAGTCTGTGCATAGATTTGAATAACTTAGCATGAAATGTTCAGCGGTCCCCCTCCCCTGAGAGCGGAGGTGGCCAACAAAGGCCGTATCTGTTCCTGGCTTTCGTGCCAACTTCTCGTCTTAATTACTGAATTAACCTAATGTTTAGCTACTATTTCTTGATAAGTGCATTAACAGCCAAAGACTGTTGTTGTGTCCCTATGCAAAACGTTTTACTGTGATCTAATCTACAAGTGAATGAGTGTTGGTGTGTACAGCCAATTAGCTCACTTAGCCAGAGTAATTGGTAGAAACAAAAACCTGCATACACACCGGCCCTCCAGGACCAAAATTGCCCACCCTTGCCCTAGAATATTGGCAAAGATCGAGAAAAGTCTTAAGTCTTTGCATGTTCTCTAAACTGTAGAGATTGGGTTGAAAAATATGACAAAAATCCCAGTGTAAGCGTTATTCAACAGCAAAGCATATTGTTATGCACAATGGCATTTATCATTGCTCTTAGCTGAAACAGAATATGCATTCTGATGATTGTTTAATTGTAAGTTACCCACTTATATGAGAAACAGTGTTGCAGAACTTTATATTTTTTAAGATTGAGGATTGGGGACGGGGGTGGGGGGGGGGGGGGGTAGATTGAGTTTTAGTAAGTAGGAAACCATCAGATGCTCAGTTTAGTCCTTGTTTGGTATATCCTCTGAAGCACACATGTAGCAGTACAGTCTGTAATTATCAGGCAATCTTTTATTCCTGACACAGCATTCTCCTCTACCTTCATTCACTTTAGAGACTAACTGAACTCGACTGAAATGTCAGGTCATCTGGATTGAAGACTCTCTTGTTGCAAAGCACTATTATGACATCAGCATATTGACTGAATTCTTGTACATCAGGGAGAAGCGATCTGCATAATTCCATCAAGTCACATACATTTCACTCAGGGTAAAATGAGTTAAACAGTACTATCCATTTAATGATGCATTTAAGCCAATTTTGTGCACACTCCACATACCTCAATAACAGTATAGAAAGATTTAATTTATTCACTCCTTACTGAGGGGAGATTAATTAGCATGTCATTACTTTTTAAATATATCAGTCACATTCCAGTGCTCTTATTATTAGTTATGTAAGTTTAAATTGTTCTGGTTTGATTTGAATGTAGATGACAGTAATTGAATGAGGCTAATGTCTTTGATATAATTTTCAATTAAATGCAGGTCACAGAGAAAGAATGGTATGGTATACTTTCTTAGATGGCTTTGAGATAGCTGCGCTCTGCTTCTATTGTACATCACTACCGTGACAAAAATTAAACCAAGAATTGGACACCGGCTTAATTCACTGTTCAGTTTACTTTACTAGTGTGTAGTATTTGTTGACAGTTCTATCATTTAAACAGTAGTTTAAGCCACACATATGGACTATGTTGCATTATAATAATGTTAATCAATAGCTTGTTAAGAGTTGGCAAGCACTGGGACATGCAGTGCACCAAAAAAGATTGAAGTGCCATGGAATTATACTCAGAAGGACAATTAGGCAATGGTAGAACAATAGGGGAGCCCTTTGGCCAGCCATTATAATGCACAAGGTGGCTTCTGAATCATAGAATGGACTTCAAAAGAAGTCCACTATTTATCTTTTTTTTTAAATAAAAGTAATTTTTGTGTGTGAGGGAGGGAATCTTTCCCTACTACACGTGGGGAGAGCACGAGCAAACAGTTGTAATTGCTTTGAACTGACAACTAGTCCCGTACGGGGAAGCATTTGTCCTGAGAAAACGTACTCATATTCAAGAATGTACTCCACCTTGCAAAATGTATTATCAATTGGCAATTGCCTCCCATACATCTTCAGTGGGCGTGTTTCAGTTTAAGGACAAGGATATGCACATGGGAAAACCTCATAATTAGGCCAGTATTCATTGATTTCACTTTGTTATTTGACTGCCCTGCAGGACTACTGTTACTCAGGGGTTAAGCAGAGTCACTGCAGGACTGCTGTTACTCAGGGGTTATGCAGAGTCACTGCAGGACTGCTGTTACTCAGGGATTATGCAGAGTCACTGCAGGACTGCTGTTACTCAGGGTTTAAGCAGAGTCACTGCAGGACTGCTGTTACTCAGGGGTTAAGCAGAGTCACTGCAGGAGTGCTGTTACTCAGGGGTTAAGCAGAGTCACTGCAGGACTGCTGTTACTCAGGGATTATTCAGAGTCACTGCAGGACTGCTGTTATTCAGGGGTTAAGCAGAGTCACTGCAGGACTGCTGTTACTCAGGGGTTAAGCAGAGTCACTGCAGGACTGCTGTTACTCAGGGGTTAAGCAGTCACTGCAGGACTGCTGTTACTCAGGGGTTAAGCAGAGTCACTGCAGGACTGCTGTTACTCAGGGGTTAAGCAGAGTCACTGCAGGACTGCTGTTACTCAGGGGTTAAGCAGAGTCACTGCAGGACTGCTGTTACTCAGGGGTTAAGCAGAGTCACTGCAGGACTGCGGTTACTCAGGGGTTAAGCAGAGTCACTGCAGGACTGCTGTTACTCAGGGGTTAAGCAGAGTCACTGCAGGACTGCTGTTACTCAGAGGTTAAGCAGAGCATATTGGTCCTAAACAAGTACAATTTGACAATACTAAATATAATAAAATGCTTTTTAGGGGGCATTTGTCCATAAAACTTACTATTGGACACAGAATAAATGTAATTTAGTGTTTATATTTGTTTTATTGTTTTGAAACTTTTATAAAATCACTCATATTGTATTTCAATCAAACGCTTGCTGTGCATTTTCAAAGCAGCTTTGGCTCCTACCGAGTTTTAAAGTGGCTTCTGATTAACTTTTTTTTTGACTGATCTCTGGCAACCTTGGAAAGCAATTAAAGCAGATAATAGATGTCCTGTTGGATTTAAATTACAACAGATTAGCGTTGATAAATGAGATGAACATTAAGTGCCGCAAGTCATTTTCAGATTCAGTGAGCATGACGTGAACCTTGAATCAGGCAGCGATGGATAAAGAAGGAAGCACTTCACTGGCGCTGATTGTGCTGAAGAGAAGAAATGGATTCCACGTGAGGGGACTAGTCATTTTTCTATTTCAGAAATGGGTGAATCCATTCGCTTACATTTTTATGTACATTCACGTTTGAGTGTTCAGCAGGTGTTCATATCCAGAAAGTGACAGACATACGTGTATACATACAGGTTTTGCAATGAACAGTGCAGTTGCTATGTCATCAGTATTGCAATCACAACTGTATTGTGTTTCCCTCAGGTTTATGACATATTTAAAATCAGTCACACATCA